>NC_054378.1:75967216-76687216 GCF_017654675.1 Xenopus laevis
TCTGAAACTCAACACTAATAAAGTCATTAGATGTTGCCCCACTCATGATCCTTCTCAAAGCTTCTGAAGTTACAGGACCATACAGCATTGTGTGATAAGACAATCGCTGCTGGCAGATTGCAAACCTGAAGTTAAACCAGGCTGCAAATTGATCTTGACATTTGGTTAGAACAGACACTATAATCAAAAGCCTGGCAGAAAGGGAGAAAATGACTGGGAGAACTCAAGCAAGAAGAGCAGCTATCCATTCTCCTGCATAGTTCTTGCACAGCTGGCTGTCACTCCCAAGAGAAAAGCAGGACTGTGAAACATTTCTTTACACAAAATGGGTGCAAGACTGTCAGGTCCACTGTTCATCTAAGATCTAGAACAGTGTTTTATATCAAAAACCCATCCTTGGTAACGTCAGTCAATAAGCTAAACCCTAAAACCACTATTTTAACTAAAAAATTAACATTAAAAAAGTCCTTGAAATGAATGAAGGCATGAGTGGATCATTACTGTTATAGGGATACTGAACATCTAGGCATATACAGTAGGTTCAGTATATAAAATAATCACTTCTAGTTAATCTATTTTAGGCTTTGGTTCTACTTTATATGGATGCAGTCTCTTGCACTTGCACTATTCATTTACACTACATATTATGAATCTGAATATATTTTAAGCATATTTAAAGGTAAACAAGTAAACTATATATATATATTTATATATACTGTTGGACAAAAACTACATTGCCACTTATTGCAGCAAATCAGCATTTAAGGTAAGCTATGTACCATGTGATTTCAGACTTCATTCTCTTGGGTAGAATTGCTCCAGGTTAAACAGACAAGGCTTGCATGCGTCAGGTTTTGTTTTAACGTGCCATAGATTCTCAATTCAATTAAAGGGGGACTATCTCGAAAAAGAAAATGTAATATAAGCTTCATGATACTGAAATAAGAAACATTCTAAATACATTCAGTATCATTCTGTCTACATGCAGGAGTTGGGTTTTAGATATTCATTGATAGCTAGACCCAATATATCTTACAGGGGGCTTCCTTTCCTAGCAGAATAATTAGAGCTCATTCAAATAACTGATTCCAGTACAGACAAAATCTAACAAAATAACTGCCTTTTGCACAAACTCTGCATGTAGAGAGACATGATGTCTGGTGATTTTAATAGAGTGAGCTCTAATACATCTTATAGGCAAAAGGATATCTGACACCCAACTCCTGCATGAAGACAGAATGAAGAGAAACAGACGCTGAGAGAGGAATAGTGAAGATAAACTTGATTATTTCAGAAATGGTACATTATTTTTAACTGACTACATTTAGAAAACCTCTTATTTCAGTATGCTGGAGCTTATATTACATTTTCATTTTTCACAATAGTTAAAGGCAGGCCAAGGTAAGATATTCACTTTTTGTTCTTCAGCTACTCCAGTATTATCATTTTGGCTTTATGTTTTGGATAATTTTACTATTGAAAGATTAACTTTTAGCCAAGATTCAATATTTTTAGCAGACTGATCAATACAGATGCTCTTGCAGCATTCCCTGTATTTTGCACCATCCATACCTATATTTTAACACAGCTGATTCTGCTGGCAAAAAAGCAGCCTCCAAAACCACCACTCTACTTCAATCTAGGTATGGGTCAACCATACCACAAGCTCTTCATGATGCTGGTCTGTATGGGAGATTGTCAGAAAGGAGGTGTATTTCTCTTGAGAAAAATAGGTGAAAGAATATTAGTAGTAGCAAAAACCTGAAAGCCAGGTTCCAAAATGAAGAAGCCTGTGTACAGCAAGCAGTTGATATAAGTTGTTAACCTTCTAGCAGCACAATATGTTTAAATGAATGTAAAAAAAAAATGTTAAAAAACTGGATAAAGCATATCAAATTCAATATTTACAATACATTCCCTCGTGGGAAGTGGATAGGAAGAAAACACCCCCGAGCCACACCTGGGGTATGAAGCAAGAAAGCTTAGCTGTGAGGACATGGCCTTATAATCTTCACTCAAGCAGAGAACAGTTAAAGAGGTTAGCAGCAAGGGTCAGCACCTGTGAACATGGCTAATTGCTTCACAAATGGGAGGAAGGCAAAAGCAGTAACAAGTTGCCTCATTTCTGCAACAATATCAGGATGTTGCAGTTAAACCTGGGTGAAACACATGGACAACATGGTATTAAACAAAAACGATGACAAAGGGCATATTTTATATCCAATATGTTTGTATAACTACAGGTTTTGAACACTATCTCACTTGTTTGTGTCAATAATTTCTATATTTATACAAAAACAAAGTTTAAGGCCAAAGAACAGACTATATGCCAGTATATAAGGTGGGTAAGCCAGGGGAAGCAGATAAATACACTGTGGGACAAAATGTAGTGTCACTTAAAAACTGACCACACTGTGTGAATGTGTGAACATGCACTAGGGAAGTTTTAAGTGACCATTCACTGAAGACTGGATGCATCAGATTGAGAATAAAGATCCGAAACCAGTTTATATAGGAAATTTTAAAATACAGTTGTTAAGTAGAATTTATCTGAAATCAAATATAATATGTATCATTTGTGACGACAATTATATTTTAAATCAAGTTACAACTAAAAATTACATGCTGTTTAAGTGGTGGCACACATTTTATTCAAATCTCACTCTCTCCATTTTAAATTTGTAGAGTTTTCTACAGTGAAGAGGGACAAGCTGTTGAATTAACCGAACGAAGGAGGTGCGACTATTTTTTGTGGGCCTAATGTGGAATCACATATACGGCAGGAGCAAATAATGATGGGCTAAAGAAACCTCATCAGTTGAAGCGTTCACTGCAGGTATCTGTGCAGCCAGTCAACTTCTATTACCAGTGTTTCCATGTTCTGTTACTTAAACTCCTTTGGTAAGACATTACAAAGCAATTATAAGGCTAACTATTGTTATTAAGAAAAAAGTCTAAAACACAAAATTTTTATCCAATGACACCATAATTTTTTGTTATTGTAAAATAAATCAGAACCAAACAGGATCTGGGACAAAGCAACAGCAGGTATCCTTGTGAATTGAGCTGCTACAGATGGTTACGGAATAGCGTTTAATTCTGCATGATGTTATGGATAAAAGGTTGGGAGGGAAATCCATGCTGGAAATGAATGGTCACAGCAGTGTACAAAGGTTCACAGAGGAGAATATAGAGTTTTCTTCAGAAAAGACCCCAGGTCGCTTTCCAGAAATGTCATTCGTTTTCAAATTCTCTATGGCATCTTGAATAGAGAATTTTTTTAAAAAAATTATATTGTTGAATTAATACAGTTTACACAATGTAAATTCCTTTCACCTTTTTTTTTCAACTGCAGTTGTAAACCACCATGTCATTAATATTGCTGTTTGCCATGCCCAAAATGTAAGAGAGCTGCTATTAACAACAAAGAAGGCCATTAATAAGGTCTGATAGCTCACACTATGCGCCATCCATTAAAACGTATATTTAACTCTTGTAAAGCATGTGCAAACATATTCTGGTAGCATAAAAGAAAACTGCAAAATCTAGAGTTCTGCATGGAATAGTCAGGGGCAGCCTGAAACCTGCAAGAAGCTATAAGTTAGCAGCGGCTCATTTCTAACAGTGCTTAAATCAGTTTTTACAAAACAACTGAAAATACTGGGAAAAAAAGGCAACAGTGTTGGTTATTACACACCAGTCCAGCAGGTACCATTTTGATTCACATATTCTGGTTGTGAGCATGTGCCCAGAGACTATTGGGAATCTAGAAATACACTTTCGCTTATATGATTTAAATGTATGGCCAGTTTATTAAATTTATGGGTAAAATTTACAAGTGCTTTTCATCAGATTTTGTGGGTCCAATTTTATCTGATCCTCCATGTAACACCACGCAACAGTACACAGCAGCAAGCAACAGCACAAGATTTTGTAGGATGCTACAAAATATGATTCCCCTAGGCTAGAATGTAAAGTCAAATCAGATAAAGTCCATTTAAGTCTTTTCATCATGTGTTAAAATCATATACTTATTTCCACTACCATCTTTTTTTTGTTTTGTTGGATGAAGATGCAGCATGCAGTGTTCACATCTGACAGTTGTCGTATTGGATGGAAAACTTTACATGTAGTTTACACATCAAATATATAACATTTCCATTATATTTTGAACCACATGACTACATCTGACTTGTATGAATGCATTTTGTTCATCCAACACCATTCTACAAAAGCACCCATGGAGTTTAGCCCTATATGAAAGGAAAAGCCTGCTACACAATGCAGGACACATTTTTTTTAGCTTTGGAATGCTCCAGATCTAAGCAAAAGCAAAGAGCAGAAATTAAGGATAGACAGTAATAAAGAATTCATGTACTGTGACAAGTACTTGAATGGGATATATGTTCAGGACTCAAACCAAACCAATAGCACTAGCCCTCTCAGTATTGTTTATTTACAAAATGGTTAGCAAATTACATTTTTAAATTTGGTAAAATCTGGCTTTACAAGCTTCTGAAAAATGGTAGCTAGTTGGACTAAGACTTCCTTCCTTCAGTGTACTGCTTTTGTCTATACTATGAAATAGGCCAATATTAACAACATGTTTTATTTTTAGCATCACTGATTTTAACCACTGTAACGAGGATATGATGATACAAGACTAACCTGGCTCTGTTAGCTTCTTTTGTCATATCCCAGGCCCAAGTGATAAAGTTCTGACTCAGGTATGAGACAATAGATTCTGCACAGAGCATCTGGGAACAAAAGACGTTGCTGAGGACACTCTCATCATGGTGGAGGTAGATAGCAAGGAGCTTCCTCTGGGAATAAGAAAAAAAAAGAAATTTTAGAGAAAATTAAAAAATTGGAGCCTTATGGGCCAGATTTATGAAAATTTGAGATTAGAGCTCACCTCAGAAAAACTCAAGTAGCGAACTCTAATTTTCACCCACTGATAAATACAAAAAAATCCCACAGGAATGAATAAAAAATTGGTGTTTTTTTCTGTGGCGAGTTCTAATCTCATACTTTGATAAGTCTGTCCTTAAATGTTGCATCAATAGCTATTTATAGGTCATTATTATAGTGAAACCTCAATTATATATCCACTGATTTTAAGTTTTCCCTCAGTTTACACCTTTTTAGAGGTGCCACCAATAATTAATGCATAATATATTTTGTTGATTTTATTTTTTCCTGAAATTTACATAAATTTTTTTTCTGGTTTACTACAAAACATAAAATGGGGGCTCTAATGTATATTAATTTCATCTGATTTGTTCAAGTAGAAATAATTTGTAAGAAACTAGTACAGATACATTTCTGCCTTCATTCTGTCTTTGTAAAGCATGGAAATGAACCATATCTATATCTATATATCTATATCTATATATATATATTTACAGGTTACACCTGCACAGATTAAGAAGCCAATATTAAAGAAAACCTTTAATATCTCTGGTTTTAACCACTGTAATGAGTTTATGATAAAAAGAAACTTGTCACTGGAGAAATAAAAAAAGGCCGATAGATTTATGCATTCGCCATTGTTGCAGCAACAGAAAAACTCATCTGAAATTTAAGTTGCATAACAAAACAAAAAAAAAGAACCCACAAAATAAAATTATTTGCTTTTATTTGAAACAAGAAGAAAGAGATGAGGGACGATCAGGCAGTGTCCGACCAAAGGATCATCTGTTCTGCATTTCAAAGGGCAACTTCCATGCAATATCCTAAGTTACTGTGCTAAAATCTCCTCCAATTTATGGAAAACAGGGTAAAGATGTGTTTACACAGTGATTAGGCACTTAAAACAAGCTCTCAACTCGCGCAGAAAGAGCCCAACGATTATTCATCTGGACCAATTCACAAAGCCAAGGAATATTAAACACCCATGCTGGGAAGACAGGCGAATGCAAGCTGGTGGAGAGACCAAACAACTCCTTGAAAATCCCTTGTATAGCCTTCATTATTTCCCCTGCAAGGAAACCTAAAGAAAGTGTTTAGTTAAAGAAAAACCCACATTGACCTTGCTCAAAACCCTTTAATCTGTCCTTTGTCATGGCCTGCTTTGTGGCCAGAGGCTAGCACTTCCAAAACCTAGGAGCCCCCCCCCTGCTTTCTTAGAAGACAAACCAAAAATATATGTAAAAAGTAAGTGTACAAGTAGCATGCTGAGAAACAAGTTTTATCCCAAACACAAAAGTTAGCAGCATGAAATGTAAACCATGAAATGGAATGTGTTGTATAAACTGCACGTGATAATGTTTTTTAGTGGATACCTTCTTTGATTAAATAGTATAATTCCCTTTTTCAGAATCTAAACAGAACATAAATAATAATTAATGGAAAAATATATTGCAAAAATAAAATTGAGACTTTCTCTAGCATATCATATACCTCTAATTCCTTTCTCAAATCATTGAATGAAAAGAAAGAGATTCCCAGTGGCAGCTCTCTTTAATGAGGCGTGATAATTATTGTTTTACGCAGACATGCAAGTATTTGAAAATAAGATATCCAGCAATGAAATACCAACAATCCAACTGGAAGGTGGAGTTAAATTAAGTCATAAAAACATTACACATAATACATAAAAATAGGCATAGGGACATGCATTATGTTGAAAATATTTATTTAAAAAAGGCAGTTAAAATAATGTTAAAAAATGTAATATATTTTTTCCAACTACTAAGAGTTTGCGGAGTTTAGCACTAAATAGTAACAGTAGCAAAGTATCAACACTGCCTTGAACATTGAAGTCAGACAAATCTTTTAGGTAGCCAGTAGACTAATGGGATGCAAATAGCAAGTTTATCATGGTACTGATGGAAGTTGGAGCATAGCTGTGCTTAATGTAAGTTGCACACACCAGTAGGTCATGAAATACAATCCACATCTGACTGGACTGCATGACCTCTAGAGAGTGTTTGGCCTCCTGGTGAGTTATTTGTGCAATCAAATTGTGGTATGGCTGAAACACACTAGCTCACCCAAATGGAACTGAACAGGCCCATATTATCTCCCACCTTTCCAAATGCTTTGCCTGTCCGATCATAGTCACTTTGCCATCCACTCGTAAAGTTTGAATTATACTAATGTCCAATCACTCTGCCCATTTTGTCGGATATACAAAAGGCTGTGTAATCAGCTTTATGCATTTCTCATGTGTAAATACACATAAACAAAAACATAATGTGTAACTTGTTTCTTCTTCAGTGGCAATACAAGAGCACTGCTCTGTGAATGTACCAACAACTGTCCGAATAAAGGATGAGTAAGAGAATACATCTATAAAATAAAACAGCAATAAAAAATCCTGCCTAACAATCAGTTTTAATCCTGGTTGCTGGGGTCACTGATTCTAGAAACCAGATGGCATTTTAAAGCTCAGTTTTCTCACAGGAGAGAAAGGCAAAGTAGAAATGCAAATAAATAACACACCACACAATTGAAAACAGGCAGCAACATTCTTAATTTACAGGCAATCCATAATAATGTAAGGAATATATTGGGGAATCTGAGAAAAAAAACAGAAGAATCAGGTTAGGGAGAAGTGGGCTAGGATAAACAAAAGTGCCCTCTGCTGTATAGTATGGAAGGTACTTACATTTCCCATGATAAACATATTGCTGTCTTTAAAAAAAAAAAGTGTAAAGGCTGCACTTTAGAAACCGTTGGAGCACTGGCAGAACGAGAATTTAGAGGGCCCCAGTACATGGACATTTAATGACCCTATTTCTTTTAGAAGTTGGAAAAATCTGTAATATTTTCATATATGGAATAAAGCGGCCCCATAAAAGAAAATCAGTCCATCTGTATAAGCGCATGCCAGCATGGGCGAAGCAGGTAAATGGCTAGCTGCAATCAAACAGCCTTTTTTTCATCAATAATGTATCAAGGTTTCCTGTTGCATCTGGGTAGTCAAGAGCAAGAGGCAAACTAAGTTTTAAGTATATTTAACCCTCTTAAAGGGTATCTAAGGCCAAAAAAATGGATGCCAACTTAATGAGAATACTTTTGCAATTTACATTTATTTTCTAAGTTTAGTGGATTCTAAGGGGCCGATTCACAAAGGGTCGAATATCGAGGGTTAATTAACCCTCGATATTCGACTGGGAATTAAAATCCTTCGACTTCGAATATCGAAGTCGAAGGATTTTAGCGCAAATGGTGCGATCGAACGATTGAAGGATTATTCCTCGATCGAACGATAAAATCCTTCGAATCGAACGATTCGAAGGATTTTAATCCAACGATCGAAGGAATATCCTTCGATCAAAAAAAACTTAGGAAAGCCTATGGGGACCTTCCCCATAGGCTAACATTGAGTTCGGTAGCTTTTAGATGGCGAACTAGGGGGTCGAAGTTTTTTCTTAATGAGACAGTACTTCGACTATCGAATGGTCGAACGATTTTTAGTTCGAATAGTTCGATTCGAAGTCATAGTCGAAGGTCGTAGTAGCCCATTCGATGGTCGAAGTAGCCCAAAAAAAACTTAGAAATTCGAAGTTTTTTTACTTCGAATCCTTCACTCGAAGTTAGTGAATCGGCCCCTAGGTGTTTTTTTTTTTTTTTAAAATAAAAACAAATTTAAAAAAAATTTTTATGTTACATCAGGCTTTTACCATCAGTATAAGTGTTTTAAAGACCTTCAGTTATTCTCATATTTTTCAGGTCTGTTAACCACAGAAAATGGTGAGGCATTGTGGGAATTGAAGTCTTGGCTGGAAGGTCACTTTTCATACTTCTATTATTCTGCTTCTCTGTTGCTGCCAATATGATCAAATTGGAGCAGGTAATCTCGTCTACATGTGCAATGTGCTGTAGATCAGTCTCTAAGTGCTCAGTTGTATTAGCCTAGAGAATATGTTTACTGTTATTTCCACTGTACTGCAACTGCACTAATGTCAGATTTACTCATCAACCTCTGTAATGTGTGTTACTATGGCAGGCTCGGAATGGGTCTTGTCTTATGGGCCCAACTGGCCCAGACCCCGCTCCCTCCTCGAATCCACCACTGCTGGGCACTGGGCCCCCCAGTCTGACCCTGTACTGTGGGCAGTCATAATGACCTGGGACCAGTATGCCAGAATTTGGTACTGGTACTGGTGCTGGTGGTCTTTACTTCTTTAGATAATCAGCATCATTTGACTATGTTTGCTATATGCATTGCTAGCTACTGCAAAACCCGATGGGCCCCGCCGGCCCAGACCCACGCCCTGCTCGAATTTGCCACTGCTGCCCCCGACCTCCCTCTCCTGCTGCAGTCGCCAAAAGAAGAAAGGTAAGCACACGCAAGAAAGGGAGAAAGGGTGGGTTTACAGGCTAGAGGCAGGTTGCAGCAGGGGGCCCAGGAGGCTTTGAGACAGGGGCAGGGAGTTGGAGCCAGAGTGGGGCCCCTGAAACAGCAGCTCCTGTTGCTCCCGGCTCATCAGTCCGACCCTTTACTCTGGGCAGTCATAATAACCTGGGACCAAAAAGAGTTGTGCTAGTATTTGGTACTGGTGGTCTTGACTTCTTCAGATAATTTGAACAGCATCATTGGCTTATTTGACTATGTTTGCTATTTGCATTTCTAGCTACTGCAGTTTTCCTTTCACTAGCCGCTGATTATAATGGACATGGGAGATTATAAAGAAGAAAGAATCTAAATGTATTCACACAGAATTCATATGATTATTGCTAAGTAAAAGAAAGTAATACTTGTATTTTATGACTTGGATACATAACAGGGCAACAATTTATTACAGGCTTATGTTTCCATGAGTTAAAGGAAAACAATACCCCCAAACAATGTAGGTCTCTATAAAAATATACTGCATAAAACAGCTCATGTATAAAAGCCTGCATCATGTAAATAAACCTTTTTCATAACAATATACTGTTAAGTAGTGTGTGCCACTGGGTAATCCTAAATAGAAAACTGCCATTTAAAGAACTAAGGGCCACCCCCTGGGATACTACAATTCACGGTGCACAGAAACATGTTACAAAAGTGCACTGATACATGTTAGGTCACATGAGCCAATTAACAGACAGAGTTCTGTCTTTTGCTTCCACACTTTTTCCTGTTACAGTTAGAGCTGCAGTATTTCTGGTCAGGTGATCTCTAAGGGAGCACAGACCATCACAAAATGGTGGTTCAAGGCAAGAGATGTAAAAGGGCAATATTTACTGAAATATATATACCAGTTTGGTAAGTTTCTTTATTATGTCATTAATATGTCATTAGTATGGTAATGTTGCGTATTTATTTTTTGGGTATAATTTTTTTAAACCATTTCATTATGTTAAAGAAACACCAACACCAGAAATAACACCTTTTTCTTTTGCATCTGCCATATTTGTGTATGCAACATAAACTCTAGGTGTATATTCCCTGCACTGTATTATAGGCTGTTGACAAAATGCCAACATCTACTAACGTTGCATGATACTTGATCTGATGGGTGACCAAATAACTATTATAAGGATTTCAGTATTTGTGATGAACCCCTGTTAGCTGTCCAAATCAATGTTTTATAAAGACTTATAAATTGGGCCATGTCAGTAATAAATAGCACACATTTGTCCATTTTTTATCATTGTCGTTTGAAACAATGAGGCACATATATGTAAGTATCCTATTTCTATTAGGGATGCACCGAATCCAGGATTCAGTTCCGGATTCGGCCAGGACGGCCTTTTTCAGCAGGATTCAGATTCGGCCGAATCCTAGTGCCTGGCCGAACCGAATCCTAATTTGCATATGTAAATTAGGGGCATGGATGGAAATCAGTTGACTTTTTGTCACAAAAGAAGATTTTTTTCCACTTTTTCCTTTTCTGACCCTAATTTGCATATGCAAATTAGGATTGACATTGTTATTCGGCCAAATCTTTCACCAAGGATTCGGGGATTCGGCCGAATCCCAAATAGTGGATTCGGTGCATCCCTAACTTCTATTAACATTTTTTTTCCACAGTTTCCCTTCCAACATATTAACTAGCCATGCATTCTAATACAGAAGGAGCAATCAAAACTACCGGTACTGACTAGATTAATTTATTCTGTATTGCAATTCCATATACTGCTATATACACCACGCTTTTGCAGCTCCTGTATACTGCTTATTCTGCTTATCCATATACTGCTATATACACCACTCTATTGCAATTCCTGTATACTGCTTATTCTGGTAATTCTGCTTATATCACTACTTGTATCTGTTAACCCCAATAACTTTTGTCTGTTAGGCCTAGTCTGATTTAGTGCTCTTGATAGAAGTGACATTACACTACTCAACCCCCTAGACTTTCACCAACCTCCCTATACACTCCCCAGTCTCTCCTGTTCTCCTTCACCCCTGTGACTGATGAGGAAGTCTCAAAACTTCTGGCCTCTTCTCATCTTAATAACTGCCCGCTTGATCCCATTGCTTCAAAACTTCTCTGCAATACCAATCCTTGTCTAATCAAAGCCTTAACTCATCTATTAAACCTCTCACTCTCAACTGGAATCTTTCCATCTCAACTAAAGCATGCTCTTGTCACCCCCATTCTGAAAAAACCCTCTCTTGATCCCTCCAATCTTGATAATCTCCGACCTATCTCTCTGCTACCTTTCATCTCTAAACTACTTGAGCACCTAGTCTACAACAGACTAACGTCATTCCTCTCTGACAATAACCTTCTGGACCCCCTGCAATCTGGTTTTAAGCAACAACACTCCACTGAAACTGCCCTAACCCAACTAACTAATGACCTTTTAAAGGAGAAGGAAACCCTGTAGGCTAACTGCCCCCCCCCCCGGGAAATGCCCCATACTTTATACTTACCCCTCGTTGCAGATTCTGGCAGCAGACTTTATGGCATCCATCTTCCGAGTCCTTGGTAAGCTGACTGGGAGATCGGTATGTCGGCGCATGCGCAGTTGCAGCAATTTGCCGGTTTTTGACAAATGCACATGCGGATTGCCGATCTCAGTTTACAGAGGAACTGGAAGATGGATGTCATGAAGTCTGCTGCCAGAATCTGCGAAGAGGGGTAAGTATAAAGGTTTGGGCATTTCTCCGGGGGGGGGGGGCTGTTAGCCTGGGGGGAGGAGGGAGGGGGTCTATGTGGGCTGGGGGGTACAGGGTTTTTTTCTACAGGTTTCCTTCTCCTTTAACAGCTAAAGCCAACAATCACTTCTCACTACTAATACTGCTTGATCTCTCTGCTGCATTTGACACTGTGGATCACCCTCTCCTCCTCCAGTCCCTCCATTTGCTTGACCTGTGTGACACAGCCCTGTCCTGGTTCTCTTCTTACCTCACTAATCGTTCCTTCAATGTCTCCTACAATGGAGTAGCATCTTCTCCCCTACCTCTTTCTGTTGGGGTTTCTCAAGGCTCTGTCCTGGGCCCCTTATTGTTCTCCCTCTATACTTCCTTCCTCTTCAAACTAATCAATAATTTTATGGTTTCCACTACCACCTCGATGCTGACGATACTCAGATCTATCTCTCCACTCCTGATCTCAACCCAGAACTCCTAACTTTGGTCTCCTCCTGCCTGTCTTCTATGTCTACTTGGATGTCGCAATTCTACCTTAAATGAAACCTCTCTAAAACGGAAATGGTTCTCTTTCCTCCAACTAACACCAGTAACATCCCGGAAGTACCTATCATAGCGAACAATTCCACTATCACCCTGTCTATTCAGGTCGGGTGCCCTGGGGTTATCCTAGATTCTGCCCTGTCCTTGACTCCTCATATTCACTTATTAAATCATGTCAATTCCACCTAAGGAACATATCCAAAATTAGATCATTTACCATCCAAGATGCCGCCAAAATTCTCTCATCATATCACGTCTAGACTGTCACCTCTGCAGTATATAATGCACAGGGCCTTCCTCACCTTTTGTACCGGTATTGGTTGTGATGTATGTAACTCCATATGTTCTCTGTATGTAATCCATATTATTTAGTTGTAAAAACACATTTACTTTAAAGAGCTGCGAAAGTTAACATAACATCAATTTTCAGGAAGCTAATATTTTTTTTGTGCTACCTACCTGACAGCTGTCTATAGACAATCAATAAAAACCATAGAATTAAGTCAGGCGTTTCTGCCCAGCTTAATAAAAGAAGAAGAAAACCAGATGTCATCAGATCATCCAGACCAGTGCAATTCATTGCACCCTCTTAGAAATGCAGTGAATGGATTATAGGATGCTTGTTTAAGATGCATTGTAATGGAGGGGTTTTCTGTTCATTACTACAAATTATTTACTGTAGGAGGTCCCCAGTAGTCAGGTGATAAATGAGCTATAACCCAATGTAAGGTCCCACATGATTTTTTTTTGTAAATGCTTCAGGGGTATGAAAGATTCTATGGCTGTAGCTTTAATGGCTGGTACTGAAAGGGATTTCATTAAGATTTAGCAGAGTGTGATATGGTGAGAAACCTTATCAAATGGAGTGTTTTACTTAGTGATTAATATACTAGTTCACGAAGCTCTTCAAATCCTCCATAATCCAGGCACTCCAATAAACATTTAATGAGGAGAGGAGTTCAAAAAGGCTGGCGGGGGATTTAAACCTTCAATCTTGTTTTTATTGACTTGGGAAACTCAATTTCTACCTCCAGTTCAGATGTTCTTCTTACGGTTCTACAACACTTTATATTAAACATAAGGTATGAAAGTAAGAGCTGATCTAGATCAACTAGAATTATTTAACTCACACGCATTATTCATAGGTGATAACAGTTATTAAAAAATAGAAAGTTTAAAACCAGGCTAAATTTAAAGAAATGAAAAGGAAAAAGGAATACTGAAATACAAACAGAAGAATTGGCTAGCAGATACAGTAAAATATAAATCACAATTCCTGTATATCTTAATTATAATTCAAAGCCTTAAGCATGTATTTGCTGTCTCAAACCCAAATCTTCCTGTGGAAATGAATGCAATTAAGCTCAATTTCTATTCTTAAAGGGGAATTATTGTGAAAATATAAATTGAAATAATCAATTAAAAAGTATGTACCATTTCTGAAATAATCAAGTTTATCTTCACTATCCCTCTCAGCATCTGTATTTCTTTATTCTGTCTACATGTAGCAGTTGGGTGTCAGATAATCTCCTTTTGCTTACAAGATGTATCACTCTATTAAAATCCCCAGAAATCCTGCCTCTCTACATGCAGAATTTATGCAAAAGGCAGTTTTGATTTTGTTTTTTGTTTGTACTGGAATCAGTTATTTGAGTAAACTCTAATACATCTGCTAGAAAAAGGAAGCCACCCTATAAGATTTATTGGATCTGTCAATAAATATCTGACACTCAACTCCTGCAAGAAGACTGTAGAAGAACAAAAAGAAACAAATGCTGCGAGAGGAATAGTGATGATATAGTGATATGATATAGTGATGATAAACATGATGATTTCAGAAATGATGCAGAATATTTAATTGATTATATTTAGAAAGTTTTGTATTTCAGTATGATGAAGCTTATATTAAATTTTCATTTTTGATACTTCCCCTTTAAGCAATATGCAGCGATGGAGATTAATATGGGGGGAGTACAGTAACACTTCTCAACAAGGACTGAAACATGTAAGGTACAGTATATTCATATCAATATATATTATCTAGTACCATACTGGAAGCTAAAGAAAGAATGCTAAAAATGAAAAATGTGATATTAACAACTCCCTAAGTGATATCACTGACACTAGTGGACCAGCTCCTCATTAACACCTAACTTAATCTTGGGTGCCAGAATGACATTTCAGTTTATACTATTGACTCACTACTGGATCTAGAAAAAGTATGTTATCAATTTTAACAGAAAGAAAAAAAAACCAAAAGAAACCAACTTCCACCAAAAGTAAGGGTCATACCACATCATTGAGAGATTTCTTTAAGGAGCAGTTCACCTTTTCAAAATGCATAATTTTGAAAAAAGGACACAAATGATGACTTTTTACAATCACTTTGAATTTTTTGTAATGTTAGTATAACATTTAGGTTTGAGAAATAAAATTAATTGCATATCACCCCTCTCATGTTTCCCGTTACCACTTAGTGAGCCTGATTTTTGTCTTTGTAAACTGTTATAGTTTTATACAATAGCGGATACACTGGTCAGAAGAAGTTCATTGTTCAGTATAAAAATAAAAACTGGGTAAATAGACTGTGCAAAATAGAAAAAAGTTTCTAATATAGTTAGTTAGGCAAATATGTAATGTATAAAGGCTGGAGTGACTGGATGTCTAACAGAACAGAACAGAACACTACTTCCTGCTTTGCAGCTCACTTGGTTTCCACTGATTGGTTACCAGTAGGGATGCACCGAATCCAGGATTCGGCCTTTTTCAGCAGGATTCGGATTCGGCCGAATCCTAGTGCCTAGCCGAACCAAATCCGAATCCTAATTTGCATATGTAAATTAGGGACTGGTAGGGAAATCAGGTGACTTTTTGTCACAAAAGATTTTTTTCCACTTTTTCCTTTCCTGACGCTAATTTGCATATGCAAATTAGGATTCGGATTCGGTTCGGTACTCGGCCAAATCTTTCACCAAGGATTCGGTCGAATCCCAAATAGTGGATTCAGTGCATCCCTAGTTACCAGGCAGTAACCAATCAGTGACCTGAGGGGGGGCCACATGGGTCATAACTGTTGCTTTTGAATCTGACCTGCATGCTGAGGATCAATTGCAAACTCATTGAACAAATGTTGCATGTGGTCCCCCTTCAAGTTTCTGACTAACTCAGAGTCAGAGAGCTGAAAATCAAGAAGTTGTGTTCTGTTATCAGGCCCGGATTTGTGGCGAGGCCACATAGGCCCGGGCCTAGGGCGGCACATTTTTGGGGGCGGCATGCTGCTCAGCCGCCTGTGCTCCCCAGTGCTTCGGCGCTTTTGCGCCAGCGTGTGGTAGTGCGGGCGGGCGCTAGGACCGCGCGGAGCACACGGCCTTGGGGCGCCCGCCCATCGAATTCGGCGCTGTCGGTTATGTTAGACATCCAGTTCCTCCAGCTCTTATATATTAAATTTTTAGCTAACTAACTATATTAGAAACATTTTTATTTTGCAGCCTATCTACAGTATTTACCCAGTTTTTATTTTTACACTGAACTGTTCCTTTAAGCTCACATATGTGGCCGGGATGCCCTGCAAAGTTCGAAAGGATACATTTCCTTTTGCAAGGCAGGGCAGGGATTAGCCCCTCCCCCTCCACAAAATCCTCTGTCCCCAGGACTGAGAGACGTGATAACAGTAATATGTATTCAGCACAGGTAGGGTGTGTTATTGTACCCTTGCATACTGAGAAACTGTGAAGATATATACCTGTAATTCAATTTTGCTTGTGAACAATGTTATGTTTTGTTTGTTGTTTTAATCCCCTTGTACCCCCTTCCTGAAAAATTGAAAAATAAAAACTTGAAAAAATATTTATATAAAATTAAATGAATAACATTTTAATTTGTGGTATGAAAAAATGTCATTAACAAACAGATGCGATTATCAACAGAATACTAGCACTTACATCTCTCGCTTTCCCATAAAAGGCCTCCTGGAATGAAGCTTCTAGTGACCCAATGAAAAACACAGGATGGCAGTCACCGTATCTGAAAACATGTAAAGAGATGTTTGACAGATAAGAAATAACAAAGGTGTGACTTTAGTCTTTTAACATATGTGAAATTTAGGAAACAATGATACCCGCATATGCACCAAAACTGGGTTTATATCTCAAGGCTAAAAATTCAAGTATCTAATTGAAATTATTTCATTTAACATATGTCTTTTAGGCTGATTTACATCAAATTAAGTGAGATTTGAGGTATAACGTGTAAATAATCTGCCTAGGTGGAGCAACAACCTATGCACAAAACAAAAATACATTAATTATCACCAATGTACCTATTACTAAACATGCAAGAAACAAACAGAACTTGGAAATTAAATTGGCATCAATGATGACGTCTTAAGGGAGGCTTTGTGGTTAAGGTACAGGCAATGCCAAGCAATAATATCCACACAATGTTAGTGTGCTTTACCTGGAGGAGAACTCTGCTGTAAACTGCAGCAATGCATCGGCTTCATTTTCAGCATTTTCAGGCACTTGACAGAGAGAAAGAAAAGAAATATGACAATTGCTAAAATAATATTTTAGCTATACATGTTTCATTTCATTATTTTATTAAAATAAAATTCCTTAGATGTGTTTGATACTTAATTTTACCTTGGTGTGCTTTTTCCCAGTACAGAAGGTACTACACCGGGCTGGTTAGTAACAAAATCTGTGTATTGGACTTATAGTGTATTGGTATTAAATAGGTTTATTCACAAATATCACTATTTAAATATATATTGTCACAGGAATATTTTTATATTTTTATATTTTATATATATTTATATGTATATTTATATTTGTTTGTATATCTTATTTTCCATTTATTGGTGTTTTCATCCACTGTTTTTATTCCCTATACTTTGTATGACAATCTACTGAGAGGAATTTATTTAGTATTATAATTCAGGATTTACTGGTGTCCAATGGGATGTTTTGATACACTGAAGGGAGTTATGTTAATTAATTTATACACACAGGTGTTTAACACTTAACACCCTATATAATGGGTTATCACATGACACACTTTGAACTCTGATGAAGTGCCAATAGAGAGGGCACGAAACGCGTTAGTTCGCACCACTTACCCACTGCCTGTTATCACTCTTTGCAATTTGAATAAAGCCGCTTTTTCAAAGATGAAGTGTGGCGAGTCTTGATGTAGACGGGCCAGCGCTGAATAGCGATACACAGATTTTGTACTGCAGATGCCGGCTTGGAGTTGCCGGAGTATCGCGAGAGCTGTGGCCGAGACGCCACAAGGAAGGGTGAGCTCCGCTTTAATCTTTCATCACCCGTGTTTCTGTTTTATACAATTTTCTAACTCCGTGGGTGTGATATGGGAAGCGTTTGAGACCCCGATGTGCCTTGGATGATAGCAGCATACGGAGGATCATTCTGAAGCGTGTACGTACGGACATGTGAGCATATTTATTTATATGTGTATATAACTCACAGCAAGGCTTATTATGGCTACTAGTGCATTATTGAGTGAGGCAGTGGGAGTGGACTTAACAACGAATGAAGGGATTGGAAATCTACAGCAAACTAACATCAGGAGATTACAAAAAGCACGCACAGTCTTTGAAGTGGCTGAAGGTGTCACGAGTAATATCCCTGCAACGGCTGAAACTGAACAGCCGGATACAAATATGCATACTATGTTAAAGAAGTTTCAAAAACTATCGATAAAAGAATTGAAGCTTTGGTGGGAAATTTCCACACTACAAAATTATTTGAAAGTGTGTAGAGTACCACGTGGCCTATGGATTAAAAAATTTCCAGCATTTGAAATACAAGATAAGGGCCTAATGGATGATTGGTATGGGGTGTTAACTGACTGCTCTTTGAAATTGATGAAAATACTTATAGATAAATACCAGCAGGAACAGGAGAGACTGGTACAAGAAATCACTCGGATAGAAACTATTATGAATGTTTATAAGGGCAATTCAGATTTCGAAAAATTTATTAAGAAAATGAAAATAGATATTGATACCCTGGAGAACAAGATTATGGAAATGAAACAGAGAAAATTTCTAAGGGATAAATCAGATTATGACCAAAATAGAGTATTCTCCTGGGGAATGAGACTGAATCCACAACGGGGGAGATGGGAGCGTATGAAACCAACTTTAAAAACAGAGAGATATCGAGGTCAAGGGAACAGAATTAATGCTGATATATCCTGTGCAGGGTCTGAAGTTTCTTCCCCTAGTGTCTCTTTTTTAGTGACATCGGGCAGCGATCTGGATGCGAGCCAAGAAGAGGAGGACGACGAATCTATCAATCTGATCAAGAGAAAAAGAACAGAAAACGGAAAAGGGGCAAGAGAGGAGGAAATAATAAACATCAAAAGAACAACAGGACCCAAGAAAGGGAAAAGCAAGATGGTGGCGAAGAAGAGATAATACGTGATGATGTGGACTTTGAAGATCTGGTAATTAACTTATCTGGACACATGTTAACGGAGGGGGATAAGATGTTATTGAACAAAGGATTGACTTTTTGCCCCTCAATACATTTTTCATTAATTGATACGATTGTGGATGTAAATAAGTTTACCAGACTACTAGCCCTTAAGAGATTTTTTAGTCCTAAATACAACTGTGAAAACCAAATATTGGGGGATATAGATATACAGAATTATCTCACACAGGATGTTTTAGAGGCGATAGATACCTTACAGGCGGATGATGATCAATTAGTAATATTGCCCCGAGATGCTGTAGATAGTAGCAAAGCAGTGATCCATACCAATTTAAAAACAAAGTCACACTTTAACCCAGTAGGACATAGGGGCCTCTTTGTTGAGAGATTTTACGACCTAGTTGTAAAAGACTTGAGACAACTTTCGGCCAACCTGGAAGCTAAAACAGCTAGACAAAAACAAAATAATTTGACCAAGTCTGAACAACAAGCTCTACAATCTCTCATTAATAATCAAGATATAGTGGTAAGGAATTCCGACAAGGGGGGTTCCATTGTAGTGTTGGATCGGGAATATTATGTAATGGATATTTTACAACAACTGAATGATAGTAGTAACTATATAAAATTGGAGACAGATCCCACCAAGATTTTTCAAAATAAACTGCGTACCCTGATCCAAGATGGGAAAGGTATGGGGATACTGAATGACAATGAGGTTGAATATATATGGGTGGAACATCCAAGGACACCCATTTTTCACACTTTTCCCAAAGTTCACAAAGACCCTGAAAAACCTAAGGGCAGGCCCATAGTGGCCGGTATAGGGTCCCTCAATGAGGGTTTAAGTGAATATATTGATAAATTAATACAACCGATTGTCATTCAGTTACCTTCATACCTCAGGGATAGTGGCGATGCCATCAATAAGATAAGTGATAATGAATGGGATCCCAATTACTTAAGGGTAACAATGGATATCACAGCGCTATATTCCTCGATTAGGCACACTGATGGTTTGCAAGCGCTGCACTACTGGCTGAGACAGAGTCAGTTATACAGCCAGGAACAAAATCAGTTTATACTGGATTCAGTTGAGTACCTATTGAATCATAATTATTTTATGTTTAGTGGGACCTACTATCTACAGAAATGCGGGACAGCGATGGGGGCGCGGTTTGCACCCTCATACGCAAATCTGTTTATGGGCTGGCTAGAGAAGTTCCATATACATAGCACCCCATTATTCCCTAATGTAAAAAGGTATTATCGTTATATTGACGATTTGATACTGGTATGGGAAGGCAGTGAGTTACAGTTGGATCAGTTTGTTAAACAATGTAATACTAATGACAAGAATATTGTGTTCACATACACAAGTGACAGGAAGACTGTTGATTTCCTGGACATAAGATTTGTGCATGACCAACTGGTAGTGCACACTGATGTGTACAGGAAATCGATAAGCCGAAATTCACTTTTATTAAGACAAAGTAGCCATCCAGAACCCCTTTTACGTAGCCTACCGATAGGACAGTTTTTGAGATTGCGACGTAATTGCTCCACATGGGATGCATTTCAATCGAGAGCGATGGAGCTGTGGGACAGACTGATACAGAGGGGCTACACTATTGAAGAAATAAAAATGGCATATGAAAAGGCAGTCCTGAGTGATAGATCGGAATTACTTGCGAAACTAGGAGAAAAAAAGAAGTGTAAGAAACAAGAGAATAATGATAAGGTGAAGAAATTTAAATTTATTATCCAATTTAGTTCTGAAGCGAGTGACATACAACGCATAATTAATAAACATTGGAAAATTTTGGGATCAGATCCGATACTGTCAAAACTTGATATGGGTAGACCACAGTTTGTTTACAAGCGGGGACCGAATTTAAGGGACAAATTGTCACCAAGCATGTTACCTGAAAGGAAAATGAATAAAAATTGGCTTACCGTTAAGGGTACATTTAAGTGTGGAGCAAATGTTTGTAAATGTTGTAGGTTTATTAAACCTTCGAAGGATATACGTAGTACTGTTACAAACAAAATTTACAATAATACCACGTATGTCAATTGCCGTACTGGAAATGTCATATACTTGGCCACGTGTCGTTGTGGAAAACAATACGTGGGGAAAACGACTAGAAGATTAAAAGACAGGATACTAGAACACATAGCATGCATAAATAGGAACGATTTAACTTCAGCAATAGCTGCCCATGTAGTAAATGAACACAATGCTAACGAATACTTTGTCTCATTCCAGGCAATTGAAACTGTCAGTCTGGGGAAAAGAAAAGGAGATATTGATAAACTGTCGTCCAAAAAGGAAATCAAGTGCATACTTTTATTAGAAACAGTATCACCTGAAGGATTGAATAGAGAGTGTGATGTTAAGTCCTATATAGAATAAAAGGGATAGAAAGAGGATGTAATCAAAAACATTGATGTGAGTGCTAACAATTACAATCCCGTGCGATAGTGCTGTAGATTTCTGAACTCCATGGAGGATAAGGGTGAAATTACAATTCCCCTGTGTCCCTTCTTACATATAAAATAATATATAATAAAATAATAAAATACAATAAGATAAATAAATACAGTTGTTAAGTAACATTTTGAATTTATATATATCTCACGTGTGTCAGAAATGAATAATGTATGTGGTTATATATGCATGATACAGCTATATTAATTTAACTTAAGTAAATATTGAACTATTATATGAAAAAATAATGCTGTTACGTGCATATATATACTTTTTAACACCTATTTAAAAGCTTGGTGGTTTTAATGGTTACACTATATTTATATTGTAATATTATATATATTCATGTGGATCAACTGAGATCCCACATGTAGATATATAGTTTACATTGGGATTTAACGATATTAAACATATTAATTAATTCATATGTGACGCGAACAAATGAAAG
The DNA here is from genome assembly GCF_017654675.1 of Xenopus laevis. Lineage (NCBI taxonomy): Eukaryota > Metazoa > Chordata > Amphibia > Anura > Pipidae > Xenopus > Xenopus laevis. The sequence continues at coordinate 75,989,197 of NC_054378.1, forward strand.
TATTGGACTTATAGTGTATTGGTATTAAATAGGTTTATTCACAAATATCACTATTTAAATATATATTGTCACAGGAATATTTTATATTTTTATATATATTTATATGTATATTTATATTTGTTTGTATATCTTATTTTCCATTTATTGGTGTTTTCATCCACTGTTTTTATTCCCTATACTTTGTATGACAATCTACTGAGAGGAATTTATTTAGTATTATAATTCAGGATTTACTGGTGTCCAATGGGATGTTTTGATACACTGAAGGGAGTTATGTTAATTAATTTATACACACAGGTGTTTAACACTTAACACCCTATATAATGGGTTATCACGTGACACACTTTGAACTCTGATGAAGTGCCAATAGAGAGGGCACGAAACGCGTTAGTTCGCACCACTTACCCACTGCCTGTTATCACTCTTTGCAATTTGAATAAAGCCGCTTTTTCAAAGATGAAGTGTGGCGAGTCTTGATGTAGACGGGCCAGCGCTGAATAGCGATACACAGATTTTGTACTGCAGATGCCGGCTTGGAGTTGCCGGAGTATCGCGAGAGCTGCGGCCGAGACGCCACAAGGAAGGGTGAGCTCCGCTTTAATCTTTCATCACCCGTGTTTCTGGTTAGTAACAAAGCATGCTATCTGTGAAAAAAAGGCAATATGGCACATACTCATTGGGGACTTTCTGAGTGCAGAAGATACGGGCATGCTGAAAATCTCTCCATCATCCACACCAAACTCAGTTGCATCCTCAAAGTCATCTCCATCACTGTCACTGATCATATGGATATCCGTGCTTTGCTACAGAATGGAGAAAGATGATATGCTTAGATTTACAAATGGGAAGCCTTTTAGCAGATATTTTTCACAGAATTTCCTAAGCAGTTTTTTTAATAAAAGAAGCAATACAAAAAAAGAAAACCTTGACAAAACTCTCCCACTTCGATTAAACATAGACCCATAATATCCATATCAATGTACCAATGTTTTCTTTTCTTTAAACCCCAATTGTGAATGTTCTCACCATTTTTAAAGATTATATTTTAACGTCAGTTTAAGCCACAGCAAAATCATACAGTATGGAGACATTTCTATCTTGTTCTAGTTTATTTTGATTTGGGTACTATACAACATTTATAATTAACCAACCTCTTCTGAATGTTCTCTGGTTTGGACTGGGGATGTTCTTCTTGACACTGTGAGGCGGTGACATGTATAGTCAATTCCTGAAGATGCCAACATAATCTGTTGACCAAATGAGAAAGAATCAAATGCATTATTAAGGCTAGAGCCCCTTGGCAACATGTAAAACCTGAAAACTATAAATGACAACACCACAAAAAAAAAAAAAAAAAAAAATTGACTTGGGCTCTTAGAACATTAATTGAAATTTGATCACATCGTCACAAATTGACTTTGATGCAATCCATGGTTAGCTAGCTATAGAGAATGCTTTTGTATACACTAGGCACCAACAGCATAGTTGTAACTAAAGTAATATATTGTTGTTATCGTGACTGCAATTAAAGCTGGGAACCCTGTCCATAAACTATTTTGGTTTATACTAGGGGCCTGTCCCATGTGAGAATGCAAAATATGTATGCTTTTTAGGTTGAAACATTTAACTCCCCTTTATATCCCAGTTGGTTCTAAAAAATAAAAAAAAACATGCAATATAGGTGGAAGAAGTAATGTAGTAAGAGTAGCTATATTAACTAACAGCAACCTATGTCAAATGCTTGCTTTCAAGCAAATTGCAGAAAACTGTACTATAACTGAATTAAACTTTACCTGCAACCATGTTATTATAAAACAGAGCTTCTGCACAAAATTTACACTTGCTAGGTTTGCTTATTGGGGCCTGCTTTGATGATGTTCATGACAAAAACACAAAATGGTTTATTAGGCTTATTATATACTCGAAGTGAAGCCTACCTTTTTGCTGCTACTAGAAATCTGAATAAATTATGGCAACTTGCAGGTGTTTTTTTTTTAACACCTACTAATTTCCATCTTTTTACACAGATTTAGGAAGATTTTGAGATTTTAACACTGCGGGGCAGATTTATCAAGGGTCGAAGTGAATTAGAGGGAATTTTCAAAGTAAAAAAATTCGAAAATTCTAAGTAATTTTTTGGATACTTCCACCATTGAATAGGATACTACGACTTCGAATTTGATGTAAAATTTTGAATATTCAACCATTTGATAATTGAAGTACTGTCTCGATTGAAAATTTGTTCAATCGATCGCTGAAATCCTTCGAATTGTGCCATTTTACTTTGACCTCAAATGCCCAAATTCGATGAAAAAAACCTTTGACTTCAACATTCGAAGTCGAAGTAATTCAATTCAATGGTCGAATTTCAAAGTAATTTCAACTTAAAAATTTGACCCTTGATAAATCTGCCCCTGCATGTGCATTTTTAAATAAAATACAGAGGACCAGAAAAATATTGTGTACTATATGTGAAAATGTATAATCAGAGAAATGCATTATGTATAATACAGAGGTGGGACTACAAAAAAATAAAGATGTAAAATAAGGGAAAAACATAAAATCAGGGGATACAAAATTGATATTTCACTGTAGGTCCTACATTTCCTTTGGGAAGGTAATATAAGAATAATGTACCCCGACTGAAATATGTATAAGTAGTAACTAGAGTAGTTCCTTGACCACATAAAGGCAAAGGGGTGAATTATTTCTAATCATATACAAGTTCCAATGTGTGACACAAACAACATTTATAACTGACAACATTCGCCAGTACTCACAAAAAAAGATATAATTTACAGGTTATCCACTTTTAAAATTGTGTATACAGTATATTTGTATAGTAAAGATTTAACAATATATTGAATATACTGTGAACTGGTCTAAATCAAACATTTGCGGCCAGATAAATAACAGTATGTGATCCATTAACAGGTTCAAATAAACAGATTATCTGTGCTAGTTACAAGTTGGGATGGGACATGTTTCAACTCGCCCAGTGGTAAGGCTCACCTCCAGTTGGTGACAGTCTCTTTGTCAGAGTACATTTCCTAATTAGAAATCTGTGATATTAACTGCATTTAAATGTCTTATGAAAATAAGGTGACCCTCTCTCATCAGGATGAGAAGATGAGATTAACTGCAGATTGTAGAATTTTCAGACATGCATACATGTTTTGGGCTTCTGTACCAGCCCAAGGCAACCACAGCCCTTTAGCAGTAAAGATCTGTGTCCCCAAAGATGCCCCAGTAGCTCCCCATCTTCTTTTCTGCTGATTCACTGCACATTCTCTGTGCTGCTGGCACTTACTGAGCTTAGGGACAGCCTCAAGATATACAGTACACATAGAATATACTGTATATGTCACAATATAAGGCTGATTAGTAATTAATACAGATAATTACTACATGGCAGCACAGAAACCAGTGCAACTAGCACCAGAATTTGATCCCTGTAGCATCAGCTTATATTAAACACCAAACTCATTTTCTACTTTCTAATTTGCAATGACCCCTAAGCTTAGCTTCTCGACAGCTGCTCAGAGCCCACTGAGCATGTGAGTGTCGCAGACACTTTCCAAGACGGTGACCCCCTGTGACAAGTTTGAAGTCCTGGATCATTTCTGCTATTGTGAAGCTGAAACTTTAGGCTTGTACAATAAGTTCAGTAGATAAAATATGACAGTTTTAGCTAAATTTGTTTTAGGGTTTAGTTCTCCTTTAAGAACAAATCTGATGAAAGATTTTCCAGAGCAGGTTGCAGTACAGAAACAAATTAGCTTTGTCACCCAAAATACTATAACTAAAACTATAATGAAGTGGTTTGTGCAATAGCTTTTGCAGCAGAATAAAAATGAGATCACAGCACATAATTGTCTGTTTAATCGGTTCGTAAATTCTAGCCAATGCTCTTTGCATGGAGAAAAATAGATTATCTTCCGAAAAGGGTTCTCACTGCCTGTAATTATTAATAAGGAAAAGAAGTCACTTATAACACTGACACCCAATGTTGTTAATTAGCTATGGAAGGAAGCTATAAGTAGTTTAAATAAGAAAACAAGAATAATTTCACAATAAGGAGGTGGCAGCCTATACTGATGAAAACATGTAAACTATGGTAACAGAATGTTGTATATTTAAGAAACATTTTCCATAACTAAAAAATGTAAGGGCAAAAGCTTTTAGCGCAGAACACAAGAAAGAACAATTAAAGAACATTGAGCAAACATGATCACATATATACCGCTTCTTGTTTTAAGTCTCCTAGTTTTCTATGCACCGAGACACAGTTACTGGGAATTGTAGCTTATACTTACTATGATGTTTGGTATAGATGCATTTATAAAATTTGTATGGCCTGGTTTGTCTCTAGACTAGAAAATATTATATATATAGATATATATATATATATATATATATATATATATATATATATATATACACACATACACACATATATATATATATATTTTACATACATACACACACACACACACACACACACACTAGGAAACAAAACAAAAAAGTGTATATCTATGAGTGAGTTTTAAGAAGCCCAATCAATGGATACGTATGCCAATATAAATGTGACATTTGTTTTTGCTTCAATATACATTGGATTATTCCCAATGTGCAGTATGTTTCAATCTCTTGAATAGGCTGTAAGCATAACACATATTCAGAGCTCCTTTCATACAACTATAAATATAAAATATAATGCGTTCTTTAGTTTAGTCAGGGCAATGTTATAGATGGAAGCAAATCCAATATTGCTTCTCCTCATTCAGAGACAACTAGTCTTTAAATTTCTGAGTTTATTTAATGCCCGGCTGTTGTACATAACAATCTTCCAGAAATAATGGTATTTTCCACACAGTAAGCTGATGAAAGGCATGGGGCGGTGGTTATAAAGTAGGCATTATTTGGAACATCTGATATAATTACTGCTGACAGCTTTACTTAAGGTTCATTTCACTTTGCTATTTTGCTCCCGCTTCGGGGGTTCAGACAGTTCATAAAGCCCCACCTCTCACACCTGTTCACCTCTTCATATTACAGACCAGTTTGGGCACATCATATCAAATTAGCTCTGTGATGTGTTGATAACAGTGGCAATTGCTTATCACAGATTTAAGTTTATTATTTTATTCTAATTACAAGGTCAGAAATGAAACATAAACCTGTTAACACAGGCTAGTCAGCTTTCTACACAAAGTTATCTGGAGTGGTACTAAAGGAATGCCGCTCGTTTCCTAGCAGTTGGCCCAGAAAACTCAGGAACCCAAGCAAAGGAACCAAACTGTGCCTATGTGCTATAATTTGCCTTTTATCCTATTTGGTGCTTACTAGTGATGTGTGGGGTTTTGACCCAAAACCAGCAAGGAGCTGCAGCCGATTGAGTGGGTTCGGGTGGAAGTTTAGCCAAATATTCAGAGCGAGAAGATGCAGGTACGAGTTGGGCATGGGTTCTAGAACAACATTTTGCAGAAACTAGTATGAGTAATTTTAAAACAATTGGACTTGCCGAGTAATCTTTGAAGACTTTCACTACTCATCTGAGCAGTTTCTTCAGTTTAACTTGAAGAAGAAACTGCTGAACTGAAGAAGCTGCTTGGATGAGTAGTGAAACGTATTCAATGGTTACTCAGCAAGTCCAGTTGTTTTAGAATTACTTATGCTTGATATACCCTGACCTGGATATATGAAATCTTCATAGTCGTTTTGCAGAAACACTACTAAATATAGGTATGTCCCTGTCCAGGTTCTCTATTGCTTTTAATCCATTTTCCCTTTATAACATACAAACTTGCTTTATCTCACCCCCATTCTTCAGCCTTTTCATATGCAAAGAGAAAGAATTCAGAAAAGAAGTTATTAAAAAGAAAATGCCTGATTTTACCAAGCAGTAACAATGGTTAAATATTTTGTGGCACAATATGAACACAAGATACTTTGCAACACTGAGGGGGTTATTTATTAAAGTTCGAATGGTCAAAACTAGTAAAAAAAAAATGTTATTACTATAAATACAGTGGAAAAAAAACTGGAATTTTTCTAGATTTATTTTACCCCCCGAAGCTGCAAGAAGTCAGAGTCTGAAAATACTTCAACCCGTCGAGGTCCTGTAGAAGTCAATGGCAATAGTCCTATTTATAATTTTAATTATTGTCTGCACTGTGTTTTGTACAATAATCTGAACATTTGGGGCTTCTCTGCCGATTTTGCAGAAACTTCTGACTTTTGGGCAATAAATCAGAAAAAAATCAAATTTTTTCGCAGGACAATCCAAAAAAGTCACAGTTTTCGTGCGACAATCTTAAAAAGTTAGGTTTTTTTGTCAGTCAGACTCCGTGGTTTGTTTAATGATAAATAAAGGTATAACGTGGATTCTAATTTTGTCCGATTTTTTTTAATTAACCAGAAAAATCTGAATTTTAGTAAATAACCCCATGAATGTCTAATGACAAACATTAAATAAGGGTAAATCATGGATTTTAGTTTGATCAGATTTTTTTTATTAAAAAAAAATCAGATTTTAGTAAATAACCCCTGAATGTCTAGAGACAAACATTAAATAAGGGTAAATTGTGGATCCTAGTTTGGTCAGATTTTTTCTTAATTAATCAGGAAAAAAATTGACGCGACACAACTGTTGGATGCAGACGCAGCGTGCAGCTACACTACTACTACACTACTAAATTACAGGTCAAGTGAAAACTGCTGCAATGCAGTCATAGGAAAACTAGCTTGACAGAATAGCTGCTCTCAATCACCCATTCTGCAGCACTGAGGTAGGGTATAACATTTTACTTTTATTTATTCTAGCACAAATTAATATAATTTGCTAGGAAATACATTTAGTTTGTCAGGTAGTGGGAACAAAGAAAACCACTTTCAAATTTTAGTGGAATCTGCTGTAGATAAACACAGATAATAAAGACCCAAAATTTATTGGCCTAAGCAAATCAACCCAAACCAATTACAGGTATGAAAGAGTCTTAATACTGTTCTATATTCGCTATATAGAAGCAACAATTTGTATAACAATTATTATGTATAGAGAAGTCACCTTCTGTAATGAAAAATGTTATATGTTGGTAACTTGCGTTGAATCCAAGTAATAACCTGCAATAACTGCAAGTAGAAATAAAATATGATAAAGGTCTTGGTAACTTGCACCCTGCAGAACTTCAGAATCCTGATAAAAATAGATTAAACATTAAAACTTGCACTTCTAATTCCTCATTTTAAGGTGTCAGAATTCAGAAGGTTATGACAGAAACAATTAACTTGACAGAAACTCATAGCTTAGCAAGGAGGCAAAATGCCTGCAGACACTTTAAGAAGCATTTTTGGCAAGGTGAATAACCCTATTCAGACTTAATAAGGTTTTAAGGATATTAAGCTTCCTGATTATATGAACAAATTTGTTTATACAGTCTAAATTCTTTTGTGAAAGGACATACAGTGTTTTAAAGCCAAAGTGAGATGAATATACAGCGAAGTATTACAACTTGGCCTGATTTGTATGAACACAACCGCATATTCCACATTACTGTAGTTTGTGAGCGAAACAGTGCGATTAAGTGGGTGTGTACTACGCCCCGTCCATGGTGCTGTAGTGGTGGGTGGTTACTATGATCAGGAGGTACAGTGGGTGGGCGGCTTGTATTGTGCACTAAGGCACCCATTTCTATGCGCAAAGCACCTAGCAACACTGCTGCGTCAAGCTTAGGAGGTGCTGGACAGAAAAGCGGCGCAGCCTGTCTGCGAATACCGCTTACAGGCATATAGTATATGCGGTTGTGTTCATTTGGGATGGTTGGAACTGTGCGAATCAGGAGTAGGTCAACACTAGGAAATTAGTAACTTGTATACGTGCTCCGCTTATACCTTTGTTGTTTTGGTTGCCTAGCAACGCTGGTTGGTGCCAAAACGGCGTTTTAAACATCCCCCTGGACACTATGCTCTGTTTCTTTCCCTGATGAACGCTCCAATATGGAGCTGAAACGTCGGATCAAATAAACCTTCCTTTGAATAATCTTTTTTGTCTGAAATTCCTTGGAGTGCTGTTACAGTGCATGACTTCCAGGGATCCAACCAAACTGTCTATACGGATTAACCCTGGTAGGGTTGCTCCCTGGCTCGCACCCTATCTATATCGCACATGGGACATGGCTTCCTTGTCTCCTTTTGAATATGGACCTATGATTTTTTCGCTAGAGGCTGTAAAGGCTACATCCCGGGAATCAGATTGGTTCCAGTACAAGTTTTGAGACACAATGGGGCCAAGCACCTTGGACACGTTCCCAGTACTCCACACGAATTCCCTTGGCAGTCTGCAACTGGTCACTCATCCACTAAAGCATGGCAGACGGTTCATCACAATTACCACTGGACATCGACACAAACTTGGATTTTTCCTTCACTATTCAAGATGCTGATCGGATTCTTTTCTCCGAAACCCCGCAGGACATAGCAGTGAGTAAATCTAACATTGACATATATCATTACTTATTGAATATTAAACTTAAGGTACAGGACCTCCTACTGCATGGCGTCTATTTATCTCTTTATCACAGACAACGTCTGGTCCCAATGGGCTTTAGAATTAACAATAGCCCCAGTTTAGGCCAAAATAATCTGGACTTCTGCGCCAAATGGTGTGGGATACTCAATAGATGTTCCTTTGATTTGATATTACTTGTGGTGGAACAAGTGGGCAAGGAACTGGCTGCAACTCGAGGAGATATTTCTCTATTGGAACAACAATATTTGGACAATCTTCGCTCTGACACAACCAATGATTGGCTAGACAAGCTCCAGAAGCTGGTGGATAAATACAAACAAGATTTAACATCCTTCATACAAAATAAATTAAAGAAAGTCTCTGATGACTACAAGAACAAGAGGGTATATGGGTGGTTGATGGGCATCAAATCCGACAACTACAGGGCACCCTCAAGAAGGAGAAAACATATCCCGCGAACACTCTGCACAATTGATAGTTCAGATCAATCTACAGATTCAGACACTGCTCCCGACAAACCTTTTTAGGGGTCGAAACGAGATCCAAAAGGGTGAAAGAAAAAGAAGGAAGAGACGGCACACAAGACTTGGGAGGCACAAACGTAAAAGGGAAACCACCGAGGGGCAGGAGAATATAATATTCAATCTGAGCAAACATTTACTCTCCCCGGGTGAATTCTCTCTGTTGTCCAAGGGCCTCTCTTTCGTACCTACTGCCTCCCCGATCCCTTTGATATGTTGGTGGATTTCCACAAGTTTCATAGGAAACTCAAACTCAAAGAATACTACAAGAACTCACCTGAGAGAAGTATCCCTAAATTCCGGACCAAAAGCACTTTTGACCCTCCCAACCCTCCAGCATCCATGGCAATATTCTCAACAGGGAGATTAACAACATGCCCCAAAGTCTTATTTCACGACAGAACCTCACACCAGACGAGAGACATGCTATCTCTACACTCAAAAAGGATATGGACCTTGTCAACAGACCGGCAGATAAGGGGGGTGCCATAGTCCTACTAGAGTATGCTTACTATAGGAAAGAGATTCTGGAACAACTGGCAGACGATGAGACATACAGACCCCTTCCAGGGATCCAACCAATAAGTTTAAGAAGGAGTTGGATAGCCTATTAGTGCTGGCTAAGAATGCCGGATGGCTTGATGCAAGTACTTTTGATTTCCTGACAACTAACTATCCACGCACACTCATCATATACAAGTCTGTATCAGCACCTCCAAGGAGACCCATCATCTCCGTAGTTGGCTCACTATACCAATCAATCTCCACTTATGTCGACCACTACCTTCAGCCCCTGGTACGAGCCATGCCCTCATACACTCAGGATTCAAGTCATGTGATTAAAAGAATGAAGGGTTTATCCTCTATCCCACTAAACAGCATTTTGGTAACTATGGACGTCAATAGCCTATACACGGTCATCCCACATGACCAGGGGATTGAAGCCTGCAGAAGAGCTCTCCTAACAGCACCTCCAAAAGATGTACCAGTTGAATTGTTAACTCGGTTACTTGAACTGACTTTATCTAGGAACTTCTTTAGGTTTGACAAACCTTTTTATCTACAGGTTTCGGGAACAGCGATTGGCAGTGCCCTGGCACCGTCCTATGACAACATCTACATGCTGGATTATGAGACAACTAACATTCTCCCTCATCTTGGCAAGTCTATATTAGCCTACTTTCGCTACATAGACAACCTCTTTCTCATATGGACTGACACAGAGGAATCACTCCTACACTTTCACCAACATCTTAATGCTCTAGGTAGCCCGATCAAGCTTACCCTCAATCACAGCAGAAGTGACATTGATTTCCTGGATTTAAACATATTTCTGGACTATTCCACATTGGGAACCAGACTGTTCTGGAAGACAACTGACAGAAATTATATTCTACATGCGGCCAGCAATCACCCTCCAGCCACTACTCGTGGGATACCTTACTCACAATGCCTCAGAGTGATATGTAACAACAATGTCAGAACGACTGCAGAGATACAACTACGGGAGATGTTTGCCAGATTCCTAGAGAGGGGGTACCCACAGGAATTATTATTTGTACAACTAAACAGGGCACTTAAACATTCACAAAATGAACTCTAGGAATCGTCTCCAACCAAAGATCACTCGGACAACCATTTGATCTTCACAACCACTTTCTCCACAGGTTCCCGACAGTTAATAGCCAGTGTTGCGAAACACTGGCCTATGCTCAATATGGATGAAACTTTGAGCCTCTATACCTCCAAGAAACCGATTATGGGATTTAAGAGGGGTAAAAATCTGAGGGATTTGCTTGTCAGGACTAACTTTAAACACTTTAAACACAGATACTGATTGGCTTTCCAAGCAAACTAAATTAGGTTGCTACAAATGCCCTGATTGTGTAACCTGTAGATGCCTTTTATCCGGTCCAGACTTTCCACACCCCTACACAGGCAAGAGATATAAAATACGCTACAGACTCGGTTGTACCTCAATTTACATTGTCTATATCATCACCTGTCCGTGTGGATTGTATTATGTCGGCAAAACCTGCACCACACTCAAAGAAAGGATCGGCAATCACAGATCAGCTATCAGTAAAGCCCTGAAAGAAGGCAAAGCACTACAACCAGTGGCTAAGCATTTCCTTACGAAAGGACATACACTACCTACATTTAAATGCATGGCAATTGACTGAATGAGACCTTGCCTCTAGGGTGCTTTATTTGAAATGCTTGGGCAACCCACTATGGTCGCCCCCAATATAGGACACTCCTTCCCATTGCATTATGCCCACTGTCTCTATAATAATATATATGTACCTTTACTGGATCCTTTGTAGTGTCTATATCCATACTACAATTTGTTTTTAACCCTGCTTTTCCTATGAAAAATGACTCCGTTTGCATAATGGATAGCAGGCGTAGCCACACTTTTGACTGCCCACTTGTTCCCTTGAACTGCACTTAACCGCGAGCAAACCTTTTTGTCCTATCTGGTCCTGACATGTTGGTGAGGTGGCAAGGTGGCGCACTACATGGCGAATTTGGGTCTGCCCTTTCGGCGCTTAGATTGGGGACAGCTACTACGCAGCTTATGCCTGTAGGCAGTATTCGCAGACAGGCTGCGCAGCTTTTCTTTTGAGCACCTCATAAGCTTGACGCAGCAGCGTTGCTAGGTGCTTTGTGCATAGAAATGGGGGCGTGCCTTAGCGCACAATACAAGCCGGTCCGCCCACTGTACCTCCTGGTCATAGTAACATCCCCCTGGACACTATGCTCTGTTTCTTTCCCTCATGAAAGCTCCAATATGGCGCTGAAACGTTGGATCAAATAAACCTTCCTTTGCATAATCTTTCTTTGTCTGAAATTCCTTGGAGTGCTGTTACAGTGCATGACTATTGATCGATTTTTTTCAACTAGCACCCAGGTTTACACTTTTGGCTCAAGGTGTGTGTCCAAACGAACTGTATATATAGATAGATAGATAGATAGAGATTTATATAGATATATATACATATTTTATATAAATATATAAAATTAACCCATTTTGGTGGTAAGTATCAGTTGGGATCGAGTACACGGTACTGTTTAATTATTACAGAAAAAAATGTTGTTTTTTTTTTAAATCAGGATTTAATGGGAGACGACCTGTATGTTGAAAGCTTGATGAATAGAACTGGAAAAGGCCAGTGAGTGCATATCTTTCACCCTTCTCTCTCCTATAAAGTTTTCCTTTAAAGCTAGTGTCCAGGCTATAAAAACAGGGCCCCAGTGCTGCAAAGCAGTAATGCTTCCTTGACTTTAGGAAGACTATCGAAGGCCCTAATGTGAAGATCGTCAAAAGCACCAAATTCCTTGGTGTTCACCTGGCGGAGTACCTCACCTGGTCCCACAACACCAGCTACTTAGCCAAGAAAGCTCAACACCGTCTCTACTTCCTGCGCAAGCTGAGGAAATCCTATCTCCCACCATCCATACTCAAAACTTTCTACAGAGGGACTATCGAGAGCATCCTGTATCACTGTCTGGGCTGGGAACTGCACTGTCATGGAGCGCAAGACCCTACAGAGGATAGTGAAGACAGCAGAGAAGATCATAAGTGTCTCTCTTCCTTCCATCACGGACATTTATAACACTCGCTGCATCCGTAAAGCCACCAGCATTGTGGCTGATCCAACACACCCTTCACACTCACTGTTCACACACCTGCCATCTGGAAAAAGGAAGCATTAGGGCCCTCACTACCAGACTGTGTAACAGTTTCTTCCCCCAAGCCATAAGGCTCCTGAATACTCAGGGACCAGACAGATCTCTCACACACACACACTCCATCTGACCTTACTATGTGACACGGCGTTGCACAGCCACTGTACACCATTGTATGGATGAATAGCCATTGGATTAAGTTGTTCTTTATGAGCACATCTGCACTTTGTCATGTTCTTGCTACTATCATGTCACAATGATACACCCATCATGTCTGACTTTAGCATTATTTACTTAACATATTACATCTGCTGAGTGTGGACTGTCTTGTTCTGTCCCTGCACTATGCTGTCCTGTCTTGCAGGAGTTGCATATTTTTGCACTTGGACTTTTTGTCTGTTGTCCGGCCTGTTGTGTGTAGCACCATGGTCCTAGAGGAACATTGTTTCATTTCACTGTGTACTGTACAAATGTATATGGATGAAATGACAATAAACTCACTCTTGACTCTTGCCAGCTAGACATTAAACCACTGTGAGGCAAACTTAAAACCCGTAATGGTTTCTCAGTCCCACTTCCCCACATTTGTCTCCCCAAACCTGCCCAGCTGCATTTTATCTCCATATTGTGATATGAGGATCATGATATTACCAGTCCCACGTTCCAGCAGTGCATATTCCTTTCACCTTATCTCTACAAAGTGACTCATTTTCCCCATGCAACCCTCTCAGCAACTTTCACTTGGTTTCCCAAGTGTATATTTGCGCCTAAAAAAAGTCTTGTCTAGCCTTGCACACCATCCTGGAATGTGATATGTGTGTGCTGTATGAGCATATCAGCAACGAACCCTAGAACTGAAGGTGGAGAAAACTACAAATAAAAAAGCAAACAGATCAAAAGGTAGAGGAAGTAAAGTCAAAACACAATTTTTATTAAAGCACTCCTCCTTCAATATGCATAGTCCAAAAAATGGACCAAAATGCAAAATATAAATCAGTATAACAAAAATGCATCTTTTATGATTGAAACCTGCTCATTTTGAATTAAAAAGTACAAAACCAATTGAATACATTCTCAGAAAGTATGAATCTTACTAAATACATTTTTACATACAATGGGAAGAGCCTGAAGTTTTGTATTGTGGACAAATATAACCTGAAGCCAAGGTTTACATTTAACAACAAATGCTTATCTTAATAAAATAATGTGAGCAATGAGCATAACAGACAAACATTCAATCTGTTGTCATCTTTTATTACCAAATACATTTCATTCAGCACCGGCACACGGCCCAAATATTTGTGAACACCCCACTATTTCGAAAAGCAATGGGTTAATTGTGCAAAAGTGGTTATAATTTTTTGAATTACAGGAACTATAAAAGGACACTCTACACTAGCTGCCGCTGAATGTCACCTGAAAAGCAATCACAAAAGGGCTCTGTCATGGCTTATCTTTGGGCTCTGTCACTACGGCAACCAGCAGAGAAAGCGCGTCCCTGCATCCACGCATCGGCGGATCCCACAGAAGCTAGGGCTAAGGAGCCATGTGAAGCCTGTCAGAGATTGACTGCATTAATACATTAGCAAATACTGTGAAACACTGGATAAATGTCAGCAATTATGGCAAGAAGCGTCTAATAACGTTATCCATTGCCTGTCAAAGCCCCACGAGAATTGATGTACAGCTGCCACTCAAATGCTGTCTGTAATTTTATCTCTTTTGGACGTCCAGGTCCGTTGCTTTCAGATTTAGTACTCTGAAAAGTAATAAAGTAGAAGGCTGCTCATTCTGTGCTGATCACATCTGTCAACAGAACCTTCATTGAGAGGGGAAGCTCTACTTCCCACGCTCATGTCACTAGTAAGGGCTCGGCAATGGAATGGCAGACATCTGTGAAGACGACCAGCTACCCATAACGACCATCAAAGTTTTACCAACCTGCACCACAAAGACCTCACATGTTCCCTCATTCTGAGACGGTAATGACCAAACTTACCTGTGCCTTTACCACCTTCCACAGGCTGATAATTGAAAATATCCTTTGACTCTACAAAGGAAAATACTGATTCTGCAACAAAAGATGTGCTCACTTTCTAAGTCTTACCAAAATCATATCTTAGGCCCCACTACTTCAGTTTTGTATGGCCTCCTCGAGATCAAATGTATTTCACATTCATCCTCAATACATGGAAAACTGTGCTAGCAGCACCTTTGCTTTAACCATTCAAGCAGGGTAAATCTTTTTATTGTTATAAAAAAAGAAAAACGTTCTTGTGTTTTAGGTCCTTGACCTCTAATTTACCCAGTCACTGTCAAGAACAGGTTTTAGAAAATGGTTTACACCATTACTGTCTTACACAACAAAATTCATTTAATTTAACACAAGAGTCTTCATCATATTAAATACTGAATAAAGTTGCCAGCATTAGCAAATTTCCAACAATGGGTATCAGGACATACCAAAAAACAAACTTAAAAGGCTCAACCCCAAAAGAATAGGGTTATATGTTTAAGCACTTAATTCAGTAAATATTGATGCGATCATTTAGAAGAAGGTTAAAAAGACCAGGGACCTATCCTAGGAAGACCAAAAAAGGCAGTAGCTCTATTAATAAGTAATTAAAGCTCAGATTCCCTCTGAACACCTGCCTTGTCTATATTCTAGGGATGAGAGGATTATTGCTTTTAAATAGAGATGCACAGATTGAGGGATTTGGTTTGAGATGTGCTCAAAAAGGAGCAATTTTGCAGAATTTGGAATCGGATGAATCAGTTAAACCTCAGTTTAAATATGTAAATTTTGGTCCTGCATCAGTTTGGACAAAACTTTTGGATATTGTATGTCATACATAGCTTCATCCAGCCATCTTTCGGAGTCGTGAAGTCAATTCAGAAGCAATTTTGGGTATTTAGCATCAGAGTCACCAAAACAAAAAAATACAGACTCCTAATAACTTTTAATACAAGCATTGAAAATAATTAAATCAGATTTAATAGTTTCTATGAAGGTGGATATGGCAGAAGCATTTCTGTTTCTAAGAACAATACTTTAATGTGGATTGTATTTAACAGCTATTCTACAGCTATATGACAGGTTCAATTAATATATAAGTTGTTTCAGATTTTGCAATAATTTTTGGTTTATGTAGATTAGCTTTCACTTGGTTTAGAATCACCAAAGGATGCGGTTTATACTGTATTTCTGAGTGTTGGCAGTGATGAAATAACTTGCATGTTGTGTACTCAAAACTTTCAATCAATATGGAAAAGTTGGAGCCTTGTAACATACTGAGGAGTCGAAGGATTTATGTAACGACTCCACAGCCCTGATCTTTTGTAGGATTTTTGCTACTGCTATGTTACCAGTTTGGGCACAGCACCTGGACTATCGAAAAAGAATGTTGAGCAGCCTATATTTTTAAACTTTGGGATTGTTATATTCAAGCGAAGGGTCTGGGCATATGCACTGGACCATACAACAAAAGAGTTGAGCATCAAACCTAACCTAACCTAGGCAGTTTAGACTTGAATAGACAGTTTGGATTTGAATAGAATGTTTGATCAAGTTAAGTGTATCTGAGTTTTTTGATATTGGAATTGTTAATGTCCAACCTCACTGCCTAACTTTTAGAATTTTATTCCTCTTCTTCTAGACTAGAGACTTTCAAGTTTCTTTTGGGATAAGCTAAAAGCTAAAACTCATATCTAAGAGGAAATATACGGATTAAGGTATCAGTAAAATACATTTAAATGTTTTTAAACAATTTAACTGTGATGGATATTTAAAACACATGCTACAGTAACGTTAAAAATCAAGCCAGGAAAAATATTGGAAAATTGCATTAGAGCCGCAAATGTTCCTGAGGAATAGTTGGTAACAAAAAAGTTGATAAATCTAAGTAAACATCTTGTTTGATTAGACTAAGAATATTAATTCACAGTGTTAAAATTATTCTTGAACTAAACAAACCAATAAGTGCCCTTGTTAATGTGTAAAATTAGATTTCTGAGGGCCTCTCCTCTGTGTGAATCACAGTTCTACTGTCAGAATCTGAGAATATTCTTTAAGGAAATTCCTTTGAGGAAATGTGTTACTGACAATTCTTACAGAGCAAGCAATTTCCTAGAAAAATCTGCAAGGAGATTATACAGTCTCCAAAAGGGAATACAATCACAATTATTCATTTTAAATGATGTTGAATGAATAACTTTTCCTGTTGCAGGTTATTCTGCTCTAGAAAGAACAGTCTCTGCTTTGGGTAGCTAGTACCCCTATTTGCTGCATATAAATGGAGCACTGGCTATGCCAAATTATATTTTGGTATATTATACAGTGTTCTATAATTTAATATGGACTTAGTTTGATTAGTTTTATTGAAATTATTGAAGATAATATTAAATTAAGGAATATCAGCCTGGAACACAATATTTGTACTTGGATGGAGAACTGGCTGAAGAATATAATATATAAAGAGTGGTGGTAAATAGAACATTTTCTAATTGCATGCGTGACCAGCCCAGGGGACTGTCCTTGATGCTTTTTAATTTGCTTAGTAATGACCTTGAGAAGGGCATTGCAAGAACTGTTTTTAGTTTTGTTGATGGAGATAAATTGTGCAAAATTATAAGTTCCATGGGGACTGTTGCCACTTTACAATTGTATAACTGAGCAGCAAACTGTCCAATGAGTTTCAAACATGTTGATAAATACAGGGTTATGCACTTTCAAAGAAATAACATAAATGTAAGTTATACACTAAATAATACTGTAGCATATTGTGGATATACTTACCGAAGAGCAATTTGGGGATTTTTTGTGGATAACTCTAAGCAGTAACTACTAAAGCAAATAAAGTACAATATTGAATTTTAGGCATTAATCTAAAGGGGATGAAAACATAGTAAGGCCAAGTAAGGCCTTGCCTTAAGTATGCAGTGCAGTTTTGGGCTCCAGTACTTAAAAAGGATATTAATAAGATGAAGAATGTGCAGACATGTGAATTAAACTGGTAAAACAGACAGAGAATTTAAACTATGAGGAAAGACTCTGGAGAAAAAATGCTTGTGAGGGGTCATGATTACTCTTTACAAGTACTTTACATCAATGTGTTATATAACAAAAGGGCCTAATTAATAAAGATTTGAGAAAAACTCTAATACAAAATGTGTCCTACAGAAATCAAATGGAGCTACACTGAAAGACATTCAGACTCAGAGGTTTTCTGATTTTTTTTTTTTTAGTGAGTAATTATTCAGAAAATGAAAAAAACTTTTTGAGTAGCATGTGCAATTGGGTTATCCTAAATAGAAAATGACCATTTTAAAAAATAAGGGCCGCCCTCTGGGATCTGAGGATTCACGATGCACACAAACCATACACGTTAGGTCACATAAGCCAATTAACAGACAGAGTTCTGTCGTTTGCTTCTTCCTGTTACAGTTCTAGCTGTAGTATTTCTGGTCAGGTGATCTCTGAGGCAGCACAGAGACCATCACAAAAAATATTTTATGTGTACAATGTAAACTTGTGTGCAGTTTTGAAAAAACTGTGTGCCAAATTCAGAATTGACACAAAATTGCGCACAATTTGTTGTGTGTCCTGGCCTCAAAATTCATGTGCACATGCATCCCTTCGAGAGAATATTGCCCTGGAACCCTGCTTGATACATTTAAGTATCTAGGACATCCTGAGAGAGTCCTGCAGCGGGTCAGGTACCCGCGGTCACCCGCAAAAACCTGCGGGTTGGGGGTAGAATTTCCGGGTGCGGGTATAGACGCGGGTCAGCGGGTCGGGCTGTGGGTCTTCTCAATTGCGATTTTTACTCCTTTTTTTTGATCACACCTACTTCCGATGCTGTCACTTCTGGTTTACAATGACAGCACTTCCTGATTCTTGATGGTCAGCGGGTCGCTGAACTAGCCACACAGCCCCACAGCACGACTGAACCTACACCAAATTTGACAGAAGGTAGCAGGTGTTTTTCTTGGAATATGTTGTTCTTCTTCCGCAATGCACAGCGCTTTTTGTAATGACCAAATAACAAAATTCTTCTTTCATCAGTCCAAATCGCTTTCTTATCACTCTGCCATACAAATATTCTTTGTGCAAATTGCGCTGAATTGTAGAACAATGTACAAATACACCATCTGCAGCAAGATGTACTTGCAGGTCTTCGGAGGGGATCTTTGGGTTGTCTGTAACCATTCTCACAATGCCGCTCCTGTATTTTTCTTGGCCTGCCAGATCTGAGTTTAACAGCAACTGTGCCGATGGCCTTCCATTTCCTGATTACATTCCTTACAGTTGAAAATGACAATTTAAACCTCTGAGATAGCTTTTTGTAGCCTTCCCCTAAACCATGATACTGAACAATCTTTGTTTTCAGATCTTTTGAGAGTTGCTTTGAAGATCCCATGCTGTCACTCATCAGATGAGAGTCAAACAGAAGCACAACTTAAAGGAAAACTATACTCCCAAAATGAATACTTAAGCAACAGATAGTTTATATCAAATTGAATGACATATTAAAGAATCTTACCAATCTGGAATATATATTTACATAAATATTGCCCTTTTACATCTCTTGCCTTGAACCACCATTTCGTGACTCTATCTGTGCTGCCTCAGAGATCACCTGACCAGAAATACTACAACACTAACTGTAACAGGAAGAAGTGAGGATGCAAAAGGCAGAACTCTGTCTGTTAATTGGCTCATGTGACCTTACATGTGGTTTGTTTGTGTACACAGTGAATCTTACGATCTCAGGGGGCGGCCCTTATTTTTTAAAATGGCAATTTTCTATTTATGATTACCCAATGGCACATACTACTAAAAAAGTATAATATTATGATAATGGTTCATTTACATGAAGCAGGGTTTTACACATGAGCTGTTTTACTCAGTATCTTTTAATAGAGACCTACATTGTTTGGGGGGTATAGTTTTCCTTTAAATACCTTTTCTCATGATTGGACACCCCTACCTATAAGATTCAAGGCTTAACAAACTAATCCAACCAATTTGGTGTTGCCAGTAATCAGTATTGAGCAGTTACATGCATTCAAATTAGCAAAATTACAAGGGTACCCACATTTGATTTAATTTCATACAACTGAATACTGCTCCATTAAAAATCTTTGTTCAGAAAACACCCCAGTACTGTTCCTGGGAAATGAGAGACATACCACTATCTTTTTGTTGAAAGTGGAGTAAATTATGCAGAGGGATTCCCAAACTTTTTCACATGGCTGTATTTAACTAGAATAAGCCACTGTTCCAAGTTTTGATGCAACTGATGCTGCTATATTGCAAGATACACGTAGAGAGAAAGTATTGCTTCTACTAGATATACACCACTGGGTATAAGGCCCATCAATTGGTATAGGAAAATGATGCTTGTCACCCTACACAATAATTCCTACAGTTATCTAAACAAGTTTGTATGCCACAGTATAATAGAAGACTCATTTATAGCAAGCACCAATTTGTGAACTTTCTCATGTTACACAGAGCGGTGGAGTCGTGAACAATTTTGGATAATAAAAAATACAATATGCAATGTTCTATTTCACAGATAATAGTCATAATAAAATACATCTCTACTGTAAGAATAAAACCCAGTATGTAGCTGTTTCACTAATGTGAAGTACAGCTGAACTATTATGCAACCTGACACTCAAACATTATTTTTATCTGGTAGCTCAGTGAAGTACATCATTCAACAGGTCTTGTGCAAACAAAAATAAGGTGTTTTTTTAATTTACAGACCTGGCGTTGCGGCCCATATCTGTGACCTTTATCGAGGGAATACTAATCTGGCGTATACAACCATTGAAAACACCCAAATACATAGTAGCATAGTAAATTAGGTTGAAAAAAGACACACGTCCATCAAGTTCAACCTTTTGACTTTTTTTTTGTTTTAAATCAGATTTAAGTGCTTCTATGAAGCAGGATCTGGCAGAAGCAACTCTGTTTCTAAGAACAATACTTTAGTTAATTCTATCTACAGCTATATGCCAGGTTCATTTAATATATAAATTGTTTTTGGTTTTCCAATTGTTTTTTTTGGTTTATGTAGTTTAACTTTCATTTTGTTTTAGAATTACCAAAGCATGTGGTTGATATGTTTCAAAGAACACATTAAAAGTGAACCCAAGGCACAAGCTTACATTGACCACTGTATCGAAAGCTTCAAGCAGATCACATCATGCTTACAGTCCAAATTCTTGTCTATATCATAGACCAGTGCTGTCCAACTTCTATGGTACCGAGGGCCGGAATATTTCCAATCTACATTGTGGAGGGCCGATAACGGAAGCCAGTGTTGGCCACTCCGTTTTTAGACCACACCCATGTTACCGCAAGACCATGTCCACATTAATAGCACACCAAAAAACCAAATGGTTGGTGCTCACTGCAGGGATCAGGGCCGGAATTAGGGGTAGGCAGAGTAGGCAGCTGTCTAGGGCGCCATCATTGAGGGGCACACTTTTTTCAAGCGTTTATTTAATAATTTGTTTCAGTAATCATGGTCACCCAGTTGGGTGGAATCCATCTCCTTCCCCTTCTCCCTCTTGCCGGCAAGTAATAGCTCCTTCTGTGCGGTGCACCGTGACATGCGTACACGCGTCAATGACGTCACTGATGTGTTGAATGACAGAGAGAGGCAGAGAGCTGGCGGCCTGCTTTTTGTGGCTCGCTCTCGCTGCTCTCAGCCTTGCACAGTTGCACTGAACCGAAGACATTCTTTTTATTACTGTAAAGTGTGAAGCTTCCTGCTGGCACAGCCAGGTACAGATTTGGGGGCCATATGTTTGCTGTTGCTGCTGGGCGCTGACACAGGTACAAAAATACTTGTGGGCAGGGCCACTATTAGAAATCACAGGGCCCTGTACAACAAAAAAATTTTAATAGCCCCAGGAGGGAGCTCTATATATCTAAATGTATTTTCCATGTTGATTGAAAGAAATTAAGTACACAGCATACAAGGCATTGTATCATGGCCGAAGCTCAGCTATTTTAATTTAATTAAATTTAATTGCAATTTCAACTTATTAGGTTAAGAAACTCAGAATGGCTTCAGACTCCGAAGCTCTGGAAAATGGTATTGTTTTTGACCATGATGCAATCCTTTTCTTGTTTTCTACTTTGGTCTTCTTGACCACTTTTTTTACAAGCATTTATTAGTTCTAAAATATGCAACCTACTGTAAGTTCTAAGATGCAGGAACATTCCCACCTCCTCCAGTAATAACTCCCCATGCTTGCAATATATAAACTATATTTTTACATTTTATTCCTTATTAGCGTCCCTCAAATGTAATACAATACAAAACTCAAGTAGCTGTGTGCTTCACGTCAAACAGCAACAGTCAAGAAGATGTGCCCTAGTGCAACTAGTAAATCCTCTGCCTCAGTAAACAAGCTACTGTGCCATGCTGCTAGTGGCTACTTGCTCTGTGCTTGAAACAGTTTCTGTCCTTATTCATGAGACTAAATGCTGTAAAATGAGACAGGTATGGGATGAGTTATATGAAAATCGATTATCTATAATTCTCTGAATTGAGAAAAGGCAATTTTCCCATAGACTCATTTTTATCAAATAACTCAAATTTTAAAAAAAAAATTGTTTTTTTTTCTCTATAATAATAAAACAGTACCTTGCACTTGATCCCAATTAAGATATATCTAATCCTTTTGGGTTTTGATTGGAAGGTTTATTCAATTACTTGAGCTGCCGAAAGCGATACTGCATTTGATTACATTTATTAAACTTTCCTTTATTTGTATAGGTTAAAAATTTAACATATTTGATAGCTACATCCTCACTTTCTGCAAACCAAGAAAAAAAGATAGGGTAGTACTAGGAACAGAACAAACTATCATTGTGCTGAGGGTGCATTTGGATTTTAGTTCCCTTTTAAAGGGATGATGACAATTACACATTTCACTTACAGAATCATCTTGTGCAGATTGGGGCCAACCTTCCCACAACTGGTGACGTACTGGTATGCTTGTGAGATCATATACATTTCTTTTTACCTGTTGAATGAAACATAATGGAAAAGATTAAACTACATTGCCATGAAATATGACAAAAGTCAAAGTACATTTCTGACAGCTTCTTATTCTATTAAAGTAGGCAAAAAACAGCTGTCACACTTTTCTCTGGGGTACATCATCATGCTACCAGAAAAGTAGGTTTAGAATAGAAAGTGGTCAGTACAGTTCAGTTAGGGACATAACCAAAACTGTTCTGAATTTTATTTTAGAATATTAGAATGTCCTAATGTGCAGTGTGACTTCTTGGTTAGTGTGACGAAAAGTCACATGATTTTTTGCACCTGTCCGAATCCTGCTGAAAACAACAGAATCCCTAACCAAATCCTGGATTCAGTGCATCCCTTTTATTTAAGTGTTTCATAATCCCGCTCAATTTAAAAAATTTACATTTGTTTCCCACAGATACAAGTGCTGTCACTTGATTAAAGTAAAGGACCAGGCTACACTTAAATATTATTCTTCAGTGAAATTGCTAGCGATCGCCTCTGTTCACTCAGTTCACCCATTTATAGGAACCAAAATATTTAGGTGCTGCTCACTTAAAGGAACAGTTCCATGTAAAAATAAAAACTGTGTAAATAGATCGGCTGTGCAAAATATAAAATGTTTCTAATATAGTTAATTAGCCAAAAATGTAATATATAAAGTCTGGAGTGACTGGATGTCTAACATAACAGAACAGAGCACAACTTCTTGCTTTTCAGCTCTCCAACTCTGAGTTAGTCAGCGACTTGAAGGGGGCCACATGGGACATAACTGTTCATTGAGTTTGCAATTGATCCTTAGCATTCAACTCAGCTCAGATTCAAAAGCAACAGTTATGGCCTATGTGGCCCCCCACTCAAGTCACTGATTGGTTACTGCCTGGTAACCAATCAGTGGAAACCAAGAGAGCGGCTAAGCAGGAATTAATGTTCCGTTCTGTTAAGACATTCAGACACTCCAGCCTTTCTATCTTGGATTTTTGGCAAACTAACTATATTAGAAACATTTTAAATTTTGCACAGCCTCTCTATTTACCAAGTTCTTATTTTTATACTGAACAATTCCTTTAAGTTTCCTAACATTCAAAGATTTCATTATCTTCTAATAAATCCTTAGCAGGTTCTTACATTCTTATGATGAGAAATTATTATGCTAGCATATACTAATCTCAAATCAGATTCAGAAAGGATTAAAATTGGAAAAAAGAATTATTTAGTAAAAGAGCAGCGGTCATGGGTTTTTGTTGTGTTTACAATGGTAACAAAGCCAATATGAGCTGAACAGTAAAAAATAAATTGTTTAATGACATACTTTTATGGCCTTGTGTTTGCCACTATGCTACAGACAGACACTCGGGATGCAAACAGCAATAACGGCATGGAAATGAAAATGGAAATCAGTTCAGCAGCTGGAGTGCTTTGGGCTAAAAATAACTAGCAAAATACAATATGACAGCACAAAACTAATAATACAACTTTGATGAGTTGGCTAAGACCTGCTACATGTGTTTTTAACTTAAGAGGTAGGGTGAGGCACCAGAGGTTTGCGTGTCTAGCATGGAGGCAGAATTGCACGGTAATATTTTAATAAAATATAACAAGAAAGGTGACCAACATAGTAATATGCAGAGTTATCAGCCATCAATTAAGATATATATTTTTTTAAATCCTGTGGGTGGATTATGAAACATTTCAGGATCTTTCCAACTCGTAGCTTTTTTTATTTACATAATAAAAGCAGACCCATTTTGGGTGCTGGTGGATGATCCATGAAGTGTCTTCTCTCTTGCTCTCTGTTGTTGAGCTGGCATCTGGTGCTACTTTAGTTACTGAGATTTGTATTACCTTTCAGCTCATCAATTAGAACCCTGCTTTCATACAGTATCTAAGAAACATGAGCAATGGAAAATCCTGGCAATTCAAAATGTTTTTCTCTGTACCTCCCACACCTGTGTGACTCCTTCCTTAGTGAGCTGCATTTATTTCATTAGTTTCAGGCAATCAGGTCTTGAGAGAGGGATTAACGCCAATCCCACCTCACTCAAACAAACAGCTCTTCCCTCAAATATACTAACAGGGCAAGGGTACTGAACAGCGCACCTTACTTTTGTATAAAATAACAGACGCCTGTCACTACCATGAAACAAGCAGCACAAAATTACTTTTTGGGAAAATGTAATAAATAATTAACATGATAAATACATTCAAAATCTAAGTCTACAGTCCTCATCTCTGATATACTCCTAGATAACAGCTTTCACCTTTCATTAAATTTGCAAAATTGAAACAACCTGTTTTTGGACTCAAAAACAGTTTTATGCATTATGAAAGAAAATCATGTATTGCTTTGTAATATACATTAAACTTTTTTAATGATAAGTTATTTGAAAATATAATTGTAACTGATATCAATATTTGTTTATGCCTTTGGGTTCTCTGGTTAGGACTTTTGAAACAAAAATAAGTAAATTCTTCTCCAGATCTAGTAATCAGAGAATATACACTGTTCTATAGCGATTACACCTACAAAAGATAACCCATTCAACATTTTTAAATATTGTATATCGGAAAGTTGCTTGCAACTGCATTTTTTTTTCATTATGCAAAATATTCTTTGGGAAGAGATTCCCTTTATCTTATAGAGATGCAGGAATGCATCTCATTGAGTTGAACATATAATGGCTGTCTTTTGGGAGATTGTTCAATACTAAAAAAATGTGGCCTCTTTCGCCTAATGATGATAAAAGAGTAAAAATGAACTATGCAGCTTCAGATGCGAACTGCTGTGGAACCCTCCCATAATGGAGGAACAGAAGCTCCATACAAAATTCAGATACCTGGATTAATTTCATGGACTGATTAAAATTAATAAAAAACACACTAAAGACTTAAATGTGCCAATGTAAATCCATTTAGAAAGTAATAGACAAGAAATTCTATATGGTTTTATATATGTTGTATAAAGGCACATAATACAAGTAAGATGCTATGGTTTAATTTAATAATCTTCTGAATATGAAATATGGTTGCTCACTTGACAATTATTTCTGGCAAACCCGAAACAAATGTCTGTGTAAAAAGAAAAGGGGCATGCATAGCCAGAACCTGCTCAAATATTCAAAAACATATTTCCCAAAGGGTTTACAACAAAAGAGCATTCTGTTCTGAAAATGTTTAAACACATGAAGATGCATTGTTTTTTTGGAAACTTTGTTAACATAACAGTACAAACCCCAAAATTCTTTGCATTCCTTTCAGCTCTAATACACTGCCCTCTGCATTATGAAATGAACAGTGTTTGCCTCTTCTATTAACCTATCGGCAACTGCACTCATTTCAATAACATTCCAAGGCTATCAAGTGTTTGAAAGGCCTCTTCTTGTTATAGTGTTATGTTGGTATAAAGCACAATGCCAGACCAATGTGCTACACAAAGGTGATCAAAGATTCAGTCGTGTTCACCAATGCACAATTATTCTTCTGGTTCAGTCTAGCAGAGTGACCTCTGCTTAACAACTTATCTCTAAAAAAAACTAGTTATCACAGGCAGCCCCTGCTGTGAGCCTGACAGCTACAACATATTAGGTAATGTTTGATTAAAGCAGCTCATGAGGATGACTAGCTTGTTTTGAGGAATAGCCTGCACTGCCTTATTCCAAATTCAGTTCTTTCAATTGTATTCCATAACATTCCAAGAATTTTGCACTCTTCAGAGGTCCAGAAATTAGGCAACATAGTACAGCTGCAACATTCTACTATTTAATTGCTTCAAACTTATTCTTATACTTATTCTTGGTGCTGACACATGTGGTAGTTTTGAGCTTGCAATTAGTATCCAATTGCCATTTGTCTACGATATGCAATTATTGGTCAAAATAGCTATTTGCATTATTTGATTTAGATTTAGACTTCTATTATCTCGCCCCTGCCTAATTAAAAAAAAATCATTAACCGGACTATGGGGTATACTTAAATTTTTATGCATTTTAAATGCAAAATGATAAAAGTATCCAAAATGAACCACATATTGATAAAAAGTAAGATAGTAACTAACCTATTGGAAATCATGGGTTTACAAGTTCAGAATCAAGAGTACAAATTTCAGTCACATATTTGTGTGAAATTCTCTTTCAGTGACACAATATCTCTAAAATGCCAAATCTTCTTATTTAAAGGGCATGTTAATCAAATAATAACATTTTGTCTAATAAAAAAAAAATTTTAAGCATCTTTTCAATATGCATTTAATAAAAATGTTCAGTGCTTTCAAAGTTACTTGGAAATACATTTCTCAACAAAGACAGGTCTGTTAATCAGCTGCCTTGGACAAAGAAATGGAAGGCAATGACTGCTTTAAATAGCATTACATGTATAAATAACTTAAAAACCAAATATGAATTGTAATGAATGTATATTGCAAAGTTTCTTGGAATTAGGTTTTCTTTTATTATGCAATTTTTTTGGTTAGCACTCATAAAATAAATCTTTGTTTCAATCCTATCATCAAATCAATATCAAAATCAAATTATACATGACAATGGCATTCAAGGATAATATACTTGTTAGTGGGGTACTTACACCCAACCCTGTAAAATATTAAAAAAATTGTATGCAAAGATATGCTAATCATTTAAACCTTATATTATTTTTAAATTATCACAAAGGCAACATCAAATGTTGAAAATGAGAAATGTTCATTTTTCTGAAAAATATATGCCATAAAAAGTGTTGCATCGCCCGGACTCTTTTACTAGTGCGTCATGCTGTTTTAATATGCACAGAATGGGGTTTGGCATTGTCTTGCTCCAAATATATATATATATATATATATATATATATATATATATATATATATATATATATATATTGCAAAAAAAACGCACAACCAGGTCTTGCATTCAGGAGACGGCCTGAAGACGGCTTAAGTTTGGAGCCGAAACGTCGATAATAAAATAAATTTTTGATTTTTACACTCTATGCAAAACCTGGTTGTGCGGTTTTTTTGCAATTTTGATATTAATTATTTAACCAGCACCTACGCATTGACCATTACTTGGGAGTGCTCCAGATCGTGTTTTTGTATATATATATATATATATATATATATATATATATATATATATATATATATTTATATTTGGAGCGACATATTCTACTATCCATAAAGGCCTAGCTTATTTCAGCAAGACAATGCCAAACCCCAATATATATATATATATATATATATATATATATATATATATATATATATATATATATATATATATATATATATATATATATATATATATATATATAGTGCCTTCCCAGATGTGCAAGCTACACATGCTGGCTTTTGAGCTGTGTGCTTATAACAAGCTGGAAGGTCTTTCATGTTTTTAGCCCAGAGGACGCAGCCTCCATGATATTAAAAAAACATTTACATTTTGATTTATTTATTTTTTTTTTTTTGCTTTTTTATTAAATTTTTTAACATAAATTTACAAAGTAACAGTACAGAAAATTACAAAGACAATAACAACCAAAAAAAAAAAAAAAAAAAAAGAAATTACCCACAACCCCCACCTAGCTCTGGGACTTAGCATATTTGTTTAAATAGTTACATACATCTTAGGTTTATAGTTCTTAGGTATATAAATCCTCACATACATGTATATGTTTCCAGTAGCCTGCTATTTTAGAATTTATTCCTTGGGAGCGAGCAAAAGTAGACTCATATGTTGCTGTTTGATACAATTCATTAATAATTGCTTGTATTGGAGGAGTATCTTGAGATTTCCATTTCCTTGCAATTGCCATTCTGGCTGCGAATAAACAATGATATATCAAATATATTTGGGCTTGATTACACTATTTTGATTTATTTTCATTAATTGTTTTGTTTGATTTGACCTCAGTTCATCTTAAATGAGCTTTGGCGCAGAAGAGGGATGTGTATCTAGTTTATATATGGTTTCTTTGCATGGGAGAATTTTAACTTGAATTTGTGGATGCAGTTATGAACTGCGTTCACAGACAATGGTTTTGGGAAGTATTACCGAGCCCATGCAGTGATTTCCAGTTCAAAATTTGGTCTGTTTTTAAAGCAGTGCCATCTGAGGGCCTGGAAATCATGGCCATCCAATACTGGCTTTCAGCCTTGTCTCTTGCATACAGAAGTTTCTCCAGATTTTCTGAATCTTTTAATGATATTATGTACTGCAGATGACGAAATCCCCAATTATTTGCAATATTCTTGTATTGTTGCAATATTTGCCCTTGTAAAGTTTCACAGAATGGTGCCACCTCCCCATTTTTAATTCTAAGAGAACCAGCCTCACTTGGATCCAATCTTTTTAGAATTACACAACTTTTCCAGTCTTTTGCTGCACCTACCCCAAATCTTTCAAATGTTTTGTAGATATAAAATTAAAAATGAGCATACATATATATAAAACAGCTTAATAATTTTATGTTATCTTTGTAGCTTTTTGCACTTGAATACTGTATAGGGTTTAAATGATTTGCAAATCATCCCATTCTCTTTTAATTTACATTTTAAGACTTTTCATTGAAAATGGGTTTGTAGGCTACAACTGACAAAGCTAATGTATTCCTTTGCATTGATGTGTCAAATAAATCAGTTAGAAGTCTTTTGGGGAAATGTAATATAAAAAAAAAAGCAAAGTGTGCTACTATAGTGACATATCAGTAGGTAGTATTTACTGGTCATCTGTTAAATAACAAACACCTTATTTGTTGCTATGGGTTACTGCACCTGTGCAAACGTAATATCTTGCATTGCACATGGGTGTGTAGTCTGTTATAAAAAGAAAATGCTATAAAACATTACTAAGTCACACAAAAAAATTTCAAACTAACATGGTCCAGTCCAAATTTGGTACATCAATGATATTTCACAGTGTAAACTTTGTTTTATACCCTTTATTTTATATAATGTATGTGGCACAGAAATATTACACTGTGCTTTACAGAGTCAGTTACACTTTTAATTTATGACCTATTGATCATTTCAGAGCTTTGCATAATTATTCGCCCTTATGCATAATTTCTGCTTACACTTAATTCAGTGGTTAGAGTATGGAGTGCAAGTTTGCACTCCATGCTTGCTACATAAGAAACATAGTAGAAGTTTAAAGAGTGATTAAAATAATTTAATGACTGGATGACCTAAGTTACTATAAAAGGTTAGGGTTATTCCACTAAGAATACAAAGACCATATCAATATATTTGTCAAGTGACATTTTTCCTTTAAACAGTGCATAATGTGTGATAAGATGACATTCACTGAGACAGGGGGCAAATAGGTTTAAACCTCAGAACATAAGGGTCGAAGTGAATTCGAAGTGAATTTTCGAATTCAAAAACTTCCAATTTCTAAGTAATTTTTGGGTACTTCGACAATCGAATAGGCCAAAATTCAATTTGAATTAAAAAAACTTAGAATATTCGACCATTCGAAAATCAAAGTACTGTCTCTTTAAAAAAACTTCGAATTCGCCACTTCGCCACCTTAAATCTGCCAAATTGCTATGTTAGCCTATGGGGACCTCCTACAACCTATAGGCAGTATTTGGCTAAGTTTTTAGAAGTCGAAGTTTTTGTTTTTGAAAATCGTTCGATCGATCAATTAAATCGTAACCGATTTGAATTTGATCGAAAACAGCTAAAAAAAAAAAAAAAATTACATTTTTCAATTCAATGGTCGAATTTCTGAGTTTTATCACTTAGAAATTCGACCCTTAGTACATGTGCCCCAAAGGGTTTCTTTACTTTAAGGACAATCAAGTTATGATATTCTCTACCATTTCATAGTCCGGATGACTTTCTAGCAGAAAAAGCACATAAAAAAAACTGTAGTAACCATTGCACGGTGATCTCACTGGCAACTGGCCTCTGAATTTGGTATGCCTTTCCATGCGCTCCTTTGCATTGTTTAAGAAAAGCTCTTTCCATTTTTCAACCATAGCTACTAGATATCAAAGCTGCTAAAGTCTTTAGTACTGAAAATGTTTTTATTCCATATTAAATAACTGTACCCACAGCACAGAGAAGAGAATATGTTATATGCTGTTGTACCCCCCAGCTGCTGAAAGACATGTGCAAAAGCTGCAGAAAGACATTGTGGGGCCTATTTATGATACAGCAAATTTTTCTTATTGATTGAGAAAAGAATCAGAATTTTTAGAGGGAAAAAAAATTGAATGTTTCGAGATTTATTATGCTCCAAAGTTGTTAAAAATCTAATCTGAAA
Organism: Xenopus laevis; assembly: GCF_017654675.1. Lineage (NCBI taxonomy): Eukaryota > Metazoa > Chordata > Amphibia > Anura > Pipidae > Xenopus > Xenopus laevis. The sequence continues at coordinate 76,020,251 of NC_054378.1, forward strand.
ATACTCCAGCTAAAACCTGTCGAAGTCATGTAAAAGTCAATGCCAGGCAATCCCTTTAACAATTGGAACATGTTATTTACCTTTATGACTGTCGAAGGTATTGGGTTGTTTGACACTGGTATTCGTTTGATAATCTGATTTTCAGGTGACAGTTCTAAAATGTCACACCATTTTGTCGAGATCTTTTGCGCACAGACCACTTTCGATCCGAATTGTTAGTAAATTAAGCCAGATCGTGGCTGGGAGTTTGGTCAAATTTTTATTATTAAAATAATGGGAGAATTTGAGTTTTAATAAATAGCCCACTTAATGGTGCTAAACAAAACAATCACAAAGGCTTTTAAGGATAATCCTAAAACCAAAAGGGGGTTAAGCATGTCTAAGATCCCTGCAGTTAGCCATTAATGTTTATGTTGTAGAATTATACACAGAATCGGATTGTGATTTGGCAAAACTGAGAAAAGCAGTCATATGCTATATTGTGATAGATCCAAGATACCAAGAGTATTTGTAATATAATTCAATCTTTGTTAATGGGGTATATTAGATAATTAACCTAAAACCTAGAAACATTACAAGGCACTGTAGGGCAGATGATTAACAGGTCAATAGACAAACTATTCTTACATGCTTCATATTGAAACAAAATAAAAAAACAATTATTTTAAAAATTACCCTATTACGATTTTCAACCACCGATGCTGTCTATAAATGAAATCAGCATAAGTCCAGCTGCATTACCACTGTATTTCTATTACAAGAAAATATAAATGGCATTTGGTAAAGTGGAGTATAAAACTTTTTTATATATGGCAATCAAATTTTCATTTATACTGGATCTGTCACTACTAATCTACAGGCCCGGATTTGTGGAAAGGCCACCTAGGCCTGGGCCTAGGGGGGCAGGATTTTAGGGGGGCGGTATGTTGCCCAACCGCACCCACATTGGTTCAAAAACACTGGGGATGTGCTGGAGATACAATCATTTTTTAAATTTCCCATGCGCCAATCCTCATTGATGATGAAAATTTGCACAAATAAAGGGGGGGGAACAGGGGTGACGAATGGCAGTGGGCCTAGGGGTGCCCACTATGTAAATCCGGCCCTGCTAATCTATCCCCATTAAACGGTTTATTAGTTGTCTACTACTCGTTTCACCCTGGGTAGGAAATCCTCCATTTAGGACAAAGGATGCCAGCCATGTTTAAAGAGCCCGTTAAATCTCTTTCTTAGTTCGTTTCCAATTATCCATAAGCTTTTAAGGGATGTCCAGTTAAACAAAGAATGCAGATCTGGAACTTTAAGAAACCGTTACAGAACATGGACTTTTGGTTCTTGCCTCGCTCACTGTACAAACCTCTTCATTATTTCAAGGCCTCCGTTTAATCTATCATTAAGATCTGGTGACCCAGAACTAAATATAAAGCAGATCCTTCCTTCCTCCCATGCCCAGTTTCACATGCTTCTCTTGCTGGTGATGCCCTGAAGCATTAGCAGCTCAATGGGGTTCCTCTAATCTCAGCACTGCTCTGTGTATGTGCACTGAGAGCAAGAAATTCAGGTTTTACATCTTTAACTAGAGATCCTCTTGTCCCTTAAGGGAGACAAAGAGAAGGAAAGCAGGGGAAATGGGTATATGAATATAGCAGACATTCAGAAATGTCTGCTTGTTAATAGACTGCATGCATTGCTATGTGGCAGCCCTTGTGTCAGTGCATTTCCGGTCAGCTGGAGGTAGGGCATACAATGCTTCAGTATATACAAACTACACTTTTTGTTTAAAGTAAAATGTAGGATTACAGAGAAAAAGCAAAACAGCTGACTATAATCCTTAGTACAATTATGCCCTTATTTTTCAGTTATATTAATTAAAGTTTTATATTCAAACCAACGTTCGAATAATTCTTTTCTTTACATAAATTCACTTTGTGCTATTTAAACTGAAAGAGTAAAAAAAGGGTATCATTGTGAGGCTTCAATCAATATCAATGAGTTTATATATTCATATATAACTTGGGGTGTTATACAAACACACAAGTAAGACTTTTGCCAATGTTTAACTAAAGGAACACCATCAAATTATTTAATATTATACTTAATTTTTTACTTCCTATATATTTGGACATAATACATCTTTTACCCTTGTCATTGAGGGGCTTACACTTTAAGATCGCACAACCAATTAGTAGGTAGCCTTTGCTCGTCATTTGATCCAAAGCAAATAGTTTATTGGATGTTGTGAGTTACTAAACCATGGCAAACTGTGATCTTCTCATCACAAATGGGGGGCATATTTGTATTTGCATCTGAAATCAATGTGAAATCAATGTGAAATCAATGTTTAGTAAATCTATTAAATAGTTCAGTTACAAAAATTGTTTAAATTCTAAAAAAAAGTTATAATTATTGTAAGAACTAATGGTTACATTTCCTTTTGTATACAGTTGTTTTGTCTTGTTTTAGTGCAGAGTGTGTATCACAGTGCAAGTTGGTGAAGGCAGTTTCCACTCAAACTGTTTCTTGCTTAATAAAAGAATATGTAAAAACTTTCCAATAATCATAAATCAAAGATCTTAAATAATTTGAAGTTATTTGTGAATGAAATTTGCTAGCCTATGATTTTAATGGGGTCTATTACTAGAGATGCACTGAATCCACTATTTTGGATTCGGCCGAACCCCCGAATCCTTCACGAAAGATTCAGCTGAATACCGAACCCTAATTTGCATATGCTAATTATGGGTGGGAATGGGAAAACATTTTTTACTTCCTTGTTTTGTGACAAAAAGCCACATGATTTCCCTCCCTGTCCTAATTTGCATATGCAAATAAGGGTACGGATTCGGTTCGGGTGGGCAGAAGGATTCGGCCGAATCCTGCTGAAAAAGGCCGAATCCCAAATCGAATCCTGGATTTGGTGCATCCCTATCTATTATCTGTTTGCATAATGAGAGAAACTGTAATTTTCCAATAAATATTCATTAAACCTGTTCAGTGGTTTTAAATCATTTGTAAATGCAAACTACAAAGAATGTAGTAGAAGGTAGTTTACCTCCAGGTCTGTAAATCTTCTAGTTTCTGTTATATTGTTACAGGAGACAGAAATAAAAGCATACAGAATATAAACAGTGATACAGACTGTACGACATTTACAAATACATTTAGAACACAGAAATATTTGCAGTGCCTTCAGTGGTATCCCAGTACAGACATGAAATCCAGAATGCTTGGGGTTTGGAATTTTTTTATATTTTATTTTTATAGTCAGACTTTTAAAGGTGAAGATGTAATTTTTTTCAAGACAAATAATTATTAAAGTTTCTCCTGCCGAGAACATGTAATAGGCAATGGCAGATGTCCCGTTAACAATTGGAATATTTTATGAGTTGTGCTGGGTTTCTGAAAAAATTGTAGCTTTCGGGTGATTTTACAAAAAAAAAAAAAAAAAAATTTGCAGGATTTGGGTGTAAAGTCTGACAGAATAGTAAGATTCTGATTTTTATACCTGTGACTTTTTCCGCACAAGAAGAATTTGTGAAAATGTATTGATAAATAGGGGGGGAAAATCTGTTCCGATTTGGTCGGAGTCGATTTCAGAAAATAGTGAGAACTTTTCGGATTTTGATTTATAACCCCCTTAATGTAAAGCACAATAGTTTAGGCTACTAAAAACATCTGAAAATTAAAAATCCTAAGAGGATTGATTTATTATCAACAAGAATCGATGCTAGCTTTAGTTAACATCAGGTACAAAGTACAGTTGTGATTTTAAAAAAAAAGCTAATAATTGAAAAAATTAAGTTTGTTTTAATAGAACATTATGGCAAATATTTCAAAGTATTTCCATAGTCAAGGCATTAATGAACAATGAGGTTCCCATACTTACAATTGTCTCTTTGAATTCTGTTAACCCTTTTCCTTTAACAACACAAAGTGCCCATAAGAAAATGGAATATTAAACTTTTTGCTACAGTTTGACTTTTTTTTATATGACAGGCGTATTTAAAGTGCATGCCAGTGTAACTTTATACAGACAAATCTAGATTAAAATCCATGTGTATCATGGAGAGAAATTATGTTTTCATAGATGTACAATGGTGTATGTAAAACAAAGAAATGTAGTTACATAGAAAACAGAACCTGATGAAATTGTTTCGGATGAGGTTTTAAAGGTTTGAAGCTGAGAACCAAGCAGCACTCATTCGAGCTAGAAATTGGCCATAAAGAATTTGGCTGGAATAAGGGCTGGATGGTTTGAAGAACAATGGAGACTGGTGCCACTGTTTTCTTTAGCATTAAAGTGAAGGGACAAGTTGGTGAAATGCAAATGACTATGCAAATGATATGCCTTTCTAAATAAAAATCAACACAAGAGATTTTCATCCTCACACTGCTAAGCAAACTGATCAGTGATCTGGCCCACTATAGTCACGCTGCTTTAGGGAGCTGACCCTGATCATGGATGTCTCTTTTAGCAATATAAGCTTTACTTAAGCTATCAAGGCCCTATAGGGAACAGCTGACTAGTTAAAGCACATTTCATCCTAGTGGCTTTTAATCCTGAGCCTGGTACAAGAAGCATGGAAGAGTAAGTGGCAAGACTAAACAATAGTGGCTTTACTGAGAACAGATGCTTTTTTCCCTTGCAGCTGTAAAAACTCACAAAAATCCGGGAGCAACGTGTCTGGTCACGGAACATGCACAAATCCCAGCATATGATTTCCCACTCACAATAAATGTTTGCAACGAAGACTCATATGTTTCTCTTAAACAATTACAAGGATTTCTACCCTGGGACTGTGGAAACATGTATTTCTAGAGAAGGCAGCAGCACTTGGCAACATGCTCAGCATTAGAGCAATATCAGAGCTTTTAAGCACCTCCTGGTAATATGTAACATCTTCAGAGCAAGAGGATCTCTATCTGGAAGTACTGGAACTCATTGACGGGAGATAAATGAATCACGCGCAGGACATTAATACATAAACTATAAGGTTTTTACCAGTGTAAACCAAAAATGAGTGACAAATGTAAATCACATAACCATGAAAGAAAATGCCTTTACAGAAGCTTTTAAATAAAAGGAATCCTATTTTTAACTAGAAGTAATAGAAAGCTGCAGTCCTGGTTTGGGTGCTTTTTGAAGTTTGTCCATGATCTGCAACAGATGACCCAGTTATCTAACACTGGGCTCACTATTGTACTTTAATATGCCTTGGTAATCTCCTGTTTTTACCATGTCATATGATGAAATAAGGCCACCAATCCAGGGGCAGCAAAGCATGGAGAACCTCCTCCATGTTTAACTGTAGGGATAATTTTCTTTTTTCTAAAGGCTTAAATTTTTTCTGTAAACAAATCTGCTAATGTGTCCACAGGACATTCTCCAAGAAGCATTTTAACTTGTTCTGGTATGTTTTGGTTAACGCCAGTCATGTGTTTTTGTCAGCATTGGGATCTAGAGTTCCCATTCACTAAGATGGCCATAAATAGTGCAAGCTAATCAAGGTTCTTTTGCAGTTTGAAGAAACCTTCTCTGCGATCTCTGATCAACGTTTCTCTTGCATGCATGTTCAGGGAGACTGACCACAAATCGCTTCCTTGCAGTTTTCTGCTTTTCCTTCTTTTATCCATGTTCAGCCTGGCACACACAGACAGTTTAAACTAAATTATCAAAAAAAATTTGGCAGATCTGGTACATCCTTTTTTTTAAAAAAAAATGCAAGGGTACAAATACCTTTGCCCACAGCTGTATGTATCTATATCATTATCAACTCCACATAGCTTGTATTGTGTTTATAATACCGATGCAAGACAATGCGTTGTAATGTAATTACCCACAGGGCACTAGACAGCTGGGACAGGTCTAGCAGAAGTGTAGAAGAACTTAATAACACTATAAACAAACAATAAGATCTGCTGTTGACATGGTTTGGTTTTGTTCTGCTGTACAGATGAGGTGTCGGACACCAATGTTGATTTCTTTTCTCAGTGGAAAAGTTGGATAAACATTCTGACAGTGTCAGAGGTAGGGGCAGCAGTATTAGAGGAGATATGGGAGAGGTCAGTGAAGGGATCTTTTCCTGACAGTTACGTGACTGTTTTTGAAATAAACACAATTATATACATATACACACACACAAAACAAAAGTCACCAGCACTCCTTGAATATGCAAAAGTCCATTTGTATTGAATTAAAAGCATCATACAAAAATACATGTGACGTTTTGGGACTCACATCCCTTTCTCAAACATGATATACATACAAATTGATTCACGCGCTTTATACCCATATGTCTCTTTGTTCCTGCTTACAGCACCACCCTCTAATTTTGTCTTAACAGTACATGGTTATATAATGTATTAAAGGTGAACTACAACTCACGGCACAAAATAACACCAATATAGTTTACAGAAATTACACAAACCCATATATGCCATTGTGTGTATTTAAACAATATATAGATGGTTGTGTACCTGGCATTACTTTCAGGATGTAGTATACTTTTACTAAGGTTTCATTTTTGGATACTTCTGTTGGTGAATGTGTACGGATTTACATGTAAAGCATACAGATCCTAATAATCTGATATTATAGTCCAGTAATCACCCTCCACATGTTAAAAGGTCAGTGCCACCTTCACAGTTGATTAGAGTTAAAAGGATAATTTCAGACACAGATGTAGTGGAGGAAAATGGAGACTACAGGAAATTGAGCATAAATTTGTTGCACAAGGTGTTCCAAAATGTCAGTCAGATGTGACGATTCGGTAAAGGAAATAAATAGACATAAGTTGTTGAGGGAGAAAGAAGTACACAAGAATCTAGGATTCCAGTTATACATATTTAGCGTCTGAATATTAAGCAGATTTTACATATCTTTACAAACATTGTAGTGTTTTATCACGTGCCAGAATTTCGTGGCAGAATTTTAACAGCCTCCAATAGGAGATCCAGAAACGTGAGGGATATATTAGTGAAAGCCAATATTGGATCTAATAAGGACAGGCAGATGACACTGGTACAGAGAAAAGATGGTATCCATGTTTGGGATGTCCACAATGTGGTAGTGTAATAAAAGGCTCATCATTAAGTCATCCACAGTCAGGTAAAATATATAAGATAAGAGGATATTATACATGTTCTACTAATTATGTAGTTTATTATATTTAATGTCCATGCAAACTAATGTACACATGAGAGACAATACAAACAATTAGGTATTGTATTTCCCAGCACCACTTCATAACCAGGAATGAAGTAGTTAAATTGCCAGTGCCACATCATTTTAAACAAGCAGGACACAGTCTTAATTGTGATATGCTGTCACAGAATCAATTCCGGTACTTACACATGGAGGCAATATAGAGTTATACCTGTATATGAAAAAACGTAAAGCATTTTGGATTCAAACTCTGTGGACATTAGAGCCCCAAGAGGGATGGAAGGTGATTACAACTTATATTTCTGTAAATTATATTGGTGTTATTTTGTGTCATTGTGAGTTGTGGTTCAACTTTAGTACATTATATGACCATGTACCTTTAAGACAAAGCTAGTAGGTGGTGCTGTTAACAGGAACAAAGGGACTTATGGGTATAAAGCGCAATTCAATTTCTATGTATATCGTGATTGAGAAAGAGACTACATTTATTATATATACAGCACCACATGATGTTTGAGAAAGGAACTTGAGTCCTGAAACTTCGCATATTTTGCATAGTTTTGCATATTCAGGGAGTGTGGATATATATTTATATGTACATGTACAAGTATGAAATCGCTTATACCCATTTTCTGGAAAGTTCCAAATGCAGAATAGCATCATCAAGAATCCCTTTTAAAGCAAATAAATCTTAGTAAATAAGCTGCACAGATCTATGGTGGTAGCAATACAATTTTATTGTTTTTGTTTGTTTGTTTTTTAGTAGTTGTAAGGTAGAGTGATCCAAATTACATAAAGATCCCTTATCCAGAATATCCCAGGTTCCAAGCATTCTGCAGTATATGTCCATATCTGTAGTTAATTAGCTCAACCTACTGCCACTACTTATTAACTTCGCCCATATTTACGATTATTATTATTATCATGTATTTATAAAATGCCAACATATTCTGCATGCATTTCATAAACTCTTTTATATTTCTAGAATTGCTAGAAGATTGTCCCTGAATTGCCTAAATGCCATACCAATCCCCTTGATCTCCCCCTGATCTCAACATTATCCAAAGTTTTTGGGATAATGTTGCATTTGGCAATTACTACAGATTTATAAGATTGCTGGTATTTTCTAATTCCAGAGGGAGTGTAGATGTTAAGAAAATATTCAGGGTGACAGATTACAACATACCGGCTGGCAGAGACACATGTGTGGACAGACAAGTTTTGATAAAAAGCAAGTTATAGACAATATGCTTAAAAAGGTGAAATACCATCTGCTCTCTGTCACCGAAAGTGTTTCATGTTGAACAGGATAATACAATTTTACAAGTCTACAGTAATAACTGAGCTGAAAGAAGCAAAATAAGTATTCTAATTATCCAAGGTAAACAGAAGTAGTCTGGGGAAAACGCGGCCACATTCATATTAAAATGGGAAGCCGCGCTTTCAATCAATGTGATTCATCCCCAAGCTCAATGCCATTCCACAATAAACTCAGTCAACTGTTGCTCTTGCTTATATATTCATACTGCTTTAATAGCACTCTTAAAAAAAAACTCCAACTGGCTTTCTATACACCAGCGATTCTCACACATAATGCACTTTTTGAAAAAAAGAAAAAAAAAATCAACACATGATATGAAAGGCTTTCGGGTCCTTTTCATAGCACTTTTTTATTTCTGTTTGCAGTAATCTGCCTTCACTTTCTCATTGCTACAGAACAAACAAGGGGGAGAGAGCTTTCAAAAGGGGCTCAGTGTGTAATGGCTCCTCTAGAATTAATTTAGCTGCACCAAATCCATTGAGCACCCAGGCTTCCACCCCCTCCTCACTTCTCTCAAATCATTTTGAGATGAGTTCAGCCCACTGCCTTTGTAATCTCGGCAAAGCACTTAAAGTGCTCAGTAGGTGTTCATCGCGACCATCTGGTTAAAAGCAAAACAAGCTGCTGATTCGGTCTTTGAATAGAACGAAGCAAGTGTGAATTAGTCTCTTCAATTAGCACGATTACAACCTGTCAAGTACATATTGTTAAATTGGATTATTACTGTACTGGTCGTCACATTGCAATTATTCCTCCACTGCCTTCTCTACTTCTTCCAGTTATCATACCAGGGCCGAAGACAGTGAACTATTTGCAAAGGCTTGAAAGTGAGGGAAATGTATACGACAATAGCTACATCAAACTTTCTGTAAAATTATGATACAATATAGTGCATTAAACAGAAAATTATGTTGCTTTTTGTTAATGTTACAGTTGTTACAGTTGAGCGAAAAAATATTGAGGTGAAAGGAAAATCATTATAAGGATCTAAAATCTTACACCCCACCTCAAAAAAGAACCACAGGGAGCTCCTTACATTAACTTTCTATTCCTTTTTATTTTTAAAGGGGAACTATCGTGAAAATGAAAATTTAATGAAATTTACTGTAATAAGAAACTTTCTAAAAACAATCAATTAAAAATTCTGTACCGTTTCTGAAATAATCAAGTTAATGTTCACTATTACTCTCTCAGCATCTTTGAATAAGCCGTAGATTCTACAGAGCTGGGCTTTACAGAAGAGTGGCCAGAAAAAAGTCATTACTTAAAAGTTAAAAATAAGAAGGCACGTTTTGAGTTTGCCAAAAGGCATGTGGATAACTCCCCAAATGTATGGGGGAAGTTGCTCTGGTCAGATGAGACTAAAATTTTACTTTTCGGCCAACAAGGAAAATGCTATGTCTGGCGCAAACCCAACACATCCCATCAACACCATCGCACAAGTGAAACATGGTGGTGGCAGCATCATGCCCTGGGGATGTTTTTCAGCAGCAGGGACTGGGAAACTGGTCCAAGTTGAGGGAAAGATGGATGGTGCTAAATACAGAGATATTCTTGAGCAAAACCTGTCAGTCTGCCTGTGATTTGAGACTTGGATGGAGGTTCAACTTCCAGCAGGACAATGACCCAAAGCATACTGCTAAAGCAACACTCGAGTGATTAAGGGGAAACATTTAAATGTGTTGGAATGGCCTAGTCAAAGTCCAGACCTCAATCCAATTGAGAATCTGTGGTCAGACTTGAAGATTGCTGAAGAAGAGCTGTTCACAAGCGAAAACCATCTAACATGAAGGAGCTGGTGCAGTTTTGGAATGGACAAAAATCCAAGTTGCAAGATGTGGCAAACTCATAGAGACTTCTCCAAAGTAACTTGCAGCTGTAATTGCTGCAAAAGTTGGCTCTACAAAGTACTGACTATAGGGGGGTTGAACAGTTGTGCACGCTGAAGATTTCAGTTATTTTGTCCTATTTGTTGTTTGCTTCACAATAAAGAAAAAAAAAACATCTTCAAAGTTGTAGGCATGTTCTGAAAATGTTGCAAACTCTCAAATAATCCATTTTAATTCCAGGTTGTGAAGCAACAAAACATGAAAAATGCCAAGGGGGCGAATACCTTTTGCGGATTTGTGGCGAGACCACAAAGCGCCGGGCCTAAGGCGGCAAAATTTTAGGGGCAGCATGCTGCCCAGCCTCATCCATAAGGAGCACTGGTTACTCAATGCTCCCCTGTGCTCCTGTGCTTGATAGCGCATGCGCTATGGAGCCGGCGCTAGGACCATTCCTCAGAAGGAGGTGGTGTGCACGCAAGATGTAGCCAGCGCTGCAACCATGTTGCCTTGGGGTGTCGGGTCGCGAAATCTGGCCCTGGCTGAAAAGCTTAGGGGTCATCGCAAAATATCAAGCAGAAAATAAGGTTGGCTTGTAATATTTAAGCTGATGCTAGAGGGCTGATTATTACATTCTGATGCTAGTTGCACTGGTTTCTGTGCTGCCATGCAATAATTATCTGTATTAATTACTAATTAGCCTTGTATTGTGACATTTATATTCTGTTTGTACTGTATATTGTGAGTCAGTCCCTAAGCTCAGTAAGTGACAGCAGCACAGAGCATGTGCAGTGAATCAGCAGAAAAGAAGATGGGGAGCTACTGGGGCATTTTGGAGACACAGCTTTTCCCTGCTAAAAGGATGTGGTTGCCTTGGGCTGGTACAGAAGCCCAAAACACAATGTACAACATTTCCAGCCTACTTCTTTAGTTAAGCTTTAGTTCTCCTTTAACACGTGAGATTCCAATTCAGCCTTATAATGTAAACATGGCACAATGGACTTCTTGAGCTTTTACTGCATCAGAGGCACAGAGGTGTTAAATATTGTGGCTCTGCCTAAATGAATGGTGATGATGCTGAAACCTGAATGGTGTCAGAGGGTCTCCCTGAATTTAAAAAGGGCTGTTCCTGCCAAAGGTTTAGTTAATGTCATTCTCTTTATCTACCCCAGGGTGTGCAGACAATAGCTGCAAAGTGATGTGCCCCATTTCCAAGATGCCCAATCAAACAGAATTCCAGGCAGTGGAATAAGTCTAAACACCACATAATAGAAGCAACTGCAAGAATTCCATCTCTGCAGCACAGGAGACAATGACATTCTGAAACTCAGAAATGAAAGGGTTTAAAAAGCAATTTCAAAGATGACATGAAAAAAAACCTGCCAGCATTATTTGTTGCTTTGTGTTTTCCATGTATATTTTACTATACAAACAGTTCAGGGCAGAAGACAGTCGCACTGAATCATGCAGAGTGAGAAGTTATCTATAGAATATTAATTCCCCCTTTTAATAATTGATGTAGTCATTTTGAATTGTTCTGCATAGAATATCATGTGAGAGTAGATTGCTTTAACACTGCTTAAACATTTCAACTTGTCAGAATGGCTAACTCCAATTTTGATATATTTGCAGTATTTCCCCCATCGAAACAGTAATAATGGCAAAATAAATATGTGCCTCACTTTTATAATCACTAAACATTAATGAATATTTTATATCTTTTTAAATCTCGGTGTTTAATTTAAAAGGGTGAAATTAAGTCTCCTTCCTGCAATGTACCAATTACAGTATCTCCAGATCAAACAAGAACTTCGCCATTTTACTTAGCTCTATTTATATTTCAGAAGCTTATTTGGAAAAACAGAAGGGTCTGGTGCTTTCCCATTTACAAGATATCAGCTGAGAGTGCCCTCTTGTGGTCTGAAAATCATGTTGCAAGGAGACAAAAAGGCAAGGCATAATCCAACTAGCCCTCAGGTGGGACTCCTGACACAGCATGTTGTAACCACAACATAATTACCCCTCTGGTGTAACCAGCAACCTGACCCTTACCAACATGTAAATTAGTAAATTATCTTATCTAACAACATACAGTATTTTATCACTGATTTGCTGGATGCTCCATGACCACTACATTATTATTCACTGTGATCCTCACGGAGTTGGGGGGTCCTTTTTGGATAGATTTAGAGCATATGGGATCCTATGCTACCCATTCCTCCCACTCCTTACTTACCTCCTGAATAGTACAGCTCCCGGAGAAGTGCAAGCTGTACTCCCTCTGGACTTCACGGTGTGTGATGATCAGCAAATAGTTCTTATTTAATGACTCCTGCTGAGCACTGGGGAAGTAGAAAAGATAGAGAATCAGGAAAGACATGTAAGAGCATGTTGCTTCAGAATCTGTAAGCCCTCAGGGAGGGTCCCTGCTTACACACAGGCAAGTCTGGGCACACTGGCAGAGCTGCTACATACTGACCAAATACAGTAAGCATGTCTTGAGAGCAGGTTACATCCTCAGACACATGGATAAGTTAAAAATAATGACACTGTCATTTCTACTCAGGCAGAGGCACAGCATGGTGCAGAAGTGCCACAGCCTCAAGCAGAATCATTCTAAACACACAGGTCTCTACATAAATGATTCATAAAAAGATTTAGGTATTTTTAAGAAAAGGAATTATTAAAAATGTACCGCAATGTCAAACAATACTGTTGAGAAATCATTTTGGGCCTGTTTCACAAAATCAGAAGGTGCTGAAGACTCACAATAAAAAATACAGGTATGGGACCTGCTGTTCAGAATACTTGGGACCTGGGGTTTTACAGAAAACAGATCTTTATATAATATGGATCTTCATACCTTAAGTCTACCAGAAAATCATGTAAACATTAAATAAACCCAATAGGCTGGTGCTGCTTCCAATAAGGATTAATTATATCTTAGTTTGGATCATGTACAAGGTACTGTTTTATTCTTACAGGGAAAAAGGTAATAATTTTTAAAAATTTTAATTATTTGATTACAATGGAGTATATGGGAGACGGCCTTTCCGTAAATTGGAGCTTTCTGGATAATGGATCCCATTCCTGTACTAAGAAACTTGTGCCAAATGCTACAGGTGAACAGTAGGTTTTGTTAAAATTTGTACCCCCTATCTGACCCATAACAGACCCATTTCAGATATTCCCATGACTTGCAATTGGTTTTTATTTTTTAATTACAGGTATGGGACCTGTTATCCAGAATGCTTAGGTTTTCTGGATAATTTGGATCTTCATACTTTAAGTCTACTAGAAAATCATGTAAACATTAAATAAACCCAATAGGCTGATTTTGCTTAGTTTGGGTCAAGTACAACGTACTGTTTTATTATCACAGAGAAATAGGTAATAATTTTTTCAAATTTGAATTATTTCATTATAATGGAGTCTATGGGAGACTGCCATTCATTAATTTGGAGCTTTCTGGATAACGGGTTTCTGGAAAATGGATCCCATACCTGTATTTAGCTTTTTATTCAGCAGCATTGCAATTTCAGCAATCTGGTTGCTAGGGTCCAAGTTGCCCTACTACCCATCCATTGATTTGAATAAGGGACTGGAATATGAATAGGAGAGGGCCTGAATATAAAGATGGGTAATAAAATTTGTAGTCATACAGCGCATTCATTTATAGATGGGGTCAGTGACCCCCATTTGAAAGCTGGAAATATTCAGTGGAAGTTGGCAAATAATTCAAATACTATAACAAAGTAGCAATTAATTTGAAAATTGAAAAGATGCTTAAAATTGGCTATTCTATAACATACTAAGTAACTTAAAATTTAATCACCCCTTTAAGAACTGTGTTTCAGCACTGAGGGCCACAAGCATTAAATTCAGTGGTTTCACTCCTCAGGCCATCTCAGGTCAGTTGTATATTTTCTACTAGAAACAGATCAGAGAGAGAAATCATTGCTTACTATTTAGCTTATCCCTGTTTTAGTCTGGATTGCATTCATTCATAAATAGATATGAAAACATTTTCATTATAAAGCCACTATAGATTACTGTATCAACTGAGCAACATGAAGCTGATTCCAACCTCAAGTCCTTAAAGTTAAATAATACACCATTAATGATTCTACTTTTAAGACTAATATTTATGCTCAATATCAATCACACTAATAATGTGTATTGGCTATTAGTTTACTCCTTACCATAGACACTAAGGGGCCCATTTGCTAACAATCAAATTTCTATTTTTTTTTCACTAGTCTCTAAATAAAATCAATTTGGACTTTTAGAGGTTTTCTAATTTTTTTCGTTAGTAATTGTCCGAAATATTATTATTTTTTAGAGGTTTTAGTGGTAATTGTGTTATTTTTCCTGAATGTCCAGCCCTTTTTCTCCCTTTCGTGCTTTCGATCTTTTAATAAATTGCATGGTATTGGAGGTTTTAGCGTGGTTAAAGTATGGTGGCAACTATAGCTAGACAGTGTTGACCACATTTTTCTTACATATTCATATCATATCTTTAAATTTATTACTATATATAGGGTAATTGCCATACTACTTGTTCAGCTTAGATAAACCAAAATAGCATATCTGTATGTGTATATTTGTTTGTCCCTTCAGAGGAAAATAAAGAACTTTTTAAGCCTTTATTTACTCAGGAAAAAGCCATACAACACATTCAGCTAGTTGGCATAAAGAGCTAACAGCTTGCAATCTGCAGATGTGAACACTGTGTAGACTGTATATTACAGAACATCATACAGATAGATTTATGTATATGAACTGTGCATGGCAGTTAGAACTTAAAAGTGAGAGAGACCTGTCACAGGTATTTTCACATATGGGGTATATTATTGAAAAATGCATTATCCAGAAAACTCAGAAAGATGCAACGTCTATTTCCCATAAAGTCTTACTGAAGTAAAGTGCAGCATTGAGAAGTTAACACTTTTGGATATGATGTAACAGTTACATGAGACATATTGCACTTGGTCTCGCTGCAATTTTTCTTTTAATTTAACTACGCTGAAATTTCCAAATCAAACACTGGAGAATCTGCCAATTACATTTTCTGTTTTTAAGCTTGCAGATTTATACAAGCTCATGTCAGCCAGGGATCAAATTTACTGTAATTATGGCTTATTTACATTAACACAATATAATACATCAATATGTAAATGTAATGTTTGTTGAAGCTAATGCTGTAGGAGATGGTGCATTTGTTTCAAGCAGTAATCGCTTAAATTCTGGATAGCATGCAAATCCCAGGGGCCTGCATAAACCAAATTGCTTCCATGAATGCCTTGCGGAGCAAGAGGCTTACACACAGCACTTGGCTCATCACCAACCTCAAGATGCTTGCTGACGGCAAAACCATGCCCTGCTGTCACTGCGGCAAATCTAGTAGTAAAGAGCTCTCACTTGTCATTTCAAATATTACATCAACAGATCAACAAGTGTGATATCAACAGTTAGAGGCACATTTATCAAAGGTCGAATTTCAAATTCATGTGAGTTTTTAAAGGGATTCTGTCATGATTTTTATGATATATGTTTTATTTACAAATTATACTGTTTACACTGCAAATAATGCACTCTATAATATAAATTTCATTCCTGAACCAGGAATATCACTCCAACTTGCAGTACAGCAGTAAAGAGTGACTGAATTTATCAGAGTACAAGTCGCATGATTTGGGGCAACTGGGAAACTGACAATGTCTAGCCCAATGTCAGATTTCAAAATTAAATATAAAAACTTCTGGAGCAGCACTACTAACTGATGCGTTTTGAAAAAAATAAGAATAAAAAGTCTAAACCCGACCAATCGCAATTTATTTAAAAAAACAAATTTTTACAACTCGGATGATGTTGAACAGAAAAATCAAATTGAATTTGGTTCGAATTTAAAAACTTCATACTGGACCTGTCCCATTGACTTCAACAGCATTTCAGCAGGTTTTAGGTGGCCAATAGTCAAATTTGTGTTCTTAAAGGGCCAGAATATGTTAAATCTCGAAAATTGAATTCAAATTTTTTTAAAAAACTCGAATAGAATTCCAATAACTCCCTAGTCGAATTTGACAGACAAATCTGCCCCATAGTGATCAACAATCACTACATGCATGAAACATGTTCCAAAGGTAAAAGGGACCATATGTCATTGACTTTTACATAATTTCAACAGGTTTTAGCTGGAGTAATTTCAGATTCTAATTGTTAGCAGCTTCGGGGAATATCACGAAATCACGTTTTTTTTCTCTATAAAACTTTGCGAGGTTTTTTCCCCCTTTAAAATTGAACTAGAGAAATTTGAGTTTTAGTTAATGACCCCCTTAATGTTAGTACTGTCACAAATCAAGCATTTCCCATTCAACAATACATTTAATTAATGGTGTTACAGACAGGGACCACTAAGTAAGGTGGGAAGTTATCATGTTTAATGATACAATTTATTTTATTCTAATCTGTGCTGCAGTATTTGAAACATACAGTTTGCCCCAGAATGAGAAACATCTGCAGCATGCAGGGTTCACATTCAAAACTTTTTCCAGTTCAGTTGGTTTCAGATAGATTACCAGAACTAAAGACTTTTTCCAATTAGTTTTGATTTTCTATTTGTGACAGTGTTTCAATATTTAAGTGTAAAGGTGCATTTTTCACCTTCTAAAGCAGCTCTGGGAGGGGGGGTCACTGTTCTAAGTGGATACATTTAGTTGATACATTTGTTATCTGGATCCCTTCTAAACACAATCCCTGAGTTTCAATAAAGGCAGCTGTTAGAATTGATACAATATTAGTTGCTAATATTCTAAAGATACTGTTGAGAAATGAATCAACTAATTGTATCACCTACAGCCATATGAAAAAGTTTTGGAACCCCTCTCAGACTGCATAATGATTTTCTCCACTTTCAACAACAACAAAAAAAAAGACAGTGGTGTGTCTTTCATTTCCCAGGAACATCTGAGTACTGTGGTGTTTTCTGAACAAAGTTTTTTAGTGAAGCAGTATTCAGTTGTATGAAATTAAATCAAATGAAAAAAAAATGGCTGTGCAAAATTTTGTGTACCCTTGTAATTTTGCTAATTTGAATGCATGTAACTGCTCAATACTGATTACTGGCAACACCAAATTGGCTGGATTAGCTCGTTAAGACTTGAACTTCATAGGCAGGTGTGTGGAATCATAACAAAAGGTACAGTATTTAAAAGATACAATTGCAAGTTGTGCTTCTGTTTGACTCTCCTCTGAAGAGTGACAGCAGTTAAAGGGGTTGTTCACCTTTGAGTATGACGTAGAGAGGGATATTCTGAGACAATTTGCAATTGGTTTTCATTTTTTATTACTTGTGGTTTTTGAGTTATATACTTTTTATTCAGCAGCACTTCAGTTTGCGGTTTCAGCAATCTGGCTGCTAGGGTCCAAATTACCCTAGCAACCATGCGTTGATTTGAATAAGAGACTGGAATATGAATAGGAGTGGGCCTGAATATTAAGATTAGTAATTATAATTTGCATTAACAATACATTAGTAGCCTTACAGAGCATTTGCTTTTTAAAAAGGTTCAGCGACGCTCATTTGAAAGCTGCAAATACTCAGAAGAAGAAGGAAAATAACTATAAAACTATTAAAAAATAAATAATGAAAACTTACTGAAAAGTTGCTTAAAATTGGCCATTCTATAACATACTAAAAGTTACCTTAAAGGTAAACCACCCCTTTAAGGTGACAGAAGATTGTGAGAATGGTTACAGACAACCCAAAGATCACCTCCAAAGACCTGCAAGAACATCTTGCTGCAAATGGTGTATCTGTACATCGTTATACAATTCAGCGCTATTTGCACAAAGAACATCTGTATGGCAGGGTGATGAGAAAGAACCCTTTCTGCACTCACGCCACAAACAGAGTCGCTTTTTGTTTGCAAAAGCTCATTTAGACAAGACACAGACATTTTGGAACAAAGTGTTTTGGACTGATGAGAAATTTAGTTATTTGGTCATAACAAAAAGTGCTTTGCATGGTGGAAGAAGAACACCGCATTCCAAGAAAAACACCTGCTACCTCCTGTCAAATTTGGTGGAGGTTCCATCATTCTGTGGGGCTGTGTGGCTAGTTCAGGGACTGGGGCCATTGTTAAAATTGAGGGTTGTATGAATTCAACCCAATATCAACAAATTCTTCAGGATAATGTTCAAGTATCAGTCACAAAGTTGAAGTTACTCAGGGGTTGGATATTCCAACAAGACAATGACCCCTAAACACACATTGAAATCTACACAGGCATTTATGTACAGGGAGAAGTACAATATTCTGGAATGGCCGTCACAGTCCCCCGACTTGAATATCATGGAAAATCTATGGGATGATTGGAAGCAGACTGTCCATGCTCGGCGGCCATCAAATTTAACTGAACTGGAGAGATTTTGTATGGACGAATGGTCAAAAATACCACCATTTAGAATCCAGACACTTATCAAAGGCTATGGGAGGCGTCTAGAGGCTGTTACATTTGCAAAAGGAGGCTCAACTAAGTATTGATGTAATATCTCTGTTGGGGTGCCCAAATGTATGCACCTGTCTAATTTTGTTATGATGCATATTGTATATTTTCTGTTGATCCAATGAACTTTATGTCAATGCTGAAATACTACTGTTTCCATTAGTCATGTTGTATATTAAAAAGGAAGTAGCTACTTTAAAAGCTAAGCCAATGATAAACAAAACTCCAAAGCATTAGGAGGGGGTTCCCAAACTTTTTCATATGACTGTAAACGTACCAAATTGTAACAGTTCAGAATGCTTCAGGATCAGACTGAAACACGAAAGCAATGAACATTAATCTTGAATTTTGGGAAAATGTTTAAAAATAAAAGATGGAAGCCAATTGAAAAAAGTCTTTGTTAATGGTGAACAATCTGAAAACAACTGAACTGGAAAAAGTGTTTGGAAGGTTACAACCCCTTTAACGTTTAAGATCACAAAATATCCTAGTACTGCACCACTAGTCTTCACCACCCAGTGTTTGCTTTCTAATATATGCAGTGGAATGTATTGCTCAGTTACTTGCTTTCCTATTTGTTATTACTTTTAATGATCCTAATCATGTGCTTTATACATATATTAAGTGCTATGTGTATAACTCCATTTAATATAAGTGGGAATCAGAGGTGACTCTTACGTAAGTAATACAGGTATGCAATCTGTTATACAGAAATCCATTATCCTAAAAGCTCCAAAATAAAGCAATAACAATTAAATCTTAACTAAGCTGCATCAATCCATAATGGTGTAAAAACATTCATATTGGGTTAATTTAATATTTAAATGAAAATTAAAATGTGCAAGGTATAGTGATCCATATTCCAGAAAGATCCATTGTGAATATAGTTCCTATACCTGTATAAATCCATAAAAAAATGTAATTAAATATTTTTAAAGATTTAAGGAATGGGGCACCAAATACGATAAATATGTTATTTCTAGAAAGCCCCATGTCCTCAGCTTTCCAGATAATATATCTCATACCTTTTGTACTTACATACATCCAATTCATTCATACATCCAATAGACAAAAATGCTAAGCAGGATTGTAAAGTAATGGCGGTGCGCCACCTGCTGGTTCTTAAGTCCAATCAAGTGGAGCGCTCACCTCCCTAATACACACTTTTTGTAGTGCCAGGTGCTGTACTGTGAGACCCACCTGCTGGTTCTTAGACAGCATACATTTTTTTTAAATAATGATTACTAAATTATGTAAAACACTATAATGCAGCAAGCAACTACATTCTTGTAGTAAAAACAAAAAATAAGAAATGTGTTGAGAGATTAAACATTGGTGTACTGTAAGGTTTTTGGTCAGAGACCTACTTTCATCCAATGCTTAAAAAAGTGGCTCCAAAATAAAGGTTTTAAAAAGCTTACCATTTATTTGTCAAGTGCTCTTTTACACTTGGTGTTGCTGTAAAAGCATTATCAAGCTATCCTAAATCCATACTGTACATAATTATAAGGGACTTCAAGTTAAACAAACATTTATATCAAGTAATGTGTTAATTTTAGCAATTTTAGCAATTTAAAGCAGGTATAAATGCCTGTTTTATACACTAGTTAGAGAGTTTTGCTATCATTTCATCCTGACCTATGGCACAGAAAAGAATGTACCAAAAGCTATGCAATTAATCACATATTTTTATCTAGTGATCAAGGCCACAGAGGAAAGGCCCTGTAGCATCTGTCTCCAATTTGCATTAGGGGATTACCCTTTTCATAGAGATGCATCAGTGAGGCTTTTAAACTTAGTAGCTTGAATGGCTACACAGCATATTATTTATATCAACTATAGTAGCGTTTCTAAAGTTAACCCACCAGTTTTAAGAGTGCAGGGCAACAGCATTTTATATTTTAATTACTTTAAAACACTTTCATGTTTTTTTGGTGTTATTCTTCCTTTAACATACACTGTGAACGTCCTTACCAAATTATGCGTAGCGTCTTGGTGTTATTCTGTGAATTTGGGTTATAGAAGGGACAACAATGTTTTTGACTAATGTAGAACAGAGACTACTTTTGGGAAAAAAAGGACATATTCTTAAACACAACTTTGCCCTTACAGACATCATCATGCATCCTGTGATAACCAACAACTGTAGCTCTGACATCTATTCTGTCAAGTAATATAGAAAGGGCCAGAAACAGAGTGAACTAATAAGGGAAGGTGTGCCTTGCTATGTAATATGGGGCCCCATGATTTCTGATAGCAGCCTTGTCCGCAAGAACACCCATTGGTGCAGATGACCACCACATTAATTAGCGGAGGTGATTCTAAGCATTTTGTCACCTGCAAACATTCAAGATTTTATGGCATCATTGAAATTAAATCAAACAATGATACTTTTGCCTCTTTTTTCCAAAGCAAAACACAATTGTTCTATGAATTGCTCTATGTATTGTAATATGCTTCTGATTAAGATTTTTTTTTAAAAGTGAAAAAAAAATTATACGTTTTGTTGAGATTTTTTTTGTGTTCACAATTTTTTAACTTGAACACAAGTTGTAAATGCACTTCGGCTACAAACATACAAAAAGTAAAAAATTGATCAACGCACATTTTCTGCTCCCGTTTCACAAATGAATTTTGTATATAAGCTATGAATCCTATACATTTATGTAATCATTAACATAGGAACAAAAATAAAATACTGCATTATACTTTACCTAGACTGGCTTGAATGAGAAGGAGGTTGTAACTCGGGGGTGAGGACATAAAGGTTATTATTTTTTGGCAAGCGAAGGTTTCTCAAAACAGTCTGGGGGGAAAGAAAACATCATCTGTTAGATAAAAGCACTCTAATCTGGCAAGCAACATAATATTATACTTTCCAAAAACAAAATACTAAATTGCTGAAAAAAACGACCAGTAAAGGGGCACAGGGCCAGACGGTTGAAGTGTAATGAAAGATTATTACATAGCTCACAGTATGTTGATTCTACTAGTTGTGCATCCCTTCAAGGATTAACCATTCAATATAACAGAGCTATCAAAGTGGTGGCAGACTTTGTTGTTCTATTTGTCAAGTGTTCTAAATTTCCAAACAGTATTTTTGTCCCTGTAAATATCCTTCTGGCCTCAGGACCAGTATAAATAATTCTACCAGTCCTTCTCACAGATCCTTGGTTTTAAAACTGACCATGTGCACAGGATTGAATCACCAAAATCAGTTCTCGGTGCCTGATCCCTCAAACCATACAGTCTGGGAATAAAAGCACCACTTTGTAATTTTGAACTCAAGTTAACCACAACTCTATTTTATAGTGGACCTGTCAGCCAGAACAAAAATCTGTATAGTAAAAGTCCTTTTTTTAAAGTCCTTTTTATTAAAGCATTCATAGCTGTTGTAAGCACATTTAAAAATCTCAGCTGTCAATCAAATATTGTCTGCCCCTCCTCTATGCCTTAGACATAGAGGTGGGGCAGACCATTACTTTCACTTTCCATTCAGCACTTCCTAGATGTCACGAACTCTCCACACATCCCTCCGTTCTCTTTACCATTTAATTGTGTAGCCAGTGCATGGGGAGGGACATCAGGTCCCCCATTCTGGTGCACAAACAAGATGATGCAAGGCTTGTCTAAATAACAGTGTCCACAAAATGGCTCCTGCCTGCTTCCTATAATTATGAATTCCAAGATTGACAGAAACAAGATTCAAATAATTTATATCCCATGATTAAAGTTCATTTTGCTTGACTAATGTGATAAAATAGGATTTTGAATACTTTTTTGCCCCTTTAAAAGGACATGGAAATGTACATAAACTTAAAAAAACTGCTAAAAATTTTAATAGCGCATTATTTTAATCACTGGTCTCCGATCTTTTAAATGAACAGTAACACCAAAAAAAATTAAAGTGTTTTAAACTAATGAAAGTATAATGTACTGTTGCACTGCACTGGTAAAACTGGAATATTTGCTTCAGAAAGACTACTTTAGTTTATATAAACAAGCTGCTTTGTAGTCAAGGGGCAGCCATTCAATGCTGAAAAAAGAGAAAAGGCACAAATTACACATCAGATAACAGATAATCTCTGTAGTAAACAATGGGATTTAGAATAAATTATCTGTTATCTATTGTGTACCCTGTGCTTAAATGGCTGCCTCTATGGCTACACAGCAGCTTGTTTATATGAACTATTTTAGTGTTTCTGAAGCAACCCCACCATTTTTACAAATGTCAGTTAACAGTACATTATATTGTCATTCATTTAAAACAATTTTATTTTTTGGTGTTAAAGGAGAATTCAACCTGTAATTAAAAAAAACCCTCCCCCTACCCTGGGCAGACCCCCCTCCCTTACCCCCCCCCCCCAGCCTACCTGCCCCCCCCAGGGAAAATGCCCCTTAGTTTTTACTCACCCCTCCGTGCAGATTCTGACCTCGGAGTTCACGGCAGTCATGTTCTTCTACTCCGCGGTAATCTTCGTGTCTTGACGGCATTTTCGGCACATGCGCAGTTGGAGTAAATTTCTGGTCCCGAACAACTGTGCATGCGCCAAATGTCACGAAAATTTCCAAAGAGATTTTCATGACTTTCGGCACAAGCCCAGTGATTCGGGGGGCCGGAAATTGACTCTAACTGTGCCGAAACTTTAGAAAAAGACAGAAGAAAGAAGATGTCTGCCGTGAACTCTGAGACCAGAATCTGCTTGGAGGGGTGAGTAAAAAATTAGGGGGGCAGGTAGGCTGGGGGAGGAGGGAGGGGGTCTACCCAGGGTAGGGTTTTTTTTTTATTATGGGTTAAAATCTTATGATACATCTGAATTTTATTTAGCTCAATCATTGCATGATGAAGGTGAAAAAAAATGCATACGGAGCAGTGGACTATAAATTTAGGTCTATTGGTTTTGAAATATATGGGAGAAATGTTATAGCATTTGCAAAGAGAACAAATTTGCACATAAATGAGAATAGAAATTTGCATGTCACAATGTAATATTCTTCATTAGGCTTTTATTGCATTGCGATTCTTAATTGCGCATTGCGAACCGTTAACACCTGCTTAAAGGTGGTGTAAACTTTTGTAGCAAAAGTAACTTTTTCATTCAGATGTTTTATTACATACACTGCATACTATAGCAAACTATAAAATTCACAATTGCTATCCTACTCTCGTGTGAGGGGTAAAGTGTTCACATAGGCAAAATTGTTAACTTTGCAGACATTTATTTGCATTGTGAATGACTTGTGGACGATTTGTGTGTTAGCGACCAATATCACATTCCCCCAAATGGCTCCTAAAAAAGTTTGAGGAAAAAGAAATAAGCTATTCACTGAAGATGAAAAAGAAATTGTGGAAAATAAAAATGCAAAACAGAATTGAGTGATCTAGCAGATCTTCTTGCACAGGTATACAGCTGCAATATGTAGTTACTCTGGCTTAAAGGGCACCAATCATAACTAAAATCATTTACTAAGTAAATACACTATGTGAAAGTTCAAGAAATCCGATTTTTAAAATAATTATTTGTTTAATGTAAATCATCAGCTCACTATACCAGCTGCAAGATCTCCCCTAGCTCAACTGCAGTTCTAGCTGAAGCAGGCATCTCCTCCTATATATCTTTACAGCCAACAACAACTCTGAGATCTCGCACATGCTCAGTTGGAATTCTTTGGTTGCTTAGCAACCCTTCTAAGCTATTTTCAAATCAGCCAAACCTCTGTGTTAGCGGCTGTTGAGTAGTGCTGCCACCTGCTGGAAGTTAGTGTGTGCCCTTCATTTGCATAATAACATCATTAGCAGGGGACAAGATAGTGAAATCACGTGATACTTCTAGTGGAGGAGTTTACTAAAACAAGGCATTATGGGTAGAATACTCAAGGCAGTGCTACAATCTGAGCATGCTCCTGAAATTTGCATGTTATAGTCTCTGTTATAGTCCCAGTTAGGGTTGCCACCTTTTCTGGAAAAAAATACCGGCCTTCTTATATATTAATCTTTTTTCCCTATTAATAACATTGAGATCAACCATCATATATACCGGCCAGGCCGGTAAAATACCAGCCAGGTGGCAACCCTAGTCACAGTATGGACTCTCTTAGTGAAAGAACCCATTTGACAAAGTAAGTTTTTTTTAAAAAAACCTGCAGGTTTAAAAAAAAAAAAAAAACTATATATGCAGTTTGATTAAACGTGTTTAGGTTGTACTGGTCAGATTGTTAATATGTGTTTGATTTTGGCTGTGATAGGTGCTCTTTAAGGTCAGATTACCTTATTTAGGGTCAAACCTTTCTATGGCACATCTACTATTAAGAGACTTTTCCGATGAGGTTTTTTTTCTTTAATTCTGAAACTTCAGTTCAGTTCAAGGCTATGAAGAGGAGCTTTTATAAACAGCATGTATCATTTACTAGAACAGCCCTTTTATTCAGTTACAGTATTTAAAGCTGTGGCTTTCTAAAAATAGTCCAAGTGTCCCTTGAAATGATAGGTCTACATACTGGAAGGCTGTTTCTCTGAATACACTAAAATGGCACTAACTCAGATGCTTAAACAAAATATCCATTAGAATTATGCATCCTGGAGATTTCAGCAGACCCAAGACTTAAAAAACCATAAGGTGTCCCTGCAGTATTTATGGGAAATTTGTGGCAATCAGTTATGCATAATCACCCGCCTAAAAACGATCACATTCAGATTAGGTAGCAATGAAACCTGCATGGCGACAACTGCTTGTGTTCAGGATAGGCACTGGATGAAAGCAGCATTTCATGCAGAGGACCACCCAGAGGAGAGCAGAGTGACAGTAATATGAAGTTGTGATTTACAATTCTATAAGCCCTGCTCCTCTCCAAAGAAAACTATTATTATTACTGTTTGCAGGTTTCACTGGTGATGCTTATTCATAGAGACTGCACAGGTTTTAAATATAACCCTCTATGGCTTATATATGAAATTCCTTTTTCACATTAACCACTCCTGAGCAAGTAGAAGCCTTTAGGATCACTACTGTCTTAATAAGATATATGTTTTGGAAGATATAATGAAAGGGCATTTTTTTTAAATCACACTTTTATTTTCATGATCTTGATTTGGAAACCAATGCAGTTTTAAACAATTGTTAACAGGAATAACTGCTACTGTAAAGAAACAGTACTACCCCTTATAATTATTTCCCACAATAGCTTTTATTATAGTTTTTCAGAAATAAAGGGTTTCTTAGTGTGCTTCCTCAACCTAATAGTTATCTAGTATAGGTAAATCTAAAAACAACTGGACTTGCTGAGTAATCAATGAAGACGTTTCACTACTCATCCGAACAGCTTCTTCAGTTCAGTTGTTTTTAGATTGACCTATACTAGATATACCATGACCTGGATGAATGAAAATCTTCATGGTCATATCAACCTAATAGTTGTTTTCCTGCTGCAAACAACACAAACATGCTATGTGTCAGAAGTGTATTGCGAAGTGCTGATTCAATCAGTCAGTTAGAGCAAGTGACAAGTGTCAGTGACTTATAGCACCTGTATGTTGGTTGCATCTGAATAATTTACAAAAAATTGGTAAATACAAATCTACAGATTAGAGGATTTTTATAATTCCTGTATGTGATTCTTTAACCTACTGAGATAACCGAGGTCATAGCAAAGCCATATTTATAATTTATATGTTGTGCCTAAGCCACATACATGTTTGGGACAGAAAAAAACACCAATGGTATGGTTCATCTGAAGCTTAAAGGGCAAGTCAACCCCAAAATAAAAATTTGTCTAATAAAAGAAAACTTAATTCTAAGCAACTTTCCGATATACATATATTAAACATTTTCAGTGTTTTTAAAGTTATTAGTAAAAACAATTGCTTTAAAGTTATTAGTAAAAACAATCGCTACTGAAATCAGTGTTTGCTTAACTGGTTGTTACTTTTTAAACAACATTGCAAAAGTTTTAGTTCCCCAGCTGCTTTGTCTTACATTGTTTCAACAGTATAAGATTTTGTATGTTTGTTTGTTTGTTTGTTTTGTCGACTACCTTAACAAACATATTGCAAGCTGGAATCAGGCAGCATGGCAGTTAATAGTTAAATAAATAAAGAAGACTAACTAAAACCTTGCTTAGAATGGGTCATTTTATAATATACCGAGAATAAATATATACAGTAGATCTATATACAAGTATAGGACCTATTGTCCAGAATGCTTTCAGTAAAGTCTGCTAAAAATGTATTTGACATAAAATAAAGCCAATAGGATTGGTTTGCCATTAAAAATGATAAATGCAGCATTACTAGTAACAAGTACTTTTTATTATTACAGAGAAAAATGAAAGACATTTTAAAATGTAGAATTCTTTGCTTAAAATGGCCCTCCTGTAATTTGGAGCTTTCTGGATAAATTGTTACTAGATAATGTGACCTCATACTTGTATAACATGATTGCATATTTGTTTAAATCGATTTACAGTAATAGATGTCACAATAGACTATGGGCTGCAATAGCTATATAGTGATTTGCATGCATAAAACATAAATTTGAACTGGAGCCAGCCACACATTGAAAAGTTTCCAGACAAGTATTTTATATTTTATACTCACACGGTCTTCCACATCACCAGATTTCCAACCCTTTAACAGCATTTTAGAAACAGGGATTTGAAGTTCATTCTCTAGGATCTGTTTGATGTCTCCTGCAAAAAGTAAAATAAAGCAAAATAACAGGAGCCATTTGTAAATAAAATCCAATGATTTTATTGTTTTTAAGCTCTGCACAATAGAAAAGAAATGGGTATATATTTTTAAAAAAATCTAATTATTTACAATATAGATGTGGCACACTGTTGTGGTATGCTCCACCATTGAGGTTATTTTTTTAAAACAAACCAGTGGTTTGTTAAGTATAGCGTCGTTACTCTATCCATAATCTCAATGCCACAACAGCTTTAGTTAAGGGCCAGACTGCTTCAAGCCCAATGTTATGAGTAAACCCTGCAGTAATCATGTTGTTTTTCCATAATGTCAATTACTAGCACAGTTACTACCCCACACCCTCAGCAAGTACCTGTAGATAGAGTTGCCAAACACTGATAGACCAGGTTATATACAGTGTGGGAAACAGGAAGAGCATCACCTCCAAGAGTGAAACGCACAAGCCCAGCAACAAAGTACTGGAATAATTTGATTTTCATAAACTCATTACATTTAAATTAATACTAAATATTATCAACAATAAAATAACTAATTAACAGCAAAAGCAATAGGATAATTCAGGTATTTAAAGACAATTTTAAGCCAATGCCTCTTACCATTTATACAGTTTTTTGTAATTTGTATGTATTCCAGGGACCTCCTTTCTGCTATGTCTCTTACCACATGATAAGAGACACACACACACACAAACATATTATATGCAGTATATATATATATATATATATATATATATATATATATATATATATATATATATATATATATATATATATATATATACACACCAAGAGACCTTTAGTAGACTATTTAGACACAAAAATAAATATCACCATGGCTCTAGCACTATTTAATATGCAACATAAGAAACATTGGACAGAACCTTGGAAGGAGCAGCGCTGCAAGAATGAGTAGACCACTGCTACTATATCAATTAATAGCAAAAGTGAAAGTTGTGCTCCCCACTTGACATTTATTTTTATTATTATTTTATTATTAAAGGAGGGCTTGCTTTTATGGTGGAACCACATATTACAAGCAAATAAAAAATACCCACTACACTCCCTTTCCTAGTTGGAGTGCTACTATAAGAAACACTCATCTTGGCAATATAAAAAATGTTTTGTTTCTTATAAACCTTAATTATAAAAACCTCGACCCCCCTACCCTACATAGACCCCCCTCCCTGCTCCCCCCCCCAGTCTACGTGTTACCCCCGGTAAATGCCCCTACCTCTTTATTTACCCTCAGTGGAGACTCTTTGCAACGGAGTTCACGGGCGCCATCTTCTTCTCCTCGGTAGTCTTCGGGAAGAGAGAGGCGTATCAGCACATGCGCAGTTGGAGCAATCTTCCTGTTTGCGACAACTGCTGATGCGTCGAAAGTGATGGAAAGAAGACCTGAACATTACCGAAGAGGAGAAGATGGCGCCCGTGAACTCTGCTGCACAGAATCTGCACCGAGAGGTAAATAAAGAGGTAGGGGCATTTACCGGGGGTAACACCTAGGCTGGGGGGAGCAGGGAGGGGGTCTATGTAAGGTGGGGGGGGTAGGGGTTTTTATAATTAAGGGATTGGTTCTCCTTTAGGTGTAAAGAAAGTTGCATGTTAAATTGGATTGTAAAAACACCATCAAGTTCAACACCTTCAAATGAAACCCAGCGTTCATACATACACAAACTTACACTGACCCCACCGTAATTTTACATAAACTATATACAGTCATATGAAAAAGTTTGGGAACCCCTCTCAGCCTCCATAAATTTACTCCACTTTCAACAAAAAAGATAACAGTGGTGTGTCTTTCATTTCCCAGGAACATCTGAGTACTGGGGGGGGCAGTATTCAGTTGTATGAAATGAAATTAAAATCATGAGAAAGGGTATTTAAGGTGGTCAATTGCAAGTTGTGCTCCTCTGAAGAGTGACAACATGGGATCCTCAAAGCTACTCTCAAAACAAAGATTGTTCAGTATCATGGTTTAGGGGAAGGCTACAAAAAGCTCTCTCATAGGTTTAAACTGTCAGTTTCAACTCTAAGGAATGTAATCAAAAAATGGAAGGCCACAGGCACAGTTGCTGTAAAACCCAGGTCTGGCAGGCCATGAAAAATACATGAGCTTCATATGCGGAGGATTGTGAGAATGCAAGAACAAGTCACTTGTTGTATGCAAAAGTTAATTTAGACAAGCCACAGTCATTTTGGAACAAAGTGCTTTGGACTGATGAGACAAAAATTTAGTTATTTGGTCATAACAAAAAGCGATTTGCATGGCGGAAGAAGAACACCATATTCCAAGAAAAACACCTGCTACCTACTGTCAAATTTGGTGGAGGTTCCATCATGCTGTGGGGCTGTGCGGCTAGTTCACGGACTGGGGCCCTTGTTAAGTTAAGGGCCGGATGAATTCAACACAATATCATCAAATTCTTTAGGATAATGTTCAAGCATCAGTCACAATGTTACGCAGGGGTTGGACATTCCAACAAAACAATGACCCTAAACACACTTCTACAAAGGCATTTATGCAGAGGGAGAAGTACAATATTCTGGAATGGCCGTCACAGTCCCCCGACTTCAATATCATGGAAAATCTATGGGATGATTTGAAGCAGGCTGTCCATACTCGGCAGCCATCAAATTTAACTGAACTGGAGAGATTTTGTATGGACGAATGGTCAAAAATACCGCCATCCAGACACTCATCAAAGGCTATGGGAGGCGTCTAGAGACTGTAACATTTGCAAAAGGAGGCTCAACTAAGTATTGATGTAATGTCTCTGTTGGGGTGCCCACATTTATGTACCTGTCTAATTTTGTTATGATGCATATTGCATATTTTCTGTTAATCCAATAAACTTTATGTCACTGCTGAAATACTACTTGTTATATGTTAAAAGGAAGTTGCTACTTTGAAAGCTCAGCCAATGATAAACAAAACTCCAAAGAATTTAGAGGGGTTCCCAAACTTTTTCATATCACTGTATATATATATATACCTATATCTATACTAACTATAGATTTTAGTATCACAATAGCCTTTGATATTATGTCTGTCCAAGAAATCATCCAAGTCACTCTTAAAGGAACAGTTCAGTGTGAAAATAAAAACTGGGTAAATAGATAGGCTGTGCAAAATAAAAAATGTTTCTAATATAGTTAGTTAGCCAAAAATGTAATATATAAAGGCTGGAGTGAACAGATGTCTAATAAAACAGCCAGAATCCAACTTCCTGCTTTTCAGCTCTATAAGTCTGAGCTAGTCAGCGACTTGAAGGGGGGCCACATGGTACATTTCTGTTCAGTGAGTTTGTAATTGATCCTCAGCATTCAGCTCAGATTCAAAAGCAACAGATATGACCCATGTGGCCCCCCCCCCTCAAGTCTCTGATTGGTTGCTGCCTGGTAGCCAGGGTAACCAGTCAGTGTAAATCAAGAGAGCTGAAAAGCAGGAAGTACCGTATATACTCGTGTATAAGCCGACCCGTGTATAAGCCGAGGTACCTAATTTACCTAAGAAAACTGGAAAAATGTATTGACTCGTGTATAAGCCTAGGGGCCCCATGTCAGATTTCAAAATGTGAATGTGTAAATGTGTAATCATGTTTTATGGCATAGAAATCTATCTAAAACTATTTAAAAGAGCCTCCCCATAATTCCATCAGCAGGAACATGACACTGCAAAAATATGCTTACCCTGAGAAGGATCAGTGTGGGCCAGGTTATAAATAGCCATTGAACCTCACATACTGGCACCCAGTACATTTGAATGTTGGAGTTCCCTGTGACTCCCACCATAAGTCACAAGCTTGGCATGTTTCTATCTGACAACAGCAAGAACTTGCCAGGCAGCATTGTTCTCCGCCCTATGTACCTGGCGTAATGATGACAGAATGAAAGGGGAGTGACAAGGCAATTTATATGTACATGTACAGCTCCACAGATAGCACTCTGCTGCTGGCAAACTTGGAATCAAGCTTTAGGACCTTTTAACAATGGCCGCCAGGGGCCCTGTGAAAGAGCTGCAGGACGGTTCACTGTGTCCACTCTCCGGGCGGCGCGTCCTTCCCTGCCGGCGTAGATACCGTAGATATGCCCAGCAGTGCGACCCCCTGTGACCCGGCCCCAGCAGGACTGTCGGCCGGCACCGCTACCCACTTGGCGGCCATGGGCGCCGCCATTTTGGGAGCGAACGCCGGCAGGGAAGGACGCGCCGCCCGGAGCTCCTGGACCTGCTCCGGGCGGCGTCACAGACAGTCCTGCTGGGGCCGGGTCACAGGGGGTCGCACTGCTGGGCATATCTACGGTATGACCCGTGTATAAGCCGAGGTTGAGTTTTTCAGCACATTTTGGGTGCTGAAAAACTCGGCTTATACGCGAGTATATACGGTAGTTTTCTGACATGCTATACATCAAATCACTCCAGCCTTTATACATTACATTTTTGGCTAACTAACTATATCGGAAACATTTTTTATTTTGCACAGCCTATCTATTTACCCAGTTTTTATTTTTACACTGAACAATTCCTTTAAAAGCATTAACAGAATCAGCCATCACAACATCACCCGGCAGGGCATTCCACAACCTCACTGTCCTCACTGTGAACCACCTACATTGCTTCAAATGAAAGTTCTTTTCAGACAGAGTTCTGTCTTTTGCTTCCACACTTCTTGTTACAGTTAAGAGTTGTAGTATTTCTGGTCAAGTGATCTCTGATGCAGCACGGAGACTATCACGAAATGGCAGTTCCAGGCAAGAGATGTAAAAGGGCAGTATTTACTTAAATATATATTCTAGTTTGATAAAAGTCTTTAATATGCCACTTAATTTGATATAAACTATCTGTTGCTTAAGTATTAATTTGGGGGGTATAGTTTTCCTTTAATTGCTGAAGCTTTATGCCTTACCTACAGTCAATTGCATAAGCTCCATGTCTTACCTACAGTGCAGCTGTCTTCTAGAACTACATCTGCTGTTTTGTCTCTGTACTCAACTTTAAAGTTTAGCATTCGTGACAGCCGCTCAACAATCTGCCGTGACGGAACCACAGGACGAAAAGCTGACGTGGAGGATGAAGGCAGGGAAGAAGAAGAAGCAGCAGCCGTGGTAGCTGTTTGGGCAGCAGTACTAGATACCTGGTTTGGCAAGGAATCACTGCTGTATTCACTGAAAAAAAGAAAATAGAAATTAACCAATAAGGTCAAATTTAACAATTGGCATGAAGGAACTGTTGGGTCAATCTTACTTTTTATACTTTGCTAAAAAAAAAATGTCTCAACCCCAGGTATGAATAATAAATCTGTTCCTTAAGATC
This sequence comes from Xenopus laevis, assembly GCF_017654675.1. Taxonomy (NCBI): domain Eukaryota; kingdom Metazoa; phylum Chordata; class Amphibia; order Anura; family Pipidae; genus Xenopus; species Xenopus laevis. The sequence goes on from NC_054378.1 coordinate 76,053,087, forward strand.
AGGCACAATTTTTTGGGAGAAGCAAATATGAAAAAATATTTTAGTATAAAGTGAGAATGGTGTGGGACAAACAGGGGCACAGCCCTAAATATGTCCCAAGAAAGTTGACTTCTCCTTGTACACACATGGCTCTTATTCCAGCCACTGTTTCATCACATGAAAGAGCTCAACTAGAGACCAGCATCCACCAAAAATCTTTATCATTTGGCCTCAACCTTTGCTCCAGTGCAGTAACCCATAGCAGCCAATAACCAACAAGGTTTCTGTAGAGTATTCAGAATATCAAGCATCAGATTGCTCAATATGATAAACTGCAAAGGGGCAAATCTGTAGGTAATAGTAAAAACTATAGAAATAATAAAAACTATTTTTTCCCCATATCCCTGAACGATAACAGCCGATGCAAGTGATTCTATGACAATTATCTGCTGGTGTTGAAAATCAGTCAATATACCTGCACATAATACACATCTTTGCAAAGCTGCTTAAAAAAAAACAGGCTTTTTTACACGTGATTTATTTTTGTTTTTTATGCCTTTTTACTAATAGTTAATAAGATATAAGTATGAATATATTGGTTCAAGTTATTTTTAAGGTGAAAGCTGTGGTTATACATACCTCTGCAATATACCATTTTCCTGTGGTATAACACCATTTATTGCAGCCTGCAGATGAAAGAGATATGTCAGTATAAGCCAGCTTCCTGATGAGCACAGAGGGTGTAAGGTAAGAAGCATACTATAAATAACAGTTATCCAGTTACCCTAACCAACACACAGACATAATTTAAAGCTAATTAAAAAAAAAAAAAAAGTTGTAACCTTGGTTCCCCTTAATAGTTTTGATCATTTTTATGTTGTAAGATTTGCATACATAGTATTTACAATATGAGCACATAATAATCAATAATGGTATGCAATTTTTAAAATTTAGGGGGTTATTTATCAAAGTCCAATTTTGCTGGTTGGACTTTCAAAGGGAAAAACCAAAATTTTTTCGTAGAAACACAAAAACTACAATTTTTCGTGACTTATTAAACCCTGATGGTGTTAAAAGTGAGAAGAAAAAAGTACTCCAACTCAGACCTGCCAAGGTCATGTTCAATGACAAACGTCCCGAAGATAATGTGATTAGCTCTGGGTTTTCCGAAAAAGTTTCGTTATTTGGGTGTCAATTCCAAAAAAGTCATGGATTCTGAGTTTTTTTTAATGAACGTATCGAGACTTTTCAAGATCTTTACAAGATTTTTACAAGATTTTTTCTGGAAAATTTAATGATAAATGGGGGGAAAGTCTGTGCTGATTTGGTTGGTGTGGCTTTCCAAAAATAATGAGATCAATTCAGATTTTGATAAATAACCCCCTTACAGAAGAAAATTAAAAACCGTAATTACCAAAATATTGCATGTATGCATGGGCGTCCACAAATAGGGGCAAGGGGGGCACTTGCCCCCCCCCTCGGACTTGTATTTAATAATGCGCATCTAACAAAGTGTGTGAGTTGTGCGTATGATAGAGAGTATAAATTAATTTGTGTATACATAGCTGTGTAAATACTCAATTTCACATTAATAAATCTTAGAGGTGCAAGTTGAGTGTTAGTTTGCCTTCATACAACCATTCTCTCCAGGGCATTAGGCAGAAAGCAGACTTCAGTTCCTTGTCCCGCTGTCTCATTGAATCTTTTAACTCAATTCACTTCTCATACTTATATTGATATTTTCACTCTACTCATTTACTCCACAATCACCTCTCAGTTTCTATTACCCCTATGCCTCCTCACTGCTCTATATATTTGTATAGCTATAAATATCTATAATATTAGATTTAGAATATTAATATATCTATATATTTGTATTGCTGTAAATATCTATATTATTAGATTTAGAATATTAATATATCTATATATTAGTATAGCTATAAATATCTATAATATTAGATTTAGAATATTAATATATCTATATATTTGTATAGCTATAAATATCTATATTAGATTCAGAATATTAATATATCTATATTATCTATTATCTATATATATATATATATATATATATATATATATATATATATAATTTACAAGATATTCAGGGCTTTTGTGTATTATTTTTATATATAAAAAATAATAGCAGGGGACCGAAACGTTGACCTGTTTTCATTTAATATTTGACTAAATAAAAGTGAAGATTTTACTAAAATCCCAGTGTGCATTCCTACTTCTGAGGACTTGTATACAAATGGCAAGGACTAGCACCTGGGTATATACACACACACACAAACTCTAATATATATTAATAATCATATAGGCAGTTCTCAGCAAATGTGATGAAGTAATAAAATACTACTGTATAGCCACATGGTGGTGAGAGAGTCTTTGTCTTTGTTCTGTTACAGACAATCACGGATGCATTAAAGAGTATATTTGCTTTCTTTGATTTTTTCATTTTAAACTCATAGGGGGCTATTTATCACACTCTGAAAAACCAGAAAAAAAAATTTGCAGCATTTCAAATGATCTGTACTATATAACAGACAAAGCTTTATGTATGGATTTCACACTCAACACACTCAGTCTGAATTTCTCTGCTGAAGTACCTGTATCTGCTCTAATTCTATACTGGATAACTCGCGTCACTTAAAATGTATGACTGCATTCATATATTGACCACATCCTGTCAAATTATTAAACAGTGGAGAGTTCAGTGCATGTTTGTGACACAAAGAGCTCTCTATAGGCAGAAAGAAAAGCAGTTTTCATTACACGGTGGAGCCAATCTAATCGCTTGTTGCCTGAATGATGACTCCGCATTTTTCTACTTGGCGATTGTGCAAGGAAAACAGTGGAAAAGGAGGGAGGGAGCGAGCTTCAGCTCCACACTCCCTTAATAACTACTATTTTCATAAATAAATAACCGTTAACTTGACTTTCTAACGTTCTGAAATCAGAGCTCAACAACCAACCGTCACAAGAGTCTCATGAAACTCTATGCTTAGTTCTTTCTGCAATATATAGTTCCTAAATATGGACAGCAGTTTCTTACTGACTTATGTGCCACAGAATCTAAAAAATGTCCTGGAGGTTTAGTATTTTTCACCTCCAATATTTTGCATTTCACCCTGGGTTCATCAAGATGCTGTACTGTGTGGTTTAGTCCTAGCACACCTGAAGGGGTCTGTCCTTGTACATGGACCAGTCTAATGATATATATTAACCAATACAACTTTCCAATAGGCATTTATTAAAAATGTCAGTGCTATTAAAGTTACAGTAGAACCTTGGTTTTATGTACCTGGATTTTGTGGTTTCCCTGAATTGATGCCGTTTTGTTGTGGTCTCATTCAGACAAGCTGCATTTATTCTTCCTGGATTTAATATTTTCCCAAAATTTACGACATTTTGATCCCCTGGCTGGAATATGTAAAATCAAGGTTCTACAACCAGGAGTTAAGAATTTGCTTAAACTCCTAGTTGTTACTTTTTAAAAAATTGTAAAAGTCTGGAGCCACCAGGGCAGATAATATAAAGAGACAGACAACAATGCTTTCAATAGTAATACACATACAAATAAATGAATTGCTGTATATAGCAATATAGCTTAGAATTGTGTTTTGTTGGGCAAAATTACATTTTCTGGGTTGACATTGCCTTTAAACAAGTTGTTACTTTTGGGGGCCTGAAACATGAAAGTTAGAATATCACTAGTGCAAGGCATCAATCTCTTTCAAGCTTCTTAGAGTAAAAGAAAAACATTAAATGAATGCCACATTTATTGCTAGCACCATGACAACGCAGATAAATAGACTATATATCACTATGGCAAATGTTTGCATTACAACTTACAACACTAACTTCCAGAAGAACAATGACTGGATGTCTTGCTCAGTTCCAACTGTATATTGCCACAGTTGTTACATTACCAGCAAGATGTGCTCATTTGAACCAAAAATATGGAGAGAAAAATAGTGTGCCTTTTGCACACAAACGTATTGCTATTGTTGAATGATTTTAGTGCTCCGATACGAAAGACTGCAAGTGCTAATAACAATCAATTGAGTCCCCCATTCAAGGAGTTCTATAACATTTGAAAGGACTTCATTTTGAGTTAAACACACTACAGGTACAGGTTACCAGTCAGTGACTTGAGAGGGGGGGGCACATGGATCATATCTGTTGCTTTTGAATCTGAGCTGCATGCTGAGGATCATTTGCAAACTCACTGAACAGTTATGTCCCATGTGGCCCCCCTTAAATGAACAGTTCGGTGTGACAAAACAAACTGGGTAAATACATAGGATGTGCAAAATAAAAACTATTTCTAATATAGTTAGTTAGCCAAAAATGTAATGTATAAAGACTGGAGTGACTGGATATGTAACATAAATAGCCAGAACACTACTTCCTGCTTTTCAGTTCTATAACTCTGAGTCAGTCAGAGACAAAGGGGGGCCACATGATACATTTCTGTTCAGTGAGTTTACAATTGATCCTCAGCTTTCAGCTCAGATTCAAAAGCAACAGATATGACCCATGTGGCCCCCCTCAAGTCTCTGATTGGTTACTGCCTGGTAACCAGGGTAACCAATCAGTGGAAACCAAGAGAGCTGAAAAGCAGGAAGTAGTGTTCTGGCTATTATGTTAGACATCCAGTCACTCCAACCTTTATACATTACATTTTTTGCTAACTAACTATATTAGAAACATTTTGTATTTTGCACAGGCTATCTATTTACCCAGTTTTTATGTTTACAATGAACAATTCCTCTAAAGGAGAAACAAACCATTTAAAAAAAAAAAATTCCGGAAATTGCCGAAGCGCCAGAAGAAACACGAAGACCCAGAAGATGGATGCCTAGAAATCCAAAGCCAGAATCTGCGACGAGGGGTAAGTAAAGAGTATGGGGCATTTCCCCGGGGGGCAGTTAGGCTGGAGGGAGGGGGGTCTCCGTGGGGTGGGGGGTACGGGTTTTTTTTCTCATTTAAAGTCATTGACTAACTCAGAGTTAGAGAGCTGAAAAGCAGGAAGTAGTGTTTTGTTCTATGTTAGACATCTGCTCACTCCAGCCTTTAAACATTTCGTTTTTTTGGCTAACTATATTAGAAACATTTTTTTTATTTTGCACAGGTTATCTATTTACTTATTTTTTTATTTTTATACTGAACTTTTCCTCTAATATTATGGTATTGCTCCTGTAGATTATTGACTATAGCAGCACTTGAGATTATATGACTGATAACTCAGAGCAGGGTTGGACTGGGGGGCCCGGGGCCCACCGGGACTACTGTCCAGGGCCCCCCTGCGACCCCCAATGTGGCGCGCCAATCGTCATGCATGAAGGTGCCGCTCGGCGCTCCTGAGTGAATGGTGCCACACGCATGCGCAGGTGACGCTGCACAACGCCTAAAAGAAACTTTTTTGCAGAATCCGATTGGGAGAGGGGTCAGGCCCGGCCGAGACCCATTAAGGGTCGTGGCCAACTGGATTTTTTTCCCAGTATCCCGCCGGCCAGTCCTACTTTGACTATGGTGTTCCCAAAAATGCAACATGGAAAAGTTTATTTTAGTGCAGACTATTAAAGGTTAATGTTTTTATCAAGCTCTTTCATTCTGTTTTTGAATTAGTTAAACTTAGTAATAAAGTGGTGACAATTTGGGTTTTTCTTTTAGTTTGGAAAAAATATTTCAATTATCTGACTACACTATTTGTGGGTAGCACATTTGATTTTGGTTTGTGAATTACAGGGAAATCAACCTTCACTGGGACAGGTGTAGTGAGGTTTATGTAGAAAAGTAGTTTAATGCCTTTTATGATGATCATGTGAAACAAATAGTGGAGATTCAACTATAAATGGAGCCTGGAATGTTACGTTAACTTATGTATACAGTTATATGAAAAAGTTTGGGAACCCCTCTTTATTCATTGGAGTTTTGTTTATCATTGGCTGAGCTTTCAAAGTAGCAACTTCCTTTTAATAACATAGCATGCCTTATGGAAACAGTAGTATTTCAGCAGTGACATAAATATTGGATTAACAGAAAATATGCATCATAACAAAATTAGACAGGTACATAAATTTGGGCACCCCAACAGAGATATTACATCAATACTTAGTTGAGCCTACTTTTGCAAATGTAACAGCCTCTAGTCGCCTCCTATAGCCTTTGATGAGTGTCTGGATTCTGGATGGTGGTATTTTTGACCATTCGTCCATACAAAATCTCTCCAGTTCAGTTAAATTTTATGGCTGTCGAGCATGGACAGCCTGCTTCAAATCATCCCATAGATTTTCCATGATATTCAAGTCAGGGGACTGTGACGGCCAGTGCAGAATATTGTACTTCTCCCTCTGCATAAATGCCTTTGTAGATTTCCAAGTGTGTTTAAGGTCATTGTCTTGTTGGAATATCCAACCCCTGCGTAACTTGAACTTTGTGAAGGATGCTTGAACAATATCCTGAAAAATTTGTTGATATTGAGTTGAATTCATCCGACCTTCGACTTTAACAAGGGCCCCAGTCCCTGAACTAGCAACACAGCCCCACAGCATGATGGAACCTCCACCAAATTTGACAGTAGGTAGCAGGTGTTTTTCTTGGAATGCGGTGTTCTTTCACCGTGCAAAGCACTTTTTGTTATGACTCATCAGTCCAAAGCACTTTGTTCCAAAATTCACTGCTTGTGGCGTTAGTGGTGAAAGGACTTCTTTCTCATTACCCTGTGCAAATTTCACTGAATTCTAGAACGATGTACAGATACACCATCTGCAGCAAGATGTTCTTGCAGGTCTTTGAAGGTGATCTTTGGGTTGTCTGTAACCATTCTCACAAAACCTGGGTTTTAGAGCAACTGTGCCTGTGGCCTTCCATTTCCAGATTATATTCCTTACAGTTGAAACTGACAATTTAAACCTCTGAGATAGCTTTTTGTAGCCTTCCCCAAAACCATGATACTAAACAATCATTGTTTTCATTTTCAAATCTTTTGAGAGTTGCTTTGAGGATCTCATGCGGTCAGTCTTCAGAGGAGAAGCACAACTTGCAATTGGCCACCTTAAATAACTTTTCTGATGATTGGACACACCTGCCTATGAAGTTCAAGGCTTAACTAGCTAATCCAACCAATTTGGTGTTGCCAGCAATCCGTATTAAGAAGTTACATCCATTCAAATTAGAAAAATTACAAGGGTACCCACATTTTTGCACAACCAGTTTTTCCCCATTTGATTTAATTTCATACAACTGAAGTTTTGGAATGTCCTATAGTTTAATCGGAGTTTGAGCTCAGGCAAATCACCATTACCAGCAGTCTTCATGGAAATATATGTATTCTGTTTAGAAGCTGGGATTCATTTCAAAAAGAAAATTGCCCTTACATAATGGAAAATATTTAGCATATTCTTGTAAGGAGTCGCTGCTGATACAACACAGTTAACAACTCATTATAGGTTTCTTCATCTATATAAAAATATTCTTTAACATCATTTCCCTGATGATGACTGATCTCTTGTTCTGAACCTTGGCAAGGGTTTTCTCGCTCAGTAAATGAGGGACAGATGAAAAAATGCTTTACAGGGTGTGCTTTGAAATCTGATATAGCAAGTTATAATTTTATTTCTTCCCTCACTTACAATTTACAATTATACATGTTCAATGTGGTACCAAACAAGTTTCTGTACTAATGGTATCACAGTAGTATTTTAGGTTCTGGAATTTTGACCTACACTAATGAGGTTATTTTTCAAAAGTCGAATTTTAGAGAAATGTGAGTTTTTTGAAACTCTAATAAATTAGATTGTATTCACAATTCGAATGGTATGTTATTTATGAAAAAATGTGAACATCTAAAATTCAAGTGAATAGCTCCGACCCAAAAACTTGAATCAAATTCGAATCCTCTGAAAAAAAATAGAGTGAATTCCTGACCTACAAATTAAATTAAGAGCAGTGTGAATATTGCCTGCAAATCTAGTGTGGCCCCCAAGGTCTTTGGTCCCCATAAATTAGTATTTGCTGTTATATAGCTTTATAGCGCCTTCTTGCCAAAATACTGTAATTGATTTGTTGCTCTTGCTGCAACATCTGTGAAGGAAAAGTACATATATGAACAAATGTAAATTATCTTCTGTCTTGCTTCTTCATATTTTTTTTTATCTTGACCTTCATACTTATAACACCAGTATAAATATTTAAAATGTGTTCCATGCATGGCAAAAGTAGCGTAGGCAAACACAATACAGATATATAAACAAAAACTGGCAAAGTGAGTCAGTAATAACCAAAAGCATTCATTTGTCAGCAGAAGGGCTTCACAGTAAAACATCCTCAGAACCTGTTAAGCATTTTCATTGATTCTAATCCAGCACCTCCAGGGAAAATTTATATTTTCCTTTGGAATGTTGTGCACACTTTAAACAAGCCACGAGTGCATGTGACACACTGCTCATAATACCATCCAGAGGCCACATTACTTCACCTCCACCAGTTCAAGGAGAGCTCACACACAACTTATTATTTCAAAAATTAGAAACACCTGCAAAGAATAACGCACAAATTGTTTTAATGAAGTGGAGCATCCTAATGGATGCAATTTAATCACATTTATTAACATTTTCTCCAGTAAAGAGAGTGTTTTAATAAACTGGCTCATTAACAGTATTTCCTACATCGACAAATGTACCAGTTTGTACTACTTTGGGCTAGGGCAACACCGAGGCTGAAATCAGCTGGCCAAAATTCGCTAGCTGATTTCAGCCCTACCATAGCCAGTAGCCTCCTCTCTTTTCCGCACGGAATTGGCTCTTTGCAAAGAGATTCGGCAGATTTCACCTCAAAATGCAAAGACTCAAAGTACTTTGCCGAAACCCAACAAGTCTGTTCATGCCAAAATTTAGCCAAGCAAATTAAGTGCAGAAAAGAGAGGAGGCTACTGCCTGGACTAGGGCTGAAATCAGCCAGCTTCAGACTATCTGATTTCAGGCCCCGTGTGGCCCTAGTCTTAAGAAGTCAAATGTATTTCTTTCCAATGGGGTGATATATACTTCAGCAGCAGCACTGAACTTTATGTGATCTATGAATAGAAAGCTCACTATTATAATACTATTATATCTGTAAGATTTCAACTTAGTAAACTTGTTTCCATGATACTTAAAGCCAATCACCCAAGATTACCCTTTGTACAGCTGTCAAAAACAAATCAAAGATGTAACCACAGGGGAACTAGGGAATAAACAACAGACAGGGGCCCATGATTCAATGTCTAAAGCATTGCACCAGCCCCAGACCCTCATCTTAGGGAGAAGATAAACCGATAGCAGAAAACCGGGGGCATTCAGGCAATCAAGAAACTCCACAAGGGCCACCAAAAAATAGTATAAATTATTATTGTATAAATATTATTTATTGTTGATTAATTTAAAAAAGCTCAGTATATCCACTGGCATAAAAAGCGTAGGGCTAATGGAGATACTGATCTATTTTAGATGAATCTGCAATTAATAATATTTTTTCTATTTTTTGTGGCCCTTGTGGAGTTTCTTGAGTGCCTGGATGCCCCCTGTTTTCTGCTATTGAACCAAGCAGTAAAATCAATATGGGAAATTTAATTGATGATGGCGACAATGGGTGAAGCAAAATGATAGGCATGTAGGTAATTGTAGTGGAAGGAAAGACAAAGCAGTCATGTAGCAGGAAGCAGCAAAGGTGAACTTCTAATTAACTTATATTTACTAACAATCAAATTGCAATTTCTTCCATTGATCTAAAAAGATTTGTGGGTTTCCTATATTTCTTAAAAGCTCCAAAAAAATTGAGATGTATTAAGTGTAAAAGCCACAAAAACCTTTAATGCAAAACTTTACCAAGTAAAAGTTGTCAAGGTCCTATAGAAGGCAATGGTAAGTCATATAGGTGTCTACTAAATGTAATTTTAATTAAATCTCTGGGAACCAGTTTCTGCCAGATAACATACTACTTTCTATACATTTACAAAGTGGGCTTTTATAATAAGCAATGAAATAAAACTGGAAAAAAAAACTTACTACTAAATCCCAGTTGTTTTGTTCTAGCAATGTTATAGCTTCATCAATATTTTCAATGCCTGTACATGCCTAGAAGAAAGGGAACAAAGAATAATAGTCAGTAAGGTACAAGAGGTTTATAGCAAATTGCACAGTATTTGCGACAAAGAGCAATATACCAAAATGATTGCACAGGAGCTGAGGGCACATGAATAAGATGTTTGTTCAACATAGAAAGTGTAAATATACTTTGAGGAACTATGTTTTATGATGGCAAACTGTTGATGGTCCCTCGGATTGCTGACAGTCCCTCATTAACTAAATAAATTATCTATGCTGTTGTATTTTAGTTATCAATTACTAATCCACCTGTGCAGCTATAGAGATATTGAGACAACTTTGAAGCTCAATTCCTGATACTTTCCATTTATGACTTCTACTGGACCTGAAATAATTCAGTATTCTCAAGCACTCAGTCTAAGAAACCAACAAGCTATTTATTTATAACATTATGGGAAAAGGTAATCAAAGATAATCAAAGTGGCAGACAATAAACTGGAAAAAAAACCCAGTAATATTACCTATATGGGGCAATAAACATATCTGGTTAATTAGATCTGTCCCACCAGCAGCCAACACAAAATAATCTTATTTTAAGATGTACAAAAATAATTTAGGAGTTGTAAACATACAGATTTATCAAGGTAGTACCATAAATGTATTACATACATTTAGAATGTATGATGTACTACACATAGCATAAACACATAAGAAAACCTAAATACATTATGTTAACCTAGCAATTAGTAACTGCCCAAATGTGCATTTTTAGGCTGAAATCAACCAGAGTTAATATTCCATTGAAAAGTAACAGCTACTAAATTCTGACAGATCTTTAAGCATGTAAATTACACCTGAAAGATGCAATAGACACGGGGAGGCCCATTTATCAAAGTTTGAATTTCTAATTCATGTGAATTTATTTTACTCAATATTAGAAAAACGGTCACATATAGAAAGTGGAAAGTAATTGAAAAAAGTCCTTTTTTTCTGGTGAAAAATCTGAAAACAACTGAACTGAAAAAAGTGTTTGAAGGTGAACAACCCCTTTAAGAAAGCAAATGGAAACTGAAAGCACTTCCATGACAAAGCTATCTCCTGACAATGGCCAACAAATTTTTAAAGCACGTTATCATATGCAAAATTGGAAATGATTCCTATATATGTTTATTATTTCACTATCCTGTATTCCAGGATAAAGGACAGTAAAACATTCAAATGAAGATATATATATAGGCATGCTGTGGTGGTGAAGGAGTTAAAACCTTTACATAAATGTGTTTTCCCTCCTCACAAGCTTTGGAAACACATCTGGAAAAGGTTTGTTTGAGCTGGCAGTATTGCCGGTGAATAAAAATAGAAACATCATCAAAAAGCAGGTGTGTGGGATATTTTAAGGTTCGGTTGTATACATTTTTTAAACAAAGGGTTTACTGATTAAAATATATATAAATAAGCACATGTATTTAAATATGTTTTTAGTGTTGTGTGACTTACATTGGGAATGTTATTTTTAAAACACAAAGTTTAGGCCTCATTCTGACTAGAAAGTCTGCATCTATCCACAGGCATGATTTGTGTAACATATACCCAGGCTACAAGTCATTTAGTAATGGCAGCCGTAATTGCAAGCAAGCACACAGTAAGAAACATATTACACAAAGCCAATCACTGTATTTATATGCATAGGCCGGGGCATCCGATTAAGTAAGAGCCTTTTCTAATGGGAAAGATGAGCTCTGACATTACACCCACCTATTTGATTATTTTTAAATTAAATTTGTGTCCATCTGCAGTTACTACTACCAAGCAATTTGCCCAATCAAAGTCTAGTATAACTGCACCCAGCACTGGCTGACCAGAAACAGAGAATCACGCTGACACCTCATGACCACTGCCTAGGGCACACCTTTAGGGTCGGGGCACACGGGCAGATTTGGGGAGATAAGTCGCCAGACGTCAAATCTCCTCTTCTTCGGGGCAACTAATCTCCCCGATCTGCCTTCCGCCGGCTAAAATGAAAATGGCCTGGGGGCAGGCACTCGGAGCGCTTCGTTTTCCAAAGATACCTGAAGCTTCCTCGTGAGGTAATTGCGGGCGACTTCGGAATGCTAAGGAGCACTGAATTCAGTTCCCATACAGCGCTGGCCAATGACTCCAAGCTATGTAAATCTGACTGTTAAAATTACATTAATTTAAAACATCTATTTTCACTTTTCCGAATATAATTCAAGCACTAAAGTAACAGTAATACCGAAAAATGTATGCGTTTAGAGTAGTTAAAAGGGCTGTGAAGTCAGTACAAAAAGTACCTCCGCCTCCAACTCAGACTTTTAAAGGAATAGTAACACCAAAAACTGAAAGTGAATCAAAATAATGAAAATATAATGTACTGTTGCCCTGCACTAGTAAAACTGGTATGTTTACTTCAGAAAGACTACTATAGTTGATATAAACAAGCTGCTGTGTAGCCATATAGGCCATATAGGCAGCCATTAAAAAAAGGGCACAGGTTACATAGCAGATAACAGATAAAACACCATTGTATTGGACAGGGCTTACCTGTTATGTGCTATGTAACCTGTTCCTTTTCTTATTTTTTCAGCTTGCATGGCTGCCCAATGGAGTTCTTGTTCCTTTAATATACTAATTTTTTAGTATTTTAATGCGATTGAAAGATTGAACATACAAGGCATTTCATCACCACCAAAGCTCAAAAATGTAAACAAGTACTTTGGTAATTCAAAGGGTTTAAAATCACAAAAAGAAAACTTAAAAAAGTTAAACTACATAAAGCAAAAATTATTGGAAAATCTAAAAAAACATATTTTAATTGAACCTGGCATATAGCTGTAGAATAACTGTTAAATGCAATCCAAAATTAACAGAAGTACTGTCTTTAGAAACAGAATTGCTTCTGCCAGATCCTCCTTTATAGCGGCTCTAAAATCTTATTAGTACTTGTATTTAAAGTTTTTAGGAGTCAAAACATTTTTGCCGAACTCTGAATCGAAATACCAAAATTGCTTCCAACTCCACAGCTCTAGTAGTTACAATATGATGCACTGTTGCCCTGTACTAGTAAAAAATGTGTATTTGCTTCAGAAACAATATTATAGTTTATTTAATAAGCTGCTGTGTGACTGGAACAGCTTGCATTTTTGAAAAATAAACTAAAATTGTTATCATTGTCATTTATCATTGTATGGCAACAGTACATTATATTTTAAAGGATAAGTAAACCCCTTATTAAAAAAAAAACACTACCCCCTACCCTACATAGACCCCTTCCCTCCCTCCCTCCCCCCCCAGCCTAGCTGCTACCCCAGGCAAATGACCCTAACTTTTTACTGAGCCCTCGGTGCAGATTCACGGCATCGGAGTTCACAATAGCCATTTTCTTCAGTCTTCATCTTCTTCTGGCGCTTCAGCAATTTTTGTGACTTTCGAGGCATGCGCAGTTGACAAAAACTCAAAGACTGCTCCAACTGCGCATGCTCCAATATGGAATTTACTTCCCGATGAAGACCGAAGAGAAGAAGAAGATGGCTGCCGCGCACTCTGATGCCGTGAATCTTCACTGAGGGGTAAGTAAAAAGTTAAGGGCATTTGCCCGGGGTAGCAGGGTGGGGGGTCTATGTAGGGTAGGGGGGTAGGGTGGTTTTTTTTTTTTTTTTTAAATAAGGGGTTTACTTACTTACATATAAGAATGTACCAATGTATTATGCTCATTTAGATAGATAAGAAATGTGCTTAAAAAATTAGTGTTTCAGGCTGATTTATAGGATATTTCTGCAAAAACCCTAATAATCCCTCTCTTTTCTACTTCCTGCTCCCAGAATTCCCAGGCTGTGCAGGGGAGCCGGCAGCACTCCGCTCATTGCACTGTAGGACAGGAACCAATCAGCAGCTATCAGGACCTGATAGGGAACTGAAGCCTGTCTTTGCTTGTGTGACTGCTGGACTGTGATTGGCTGTCCCCCTCCTACTGTGCTTCTGGCAGGCACTGTTAGGACATACCCACCCCTCATTTGAAACAGGGACCAGTGAACATCTATAGGGAACTCTAATAAAGGGGCTAATTGTAAAGAGAATATTAATTTTTAGCACCATCTAAAAGCAACACCATATATTACTCATAATTGCCTACAAAATTAGGGGTTTTCATTTATCCTATACGTCTCCTTTAATTACTTACACTTTCATATTTTGGTGTTACTGTTCATTTAATGCCAGTAGGAGTTTAGTGACAAATCATCACCAAGCTTTAATCAGCAACAGAAAATCTGGCAATGTGCCTCTGAATAGATAAAAGCGAACTGAAACATTGCATGAGGAAGAGAATAGTTACAGTAAAAATACTGCCATGCTAAAATGGGAAAACCCTTCACAAAAATAAAATGGGAAAACCCTTTAAAAAACAAATAACAGAATAAATATCTAGTATAATGGACTAAATTGAAGCATAACATCCTACACTGTACAATACTGCCCTGTGTATGTGCAAACCTCAAAAGCCATGTCAGGCTGATTGAATTCCAGTCTTTTAGCCCTCTGGCAACTATAGTTAAACACAATCTGGTCCTGACTTTAGCTGCAAATGCTCCTTGTCATCAAGCCTGAGAGAAGCGAAAAGGATATCAAGCAGTCCAACATGGCAGCTGCCAACACCCTGGGCTAGTCTTATAATTGTAGGTATGTTGCTGTATCCATTGCTCTGTATGACATTACCTGTAAGGCACAGTATGACGATGTATAAAGAGATATACTAGATACAAACACTTGTAGATCTTACTGCAGAATGCAGGCCCTTGGTGTTAGAAACCCCAAACTTACCTTCCTCTATTTTGGCGATCTCCCCAGCACAAGCATTTGAACAACACAAACCAACTGTGCAGGATTTACTGTACATCCATACTGGCACCCATTCGGCATAGACACAAACAATTGGAAAAGTAGAAAGCCTGTGAATGGTTTAAAGTCCACTCATTGCTCCACAGAGGAGTGTGACTATGTCACCAAGCAAATACAGAAAGGCATTCTTATCACCTATTAATAACCAATAGGCTGGAGGGTCTTGCTAGCCTGGCAGCTGCAACTACTCATTAGTCCTATATTGGGGAAAGTAAGTTTAATCCACCTTTGACCAAAACAGCAAACCATCAGTCTGAATAGGGGCCAAAACAATTGCCTTTTTAGATAAAAAGATAGACTCAGACATCAGTTAGATTGGGTGAAGAATGCAGGAGGCTGCATTGGCCCACATATGCCAAATACAGACACTCAAACTGCATAAGCCCTCTTTGTGATGTTCCTGTGGCCCAAAGCTTGAACAGGACAAGAGATCCACATTTAAAAGGGACCCTTCACCCACAAAAAAATCATTCCAAATCCTATTTTATCATGTTAGTCAAGCAAAATGTACTTAAATTACACTGTATTATTTGCATCTTGTTTCCTTCCGTCCGGGAATTAATAATTATAGCAAGCAGGCAGGAGCCATTTTGTGGACACTGTTATTAAGACAAGTCTTGCATCATCTCAAAATCTTGTTTGTGCACCAGAATGGGGGACCTGATGTCCATCCCCATGCACTGGCTACACAATTAAATGGTGAAGAGCACAGGGGGAATGTGGGGAGTACAGTGACATCTAGGGAGTGCTGAATGGAAAGTGAAACTAATTGCCTGCCCTGAAAAGGGGCTAATTCCTTACTATGGGATTTTTAAGAGAGTATTTATCAATTGGCGAATGTTCATCCTTTGATAAATACGCCTTTCAATACAACTGGCAATCTCTAACTTCACTCTTTGATAAATATACCCCAAGGTGGTGGATTTGCTGTCTGTGCGCATGCGTCAACATAACCTGCCACCCCTGAACCCCAATTGTTGCCATGGCAACCAGACAATAGTAGCTAGTGACAGTAAATGGGCATTCAGGTCACTAATTTCTGCTACACAATCTGCTCTATGCATGCACTGCTTCTAGGTGAGCCATAACCGCACAGAACCGTGGCCTTGGTTTGTGTCTCAGACCACAGCATCATGGAAAAATGAGAAGGGACAAGTCTGCTCTATCTTTCTAAGCATGTCAGTGACTATAATTGGAGATTATTACAGGTATTATAGTAAGGCTTTTACTATAAAACTACAAGTTCAATGGACTTTCCTTGTTCTTTAAAAATTCTGAAGATGATACATGGAAAACTTGACTTGCCATATACAGGTACGGGATCCATTACCTGGAAACCCATTATACACAATGCTCCGAATTACAGAAAGGCTGTCTCCCATACACTTCATTATATATATATAAAATAATCGAAATTTCTTTTTTCTCTGTAGTAATAAAACAGTAGCTTGTACTTAATCCAAACTAAGATATGAATAATTCTTATTGGAATCAAAACCAGCCTTTTGGGTTAATTTACTGTTTCCATGGTTTGCTAGTAGAGTTAAGGTATGAAGATCCAAACTACGGAAAGATCCATTATCTGGAAAACCCCACGATTCAAGCATTCTGGATAACAGGTCCCATATCTGTACAATCAAACTTGTCTAACTTGCATAGCAAATTAGTGCTATAGCTATGGGAAATGTGTGTATATAACCAGTTAGTGGCATAACCATCAGCAATATGTTTGAGTGCATGCTTGCCAGACACAGTGACAACATTTGCTAGTGTTAAGCTAGTACATATATAGACATACCTGATAGCAAGCAGATTAAAAGTCTACAGGGAAAGGGAAACAAGATGGGCAGCTGTTTTTGTCTTCTTTTTTTTTTTAACTTGGCATCTGTTATCTGTCCAGCCCTTTACGTACAAAAATGAGGATATATAAGGTCCTACAATCAGACTAATCTGTAAAAATATTTTTCAATACATTTGGAAATGCAAAGCAAAAGTACAAATCACAACCTGTTTGCCTTTAAAATAGCATTGTACCATAGACAATATAGCCTATAAAATGGGAAATAAAAATAAGTAGGCCAAGTGAGGCACAGATAAGCAATCTATAGTAGCACTTTACATCCCTAACCACATCTTACTGCATTCCATTGTGACAAATACATAAAAACTCTGTTGCTAGTTTAAACATTTATACATATTTTTCAAAAGCCTTTAACACATAAGTTAAAAAGATTCTATGTAAGTCTGCTTTAACATTTTTGCACATGAGTGCTTTCTTCCATGTACAATTTATAACACAGGCTTCACAAAAACATCCCAATTCTAATAAATTTAAAGGAAGCTCATCTTGAAAGAAGGGTGGCAACTACCCGGTAGTTGCAATAAACTGCCACAAAACATTGCTATTATCTGCTTACTCATGGGAACTACAGGCTGAGTCAGAACAATTAACATGGCATCACAGTGTCAGCAAATCCAAAGGCATCTCTCAGCATGAAAACAGAATCCAGAGAATTCTGATTCTGTATACTCAATCCTAATATTTGCAATTCTCCCACAGCTATAGTACAGATCACATTAAAGAAATAATGCCAAGTAAGCATGTCAAAAACATTTTGCAATAAAATAGGAATTGCATATAATACATTGTTTTCATGTAAAGAGTATACCTTTCACAATTCTTTCAACAACCCTATAAATTGCTGCACCAGAGTCCTACATTTCACCACCCGCACCAGTGTAGAGGCTAGCAAAATATCCATAGGCGAATGACAAAACTGACTCAGTAGGGGTGGTCCACCTTTAAGTTAACTTTTAGTATGTCATAAAATTGCCAATTCTAAGCAACTTTTGAATTGGTCTTCCTTATTTCTTTTGTATAGTTTATTAATTATTTGCTTTCTTCTTCTGACTCTTTCCAGCTTTCAAAGGGGGTCGCTGACCCCATTTAAAAACAAATGCTCTGTAAGGCTACAAATGCATTGTTATTGCTAATTTTTCTTTCTATTTTGGCCCTCTTCCATTCATATTCCAGTCTTTTATTCAATTTAATGCAAGATTGCTAGGGTAATTTGGACCACAGCAACTGGATGACTGAAATGGCAAACTGGAGATCTGCTGAATAAAAAGCTAAATAACTAGAAAATCATGCATTTTAAAAAATGAAAACCATTTGCAAATCATATGAGAATATCATTCTCTACAATTACATCATACTAAAAGTTAACTCAAAGGTGAGCAACCACTTTCACCATTAAAGGAAAAGTAAACTCTAAAAATGAATATGTCTAAAAAATGTATATTTCATATGCTGCACTTATTGCACCAGCCTAAAGTTTCAGCTTCTCAATAGCAGCAATGATCCAGGATTTCAAACTTTTCACAGGGGGTCACCATATTGGGAAGTATCTGCCACACAAATGCTCAGTGGGCTCTGAGCAGCTGTTGAAAAGCTAAGGGGTCATTGCAAATTATCAAGCAGAAAAGAGGTTGGCCTGTAATATAAACTGATGCTAGAAGGCTGATTATTCGATTTTACTGCTAGTTGCACTGGTTTCTGTGCTGACATGTAGTAATTATCTGTATTATTTACTAATCAGTCTTATATTATGACATTTGTATTCTATGTGTACTGTATATTGTGAGTGGGTCCCTAATCTCAGTAAGTGACAGTAGCACTGAGCATGTGCAGTGAATTAGCAGAAAAGAAGATGGGAGCTACTGGGGCATATTCAGAGGCAAAGAGGCTAAAGGGCTTTGGTTGCCTTGGGCTGGTACAGAAACCCAAAACATAATGTACAACATTTCTAGCCTACAACTTTAATGACTGCATAACAAAAGGGCTATAAGATAAAGCCCACAGCAAAGATAAGGGTGCAGTGCTCTGGCTTCAGGAAGACAGTAGTGATGTGTGGGTTGAGAAAAACTGATTGGTTGCTACGGGTTACTGTTCTGGAGCAAATCTGCCCAAGTGTTGTTAAATAAACCCCAGTAGGTAGAAGGCTGACATATCTATTCATGCACTCGGGTTCAAGTTGAACTTTAAACACATACGGTCCAGCTGCAGTTAAGACTGGTCGGTAGTGTAAGGTTTTATTCAAACACAATATGGCAAAGAATTCAAACTACTGCCGCCAGCTGCTGTCAACTATATATATATATATATATATATATATATATATATATATATATATCCCATTCTGTGTCAGACTTCAGTTGAGAGTGTTTTGATCAATAACATTTCTTTTTGACAAGATCACGGTTACCTATGATGTGCCAATTCCCTTATAGATCTAAACAGAGCAGTGATGTCTAATTGGGCACAAATATAAGTGCCCATGGGCCTTTACAGGCTTCATTTTATGACACGTTAACTTTAAAACAATTTGGTGCCCGAATTGTCTGTATATTCGATATCTGGCCAACTAAATAGGACAAACTGGCCAATACTAAACAAGTGGAATAAGTCTGTTAATAAATATATAACCATTTACTAACATATCTCTGATATAATACAGTTAGTACAATACGCCTTTATTTGAAATAAACATGACAGGGATCATATAAGAAAAAGATGGTGGGGGTTCCTCATGTTATGATGGTATGCCTTGACACTGACCTACGCATGTTTATACAATTGCTACATAGGCTCCATCACCCTTCCCCCTGGCCTGTATTACCTGGAAGTCGGCCAGAACCATCTCCCTGTCCGTGTTGGAGGCCATGACAGCCCCAGTAGAACCGCAAAGCGGATATAAGGAAAGGAACTCAACTACCAGAACATGAAATCAGGTTAGAACCCCGGGCAAGGGGCCTGCGCTTGTGCTGCCGGGCCTCTCGTTAGATGACTCAAAATGTTCTTTCCAGAAGTCTGTCTATGTGTCTTTCCTTAGCTCAGACTTCGAGCTTTGCCCGAGGATCAGGGTACGGGGCCGGCCTTCAATTTGGGGTTTACTGCTCGTCCTTGTAGGAATGAATCCGGCTCAGTGTCTCCGCTGCCAGGAGCTGTCTTGGCTTCTTCCACTGCACGGCGCTGTCGCACATTTTGCTCGTCATCACAGTCGCAACGAGAGGTGACTTGCGGCCGCCTGCATCATGTGACATCCCGACCCCACAACTGTTGTCACCATGGTAACAAGAGGCGGAAGAACGCATACATGACTAAGGACTTTGACGCTAGACTGGTGGATTTATGCGGCTGGAGTGTCAGATAATTGCCCAGTACAAGACAATAACTGATATATACACACTTGCTATTTCTCCATTAGTAATCCACTTTTGTTAGAAGTGTAATAATGATAGCTAAACACGAACACATATGTATGAGAAGTGGGTGCTGGGGCCCTAAAGTTAAATTGGAATCCTACATAAAGATGCAGGACCGCCATCAGAAATCGCAGGGCCCCATACGTCAAAATTTCCTGGGACCCCTGGGCTGTGCCCACCCCAAGCCCCACCTACAGGTCCGCCCTCCCCACCCCACAGGTCCGCCCCCATTAAAAAATATTGGTGGCTAGGACCCCACATGAGAAAAAAAATTGGTGGCCAGGGCCCCCCACACACACATTATAAGAAAATTGTTGGCCAGGGCCCCTTAAACGTCCATGCCTTCCCGAAGTCAGCAGCTCTCAGAAAGATGGGGGGCCTGGCTAATCAAGTAAGTGTGGCGTGGCCGGGCTCCCCTTACCCTCGGGCCCCCGACAACTCTCCCCCCTGTCCCCCCTGTCCCCCCTGATGGCTGCCTTGTAAAGATGCCACTAAAACTTGGTGACCATATCATAATGAAGAATAGTTTATCTAGAAACTCTAAAACCCCTGCATGACCACATAGCAAAACATGCTGGCTCTGCAAGTAGGGCTTCCACCTTTTTCTGGAAAAAAATACTGGATTCTGTATATTTTGATATTACTTTCCTAATGGAAGCAAGCATTTCTAGCCACTGGGCCTGTCAAATACTAGCCAGTTGGCAACTCTATCTACCAGTTACCCCATCATGTGGTGATACCATTCTCCTGCAGCTGCATAAGTACATTATACCACGTCCCATACTGAGCAGACTGAATAATAGAAGGACAGTACAGATGCAAAGCCCACCGTGTTTCAAACATACACACATTAGCACAATACAGAAACCATTCTGCCCCACAGTCAGGTCTGAATTTGTAGAAAAGCCACCTAGGCCCAGGCCTAGGGCGGTAGGATTTTAGGGGGGCGGCATGCTGCCCAACCACACCCAAAAACACTGGGGATGCGCTGGAGATACAATCATTTTTTAAATTTCCCATGTGCCAATCCCCATTGCTCTGGTCCAGATGATGAAAATTTGCACAAATAAATGGCTGGGGACAGGGGTGACTAACGGCAGTGGGCCTAGCAGTGCCCACTATGTAAATCAGGCCCTGCCCACAGTGACAGAAGCAAATCCCATGGTGTTCTGGCAGTATAACAGTCTGCTAACATTCAAAGCCCTTCACTCCTCTCTGCTCCGTACATTTATTCACTTGTCTCACTGTATGTTTCTGGTCAGGGTCGGACTGGCCCGGCGGGAAACCGGGAAAAAACCCGGTGGGCCCCGACCCATCATGGGCCCCCGCCGGGCCAGACCCCCAATCGTGTTATTTAAAATAAAAAAAAAGCCGGAGCGCCGTGCCGTCTGCGCATGCGCGCCAGCACCGCACCGTCTGCGCATGCGCACCAGCACCGCACAGAAGGAAAGGAGCGCACTGCACGGTAAAGTGCGGCTCAGCAAGGGGGGCCCTTGACAAAAGTCCCGGTGGGCCCCGGGCCCCCCAGTCCGACACTGTTACTGGTCGTCTCCTCCGCTTCTCTCAGAGCTACCTTGTTTTACAAAATCCACTGCCACATCTCATCTTTAACCTTTCTATCTGTCTACCTTTTGGAGCACTAGAACATTAGTCTGGACACTGCCTTTTTGATTTACCTTGTGCACTTTTCCACTCCAACTTGTGTCTTTATGTCATCCACCCACTAATATTGTAAGCTCTACAGGGCAGTGATCTCCTTCCTGCTGTCTCTCTTATCACACTTGACACTTGAGCTCTGTGTCCTTATATTGGCTCTGTGTACTTTGTGTATATTTATTGTATTTATTATGTTACTTGTTCTCCCTGTGTGTATTTGTATACATACTAATTTTTTTGGAGAATCTAGTGGAGGGGTGCACTTTATTAGAGTAAGGTTGTCAGTTTCCTAGTCCCTGCTACAGCAACATCATTGGCAAAGTTAACTTATAATCAATAACTTTAATTCGCCAATCAGATTGCTGATAGACATCATCCTTGGTTACTACATGGTTTTCTGCACTCTCAAAACAGAATGGCTGATCTAAAAGTGCAAATAGTTCAGTGTTTATGGGGTGTTTGGTAATGGCCCTGGCCAAGCCACACGCCAATGCAAAACAAAAGAATGCCAATACCTTAAATGCTGCAACAGGGGTGATCCCAAATTTATTCCATAGTACTTTCAGCACTATGGAATAAATTTGGGATCACCCCTGTTGCAGCATTTAAGGTATTGGCATTCTTTCATTTTGTTTTGAGCCAAAAGTGCACTGTCATGGCCATGTAATTAAATTCAGATGCAGTCCAATGTGTCCAAGATGTAAAGAACACAAATGTCACACTGGCTCATTTACACTGGGCAAATTTGCAACTGGGCAGTAAAGGTGGCCATAGAGACACAGATCCTATCGTATGAATCCAGGATTCGTACGATTTTCGGATCGTGTGTGGCGTGTGCCGACTTCTTTCGTCCGGCGGAGATCGGTTGTTTGGTCGATCGGTCAGGTTTGATTTTGACCCGACCAATCCCGCCGGAGCCCACGGCACATTGTAATCTGATCGTTCGGCCATACGGCCGAACAATCAGATTACCCCCGATATAGCCATGTTTGTTAATGACATATCGGGGAAAGATCCGCTCGTTTGGTGATGTGGCCAAACGAGCGGATCTTTGCATCCATGGCCATCTTAACCCGTATCAGTGCTTTATTGCTATCCCCCACACTAGAGCAAATGTAGTGCTAATGCAGTTCAAACGATTACCTGCAGTGTCCCAGAAATACCAGTGACAAACCTATAATGTACAACCCATGTTCCTGCTAAATGAATAAAGGTTACTAGTTTACTTTCATTATTTCATGATTTTTTCTATAGCTCTGGGGCTCTTAGGTAGAGCTGTGCTACACAGTCCAAAGCTTATGTATATTTAATGCCCGTACATTCCCATCCTGCCTTAACCTTGTATTGTTTTCTTATTTACAGTAAAAGGTTCTTTTTTTGCTGGTAAGTCCCTCAGGCACAGTGCTTTTTTCATACAGATGTGAAGCTCATTCATTTCCTTTTTCATCTTTTAAGGTCTTTTGCTTCCTGCACAACTAATCCTAAAAATCCTATATAGTTGCAAAAAGATTCACATCTACAAATGGTCAAAAAATAACAGCATTACTATGGAATTGCCAAGGTAATGCTGTTATTTTTCTCAGGAAGACAAATACAAAACATTTCTTGTCTTAAAAACCCATTCAGGAGTTGTCTTTGTTATCTTTGTAATGACAAACTACAGCTACCAGCATCCAATACCGGCATATTGCTCTGTGAGCTAGGTAAATGGTGTAGCGTTAATGAGAGTCCGGCCTACCTTGTTCAGTAGAATGGCAGTTACTTTATATGGTGAATTAAGTACCCCCTATTGTAAAAGTTTTAGTTAGTCAAATGACAAAAATTACATCACTAAGCTCTGTTTATAACTGATGACATCACTAAGAGCCATTTATAAAGGTTGATTTGCAGAATGGCTTTTGTGTAATATATATATATATATATATATAGTTACATAGTTACATAGTTACATAGTTAAATTGGGTTGAAAAAAGACAAAGTCCATCAAGTTCAACCCCTCCAAATGAAAACCCAGCATCCATACACACACCCCTCCCTACTTTTAATTAAAATTCTATATACCCATACCTATATTAACTATAGAGTTTAGTATCACAATAGCCTTTAATATTATGTCTGTCCAAAAAATCATCCAAGCCATTCTTAAAGGCATTAACTGAATCAGCCATCACAACATCACCCGGCAGTGCATTCCACAACCTCACTGTCCTGACTGTGAAGAACCCTCTACGTTGCTTCAAATGAAAGTTCTTTTCTTCTAGTCTAAAGGGGTGGCCTCTGGTACGGTGATCCACTTTATGGGTAAAAAGGTCCCCTGCCATTTGTCTATAATGTCCTCTAATGTACTTGTAAAGTGTAATCATGTCCCCTCGCAAGCGCCTTTTTTCCAGAGAAAACAACCCCAACCTTGACAGTCTACCCTCATAATTTAAGTCTTCCGTCCCTCTAACCAATTTAGTTGCACGTCTCTGCACTCTCTCCAGCTCATTTATATCCCTCTTAAGGACTGGAGTCCAAAACTGAACTGCATACTCCAGATGAGGACAGAATGGCTTGGAAAAAGAAATTAAGTTAGTCTGGCAAGATCTATTACGCATAAAACCATGCTGGCACAAACTCATAGTATTATGATTTGCTATGAAGTCCAGTATCTTATCCTTTATTAACCCTTCGAAAAGCTTTCCTAATACTGACGTCAGACTAACTGGCCTATAGTTTTGAGGCTGAGAACGGGATCCTTTTTTGAATAGAGGCACCACATTAGCAATTCGCCAGTCTCTCGGCACAATACCAGATCTCAATGAATCCTGAAAAATTAAGTAAAGAGGTTTGGCAATCACAGAGCTAAGCTCGCTAATTACCCTGGGATGAATACCATCTGGCCCTGGACCTTTGTTAATCTTAACCTGTTCAAGTCTCTTTTGAATTTCTTCTTGTGTGAACCATGCATCATTAGTTGTATTACTAGAATTGGGAGTGTTAAGAAGGAAACCTTCACTTACTGGTTCTTCATTTGTGTAAACAGATGAAAAATACGAGTTCAGAATCTGCGCTTTTATTTTGTTTTCATCAACCAGCTGATCCCCCTCTGATAGTAAGGGTCCCACCCCTTCCTGCTTCATTTTTTTACTATTGACATATTTAAAAAATAATTTGGGATTTTTTTTACTGCTTGCTGCAATATCCTTTTCTATAGCAATTTTAGCTTGCCTTATAGCTTCTTTGCATGATTTATTGGCCTCCTTGTACCTTATAAATGTTTCGGCTGTACCAGCTAACTTGAAAGCCTTAAAAGCACGTCTTTTCTTACCCACCTCAACACCAACGCTTCTATTGAACCAAAAAGGTTTTGCTTTGCAACGACGTTCCTTGCTTACAAGTGGAATATACTGACAAGTATATTTATTAAGCAGCATTTTAAAGACTTCCCATTTTTGTTCTGTGTTTAACCCTGTGAAAAGCATTTCCCACTTAATATGTTGCAGAGATGCCCTTATACTGTCAAAGTTTGCACGTCTGAAATTTAGTGTTTTAGTTACTCCCTTATAGAATTGCTTCTGCAACAGAATCTCAAAGGAGACCATGTTATGATCACTATTCCCTAAATGCTCACCCACACAAATGTTAGAGATGAGTTCAGTATTGTTAGTTATTACAAGGTCCAAAAGAGAGTTATTCCTAGTAGGTTCTTGAACGAGCTGGAATAAAAAGTTGTCATTCAGCATATTTACAAACCTACTAGCTTTTTCTGTCTTAGCAACCCCATTACCCCAGTCAATGTCTGGATAATTGAAGTCACCCATAGCAACAACTTGACCCAGCTGTGAAGCCGCTTGTATCTGCAAGAGTAGCTGGGCTTCATACTCGACACTTATACGAGGTGGTTTATAGCATACACCAATGATAATTGATAATATATATATATACACACATACATACATATATATATATACAAATGCAAAAGCGGCAGCACTCCAAGGATTTTTGACAAAAGTATAGTAGTGAAAACAAAAAAGGTTTATTAAATGCAACGTTTCAGTTCCTAGCAGGAACTTTCCTCAGGGAAGATTTTCCACTATCTAAAGTAACTAGCAAGGATTTTTAACTGCCATTCTACTGAACAAGGTAGGCCACACACTCATTGCTGCTTTTCCATTTGTATTCTATTTTTGATTGGATTAGCACCCAGGTTATCATGCTGCCTTAAGGTTGTGCGTTCCGTATGTACTGTATATATATATATAATACACAAAAGCCATGAATATCCTGTAAATTATATCCTTATAAACGGTGAGTAGTGATGTCATCAGTTATAAACGGTGAGTAGTGATGTAATTTCTGTCACATGACTCACTAAAATTTGTGTATTATAATAAATAAAGTACCCCCAGTTGTAAAATATGAGGATATTATAAGTTACCTCGGAGTTCCATGACCTGTATAAAAACACTCGGCCTTCGGCCTCGTGTTTTTATATGGTCATGAAACTCCTCGGTAACTTATAATATCCTTATATTTTACAAGAGGGGGTACTTTATTCACTATATATATAAAAATAAATATATATATAGTATAATAGAATTATACAATTAGAATGTTGTCTATCATATTGTAGCTCCCTTTTGGAGCACTAGAATATTATCTGGTGTATTTTAACTTAAGGGTAAATGCTGAAACCTATGTGCACTTTTGAACACCGTATTGGGCCCTGTATACTATCCACCCTCTTTGCAAAAGAAAATGTTAGTTCAAAAAGACTAAAAAAGCAGCATCCTCACAGAGTAGGGTTTCCTGCTATGTGTCTTACAACATAGCGCTCAATCTCTGCATATTTATAATCCTTTATTATAATGTTTGTCCACCCTCTGTGTATTCTTTTGTTAATAACGCTATACTTTTATACATATTACACACTTGAATGGCCACACAATTTTCCTTGGAGGTCCAAAATTGTAAGTGATGTCTTTATTCAGGACTTTATTTCACATATTTATCTAGCCCCTTCCTTACCTCCCATTCTTGAAAATGATACAGTATATAGAGGAGAACAGCTCAAGGTTTTCTTTCATAGCAAACTAGACAAAAATATCAATATTGCTGAAAAGCTTTCTTTTTCTTTCCACTGGGAAAGTTCAAACAAAGCTATATGATGAATATGACAGAAATGTAGAATACCTCAAGTCTGCCAAAAGTATCAGTACTCAACATTCATATTGGACTATGTGAAAATAGGCATGATGTTCAAAATCCACTCCAACTTCTAGCATGGCTAAAAAAAAATTTTTAGGAATGTGTTGAGGGTACAGTATCTGCAGTTAGGACTTCCCTCTAATATACTTTTAAGTAATTTAAAGGTATATTGTCATACATGTAAAAACTCTACTTATTGGTATTTATTGTGGGGCTGTTTTCAAAAACTATTCATGCACCCCAACTCAGTTTTCCTGTTAGACTCTTCTAGGTTTGTTGAAACCATGTCAGATTTTAATGGTTGGTCCAAAATTGCAGTATGCTATGACTTTATCCAGTCTCTCTGATCAAATGGCTTGAAGAAATAAATCAGTGTAAATTATTGTTATAGAATGGCCAACCTTTGGAGTAGATACATGACAAAATAGGGACACCACAGCAAAGAAACTAAAATAACCACCATAGCCACCATGATTAACGGGATGTAGGATGCTTCTGTCATAAGTTACACCAGATAAAATATTGGCTGGTGGCCCTGTGTCCTGGTGAACCCTAGTTGATGCACAGGTGGCCACAATAAAAGGAATAAGAGCCCTGTTTGAGTGAATCTTGGTGTATGCAATCCTGTTGTGTTACTTTGGATGCATGCCATTCGACTAGGGTAATTTGCTGCACTTGCCATTCGACTAGCGTGACTTGCAGGAATGTGTAAGAGAGAGGTGACATTTTTACAATTTCCTAGAAAAGCAAAAGCCTCAGCTGTAAACATAGACCTGGCTGAACATACAGGCCAATAGGCATAAATTACATGAAAGTTAAGTTAATACTGACTTGTGTATACAAGCAAACCTAATCCTAAACAAACATTACACGTGCAGGACAACACTGTATTATAATTGATGGCATAATTAGGCAATAACAAATCAAAATACATTTTTAATGTTTTGGCCAATATTTATATTGATTCACTATTGCTTCACAATAGAGATGCAGTGCTGCACACAGTACAGTAGGGGGCTTACATGCTACTACAAGCTTCAACTAGATTTTTCTAGGACATCAGTTTGTAAAGTAAATAGAGATGCGTCTGGACTGGGATTCAAAATTAGGCCCTGACATGTCAAGTACACAGAGGGCAGAACAGCCTGCAGGCCCAATAAATAGTGACTACATTTTGCAGCCCCTCTGGCATTTGCCACAATTCACAGATTGCCAGTCTGGCCTGGATGCTCTGAATCCATATTTAGGTTTACCAGAAAGATTCCTTCCCCGGAGATTTGATACCAACAAATCTGGACCCTAATTCGTACATCCAAAATTGAAATAAAAATATTATCTGAAAACAAATGTATCAACTTCAGCTGCCCAGTGCTTTAAATGAGAAAAGCATACATGCGGACATAAAGCAACATAATATACAGGGGATGTAAACCATAAATGAAATTTGACCTAATGAAAGAAATGTAATTCTAAGTAACTTTCCTAAATACATTTATTGCAACATTTCAGTGGTATAATTTTTATTTTATTGCAACATTTTTTTATTTTATTGCAACATTTCAGTGGTTTTATTTTTTTTATTTTATTGCAACATTTTTTTTTTATTGCAACATTTCAGTGGTTTTAATGTAAAGTGGTTAATGTAAGAGCTAATGTAACAGCTGTTGAAAGCAGTGTCTGTCTGCACGGTTTTGCTCCCTGCCTGCTTGGTTCTTTTGAAACAACCTTATAAGAAACCAGCTGACCTGTTAAAAAGTATACACAGCTACATTGTTTCAAAGTATAGAACCATCTGTGCAGAAAGGTACAGAAACATACTTATCATACCTACAATAACTTTAAAGGGATACTTTCATGGGAAAAAAATTGTTTTCAAAATGAATCAGTTAATAGTGCTGCTCCAGCAGAATTCTGCACTGAAATCCATTTCTCAAAAGAGCAAACAGATTTTTTTATATTCAATTTTGAAATCTGACATGGGGCTAGACATATTGTCAATTTCCCAGCTGCCCCCAGTCATGTGACTTGTGCTCTGATAAACTTCAATCACTCTTTACTGCAAGTTGGAGTGATATCACCCACCTCCCTTCCCCCCCCCCCAGCAGCCAAACAAAAGAACAATGGGAAGGTAACCAGATAACGGCTCCCTAACACAAGATAACAGCTGCCTGGTAGATCTAAGAACAACACTCAATAGTAAAAACCCATGTCTCACTGAGACACATTCAGTTAAGGTGCCCATACACTGAGAGATCCGCTCGTTTGGCAATGTCACCAAACGAGCGGATCTCCCTCCGATATGCCCACCTTGAGGTGGACAATATCGGGCTGATCCGATCGTGGGCCCTAGGGCCCAACGATCAGATCCTAATGATGCCTTAACGGGCGGTCGGTTCACGGGACCGCATCAACGAATAGATGCGGCCGCGATCCGACGGGATTTTCTGTCCCATCTGATCGAGATCTGCCCGACTTTCAGCCAGATCTCGATCGGTGAAGCCTGTTGGGGGCCCCATACACGGGCCAATAAGCTGCCGACACGGTCTGTCGGCAGCTTTTATCGGCCCGTGTATGGCCACCTTTACATTGAGAAGGAAAAACAGCAGCCTGCCAGAAAGCATTTCTCTCCTAAAGTGCAGGCACAAGTCACATGGCATGGGGCAGCTGGGAAATTGACAAAATATGTAGCCCCATGTCAGATTTCAAAATTGAATATAAAAAAATGTGTTTGCTCTTATGAGAAATGGATTTCAGTGCAGAATTCTGCTGGAGTAGCACTATTAACTGATGCGTTTTTGGAAAAAACATGTTTTCCGATGACAGGATCCCTTTAATAAATATGGTCAACTGTTTGTACATTATCACGGGTAGTTTTTCCACTGAGAGGCCATTTACCGCAAAGCCTTTTCTCTAAAGATGATAAAAGTCACATACACTGTGCCACTGTGGGTCTGGGGTAGCCCAAAGGTATGACAGCCAGTGTATATCTAAACTGACTTTCCCATGAAATGAGATTTCCTGCCAGTAATTCCTGCTCAAAGGCTGACTGCGATTTAGCATCACTTGCGCCAGTTTCGAGCAATTGTTCCGCTCAGATCAGATCAACAGCACAGCTCCCGGGTTAATGACGGTCCTCCTTAAATTTCTGCCGTTGAAAAAGGGGGAGTGGCAATGGTAGAAATGGGCCGGTGAGGGGCGGGACCAGAAGAGAGCGCCCTTTTTTTTTTCTTTTCAAATAAAGCCGAAGAGAAAAAAAAAAAAACCGGCAGCGCCTGAGAAGTAAGGGGCGGGAGAATGACCGCAGACTCATACAGAGAGAAGACTGACTGACTGACTCTGGATTGGGAGACAAGAAGGGCAAAGCTGGAGACAGTGTGGTCAACGTGACAGTTTAAGTGAGAGGTTAGGGGAGCTTTGTGACGCTTCACATTCGATTTCCGGCAGCCTCTCCCAGCCGCTAGAATGGGAGTCCGAATGGGATTGTGGGAGCTCAGCTACAGGTAGAACAGAAAACAAGAGGGCAGGTGGGAAGAAGTGAGTGATGGCGAGGAGAGATTGTCAGCGGCGTGTGCCAGGGACTGCACAGTCAGTCAATAGGAGAGGACAGTGAGGCAGTGAGTAGGGGCAGAGCAGTAAGTGCAGGGCCGGTATAGGTTCATCATGGGCAGTGACGGGGTAAATCTGGGCATATGGCTGATACAGGGAGCGAGCGAGGGTAGACAAATGAGCCTCTGGGCTATCGCATAAATACGGCAATTATAAAGGCTCATGACAGGGAACAGCATTTTTGGGGGGTGGGCGAGTGACAGCTGAAACCCCTGAGTCCACTGCATTGGAGGGCGTGATGGCATTTATAGTCATTCTAGAGATATGTGTGATTGGGGGGCATGGCAAGTGTAATGTGGGGGTAGAGCACGAACTGCACCGAAGAAAGGAGGCAAAGGACACAGGGCTTTAGGGTGAAGGGCGGGCGTAGAAGATTGCATTGTAAAGAGAGGAGGCGCAGGACGAGGGCAGAGTAGGGATAGAATGGAAAGCTGGAGGAGGCACAGGGAATAGAGTAGACAATGACTGGTTGGGAGGGGGCATGGATTATGGAGATTACAGGAGAAGGCACATGATACAAATCTAAAATGAGAAAGAAGAAAGGCGATACTGAGAGCGACAGAAGAGGGACATGTTAAAGGAAGAAAGTAACAAAAAGGCAGCAGGCAAACCTTATTTGGCACATGAGATCGAGGAGCATCTAGTCCGTGAGACCTGGCCACTGATTTGCACAATATTTCTCAGTTTAGCTGTTAGTCAGTCATATTCTCATCCTGTGGGGTTGGAGCGCTGCCCAGTCATCTGGAATCACATTCACTGCTCTGAGACTGAAGCTTCTCCCGCACTGTCAGGCGCATCTGGAGATAATTGCCTGTGACTGAGCCGATCTTTCACCTTGGAGTTGCACTTTGTACTTTCTCGATGGCTGGACTGGGTGTATTTCAACAAAGGATCCCAAGCTTGTCTCTGGCACTACGTTAGGTCGCTATGCGCTGCATTCCCGAGCACTTGTGCCCTAGTGAGCAGTCACTTATCCGCTGCATTTCTTCTGCAAGTTCTTGGTATGCTACTTGCCATGATCCTCACTTGGATTCTTCCCTATATTCACTGAAATGGGGCTGGAACTCTTCAGGTTGTTTTCCCAACTCCAGCGGACATTGGGCGGCTGTGCGACAAGGGACAAGGAGTAAAGAGAAGTGAAAGCCGGGCTAAAGTGCGCTGAAAAAAGAGCAGCAACGGGGGGGGGGCTGATAGGTAGGTCCACGCCTGTAGCCTCCAGCTGGGAGATAAGAGGCTGAAAGGAGATGGGGAGCTGGGGAATTGTACGACTGGAGCTGATTGACAGTGGGTGCAGGGATTGGGGTAAGTAGAGGGCAGGATGCTTGGGATGCAGTGGAGGAGCGAGTTTGGCTGTTTTTTGGCAAGAGTAGATGTGGGAGAATGAAGACATGAGACAGAAGGAGAGAATAGGGAACTAGGAGATGCTACACTACACAAGTCTGTAAGGAAGAGAGGAGGACATTTTTAGTAATGTGGAAAGGGTGTCGGTGAGAGAATTGTAGTGGCTTGCAGGGAGAGAGTAGTGGGGTCGGTAGACAGAGGGGTCAGGTGATGGGTAGTTGGGAAAGACTGGACGGAAAATAATACTGAGGTCAGGAGAGAGAATAGGCAAGCATTAATAGGAATATAGGAAGATAGAGTTGGGAAGCGGTTGGTAATGGTTGAAGGGAGAGAGTAGAGGTAAGTCGTTAGTAGTGGCTAGGGAGAGAGTAGTGATGCAGGAAGATAGAGGAGGGAAGCGACGAGTAGTGGGGAAAGGCTGGGAGAGAGGAGGGAGGCAAGGGAATGAGGCTGGCCTTGGAGAGAGAGAGCAGAGAGACTGCGGCAGAGGTGGAAGTTGCAGGAGTATCTGCTCATCACGTGTGCTTGGGGCGGAGACCTGGCACTGACTTTTTTACTAGTATTTACTACGAGCTATCACCCTATTAGCTCAGATCCCCGGCTGTCAGCCTGTCCATGCCTTGCCCCAGTCACCCACTGCCCAGCCCCGTATCCCTATCCTGGACCCCAGTTGAGAATGGAAGATCCAATGGCGGACCTAATAAGTACGGCTGCTGCCCGGGGGGAATTGGAGAGATTAGAAGACCTGCTGAAGGGGGCGCGAAATGTGGATGCACCCAACAGATTTGGGAGGACCGCCTTGCAGGTGAGTGTGGGGGTGATTATGAGAAGTCAGGGCTCAATCTCTACATTAATCAACCTCTAAATCACCCATTGCTCCAATCGAGTTTGTATTACAGGCCCCGATACAAGGGGTTAATTCCAGATCCCAACCTTCAGCCTTGAAAAGCAGCTTTCAAAGGTAACACGGCCTATTAGCCAGCAGCCAATGTGTGTGCACCCCACTTCCTCTGAATGAACTTTTCAAAGCAACCTGGTTGTGTGCAATCTGAGGGATGCTCCAGCCTAGTGCTGCAGTTCGCCTACATTTTGTATAAAGTATCTGGAACACTCCAAGATAAGCTGTCTAATGTGGCCATGTCATGGAATAATAAGCACGATGACCCCCAAATCATAGCGTGCTTTAGGGCACGTGGGTTGTATGGGCTTACAGTGCTTCCTATATTCTTTAACACTTCCAGCCAGCACGTCTGTATGACATGCACTTATTATTAACCCCTATGGCTGATGCTGGGTGCTAAAGAGTTGATGGCTGCGCGTGAGATATTGGAGTAGGTGTTATACCTGAGCTTATCTCTCAGAGAAAATATAAACTTATACAATGATTAACCAAAAGCGCCTCTTATTTACTGTGTTATACCAACACTGATAAAAAATCACTTATCTCCGTTCTAATGTGCCTGATTGAACGATAGTGAGACAAATCCGTAAGCATTTTATTCATACCAGCCCACTCTTTCTACTTACTGCCCAAAGTCTGACTGGGTACAGAACACTCAAATCTCACACATTCCTTCGGACCGACCTGCTAAGGAAGGAGAAGAGTTTCATTTCATTCTGTCTAGGAGAACTCGATGCAATCATCAGCATTATATGTGTGTGTATATATATATATATATATATATCAGTCATTTCCTAATGATCTATTCCTTTTCCCATTTTTATTTGAATAAAAACTTTGCACTTTGCGTAAAAATATCACCAACCTACCCCAGGTACTAGTAATGTTATCTGCCTTTAAAAAAAAAGCAGTGAAGGGAGCCAGGTAAAGAGAGTCGTTTTTTTCCTGAAATTTAGGACACATGGTTGATGCCTATAATGAATCCCCTCACCCGAGTCCTTGCCGATTTCAATTAGAGAAAGATGCCTCTGTCAGTGCAGTATGTGAAGGTGGCACTGGCCCGTCTAATAAACACAGAGCCCCTACGTGTGTGTGTCAGGCCCAGCGCAGGAACAGTGCAAGAAGTTGAGAATTCTGCAGCTTTGTATTCGACCCCTTCCCCAGGCTGTCTGTGTGCTCTCTATTGCGATCTAACTCAATCTAACCACACATGGATGTGACAGTCCCTTTCTGAGCAATCGACCTGTCTGCAGACCCCAGATCAAAGATGTGTGTGATCACAAGTACACTTCATCTTACACAAAACGAAAATCATTCTTCATTTCTTAACTAGAGAATGTGTCATGTTTATTTTATTTAAGTGTTTTATTTTGAACTCGATCGCTTGGAACGTTTAGCCAATATAGGCATAATGTGTCCTTCAGAAAATTCTTATCACCCGCTTTCCTTTCCTCACTTTGGCTTAAATATACTTGTATTAAAAAATCCAGTTTACAGTATATGCACAGTTCAGCCTGATGTCAATACCCTCGTGCCCTTACTAAGATTGAATATTAAAGCTGACAGTTAAAAGCTAAATGAGAATTTACTGCAGGTTGTGGTGCAGATTACAATAATTTACAGTGTTCAGTCATTTTGAACAAATTGTAGCAACAGTGGCATTTGTTTTTTTTTTTACAAATATATTCACATATGTATCTATAGTTATATGTATCTATATAAAATAAGATTAGAAATCTCTTATTCCACTACAATGAATTGCAGCTCTGTTTAGAAAACGATTGTGCGAAGTCTGTAACAAAGTCACGTTTGAAGAGCAACAGTGTTTCTATTTTCAGGTTTGAATATTCCCAACACTCGTTATATTACATTTTAAACATGAAATTTTCCTACAAGTGCTGACGTTCTGCAAAGAGAACACATTTCTACTGGGCTGCCAGTGGCCTGTTTGATCGACAACCTTGCCATGGTTTAATACGATTGTAAGAAGATTGCATTGTACAATGTAAAGTGCCTGCTGTCTTTTTGTATCATTAATAATCCTCTGTAATCCCGTGTACATTCAGCCTGGGTACAAATGTACAGTAAGCACCACAATACAGGTCACTCTAGGGTTAATGGCACTTGCATACATTTACTTTGATGAGAGTCAATTTGTTTTTGTGTGATTGCCAGTAGTCTTGTCCTTTATGTTTATGACTGTTTTATTAAACTGCACTATGAAAATTATGAAAGGTGTGTGTTTTTATATATATATATATATATATATATATATATATATATATATATATATATATATATATATATATATATATATATATATATAAGCGCACACCTTATGTCTGAAGTATAACCTGTGTGCTAGTCAGGACACGATAAGATACAAAATGCAGCAGCAACAGCACTCCAAGCATTTTTTTACAAGATGATGAAGATAAAGCAAAAAGCTTTATTAGCATCCATAAACCTTTTTATTTTTTTTTTAATAAACCTTTTTGCTTTATCTTCATCTTGTTTAAACCCTTGCAGTGCTGTGGTTGCTTCATTTTATATATATATATATATATATATATATATATATATATATATATATATATATATATATATATATATATATATATATTGTTTTTATAATAATACTTTGAAATTTGCATCTCTCTATATATTTATATCGTATAGGAGTACGTGTGTGTAGCTATCATCTAGCTATATACCTATATATAAATTTTATCTGTTTATCTCTTTTTTTTTTTTATCTGTATCTATGTATGTAAATATCTAGATGGAAATAGATAATAGATAGAAATTCGCTCATAAACCTAATGGTATTCTTTTTGTGACCCCCCCCCCAAAAAAAATATGTACACACACACACATCCCAAAGTCAAAGTGCCCTGATGCAAACAGATTATTATTATTTCTAAAAACATGAATAAATAAAATAGAACAATCACTGGGGCCCGGTGAGGGCCAAGACTTTAATTTGTTGAATAAAAGTATCTCCTATGTTTGTCCCTTTTGGTGCAACATATTTTTTCTATTATATAACTCTAATCCACCTACCAATATCTATTAGTTATAACTATAAATATAACTACAGTTGGAAGCAATATGTGTGTCTTTATCTGCAGCCACTTCTGGTTCTGACTTTTGAAAGTGTATTGTGAGTGTGTATCTTTTAAAAGAAAAGTATTAGTATTTTTTTACCTAAAAAAATAAATTGCATAATGAGAAAACATGTAACTAATCAATTATACCAATATATATGAGTTGTTATTGTAAATACAACTGCAGTTGGAAGCAATATTTTTCTTTCTCTGCACTCCCTTCTGGTTCTGACTTTTGAAACAGTATAGCAGAAGTCAACTCTCCATTTCTGTTTATGAGCCGACTTCTGCTATATTGTGTCAGCAGTCAAGCACCAATGAAGAGCATATAAACAACCATCCAGATACAGCGTTCAATAGCAGTTACCTTTAAAATAACGTGAACATTATTGAAATGTTTTAATGTATTTTTGAAAGTTACATTTTCTTTCATTTTGGAAAAAAAACAGTGTTTGGGTGGACAGCCCCTGTAAGGCCTAAGAGGTTCTATGGCTGGGTATTAACTAAATATAGAGATGTGCATCAATAATAATGTTCATATGTTTAGATAGTCGTAAGTGTATTTGTAAAATATGTATTCTAGCAAATTTACTGTTACACAATTTTTTTTTAGAGGGCCAGTCTCTACCCGATGAGTTAGGTGCCCAGTATACAAAGTAGCATTGTGACTTAAGTCTTTCTCTCTACAGGTGATGAGGCTCGGGAATCCGGCTATAGCCAGGCTGCTTCTGAGCCAAGGTGCTGACCCCAACCTGCGAGACAGGACTGGCTATTCTGTTCTGCACGATGCTGCCAGGGCTGGCTTCCAGGACACACTGGAGACCCTCTTTGATTTCCAGGCAGATGCCAATATACAAGATAACGAAGGCAACCTGCCCTTGCACCTGGCTGCCAAAGAAGGTCACCTCCAGGTTGTGAAATTCCTCGTCCTTCACACAGACAGCCAACTGGGCCACCAGAACCGGTACGGGGACACCCCATGTGACCTGGCCAAGGTGTATAAACGACAAGATGTGATTCAGTGGCTACACTGCTATGCCAATGGGCAGGAGAAAGGTGGCAAGTGACTGCTTTTTAATCCGTGCCCTGGTAGAGACAATTCGGCAGATCAACAATTCAGCATCATCTTAAATCCCAGCAGGCACAAGGAGGGTTAAACTTACACTAACTTAGTAACTAAGCCGCCCACCTGCCTGATAGCAAGATTTCCTGGCGAACTGTTCTAGCTAAGCATATGCTACATGTTTCTGTCGTAACTAAATAACTGTGATTAATGGACTGGTTACAAGCACTAGGGATGGGAAGGGATCTGGGCAGAAAAATCTTTTTTTTTTTTTTTTGTTTTTTTTTGCCATGTAAATAATTCCTCACCCCCTTCTGCTAAATGTATCTAACCCCTACTAAATAAGTATTCTATGTGCATGTCTCTCCCTTGTACGTCTTTCCCACAGGAGCCTCGAATTCTGCATGGGTATATAACCTGTGGCACTTAACCCTTGGCTAAGACACCCACCCTGTAGGCTCTAGCCATCCTATTCCTATGTGTTTTATCACCATCTGTAAAGTTTATTCTGCTTTTTATTGCTGATAAAGAAATATTCTCAAATGCCTTTTTTTAAAAAAAACTTTACCAAAAACCCAACGGTTCTGAGACCATGAGATTGTAAATCTTCAAGGTACAAATAAAAACATAATTTCTGCTCAGCTGAACCTGTCTTCATTTCAGTGCACCTACAATGAGTCCAATTTCTATTCGATTATGGTAAAATGGTCATCACTCCCCATGTTACTGATTTATAATTTAAATTATGTTAAATTCATTTTTGTTTGTTTTTTTTAAATATTTTTTAATGCATGAGATTCATATGCAACTGATAAAATAGTGCTGATAGACAGATTGATTAGAAGGCACAGTACTCGCATGACTTGCTGAAGCAATTATAATTTATTTGTAAAAATACAAAAACCATACTATAACGGTGTGTGTGTGTGTGTATCAGGTCCGGACTGAGAATTAAAATAGGCCCTGGCATTTTAGATACGCAGAGGCCCAATCAGCCCACATAGAGGCCAAAAACAGCCCCCCACCAGCCCACTAAATACTGACTTTCTATGGGACCTTATAGCAGCCC
Organism: Xenopus laevis; assembly: GCF_017654675.1. NCBI lineage: Eukaryota > Metazoa > Chordata > Amphibia > Anura > Pipidae > Xenopus > Xenopus laevis. The sequence goes on from NC_054378.1 coordinate 76,091,269, forward strand.
CTCTGGCATTTGTCAGAACCCATAGATTGCCAGTCCGGGCCTGGTGTGTGTGTGGGTGTGTGTGTATATATATATATATATATATATATATATATATATATATATATATATATATATATATATATATATATACATACATACATACATAATTTTAACAGAATTAACGGTTATTTATTAACTCGTTTCTCCCCATTTGACATGTTTTAAAAAGCGAATATTCCCCATTAAAATCAGATGCATTTTATAGTCAATGGCTCGTCAACTGCACATATAAACGGGGCTTTTTTCAATAAATATTTAATTTCCACTTCCTGTTTGTTTCCACCATCCCTGCATTACTACAAGCAGTTGCACATTTTATCTGTATCTAGCACTGTATTTCCATTTCCTAATGAGGCCGGTGTACTTTTTCTTATTTATGTATTTGGCCAGTAAGATATATATAATTGTTTCCATTTTTTGCAGCTACATAGTTTCTGATTTTCCTTTCCGGTAGAAAACTATAAACATTATATCAAAAATGATGATTGCTAATTTGTTTAGTTTGGGATATCACATTCTTGCATTTAACACCTCTTTAACACCTCTCCCACCTAAAGTGTAATCAACTAGTATGGCACAATTGTGTGTAGCAACAAGAGCAAGAGGAATTGTACAGGCCTGGCTTCTGGAATTATCTAAGATTACAAAAACCACCTAAGTGCACATCAATACTCAAGTATACCGTTCAGCGGAAAAAAGAATATTATGGGTGTATTTGTTTTGAAACTCTTTCTAGAGATTTAGCTCTGAAAATGACTGATATATGAAACAGCAGATATGATTTGTATAGTAAAATTACTCAAAATATTTAGATATCAAGCAAGTCGAATTTGATATAGTACATTACAAATGAATCAGTCATTTAAAAGGATATTACTAGATTTTTTTATCAATATATTGCATGTATTAAATTCCATTTTATTATCTACATTTATAAATCGCACATCAGTGTAGTAGCATTTAATTCCTATAGGTATTTTACAATACTGCTCTATTAACGGTATGCAGCATTTACATTAATGGTACAGAGGTAGGTGCGGTAATTAATTAAATACATGTCATATATAAAGATGGTGCACTTCAGAAACTAAAAGGTGTGCGCAATGCGAGGTTTGAAACAAAATTCTTGCCATTTAATAAGACATTTCCGATACATGATTATGTATAGAGGAATTAGAACACATAAATACTTCCCATGGAGAGCGTTACATGGGATTTACTGAAAGGAAGGATCTTAGTACAATGGGTCTTCCACTGCAAAAATAATCAGTGAAGTATGTGTATGGCAATAATACAGTAGTTTTAGTGTCTATTGGGCACGATCCTTCAGTATCCCGAATACTTTCCTCTATAAAGTCAAAAAGAAGATGAAGGTTAAGTAGAAGGAGCAGAGAAGCGTTGATCCGGATCTGTAGCAATGCTGTGTGTAATAATAGCAACTTCTTCTTCTCCCCCACCCCACTCCCACTGCTTAGGCTTTTTCCACAAGGGCTGCGGGACTGCCACCGAATGGGTTAACTGATTCCCCCCCCCCTCAAAACGTACTGTAATGAATTCTCTTTCAGGACTAATGAAATAACGAGGACTTGGGTGGCTGCATTTGAAAATGCGAGGCAAAAGGGAAATAATTAACGCTTTTTCTTCCCAAATTGGCCAGAAAAAGTAAAGATCGGCCAGGGGAGCATGTAGTATTGCAAAGTACACACACACACACACACATTCGAACTGCACGCCCTGATACCCCCCCCCCCCTATGATCGTGCGATTTGTACTTAAACGTCACAACGTCACAGATCGAATGTTACGTCATGCTTTACAATTTGTGTATCTGTATTGCAGCTCTGACCAACCCTACACCCAGCTACAGAGGAGGCCTACCTACACACACACAGCTATAGGGGACTTTATTCTGTGACTCTCCAGTTGTCAATTGTTACTGAAGAGCCACATTGTTTTTGCGCAGTTTTGCGCTAGTCAAATCCACCTATTCAGCACTTACGCTCCACTTGTGAATTTCTAATAGCGGAAAGTCACCCCTAGTCTACAAACTGTATATATATATATATATTAGAACCCCCATTTTACATCCACTGATTTTAAATTTTCCCTCATTTTACATTGTTGTTTTGTGGTCCCACCTATATATTGTGCATAATACATTTCCCTCATTTTACATTTTCCTGGATTTTACATCATTTTTTTTATTGTCCCGTGAAAAACGTAAAATCGGGGTTCTACTGTATAAATATATATACACACACACATATGTAGTTTTCCTTTAACAATGGACACTTTGGAAAACATATACTTTAATGTAGGGTGACCAGTGATGATGTCATTTAAGTCACAGGATTCAATGACTAGTCTGCGCTATAATAAACAATGAATCCCCTTCTAAAATACAAGGATAATATCAGTCTCCTCCTAGTTCTATTCGTTATATAAAAGCACGTGGCCTTTGACCTCCTCTCCTGCCTTATATCTTCGTGGAGCTCATGTGGTTTATAATGTTATTCTATATTTACCGAAAGGGGGTACATTATTAATCCCTGTCTGTGGTGCCTTAGTTTTAGCCGGTATACATAGTCCTTACAATAGACTATACAAATGATACATTTGCGTTAATCACAGAGGGCTCCCATATATATTTATATAACACTGACAGTATATATTCTATTGGTCAGATGCAGACTATAGTCTATATGTGAGGGACACGCAGCCCAGTACACTTATTCCTTCATATACACGTGTTACACTGTCATTGTATAGACACTCAAACACTCTCCCATACACTTCCTAAAGCACCTGCACATTCTATATACTCACACCCTGCTTCAAGAGCACTAACTTGCCCCATTGATGCCCCATTGTAGCCATGACAACGCCAGGTACCACAACAGCCCCACAAGTAACCGTATCCATCCTTCCATCGTAAATATTCCCATGAGCTGGGCCGGCTCTTGCCCTCATTGCCCCAGGGCAGGTGTCAGTCTCTCGGCAGCAGCAGTCCTAGAACCGTTAGCTTTTTATTTTCCAGTCTCTTCCTGTCCAAATATATTTGAAATTTCCGCGCCCTGTGAGACTGCCCCGCCCTGTGTCGGGTGTAACTCGGCGTTATGTTTGCCGATGGGTCTCTGTGGAGTCCGAGGAGACAAATGAGGGATGCCCCGACTCTCCTGCCTCCTTCTCTCCCCACTCGCAGCCATTCTCTGTCTCTTTCCATATCTCTGGCCTCTCTCCATCAGTCGCATCACTTCCTGCCGCAGCCGCACGGTATTCTCTGTCTCTAAATCTGTCGCTGTCGTTCTCGGATTGCCTTGCCTGCAGTTTCGTCCACTGGGCAGCAGAGCTGACACTCTTTGACATGGGGCAGCCAACTAACAAGCAATTATGGAGGGAAAGTGTCAGCGTTCTAGAGGCTGCAGCCCCTTCAATTTATTGAAACAGCAGCAGGTCTGTAATATTCAATAAAAACAGAAATGGGCTGAATACAAACTCCTCTGTGAGTTCTCATTTATATCACAGCGCAACTGAAATGTCCCTGTGCTGTTTTCTGTCTTTTAACCCTTTCCTTTAGGACCCTGCAATGAATTAGTTGACCCCACGGTGGTGTAAAACGAAAGGAAGCAAAAAAAAAAACTTATTATATATATATATATTGTGTTTCATTCCCCAGACAGAACTAGTACTTGTGAACACCAGCAACAAGCCCAATTCTGCTGATACGGTGTGTCCCTCCTGGGCTGCCATATTTCACTTGCACACTTACATCATACTAAGTAAAATGTGTACAGGTTTCACTGACATATGGGCAAGATAAGCCACTATTGTTTCAGCTTTCAGAGAAAAGAACACTTTTATTATTTATATCCAAATTCAAGGACTTTTAAGTGTGTAGTGGAGTAAATATTCAGTGAGTGGAGGCTTCATAGGCCTAAAGTACAACAGCAGTGCAGCCTTTCCAGGAAGCTTGAAGATACAGCTACAGTGGAACCAGGTAATGCATTTAACCATGCCAGCCAAAATCGTTTCCAGAACATAGGTAGTCCCATTTGTTTCCAACGCACTACTCTGTTTTACTATAAATTTCATATTATTTTTAAGTATATTTTCTATTTTTATAATAGTAAGTAAACTACTGCCCTCCAGCTGTAGCTGGTGTACATAACTTAATAACAAGCAGCAGCCAAAGTGTCACATACAAACCCACATTTCTGGCTGCTTGCGCTGCATCTTTTTAGGCCTTTGAGGGCCATATTTTTATTTGAACAAGCCTCATTCTACAACATCACAAACTACAAAATGTGCATGCATTTATTTCTGTGTTCAGCCTACCATTTTATCTTGGCCACATTCATTAATGCAGATCTCAATGCTCTTTACAGGTTTGCATGTTCCCTAGCTCATATCTGCATGACACTGACCTATAGTACGTGTACCAAAGAGGATGGCCTAGATTCACTGAACAGCATTTAAAATCACCACTTGTTTGCCACAAAAAATATGTATCTCTGGAATAACTGAATTCACTGAAGATTTTGGTGTTCATATAATTTTGAATAGAAAATAACTGCAATAAGAAATAATGAAAGTCATTCTAGCAGCTTTCCAGTATACATTCATTAAATATTTTCTGTTGTTTTAAAGTTCTACTTGCTATAAAAAGCTGTATTTGTGACTGTTTACATAGTGTAGCAAACGCCAGCTGATAAAAAGACATGGAAGTGAACTGACAAATACTGCTTTTAGTTCGATTTACAAATTTAAAACCAGTAAAACTTTTTGTGAATGTATACTGTACCTTTCTGTTTATTATGTGAAAAATTATTTTATGTGAAAAATTATTTTTTTTCAATCAATCAATCAATCAATCAATACATACATACAGTAGAACCCCCATTTTACATTTTTCAGGGGACCAAAATAAAATGGTGTAAAATTCAGGAAAATGTAAAATCAGGCAAATGTATTATGAATAATATATAGGTCGGACCAAGAAACAGCAGTGTAAAATAAGGAAAAACTTAAAATCAGGGGATGTAAAATTGAAGTTTCACTCTATATATATATATATATATATATATATATAGATATATATATACATACATACATACATATAAATATATATATATATATATATATATATATATATATATATATATATATATATATATATATATATCTTTATAAAAGCTGGGTGACATTATTAGATTTTTTTTATAAAATAATTTTCCTTCCCCCCATAATGCATAATATATTTCTGTCATTGCTAATACTGATTATAATATACAGTATAGTACATTGCTAGCAAAGGAAATATGGGCTGATAGAACGTCCTATTTTCCTTGATAAATTTGTGAATATCTCCTAATTTTTATCAAACATTACAATAATACTAATAATCTCCTAAAAATGATTATGAAATATCAACCCTCGTATTTTTCTTCCTCTCTTAATGATATCTCTGTTTTCAAGTCTTCTTGGGATTTCAGGCCTAGATACACCCACTTCTCCTGACCTTTCAAATATCTAGTATGCACATTTTACAGCCATCACCCAGAGAGAATCAGGTGCCTTCTGGTGGAAGGGATCTCTGGCTGTGAAATTATATACTTGCTACTAATTGCACCTGCCAAATAATGCAAGATTTTATAGTGTGTGAGTCACATATCATGTGCCTGTTTGCTAAATACTGCAGAGCTTGAACGGCCTTTCTAGCAAGATGATATTCCTTAATCTAAAGTTTGTTTGTATGTATCTATATTTAAAGTAAGATTACTCAACCTTCCTTTAACCTAAAATGTTGGTTTACATTCCATTTTTCTGTTGTTTTTTCCAACATGCTTTTGTATTTGTGACATAATCTATTGAGCAATATACTGGCCTTTAGATATTGCAGCAGTTTAACTGGTGGATGGAAGGTTGGCTATACCCAACATGTATCTAATAATAATATTTTCCATTTGCTTCAGTGAAATGTGCCAGTCTGCACCAAAAACTATTTTTTATTAAATAAAAAAAAGACAACACACATTAAAGGGGTGCTTCACCTAAGTTAACTTTTAGTATTTTATAAAATGGCCAAGTCTCACTAACTTTTCAATTGGTCTTTATTATTTATTTATTTTTATAGTTTTGGAACTATCAAATGGGGGTCTACGCAACAAAAACAAATGCTCTGTAAGGCTACATATTTATTGTTATTACTTATTATTATTATTATTATTCATCTTTCTATTCAGGCCTTCTCCTCTTCATATTCCAGTCTCTTATTCAAGTCCGTGCATGGTTGCTAGGGTAATTGGACCCTAGCAACCAGACTGCTGAAATTGCAAACTGCAGAGCTGTAGAATAAAAAGTTAAATAACTCAAAAATCACAAATAATAAAAAATGAAAACCAATTGCAAATTGTCTAGCTTGTATATAAAGTTAATTTAAAGGTGAACAACCCCTTTAAAAGATAAGGGGGGGGAAACATGTCACTCATCACTACAATTGGTTTCCCTAAGTTGGCGTAATATTGGTTAGCCACACTGGTCATGCACTTAGGTCTTTATTTGATAGCATGTTCTTAAGTGCTTTGAAATGAAAACTATACCTTTATATCTCACATTCATTTTATTTTAATTAGCAATGGATGGTTTGATGAAACATTGCTTGCTTAATCTGAAACATTATAAACACTAATGATACATGACTACAGCAAACCATGCATTTGATTGCCCAGTTTTATGAAGTTTGTGAACAATAGAAGCAACATGGCAGCTCTCAGTGACATGTATACATTAAAATAAGCACAAGTAATCCCTGCACATAACATGCTCTGCCCTCAATTTTTTGTTGTCTGTTTAAAGGGAATGCACTTTTCTACAATGAGCATTCCTAATACTGAAGTTTCATTTTCACTTTCTAGAACAGCACTGGGAAGGGGTTATCTACAATGTAAACTATTCTAATTTGATACATTAGTTGCATTATTTGATACCTTTCTTATTTTCAACCCTAAAGAGCATAATCCATAACTTTTAGTTAGCATTTATAGCTGATACAATACTGTAATTGCTAACAATCTATTTTACAAGCTTCTGAGAAATGTATCAACTGATGTCGCAAATGGTAACAGTTCTATACCTGGGCTACTGAGCAGCCAGACTGAAACACCAGAGAGAGGAACATTAAGGGCAAGGCCAGACATGGAGTTTTTATGTTGCGTTTTTAAAAAAGCTCCGTCAGGCGTAAATATGCCACTGAGACCATACGCGACTGCCAACATGCGTTTTTCAGCACGTAGGTTTCTTTTTCCAACATGCACTTCTCATTGTTCTCGTTCCCCATAATTCTGCTGGCTGGAAATAGAAAATGGAAAAGCGGCTTAGTGATAGAAAAACTATTTACATGCAAAATGGAGCAGGAATGATCGTCAATACGCAACGGAATTACGTCACCGGCCATAAAAACCTAAATGCATCATTTATCTTGTGAGAATTTGGACACCATATTTAAAATAAGCTCCGTATTTATGTAATGATTTGGTAGTTTCTTGACGCATTGGCATTTCTGCTAAAAAAACGCCAATACTGGCGTCCCGTGGTGGATTTCAGCTTGCAAGTGCCCTGTGAGAATTGCCATAGTGCGTTTTCCATTTGTTTCAGTGGTAGTGCAGTTTATGCGTATTTACGCCCGACTGAGCTTTTTTAATTACGTAACGTTAAAAACGCCATGTCTGACCTTGCCCTAAAGGGAACTTTCCCCCACCAGAGGTGCAGGCCAGTACAACCTGCACTCCACTAGAGACAGACAATAGTTTTTTTTTTCACCAGCACTAAGCCACCAACATCAGGAGGGAGCTAATGATGCAGATGGGCATTTTAGGGCAGTATCAGAAAAATAACCCATCTACACTCTCATAAAAAAAAGTCTGGTGCTAAGTATGAAGGATCAACATCTTCTAAAGCTCACCATAGATGTTAAGATTTTTCTCTCCTTAACGACTGATTTATGCAATCCGACAAATTTGTCAAATTATCATGAGGTTACAAGGGCCGCCCCCATGGGATCCTACGATTCATGGTGCACACAAACAATTGGTCACATGAGCCAATTAAAGGACAATGTTCTGTCTTTTGCTTCCTCACTTCCTGTTACAGTTTGAGCTGCAGCATTTCTGTTCAGGTGATCAAGATCAAGATTTTTAACAAATAAGTGTAGAATTTAATTTTGGAGTTGATGAATAGACCTCCCCATATCATGTTAAAATTTATAAATAATAATGAAGCAGACCCCATAATAAAACAAGAGTCCATAAAATTGTTATATAGGTCCTTCAATAGCATTGCAGCACATGACACCTAGGGGCACATTTACTTAGCTCGAGTGAAGGAATTTTTTTGGCTACTTCGACCATCGAATTGGCTAGTTGGACCTTCGACTTCGAATCGAACGATTCGAACTAAAAATCGTTTGACTATTCGACCATTCGATAGTCGAAGTACTGTCTCTTTAAAAAAAACTTCGACCACCTACTTCGCCACCTAAAACCTACCGAGCATCAATGTTAGCCTATAGGGAAGGTCCCCATAGGCTTTCTAACAAATTTCTGATCGAAGGAAAATCGTTTGATCGATGGATTAAAATCCTTCGAATCGTTCGATTCAAAGGATTTAATCATTCGATCGAATGATTTTTCCTACGATCGTTCGAACGAACGAATAGCGGTAAGTCCTTCTACTTCGATATTCGAAGTCGAAGGATTTTACTTCGGCGGTCGAATATCGAGGGTTAGTTAACCCTCGATATTCGAACCTAAGTACATGTGCCCCCTAAAGTTAATTTGCGCTGGGACTGTTTTATTAAGGATATAATACTGCAGGAATTATTTGCGAAAAATTTAAGGTTTGCCCAGGAAGTAACGAGTGAAGTGGAGCATAAAGGCAACGCTTTTCGGAACCTGAATCGCAAACCACTAAAGACACTTACAACAACCTGGACTAAAGCAGGGAGAGATGTTATGCCTGTTTTAATCACATGTAATCACATAAATGTGAGTGCAACCAATTGGTTTTTTAGTGCTATAGAATAAAGACGTTTTTACACTATTTGCGCTTTTTAAACTTCGTCTAGCAAGAGAGAATAACCTAAGGCTTCATACTATACAAATTTTGATATGCACAAATTAATCTGAACGTCTGTAAGTACCCACCTAAACTAATTGCACGAGGTGAAGTGTAAAAGGTTACATAGTTACATAGTTAAATTGGGTTGAAAAAAGACAAAGTCCATCTCCAAGTTCAACCCCTCCAAATGAAAACCCAGCATCCATACACACACCCCTCTCTACTTTTAATTAAATTCTATATACCCATACCTATACTAACTATAGAGCTTTGTATCACAATAGCCTTTGATATTATTTCTGTCCAAAAAACCATCCAAGCCATTCTTAAAGGCATTAACTGAATCAGCCATCACAACATCACCCGGCAGTGCATTCCACAACCTCACTGTCCTGACTGTGAAGAACCCCCTACGTTGCTTCAAATTAAAGTTATTTTCTTCTGGTACGGTGATCCACTTTATGGGTATAAAGGTCCCCTGCTATTTGTCTATAATGTCCTCTAATGTACTTGTAAAGTGTAATCATGTCCCCTCGCAAGCGCCTTTTTTCCAGAGAAAACAACAGCAACCTTGACAGTCTACCCTCATAATTTAAGTCTTCCATCTCTCTAACCAATTTAGTTGCACGTCTCTGCACTCTCTCCAGCTCATTTATATCCCTCTTAAGGACTGGAGTCCAAAACTGCACTGCATACTCCAGATGAGGCCTTACCAGGGACCTATAAAGAGGCATAATTATGTTTTCATCCCTTGAGTTAATGCCCCTTTTTATGCAAGACAGAACTTTATTTTCTTTAGTAGCCACAGAATGACACTGCCCAGAATTAGACAACTTGTTATCTACAAAGACCCCTAGATCCTTCTCATTTAAGGAAACTCCCAACACACTGCCATTTAGTGTATAACTTGCATTTATATTATTTTTGCCAAAGTGCATAACCTTGCATTTATCAACATTGAACCTCAATGTTTGCTGCCCAGTTTTCCAATTTAGACAAATCAATCTGCAAAGTGGCAGCCTCCTGCATGGAACCTATAGTTCTGCACAATTTTGTATCATCTGCAAAAATAGAAACAGTACTTTCAATGCCCACCTCCAGGTCATTAATAAACAAGTTGAAAAGCAAGGAACCTAGTACAGAGCCCTGCGGTACTCCACTAACAACACTGGTCCAATTAGAAAATGTTCCATTTACCACCACTCTTTGTAGTCTATATTTTAGTCAGTTCTCTATCCAGGTACAAATACTATGTTCCAGGCCAACATTCCTTAATCTAACCAGTAACCTTTTGTGTGGCACTTTATCAAATGCTTTAGTAAAGTCTAAGTAAATCCCATCCACTGCCATCCCAGAATCGAGGTCTCTACTTACCTTCTCATAAAAATAAATTAAGTTAGTCTAGCAAGATCTATTACGCATAAAACCATGCTGGCACAAACTCATAGTATTATGATTTGCTATGAAGTCCAGTATCTTATCCTTTATTAACCCTTCAAAAAGCTTTCCTACCACTGACATCAGACTAACTGGCCTATAGTTTTGAGGCTGAGAACGGGATCCTTTTTTGAATAGAGGCACCACATTAGCAATTAGCCAGTCTCTCAGCACTATGCCAGATCTCAATGAATCCTGAAAAATTAAGTAAAGAGTTTTGGCAATCACAGAGCTAAGATCGCTAATTACCCTGGGATGAATACCATCTGGCCCCCGACCTTTGTTAATCTTAACATGTTCTAGTCTCTTTTGAATTTCTTCATGTGTGAACCATGCATCATTAGTTGTATTGCTAGAATTGGGACTATTAAGAAGGAAGAAAAGAATTCACCGGCACACAGGTATTGCTGGCAGGGTGAAAGCCCTTGCTTTAAAGTTTAATAGTGCGACATGCAACGTTTCGGGGACAACCCCTTTATCAAGCATGATCTGCTTGATAAAGGGGTTGTCCCCGAAACGTTGCATGTCGCACTATTAAACTTTAAAGCAAGGGCTTTCACCCTGCCAGCAATACCTGTGTGCCGGTGAATTCTTTTCTTCATAATGTCGTGGGTTTGCCGAAGCCCTTTTCCCCGAGCACCAGGGTTAGTATTCTACTGGGTGTGCGTGAGCAGTTTGAATTTTTTCCACTATTAAGAAGGAAACCATCACTTACTGGTTCCTCATTTGTGTAGACAGATGAAAAATATGAGATCAGAATCTGTGCTTTTATTTTTTTTTCATCAACCAGCTGACCCCCCTCTGATAGTAAGGGTCCCACCCCTTCCTGCTTCATTTTTTTACTATTAACATATTTAAAAAATAATTTGGGATTTCTTTTACTGCTTGCTGCAATATCCTTTTCTATAGCAATTTTAGCTTGCCTTATAGCTTCTTTGCATGATTTATTGGCCTCCTTGTACCTTATAAATGATTCGGTTGTCCCAGCTAACTTGAAAGCCTTAAAAGCATGTCTTTTCTTACCCACCTCAACACCAACGCTTCTATTGAACCAAAAAGGTTTTGCTTTGCAACTACGTTCCTTGCTTACAAGTGGAATATACTGACAAGTATATTTATTAAGCAGCATTTTAAAGACTTCTCATTTTTGTTATGTGTTTAACCCTGTGAAAAGCATTTCCCACTTAATATGTTGCAGAGATGCCCTTATACTGTCAAAGTTTGCACGTCTGAAATTTAGTGTTTTAGTTACTCCCTTATAGAATTGCTTCTGCAACAGAATCTCAAAGGAGACCATGTAACGATCACTATTCCCAAAATGATCACCCACACAAATGTTAGAAATGAGTTCAGTATTATTAGTTATTACAAGGTCCAAAAGAGAGTTATTCCTAGTAGGTTCTTGAATGAGCTGGAATAAAAAGTTGTCATTCAGCATATTTACAAACCTACTAGCTTTTTCTGTCTTAGCAACCCCATTACCCCAGTCAATGTCTGGATAATTGAAGTCACCCATAACTTGACCACAACTTGACCCAGCTGTGAAGCCGCTTGTATCTGCAAGAGTAGCTGGGCTTCATACTCGACACTTATACGAGGTGGTTTATAGCATACACCAATGATAATTCTTTTTGTTACCCTTTGCCCAGACAAAATCTCTACCCAGAGTGATTCTACACCCTCACCAGTGCCAGCTATTGTTATTTCTTTAGTGCATTACTTTAATTCAGGCTTTACATACAAACACACTCCTCCACCCTTTTTAATCCCTCTGTCCCTCCTAAAAAGGGTGTAACCATTTAAATTCACAATCCAGTCACATGTTTCATCCTACCAGGTCTCAGTGATACCAATTATATCATAATTTTTAGATCATGCAATTAATTCTAGGTCTCCCATTTTACCTGACAACGCATTTGCCAGCATACAGCGGAGGTTACTACTTTTACTTTTGAAATTTGCATTACTTAGTGGAGAATTATATGTTAAGTTAGTATTATTCTGTTTTCCTTGTAACAGAGGGACCTCCTTAGCTGGTAAACTGTATGCCCCCCTCACTCCTCCCCCATGACCCCTTACTAACCCCACTGCCCCGTCTACCCTAGCTTCCCCATAATTCTTTATCTCACCCACCCACCCCCTTGCCTAGTTTAAAAACTTCTCCAACCTCTTAGCCATTCTTTCCCCTAGCACAGTGGACCCCCTTCCATTGAGGTGCAAACCGTCACGACTGTATAGGTTGTACCCCAAGGAAAAATCAGCCCAGTGCTCTAGCAACCCAAACCCTTCCTTCCTACACCAAGACTTGAGCCACTCATTTAGCTCCCTAAACTTCCGCTGTTTTCCTAAACTTGCACGTGGCACGGGCAAAATTTCAGAAAAGATGACATTGGAAGACCTTTCCTTGATCTTAGAGCCTAGATCCCTGAAATCACTCTTTAAGGTCTTCCATCTACCATTTATTTTGTCATTAGTACCGATATGCACTAAGACAGCTGGGTCATGCCCAGCCCCACCCAATAATTTGTCTATCCGATAAACCACATGCCGAACCCTGGCACCAGGTAGACAGCAAACTGTTCGATTCTAGCGATCCGGACGGCAAATTACCCTATCCACTTTCCTAATAATTGAGTCCCCTACAGCCACAATCTGCTTAGGCCTGACTCTACTCTCCTCCCCACCACTACTAGAGAAACTGGTCTCCCGGCTGTTAGAGAGATCAGCCCCATCTAGAATTGCCAATCCAGAGTTCATACTCCCGTCATCTTCACACAATCTGGCAAATTTGTTGCGATGTATAAACTCCGGATCAGCCTCCATTTTCCTTTTGCCCACCTTAGATTTTCTAACTGTCACCCAGCTAGCTACCCCAACATCCTGCTGCTGTTCTGTTCCCCCCAAACTATCTGGCCCCGCTAAGGTTAATTGCCCTAAAGGTCGTCTGAGACCATATGAGGTTGTGGAACTACAACGCTGTCACTATTTTATCTAATTTCCCTTTTTTCATTTTATTTCTTCCCCCTAGCTTTCATTAGCGCTGACCTATTTGAATTTTGGATTCCTGCTTTTTTTACTCATGGAGAAATGAGGACTATTGGGTCGGAAAACAAGGGAAAATTTCAGAAACTTTGGTCACACAAAGAATTTTGTATTTTTTGTTTTTGCAGTAGTATTGCAGCACAGTCAGTTCTTGAAGACATAAAAGCATCCAGGGTAACTACAGAGTGTAACTACAGAGCAAGCAGATCTTTTGACTGCTGGGGGGGGGCTGACTAATAATCTGTTTCCATAATCATCATGATATTTTTTTACAACTTTCTCTGCACCCATGATCTGCTGGACCCTATACAGTCTGGCTTTTGTCCTGCACACTCTATTGACACAGCCGTTTGTAAGTAACAAAGAATCTCCAGATTGCCAAGGCCGTAGGACACTACTCTATTGTCATTCTCCTGCCCTTATCCTCTGCTTTTGATGCTGTTGCTGAGGTTGCTGCATGTAGCCTAATGAAATGAACATAATGTAATATGTACATGATTATTATCTGGATTAGTAGCACTGTACACTGTAACTTTACATGAATTTATAGTTCCTGGACATATAAACCAGGTAGAATTTGAAGCCAGGATTCCATAAATTAGTTATTAGACTAGAATAGCACATACTTCAGAGTTGCAAAATTAATTGGCAAACCAGTGACATTTTTACAACTGGCATTTTTAACAAAGGACCTTAAGCAATCAATCCAATATATTATATATATATAATACACAAAAGCCACAAATATCTTGTAAATTATATCCTTATAACCGGTGACTAGTGATGTCATCAGTTATAAACGGTGAGCAGTGATGTCATTTCTGTCACATGACTCACTAATATTTGTGTATTATAATAAATAAAGTACCCCCTGTTGCAAAATATGAGGATATTAGAAGTTACCTCGGAGTTCCATGACCTGTATGGCCATGAAACTCCTCGGTAACTTATAATTTCCATGTAATTTACAAGAGGGGTACTTCATATACATACATACATACATACATATATATATATATATATATATATATATATATATATATATATATATATATATATATATATATATATATATATATATATATATAGTCAACTACAAGAGGTCCTCTGCACTCAACCCATTATCAATATATTTAAGACAGAGACATTTTGTGCATACTGCTACTAAAAAATGCCTTACCCTTTAAACAACACAGGGATTGTTTGTCCATATATTGCAATATATTTAAGCTGGCCAACTACGTCAAAGTCATCCCAAATCTGGCCAGTCCTATGCTCAATTTTATCTGATTCATTACGAATTCTATTGCTTCATTATACATTTTACAAAGGGACTAAGTTTTACCTGCAACTTACTAGCTGCTTTCAAAGTAAATGGGATGACTTTGACGTAGTTGGCCAGCTTAAATATATTGCAATATATGGACAAACAATCCCTGTGTTGTTTAAAGGGTAAGGCATTTTTAGTAGCAGTATGCACAAAATGTCTCTGTCTTAAATATATTGATAATGGGTTGAGTGCAGAGGACCTCTTGTAGTTGACTATATGTATTTTGTGGTCACACCCTCATTGCACCCCCGCCTAATGGTTTTAAAAAATAGTGGTGAGCACAACTTTCCCTTGTTTGTTATATATATATATATATATATATATATATATATATATATATATATATATATATATATATATATATATATATATATTTTCCTCCTATCGTCACATAGAGGTAGGCAAATCTATTATTTCGATTTTTAGACCACACACGTGCCTGTACTCTTACTATGCAGAAGTAAAAATTCAAGACCTTTTTTTTTCTACGATTTTTTTCTACTTGAAATTAATCAAATGTATTCTGACCACCTATGGCAGTAATGCAGCATTCATTCTCTACTTTGGACAGAATGGGACAGCCCCCCCCCCTTCCAAACAGTAAATACATCTTCCTTGCTCCCAAGGTTAGCCCTTTTGTTTTGTGTACTTATTCATTTTTGACTTTATCTACCTGTTTCTTGGAAAAAAAATTATATTTAGCTCTTCTGACCATATAGCAGAAGGTCAATAGAATCCAATATTGCGTGCACTTTCACGGATCAACAGACATCGGTGGTTTTAAAAGGCTTATTTCCCCAACAGATCACCTAACGTGTTTTGTGTGTCATTGCACATACTCATAGGCAATGATGCCTATGAGTACGTGTGATGACACACAAAACGTGTTAGGTGATCTGTTGGGGAAATAAAGCCTTTTAAAACCACAGCTGTCTGCAATTATCTGTCTGTATGGTTTACATATAGCAGAAGGGCCCAGTTTGGACCAAAGGACAAGTGTTACAGATATATCAATTCACCTGGAATTTTCCAGAGCCACACAGATTTTAGCCCTTCCCTGACCTAGTCACCCAGATTTAGATTTGGTCAAATTGGGAGCAGAGGCAATGATGGCTAGAGGTAAACTTGGTATTGCCATTGTTGACAACCATGGAAAACAATATGGTAACCTAGGGTGAAAGTGAAGTCTGGAGCCCCAAAAGTGGTACCAACATTTTTAGGCACTTTGCCATACCCTTTAGCAATAATAACCCAAATATGCAAGTATGATCATTGCAGAAAATCATTTATGAGCACATTTGTTCTAGCGAAGCGATGCCTAAAAGAACAATGCAGAAATGGAGCAAAAGCATATATAGTACAGATATGCCAGGAAGATCATTGCAAAAAATTAATTATTAGCACATTAACCCTAGACATGTCAACAGGCTCACTGTAGAAATGTACGATGAGTTTATTAATCCCAAATATGCCAGTAAAATCATTGCTGTAAATATATTATGAACACATTAGCTCTAGACATACCAGCAAAATCAATACAGAAATGTACAAATAGCATATTAAAGAGAAAAATAACCTTTTTTTTTACATCTACCATAAATTTGACTTTGCATGCTTCTTATAATTTTGCAATAAAGTATTTGCCCAATGCTTTTACATTACCTATTTGACTCCATGTGATCGCCTATGAGGGGGCTGCCATATTTGTGCAGCAGGAGTCCGTAAGCATTAGGAACTTTAACTGACAGGCTTAGATGGGACAGTCAGGTTGGTAAAACAGTCAGGTTTAGGAACTTACACTGACAATTACTTACAAAAACAAACCTCTTAGTATAAAACAATCAGCATGACCTATAGGTAACTTTTAATGTACATTCATATTTTAAAAGTAGTTTTTTAGTGTCAGTATCACTTTAATCCCAGGCATGTCAGTAAGATCACTGCAGAAAATGGATTATGATTACACTAACCCCACATACAGTATCCTAGTAGAATTATTGCAGAAAATGTATTATGAGCACATTGGCCCATGACATACAAGCAAGATCACTGCAGAAAATGGATTGTAAGCACTTTATCCCTAGACATGCCAGTATGCTCACTCCAGAAATGTTTTATGAGCACATTAACGCTAGACATGCCATCACTGCAGAAATGGACAATGAGTATATAAGCCTCAGAAAAATACCTGTAGTGGATTGTGTTGTAAAAATCAGGACAGTTGGAAGGTATGCAATGTTTGCAGTTTTCACCCAATCCCCTTACCTCACCATTGAAAAACATAGAAATTGCACCCATAATCCTCAGCAGCAGCAAGAGCAGGAAACTTGAGAGAGGCATGGTCTGGGTGGATGGGGAACAGGACAGGCAAACCCCAAATGTTTCAGTCCATGTTGGTGTACACACTATTCCTGCAGCTCTTTCCCTACCACAGTATACAAGAGGGGTCATTAACTATGTGCAGGACAGGGTGCAAAGTGCAAAAGATGGGTGCTATTTACATTTCTTTGTACTTTGTGCCTTGCAATGCATGTAGGGGAATTACAGAGAATTTGAAACCTGAATAGAGTGCTGTCTGTATTCAGCAGCATTTTATTTTTGAGCAGAAAGCACATAGGTGTCCACAATTCCTGTCCCCAACTGGAGCACATTAAGGACCAGGTACTCTTGTTTCTCTGATAAAACAAGTTACTGGCAAATTATGTGTTTCTGTATGGGAAACACACACACACAAACAGAAACAAGACAATTACATTGCATGGCTTGTTTTTTATCCCTTTAATTTTTGATGAAACTTGATTTGATAAGAATATTATTTTTGCTTTTCCACTTTGACTTTACTATTGGTTGCTTGTCCTTCTGCTTGGTACATTATATTTGTCTTTTATCCTTTCACACTATTCCAGACTGTTGTCTACTGGTGATCTTCTAAACTACAGACAATAGGGATCATTACCTATAGGGCAGGGTGCAAAGTTCTAAACGTGGGTGCAATCTGTCTGCTTATAATAACAGACCCACCTTGCTATTGCCAATGTGCACTGTGATGGAATAGGTACTGCCTGAGCAGAAGAGACAGCTGCTCAGAGCATCACAAGAGCTGTCTACAAAATGGAAGCAAGAACATAAAGTAAAGTAAAATTAGGCAAGGAGGTAAAAGGTGGAAGAAAACAAGAGAAATGGCATCTACATGAGAAGTTTGTGCTTTTACAAAGAACTCAATGATATTTCATGAAAAAAGAGAAAGCTAATCCTTTTTTCAACAATATTTAAGGACATCATTTCTTCTGAGTGCAAAGCTGCCTTTTGCCTAAAGACATAAATGCATCAACAGTTAATCCAACAATCAGGGAACAATGAGCTCTAAAATATAGATGAAATTATCAATAGATAATAATAAATTGTATATGGGAAGAATATTCCTTAAAACATCCACTCTTTGAAACACTACTTATAAAACGCTTTACAAAGGGGGGAAGAGATATACCTT
This sequence comes from Xenopus laevis, assembly GCF_017654675.1. Lineage (NCBI taxonomy): Eukaryota > Metazoa > Chordata > Amphibia > Anura > Pipidae > Xenopus > Xenopus laevis. Next base: position 76,109,724 of record NC_054378.1, read on the forward strand.
TTTCCAAAGAGATTATAATCAGTAATTTCAGTACTTAAGCAATGCACACCTTATAATAGACAAGTCAAAAGGCCATGTTATATGTTTGCACTGAAATGTGGAATTAATATGTAGGTACCCTGAGATTTGGGTATGTTTTACTCGGGCAGTCTCCCTGATATTTGGCCATCTAAAGTGGTCCTGCTGTTTCTTTCATAAACCCAGGCAGCTATGTCCCTTTTCCTGGATCCATATTATTTCAAGGTTTGCCCACTAGGTGACAGCATGTAAAAGTATAAAGGGGTCTAGACCCATGTGCTGAGGGTCTTTCCTAGGACCTAACCTCTTTGGGAGGTTGTTACAGACCCAGAGCTAAAGTCTGGTGATGTTTATATTAGCTAGTGACAGTTAGTTTTGTTATAGTTGCTCTAGGAGCAAGAGGAAGGCTCAGGGAAGACAGTGAGCAGCTTCCGCTTCAATGAGGAGGAATAGTGGGGTTAGGACCCCGTGGTGAGTCAACCACTAGTGTTATTTTGCTGCAGGAAAATCTCTCTGTGACGAGGGTTGGACTGGGGGGCCCGGGCCTCCAGATCTAATCAATATATGTTCTGTTATATTATCTATATTTTATTTCTATTTTTTTTTTTTTAAAGAACCTTTCCCAGCCTTATTCTGATGATGTCACAACAGCACTTCCTGTTTAATGGTGGTCTTCAGGTTGCAGATCAGGTTGCGGATAAGGCAGTTGCGGGATGGGTAAGGTAGCGGATCCATGAGGTTAAATATACCGGTTGTGGTCTGGGTTGCGATCTGTGGGTTGCGGGTGCAGGACTGTAGCTCAAGGCCTTGGTATTTGAAGGAAGGATTAGCATCATTGTACTCAGCATTCAATGTAAGGGCTCATTTACATCTGCAGTGCAGTGAGGAAATTGCAATTTTGAACTCAATTGTCATGTATTTTTTCCATAATGAAGCATTTTTTTCCAGATCTCCAGCATTGTTGAGGTCACAAGTGAGAGCTGTTCCTGACACAATTGCGGGCAATGAGACAAAATTAACCCAATTGTACTACCACTTTGCCATTAATTGGACACAATTATGCTAACAGTGCTCCCCGTTTATTGATATACTGTAATGAGGGAACCCTGGAGCAACTGCCTGGTCAGGAGGTCTATAGGTACATCAATAAGTCACTAGCTGCACTCCATTCGGAACAGGTGATGTGAGTGGTGTTGTGCGCAACTATACAGAAGTGCAAAGAGAAAATTTTGATGCAAATACCAGGATATATGTGGGATAGATATAAGTTAACAATGTAGGGGTTTCTTAATAAAATTAATGAGAAATACATTTATGGATTCATAAAGTGAGACAGACATTAATTGAATTAGCAATGACAGGCCCTCAATAGAGATGTCGCGAACTGTTCGCCGGCGAACTTGTTCGCGCGAACATCGGGTGTTCGCGCTCGCCGGAAGTTCGCGAACGTCGCGCGACGTTCGCCATTTTGGGTTCGCCATTGTTGGCGCTTTTTTTTGCCCTCTCACCCCAGACCAGCAGGTACATGGCAGCCAATCAGGAAGCTCTCCCCTGGACCACTCCCCTTCCCTATAAAAACCGAAGCCCTGCAGCGTTTTTTCACTCTGCCTGTGTGTGCTGAAGAGATAGTGTAGGGAGAGAGCTGCTGCCTGTTAGTGATTTCAGGGACAGTTGAAAGTTTGCTGGCTAGTAATCGTTTTGATACTGCTCTGTTATTGGAGGGACAGAAGTCTGCAGGGGTTTGAGGGACATTTAAGCTTAGGTAGCTTTGCTGGCTAGTAATCTACCTTCTACTGCAGTGCTCTGTATGTAGCTGCAGTGGGCAGCTGTCCTGCTTCTGATCTCATCTGCTGACTGCTGCAATAACAGTAGTCCTTGTAAGGACTGCTTTTATTTATTTTTTTGTTGTTTTACTACTACTACTACTACTACTACTATAAGAGCCCAGTGCTATTAGTCTAGCAGTGTTGGGGAGTGGGACTGGTGTGCTAATCTGCTGCTCCTAGTAGTTCAGCAGCACCAACTTTAATTTTTTTTTTTTTAATATTCATTTTTTTTTATTTTACTTTTTTTATTTTACTACCGCTGTAGTAGTGTATAAGTTGACCTTTTAGGCATTATTTGCCCTGTAGGCATTATTTGCACACTGTTTTCTTCAACCCGCCATCTAGCTGTGTGACCTTGTTCACATTCTGTCTAAATATCCATAATATTACCGTCTCCAGAAAAAACACCGGAGTGACTTTTTTCAAGCAGCCATAATATATTTTACGTAATCCGTATCCACCGCTGTTGTAGTGTATACGTTGACCTTGTAGGCATTATTTGCACACTGTTTTCTTCAACCCGCCATCTAGCTGTGTGACCTTGTTCACATTCTGTCTAAATATCCATAATATTACCGTCTCCAGAAAAAACACCGGAGTGACTTTTTTCAAGCAGCATTCATATATTTTACGTAATCCGTATCCACCGCTGTAGTAGTGTATACGTTGACCTTGTAGGCATTATTTGCACACTGTTTTCTTCAACCCGCCATCTAGCTGTGTGACCTTGTTCACATTCTGTCTAAATATCCATAATATTACCGTCTCCAGAAAAAACACCGGAGTGACTTTTTTCAAGCAGCATTCATATATTTTACGTAATCCGTATCCACCGCTGTAGTAGTGTATACGTTGACCTTGTAGGCATTATTTGCACACTGTTTTCTTCAACCCGCCATCTAGCTGTGTGACCTTGTTCACATTCTGTCTAAATATCCATAATATTACCGTCTCCAGAAAAAACACCGGAGTGACTTTTTTCAAGCAGCATTCATATATTTTACGTAATCCGTATCCACCGCTGTAGTAGTGTATACGTTGACCTTGTAGGCATTGTTTGCCCAGTTTTTTTGGCCGCAGCCACTGAAGCACAGAGGCCAGAAAAAATATGCCATATAAATGCTGAAAATAGTCATTTTTTGCCATACGTTGACTCAACGTATATGGCAAAAAATTACTATTTTCAGCATTTATATGGCATATTTTTTCTGGCAACTGTGCTTCAGTGGCTGCAACCAAAAAAACTGGGCAAACAATGCCTACAAGGTCAACGTATGGCAAAAAATGACTATTTTCAGCATTTATATGGCATATTTTTTCTGGCAACTGTGCTTCAGTGGCTGCAACCAAAAAAACTGGGCAAACAATGTCTACAAGGTCAACGTATGGCGAAAAATTACTATTTTCAGCATTTATATGGCATATTTTTTATGGCAACTGTGCTTCAGTGGCTGCGTCCAAAAAAACTGGGCAAACAATGCCTACAAGGTCAACGTATGGCAGTTGTTTAAAGAGAACAGTAGATTACTAGCCAGCAAAGCTACCTAAGCTAAAATGTCCCTCAAATCCCTGCAGACTTCTGTCCCTCCAATACAGAGCAGTATCAAGCAGATTACTAGCCAGCAAACTTACTATCATCTGTCCCTGAAATCACTAACAGCTCTCCCCCTACACTATCTCTTCCAAGCACACACAGGCAGATTTTTCAGATACATTTTTGCCCTTGATCCCCCTCTGGCATGCCACTGTCCAGGTCGTTGCACCCTTTAAACAACTTTAAAATCATTTTTCTGGCCAGAAATGTCTTTTCTAGATGTTAAAGTTCGCCTTCCCATTAAAGTCTATGGGGTTCGCGAACCGTTCGCGAACCGCTCGCATTTTTGCGCAAGTTCGCGAATATGTTCGCGAACTTTTTTTCCGACGTTCGCTACATCCCTAGCCCTCAATCCATCATCTAAGGGTGAAATAGTGCATCAGCATCACATATCTCTGATTGTGTAACAGGTTTTATGAAAGGGCTACTTGAACACCCAAATCCAGAAAGAGTCACCATATGGGGAAGATGCACGTAGTTTGAATCCCCTGTACTGGTTTAGCTCAGGCTCCGCACCAGTCTCCAGCTCCTGAGTTTATCTGGAAGCTTCTAGAGCTGGAGCTCCAGCTCTAGAAGCTTCCAGATAAACTCAGGAGCTGGAGACTGGTGCGGAGCCTGAGCTAAACCAGAACACGGGATTCAAACTACGTGCAGTTTCATACCCTTGGTTTGTGAGTAGGAATTGCTGCTATTTGGTGGAGGTCCACTAAGGTTTATGTGATATAAATTTTACCACAAAGGAACACTAGAGCAGTGTGTGTAGTACTGTAAAAGGGAGAGAGTAAAAGTAATAGGCACCTCTAGAGTTAATTGTAACCAAACAGAAATACTGCACCATATTGGTTTCTAAACTTCTGTTGCCACAGGCGCTGGTCTTGCTTTTGCATATTTTGGATTCTTCTTGGACAGTGGAGAGACTGTGAAAAGACCGGCAAGAAGGAAAACCTAAAAGACTAACTTTTCCAAAAAATCTTTGTTTTATATGGGGAAGATGCAGGGAGTCCATTCATGGGTCCTCTAGCTGAGGGGTGGTCACCAAGAGATGCAATGGTTGGTTTGTGGACTGCAAATAGATGGAGCTTATGAGATAGGTGGAGCTTAGTTTATTTGTGGGTGGAGTTTGTTAGGTGTGGCAGATTTCAGGCATGAAACTTAGTACTGATTGGACAAGGTGGTCATGCCTAAAACATGCTGCAATACAGGAATAAATCTATGCATTTAGCAGTATAAATTCTGATTGCTTCTACTGAGTTATCATGGCCCACCACCAGGGGGCTCTGGAGGGCAGAATGATAATCCACCCCATCCCCCAGCACAGAGGGCCTTCTAATTTAGTACAATACCTCTTGATTTCTGATGGCAGCTCTGCCTGACAAAGTGCTGGTCCAGCTTTGCCCATGGAAATGCATGTATGTGTGCTGAATGCAGATAACCCCACATTCAGAAAAACAGTTTCCATAGGACAGGTATGGAAACACACACACAATTTCTTTTCTATCCCATCAACAGCAAGGCATAACTGATATATATAACAGGGCACACACAGCTCATAGCCTAATGTACTTGACAAGGCATAAACACCAAAAAAGCAGTTGAACACGCTGTACTGTGAGCAGTCATTTAAGCCAGATCAAAGAGAAGTTACAAGATGTTACTGATAAGTAGCTCTTAGCAAACCAGCTCTAATTTGCAACCCAAAGTGAAATGCAGAAGGAGTTCTGGACTGTTGTAGCTGAATAAATGAACACTTTTAAAACTCATTTGGGGGAGATGTAAAAATACTGCACAGACTCTTCATGCTCATTGGAGGCGGGGCTTGATGATGTCAGTGATGTCTGTGTGATGTCAGTTGCGCTTAATCTACACAAACTCTAGGCAAACCAGCAGCATAATGTGAGATTACTGCACAAACAGGTTCTCACTAAACAGACGGCAGTTAATTCGTGCAAATCACCAGTTCTCTTTAAACAGTTTGCTGACCTCTATTAAAAAACTGTAACTGATCCAGCTGGTATATTAAATAAAAAAAGATTTGTTTTGATAATAACATGATGCATGCAAGTTTTTTTCCTAATCCATTAACCCGATACATTTACTACATTTGCAATTATTAAAGCAAAGGTATGACTGGTTGCTCTCAGATAATTGTTTCAAATATGCACCATAATACTATACGTTCTCTTAATTATTAAGTAGTATGTCCTTTAGTGAGATAAGACATATCAATCTATGTGGGAATGTAAGAACCAGTGCAAAGTTTGCTTTTAGGTCTAGCAGATTGGTCATTATAGGTTGCTATAGGTTGCTATAACTATTATTCCATTTTCCATAATGTGTACTTAAAAGGGTAACTGAGTCCCCAATGCATGCAGTTTTTCTTTACCAACATTTTAGTTATGCTTTCCCACTACCAAAATCTGTCCTTAAAGGGATTCCGTCATGATTTTTATAATGTATTTTTTATTTCTAAATTACACTGTTTACACTGCAAATAATTCACTCTACAATATAAAATTTAATTCCTGAACTTTTTAAGTTGTAATATTGGTGTGTAGGCAACCATCTCAGGTCATTTTGCCTGGTCATGTGCTTTGAGAAAGAGCCAGCAACTGTTTTCCGGCAGGAAGTATTTCAGAGCACAAGTCACATGACTGGGGGCAGCTGGGAAACTGACAATATATCTAGCCCCATGTCCAATTTCAAAATTAAATATAAAAAAATCTGTTTGCTCTTTTGAGAAATGGATTTCAGTGCAGAATTCTACTGGAGCAGCACTATTAACTGATGCGTTTTGAAGAAAACTTTTTTTCCCATGACAGTATCCCATTAAATGTAACTCCTTAATTTGACAGCCTAGTGCATTCAACCCCATAATGATATAACCTTAACTTGCTTCATATTTATCAAAGAGATAAAGTGGAGGTCACCATAGTTTATCAGAGGAACTCCCCAGCTCTCTGTTTTGTTGTACAGGATTTGATCATATTTATCAAAAAGTGACATTTATCCTGTGCATTATAGGATGTAAATAGCAAAAAACATGCATCCTCCACCATGTTTTCTGCACAATGCACTGCCCAGGAGCACAAAGAACTATGTTCACCACAATGAATACAGAACGCCTACATTCTGCATTTCTGTAGTCATGAGGGACACCGTGGTGTAACTAAAGAGGAGGCGGACCGCAGGTTCTGCCTCCTATAGTCTTAGAAATTCTCCCTCCCCGCCGCCGGAAGTTGGGATCCAAGCCAGCAGGTGGAGGAAAGGCCCAGAATAAAGGCTACTGTGCACTAGGCCTCTCCAAACATTTTTTACAGGGGGAGGGGTGCAGAGCGGCATTGTAACGCCACTGGAGTGGGAGGTGGTAGGAGGCACATAGGCATCTACCCCATGTGTTCCCTAACTTGCAAAAAAAAATTTTGAAATTATTTTTATTTATTATTGCATGAATGTTACATAATATGCACTTGTACATTGTTAAATCTTTACAATATTAAAGTTATTTAACTTTTAATCAAATGAAGCAAAATTCATTTCCATAATTTCCAATGACTTTCCTACATAGGTTTTAACCTTTCATATTTATTTTTTATTTACTGAATTCATTCGGATTAAGGTGGGTGGGAGGATTGACCCCTCAGGGTGGGTTAACATCTGGTTCCTTCTCCACCCATATATCCCACACTTTATTACATTTCTCTGGGCACCCCCTTCTCATATAGGTGAGTTCATACAAAGGTATGGATTTTTCAATTAAATGTTCCCATTCATTCAGTGTCGGGCCACTCTGAGATTTCCACTTCATTGCTATAGCTTTTTTGGCATACCTACATAATACTGATATCAGTGTCCTTTGAGCTCGTATACAGACCTTTTCCTCCATCTGGTTTAGCAGTAACACCTTAGGGTCCCTTGATAGGGGAATATCAGTTAACTTGCACATTATTTAGATATGTAGCTTACATGGGCAATGCCGCAGCAGAGCCCTGTACTTCACACCGTGGCAGGAGATATGAAAAGGACTGCCTTGTGCTTGATGGTGCTGCTCTCTGCACTTCACAGCAAATTTTTATCTGGTGCAAGCTGCGTGGTACATCCAGAATCAGAGAGCAGTAAAACATACTTCCCAACATTTTGGAAATAGAAAGAGGAACAAAAAGATTTTCTGCATGGAGCACGGCAATTTTTTTGGACCACGGCCATTTTTGTGGCCACAAACCATAATTACCATGTTCATTTTACAGAATTTGGCAGGTTATGAAAGTTTGAACACATTTCTGTATTTTTTATGTGTTATTACAGTTGTTCTTATGAAGGGGAATAGCCCTTTAAGCTGCAAGTCACAGTTTCCCCAAGAGACCTGCTTATCTTAAACAGTTACAATTGCTTCTTTGCTTATTTTAAATTGTTACAAAAGTATCTTGGGGCACCTGCCACATATTCTGGGCTCCCTGCCAAAAGCCAATTATGTTAGAAACTTTGTATCTTTTTCTGCATGTTCACTGCAGGAGATCAAAGAGAAAGTTGGGACATTTGAGTAACAAACTGGGACTGCGGGTTGAGCTGTCAAAATGGAAAGCTTTATTTTCCTCTTTGTAGAAATTATTGGACAAGATAGCCAGCAGCACATGGCAGGTAAGGTGGAACCTGGGATATATTGAGTTCTAGCTCTTCTGGTCTAATACTAAAAGATTAAGACAGTATGTGCCTGGGGATTTTATTTTATATCTAAAATAATAAAGTAGAGAATAACATTTTTTGTAGTGGATATGTAAGTGGATAATAATTTGTGAGTATATGTGAGCTCTTAATTTCCCACCCTACAACAATACATTTTTGTTGTATATAATCAACAAACTATCTCTGTTAAATTTAGACTCATGAATGATCATAATAAACACATCTGAAGCATATTTATCAGTGGGTGAACAGACAGTTTGCCAAAGCACAACAGAAGTACGCTCACCAATATTATTGAGTTTCAAAGGATTTTTAGAAAAGTGATGAACTGTAGTTTTACCCGCTTTGGTCTGTGCTGTTAAAACATTAAAAAAAAAAAAATCACATTTTTATTTTTTGATATTCCCTGTTTCCTTCCAGGTCTGGTTGGTATATTGCATCTCTTGTGTCCCTGATGATCTATGGAGGGTGCTGCTGCTGCATTGTGCCCCTGTAGCTGGAATAGAATTGTACTCAGAATACATACACAGGGCAGAAATGCTTATACTGTATTTATTGTTAGTGAATGTCGTTTTTTTCTACATTATTTGTTTCCCCCTGCATGACATGCTTTTATTTCATGTGGGCAGCATTAGTAGCATAAGACCTTTGCATGGACTGTTAATATACCGTATCTTTTGATACATGAAATCATTTCTGTTATGGTTGTTATGAAAGGTGGCTTGCTGTATCTTGAGGCACTATGGAGTTAAATTGCAGAAGCCGCAGTTCCTACTGAAATAGTCTTATTGTGTTTACTCCAAATATCATAGTTGTATGCAGATCCCTCATTTAAGCATGCCCACACTGCATTCTCTTGCATCTCATTGGATCAGAAGTAACCACCAGTTCTTTTTGGCCATCACCCCTTCAAATCAGACCGAGGCAAATGTGACTCTCTCAAGCAAGCAGCATGTAATTAAAGTGCATTACAAAGCTATGTGCTTCATGTCAGCACACAGGAGGAACAGCAGGTCAGCCTTCTTGGGCTTATAGCTAAATCTGAGCTCACTCCGAATTTTTTTTAAATTCTGCCTATTAAAGAAATTCTGTGAAGCATTTTTTTCTGATTTTGTTTCGCATATATATATATATATATCTTGTATTCAGTGTGTGCACTCTTACCGGACTGTAGTCAATGCGGGTGCGTTTGGTCAACTTTGTTGTACATATCAGTAAATGGACTCGCACTCCATAGTCAAGTGAATAAATGTGTCTTTATTCTTTAATGCGTATCCGACGTTTCGGCCCACATTAGGGCCTTTTTCAAGGATGAAGTGCATGTGAATAAGTGCATACTTAAATACAACTCTAAATTGGCGCCACTGCTTATGACGTCATACTTGGCGCCAATTTAGAGTTGTATTTATATATATATATTCTTGTGTTTTTATTGGGCCAGGCATATTTCAGAATGGCGGTGCCTGTTTTGATATTAAAACCCTCAATTTCTAATTACTGTTAAGAAATATCTTTCCATAGCAGTCTGTGTATAAATAGAATCTGATAGGAAATTCATGCATAAGTGCAAAACCCTTCTTGTGTCCCTAATCGAGGGGTGCCCTTTTTGCTATTAAAGACTATTAAAGGGGTGGTTCACCTTTACATTCAATTTTAGTATGTTAGAGAATGGCTAATTCTAAGCAACTTTTCAACTGGCATCCATTTTTTCTTTTTTTTTTTAATATTTTTTGAATTATTTGGCTTCTTCCAATCTTTCAGATGGGAGGGGCACTGACCCCATCTTATAAACAAATGCTCTGTAAGGCTACACATTTAGGGGTTATTTACTAAAATAAGAAATATGAAAAAAATGTATTCTCCCCTTTAAAATTCCAACCAGATAAAATTGAACTATAATAAATAACCCCCTAAGTGAGCCCAACACACTTTTTTGTTATACAGGACTTATGCCTCCAACATTTAAAGGAGCATAAAAATTGGTTATGTAGACACTGGGGGGTTATCTATCAAAAGTCGAAATTTCAAAGTTATGTGATTTTTTTTTCAACTCAAATAAATTTGAATGTACTCGAATGGGAAGTTATTTATGAAAAAACTTGAATGTCTGACATTCGAACGAATAGGAATGACCCAGAAATTCAAATTGAATTTGAATCAAATTTGAAGCAAGTTTTCCTCCGAAAAAAAACTCGGACCTCTGCCATTGACTTCTACATGAACTCGTCAGATTTTAAGTGGCAAAGTATCGAATTAGAACTGTTTTGAGGGTTAAGGTGTCATAATCTCACATTCAAATTCAGAATCGAGTTGGTGGTTTTAAATTGTGCGTTTTGACCAAAAAAAAACATTTGAATTTACCATTTGAACCTTAGTAAATCTGCCCCTGATATTCTGGGACAGCCAATGTTTTATCTTTCTGTTCAGCCTGTCTGTAACACAAAATATAAATTCTTTCAGGTTGCTGGTGTCAAGTAATTCACAACAACCAGAAAAAAAGATACATTCTAAGGTTTTGATTTTATTATTATTTATTCGTTATTTATATGTTATCAAGCTCTCCTATTGCTACTACAGTCTGGCCCTTAGGGTAAATGGATAACAACCTGATAACATTAAACTCCAAACTGTAGAGCTGTAATGGGAATTCTATTTGCTATTAAGATGCACCTACAGTTTGTGACTGTTAAATAGATGTCATACCCACATAGGTTTAATTATATTTTTGTATGATTAATTTTTTTTATTTAATTAGCGAAGGCCAATATTTTTTTTTCTGTTATTTGTCAGTAATGTATTGCAAATTGCTGACTCCTGATGGACCAGGGTAATCAGTCTGTAACTGACGTCATCAGTGAGTTGACTGCACTGTTTGATTGTAGAACTAACAAATATGTCATTACGGGCTTTATTTATAAAGTGCCAGTAGTTATTTTACACTTTCACAGCACATCAGTGGTTTCCATTGACCTTGTTATTTCCTATTAACAAATATTGAGAATGTTTTTGTTTAAGTCAGAGAGAAGTGAAACAGCTACTAGTTACTAATATCAATAGTTATAGATGCCAGTGAAATGCAAGTGCTAATTGGTAAAATGCCTACAGCCCCAACAAATACCACTGCCTACATCATACTAAAAGTAAGTAAGAGTTTTCTATTCAGTCTACTTTCAAATGTAAACACATTGGCCTCTGAGTAGCAAAATGACTACTACCTTTAAATGATTTAGTGACTTACAGGTTCTCCTGTTAGAGACTTGGTTCATGTAAGGGTAATGATACAATGGTTGATTGCACCTCTTATAGTGGGGACACTCTCCACCACTGTCTCCTAAGCTGTGTGTACATCACACAGAGTCCAGTGCACACAACAAATTGTGCTGCAAAGAAATTTGTGTCGCAATGCATAATTTTGTACTTAAGATGATCCTGCCACTGTTCTGCACACATCCAAAAAAGGCATTATTGAGAAGCATTAAACCATTTGGAAAACACTTGAAATTGCATCCTTGTTCCCTATATTGTGAATACATTGAATGAGTATTAACAATACTGTTATATATTAATACATTCTGATTCATACATATACCATATGGTAACGTACAGATACATATTTACAAAAAAGATGAAATATAATTAAAGAATTACAGGGAAAGGTAAGTGTATGGGATCTGTTATCCAGAAACCCATTCTCCAGAAAGCTCAGAATTATGGAAAGACCATGTCCCATAGACCCCATTATAAAAATGATCCAATTTTTTAAAATGATTTCCTTTTTTCTCTGCAATACCTTGTACTTGATCCCAACTACGATATAATTAATCCCTATTGAAAGCAAAATCAGCCTATTGGTTGTATTTAATGTTTACATCATTTTCTAGTAGACTTAAGGTATGAAGGTCCAAATTACAGAAAGATTCATTATGTGGAAAACCACAGGTCCCGAGCATTCTGGATAATAATTCCCATACCTGTATATTGAACAAAGTTGGTCGATGTCTATTTACCCTCAGATGTTTGCCTTCAAACAGCTTACTACCAAGAGCTACTGTACCTGCTGACTGATTGGTATAGGTTACTGGACAAATAACAAAACCTAATTGACTAAGCTCCATTTGTCCATTATTTCATTATGATGAGGTTAGTTTATCCTTGTGAAACAATGGGGGTTCAGACTGTACTAACTAGTAGCTATGTATTGATACAAGTTTGTGTTTGGCTTATGCACACTGCAAGAATAGTGCTGTTAAATAGATGCCAAGACCTTGTTCTTGACCTTGCTCATTGCTACTAATGTCACACTCTTTTTCTTCTTATAGTCTGTTTTGTGTTGGACCTTGGCTGTAATTTTTGGATCCTAAATCCTTGCAGTTGCAGGTTGTAAGCTTTGCAAGTCTCACTCCTAACACTGGAAATGATACCAATGAGATTTCAGATGCAGCCCCTCCTGGTCATTGCACTGATGCTGGAAAATGGGAAAAAGCATGATAATTGTGTCTAAAATTGCAATTTGCACACTGCAATGTGGTATAGCAATCTCTCCATCATTGACAGAAAGTTAATTTCCAGATGTTTGCAATGAAGTGCTCTACAGCAGTAAAAACTCGGGGTACTGCAGCCCCCAGACTCCTGCTATGGCCAATGAATTCCTTTAAAATCCCATTGTCTTCTGGCCTAAATTGTAGGAAATATAGCACTGAAAGTTAAACCCATCCTTGCTCAAAAATGTGGTATATGTGTCTAGTGAATTTGTGGGGATAAACATTCTATTTATAACATTGACATTGATGTAGAATTTGCAGGGAGCTATTTAGTTTATACAGGTTCCCTGAGCTCCTGTTTTGGTCTAACTGTGGTACAGACAATTTAGGATTATGCAAAAATCCTGCCACCTGTTGGATATTATAGAAATGTTTGTGCACAGTATTATATATTTATAGAACACCATATATACAATGTAAGAATTTACCATTCTCAAGCAAACCAGTGTCTCATGTTACAATCATCCATCAATTATTTAAATTTTACAATATTCTATCCATGGAAAACGCCCTTGCTAAGAGGTATCACTGTTTTGTTGTTGAAAGGCTGAGATTATACATCCACAACATGATATCAGTCAATTTGGAGATATGGTACTGTATTTGCAGCCTTCCTGACATTCAAGTTTTTTTCAGAGAACAAACTTGAATCGAGTTTTTTAAATTCAAATCAAATTCGATTTGAGTTTTCAGGTCGATTTAATCCATCCATGTTTTTATAAAATCAATTTTATTAATAAATTTAGATTGGTTGAATTTCGAATTTATGGGAATTATGAATAACTCACTTGAATTTGAAATTCGACCTTTGTCTGGATTTTGTTGTAGCTCGGTTATTTTGTCTATCCAAGAAGACACGCGATAATGTATTTGTAGAGTAGTCATGTCCTCCTTTTAGGAGAAGGAAAGGTAAAAAACAAATAAATTTCTATATATTGGCCACAAAAAGGAAAACTACGGTACTTACAATAATCGTGGCTCTGTATGTCTTCCCCATTAGCTGCATTCAGAGGTCAATGTAAAACATTTTGCTAGGTGCATGGAATAGAGAAGACATCTCCCCCCCCCGCTAATAAAACCGGCACTTTCAGGACTCACACATAAGCAGAAGAAATTCTGCAAGCCCTGCGCATGTGCACATTATTGCCTTACTTCCCCCATGCGATCGATGCTAAGCAGGTCAGGTGGTGTGTGGGTGACGTTGCACGCATGACGCGAGGAGGAATCAATTTCGCGCATGCGCACTTTTAACGAGTAGACGAAGGATGTGACGTGTACATGGCCAACATGGCGGCCACAAACTCAGTAATGGGGAAAAACTTCGCTGGCACAGTGTAAGTGCAGGAAAACGAATTGGCTGGTGACACTATAGCGGTAGAGGAGGGGTGTGATCAGGCAACAGTTAAAGATAGGTAATAAAAATGACCTTTCCTTCTCCTTTAAAGACTGTGGCACAAAATTGCACAGCATACTCAAGGTGAGACATTGCCAGGGACCCATAAGAAAAATTTGGACTTAATCTTTTTAGTTAATGCCATTTTTAATGAAAGAGAGTACTTTATTTGTGTTAGTGGCCACTGGTTGACACTGCTTAGATAGTTTTCCATTTTTTCCAATCAAGAAGGACCCTCCAGCTCACTTTCATTTAGTGTATCATGAACGTTGAACCTCATTTGCCAGTTTGCTTTCAAGTGGAAACACCACTGAATTGTGGGTAAGAACCATTGCTATTGCATCTGCACACTATGCACACTGCTTTTGTGGTAAATAAATCACCCCCACAATTTTACACAATTTAGTATCATCCACAAATATAGAGAGTATATACAATGCCGACGTTGAAGTAATTTTTTAATGACCAGTAGGCCGAGGAGCAGAATGGAAATGTGGAATCTCTGCTGCCACCACAATGGTGTTTTCATGCAGGCACCATACATGATTATTATTATTATTGTTGTTGTTATTAGAGTAAGCAGCAGTATAATGCAATATAGTCAGGAAAAGTGGGAAACACTTTATAGGAAATCATGAATCATGTAAGCTATTATAAGTCACAGATGAATTCCATGATTGTCATAAAAAATATAAGACCATATTCAACTGGATTTCGCCTCAATTGCAAGATGTGATATCAAAAGGGCAGCCAAGTTTGGGAGTTTTACTTTGAAAGCAGCAAGTAAGTTGCAGGTAAAACTTAGTCCCTTTGTAAAATGTATAATGAAGCAATAGAATTCTTAATGAATCAGATGAAAATTAAGCATAGGACTGGCCAGATATGGGATGACTTTGACGTAGTTGGCCAGCTTAAATATATTGCAGTATATGGACAAACAATCCCTGTTTTGTTTAAAGGGTAAGGCATTTTTTAGTATCAGTATGCACAAAATGTCTCTGTCTTAAATATATTGTTAATGGGTTAAGTGCAGAGGACTCTTGTATTTGTCTATATGTATTTTGTGGTCACAGCCTCATTGTACCCCCGCCTAATGGTTTTAAAAATTAGTGGTGAGCACAACTTTCCCTTGCTTGTTAAAGATGTGATATCAGTCATAACACGATTCTTCAGTAATATCCCATTTTGAAAATGTTCTTATCTGTTATTTTCATTTGTTACTGCTGCATCATTTACAATCAGGTGTCTCTTCCTTGGAACACTCCATGTTTTTGACCATTTATTTCTATTTGTAATAGCAGAGCTTATTTATATGTTTTTTTTAGCTGTGTATTTTAGCTTCCCGTGTAACATTTTGCAGGCTGTTACACCATTGGCTTCTTTCTTTAAAAGGATTCTGTCATGATGTTTTATGATGTCAATTTTATTTCTAAATTACACTGTTTATACTGCAAATAATTCACTCTACAATATAAAATTTAATTCCTGAACCAGCAAGTGTATTTTTTTTCAGTTGTAATATTGGTGTGTAGGCAGCCATTCAGGTAATTTTGCCTGGTCATGTGCTTTAGGATGGAACTTCTTTTTGGCAGGCTGTTGTTTCTCCTACTCACTGTAACTGAATGTGTCTTAAGGTGGCCATACACAGGAAGATCCGCTTGTTTGGCGATGTCGCCAAATGAGCAGATCTCTCCCCAATATGCCCACATTGAGGTGGGGATATAGGGTTTTTTTACCCTGCCTGATCGGCATCTGGCCGACTTTCGGCCAGATATTGATCGGGAACGCCCGTTGGATGGCCCCACACACGATCTCAGTCTGTTGGCAGCTTTTATCAGCCCGTTTATGGGGAACTTTAGTGGGACCTGGATTTTACTATTGAGTCCTGTTCTTAGATCTACCAGGCAGCTGTTATCCTGTGTTACGGAGCTGCTATCTGGTTACATTCCCATTGCTCTGTTGTTAGGCTGCTGGGGGGAAAGGGAGGGGGGTGATATCACTTGAACTTGAAGCACAGTAGCAAAGCATGACTGAAGTTTATCAGAGCACAAGTCACATGACTGGGGGCAGCTGGGAAACTGACAATATGTCTAGCCCCATGTCAGATTTCAAAATTAAATATAAAAAAATCTGTTTGCTCTTTTGAGAAATTTCAGTGCAGAATTCTGCTGAAGCAGCACTATTAACTGATGCATTTTGAAAAAACACTCTAGGAAGGAGGTTTAAATAGGAGATTTAATGGCAAATTACTGAGGCACGCAGACATGTAGGTATTAGAAAGAAAACAAAGCTGAAACCCTGCACTGACCTCTGCCTCATTTCACGGGTTTTTATGAGTGAGAGATCAGAGGGTGAGTCAGAGTTTCATTTGTGTGTGGGTAGAAAGCATCTGTCAGAGGCTTTATAACAGCCAAATTAACAATACTTTGCAGGCTGCCTGTTCATATAGCACGTTGATCTCATCACACTGAACAATCATCTTAAATTCTATCTACAGTAGCATTACTCAACCCACAAAAACTAAATCATGGTTTGAACAGGTCGTCTAATAGGAATCTTCTTCATAAGCAAATACTCCTAAAAATGCAACTAAACAAATGTATTTAGTTGTTTCTAAATGGCAAGAACATATTTTGCTGTTCTTTGGAAATCTGTATACCTCAAGGGGCAGAGCTGCACATTCACCAAAAGCTTTCTCATTGGTTAGTAGATGGAGCAAGAACAATTAGACCAAGAATACCAGTACCATTTTCCCCATGTTCCTAAAAATGGGGAAATTCCTAAACAGAGCTCACTATCAATCTAATAAAAGTAAGAGATAGACACCGATGTCTACTTCCACAATAGATGGTGGCAAGTCACTAAAGTACGTTGGTATATTGCTCTGCACAGGTGTGAGTCTGTGAAACTCATCTGGATAGAAAACGCCTATAAACACTATTATTTCAACAATGGAACCACTACTTTTCATAATATTCTAGGCAAAAACATTAACAAAAGCAAGTGCTTCTGGTCTACAAACACTCAAACATGAACATATAATGCACTGTATCATATGACACAATAGAGAATTGCTTATAGAAACCACTGCTCAACTGTGCAGTATCTTCAATTCCTCTGCATTCTGAGGTCTCAAGGGCAAAGTTTTGACTTGTGGCAAAAGAAGCCTTTCTGGTCTAAACAAGACTAGTATCCATAAATTAGATCTCATGAGACACACACACAACATTAAACTTACAAGAGCACACACAAAGCAGCCTTTATTCTGAACTACATGTATTTATACCATTTTAATAAAAGGACATTGTGGTGGATCTTGCTAGAGGACAGAATATGATTAATCTGGAACATCTAATAATTATGTGATTGTTTGCCAAAGCAAGAGAGGGATAAATCACACATAGAATGGTATGTGAAACAAACTAGTTGTTTTTCATGAGTGTAAACTATCCCAACAAGATAAATCACATCACATTATATTATTAGAATATAAATAAATAAATAAATATATTTATATATATATATACATCAAATAATTTCATGTTCACTGCAGGGGGTTATTTACTTTAAAGACTGCAGTCTCAATCTGATATTTTATTTTGCATTTTGCTGCACAGAGACCTACTGCTTTTTTCACCAATACATTGCTAACTGCATTTGTCATAGCTGTATTTGTGAGAAGGTGAAAGCAAGAGGCATGTAGGTGTACCCCCCGCCCACCCTCTAACTTGCACATCATCCAGATGCACAAATTAAGCAGAGGCCACAGGCTTCAACAAGGCTCTATATTTACCAGCAGGGGCGTAACTACAGAGGAAGCAGACTCTGTGGCTGCATGGGGCCCAGGAGGTATAGGGCCTTATGAGGCCCTAATTAATGAGCAATTTCAGTATGTACTGGTAAAACAGGACAACCTCTAGATATGTTGGGGGCCCTAAAATAAATTTGCTGTGGGGCCCAGAAACATCTTGTTAAACCACTGTTTACCAGCTGCCCTATGGGGGGGTGGTAAGAACAGGCAGTGCCATTCCTAGCGCTGCTGAGCCTGGCTGCTGCCTCACTCTCCCACTCCACACAAACTTTTTCGTCAAAGCAAGTCAAAGAGGTGACCACGTCACTAGTGCAGAGATTGCGGGGTTTTTTTTCGTTTTTTTTTAAATGGAAATTCTGCTTTTGAAATTACCAGAGGTGGCTTTTTGCCTCCCTAGGTATCTGGCTGCTCACTGTTGCCTTAGGCAGGTTCTCACCTTGGCTCATAGCAGAAGCAGCTCTGAGGACAGGCCTGGTCTGCTCCCCTTAATCCAGTGCTTGATGAAGACTGTAGCATTCCCCTGGGTACAGTTGCTTGTTAAGTAATTGTTTAGGGGCACCCCATAACATTGTAGTACTTCAGGGCATTTGTACACATCACAAAAAGAGACATATATAAAATATAATGTTAAAGTTGTGCCAGTGTATGTAGTTTTATCATTAGAGGTGTCCAGCCAGAACCCTGCTTTTATTACAAACCCTTGATTTCTATCTGGGCTTATGAACGGCATTTGGTAGTATTGATCTGCTATGACTTTACACTACAGTATGGTTTATTTCAACTGGTAAACAGCTAAGGGAAAAGCAAGGTCTGTAAATATCTTTAAAGTGCTAAATAAAAGTCATCATATGTGTCATTGAGACAAAACAGCAGCCATTTCTTTTGCAGGTTATATTATTTCTGGCAGTCAGCTGATCCCGGTGGTGATCAGCATCTGGTCTAATAATCCACTATAGCTAGTATATTGCTATGGGTTACTTAACATGCAAACTTTGGATCTTATTAAATAAAACTCTTCTGCCATGTATTACAACATTTTGAAATTTTGTGTGGAGTTCTTTTATCATATAAAAGCATATAGCTGCAGGATGCCTTCTTTGTTGTATACTCTGCACCTTAACTTTTATGCATATATTCCTAAAACAGTACCCCACTTCTTCACTCATGTTTCAGCCCTTATGTTGCTGTCACTTATGCCCAGGACATACTTTAAGCTCCTTCACTATTAAAAACAACTTCAGTTTTAGGCTCAAGCCCCAGCAACAGTCCCAATCCTTCTTCCACAGAAGTTTCACTGTTCCCCCTCAGTAATTCCAACAAGCTCCCCTAGCAGTGTCAAGATCAGCAAGATCAGTGCCAACAGGAACCATCATTCTAATGTCAGAAAGCACCATTTATCACTTTCAGACACATACAGCCAGGCACTGACAAGCACAAACCAATACGCTGTCAGAATAGTGTCGACAGCAGAGCAGAGTCACAAACATCATTGTACTATTCACATATTATACTATACCATTGATAAATACTCTTTAAAAATCCCATAGAAATGAATGGAGAGTGTTGAAATTTCACACTAGTGGACTTTGGTGATGATGCTGATGATGAGTGCAATCAGACCAGTCACTGAATAAAAGTAGTGTACAATACAGGCATGTATCATGCATGCTGCAATCTAAGCACTTGTTTTAAATGTTTTAAAGTGCTGTGAAGAGTGGGGTATTCAAGGAACAGTAACATCAATTTTTTTTTTTTTTAAAAATCCTTTGTATATCCGGGCATATTCCGCTTCCAGCAGCGTCCAGTCCAATGCCAAGTCATGACGGAAAAATTTGTTCCCAGTTTTCTGTGAAGGTGAATACAGAGTTAGTAGGTCTCTGAGGCAACAATCCTTTAGCTGAGCTCGTCTGTGCCCGTTACGGAAGTAGCTACCAGGGGTTCTACATCTTCTTGCCCTGCCTTCCTCTACAATGCCAAGGTGTCCAGCAAGCAGCAGCAGCAGCACTGGCAGTAGGGAGCGTGTAAGGGGGAGCGCAACGTACGGACTGTTTCTCAGTGGGGGTATTATTCACAGGGCAGGAAGGCACGCAAGTGCCCCCCACCAGGCAGATGATGTGATGGCACCCCGGAGTGAGTGGAGGCTGCTGTTGCTGCCGGTGCACAAGGAACACCAAACGCCCGATCCGCAGTCACTCGCCAACTCCGCCTCCTCTCAATGCCATTCACTGCCCAACATGGTCACATCTACAGGGGAGCAGCCCCAGCACCGTGACCCGGAGCTCCGGACTCGTCCAAGTCATTCTGCCTTCACTTCTGCCACTTGCTTTACAAGCTGTCCATAGCCAGGGAGGAGCAATCCAGCGCCGCAAAATGGATGGTCGCCATGTCGCCTTTTCTGAAGAGGAGCGGAAGTGGAGTTTTGGTAAGTTATTTCTTAATAAAGACTGCAATTTTAAAGTTTAATGTGTCTTGGTGGTTTTTTTTGATGTATACTAACACATTTTAAAAAAAATGTTTTGATGTTACTGTTCCTTTAACAAAATATGGAAGTTGTTTCACAAGTGTAGCTCCCATGTCCACTACTGTTAGAATTTAAAATACTGTGCTACATAGACCAGAGGGTGTGTTGGACTGCCAGGATATGTAATACATAATAAAAAAAACAGTAGCACCAAAACCCTTTGGAACTTAAGTTTTCACTTAAAAATAAAATACCAATAGTTTTCATTGTTCTGTTTACCTGAAACTGTAGGACATTTCAAGAGAACTGTTCATTGTAAAAATAATGTGCCTAGCTAGTCAAAAATATAATGTATTTAGGCTGAAGTGAATTGATTTCTAATGTTATAGCCAGAACTCAACTTCCTCCTTCTCTCTAACCTGTTATTAGTCAGCTACTTGAAGAAGGGACCACATGTATCTCCCTTTCTAGTCCCTAGTTGGGTTCTGGCTATTATGTTAGAAATCTGCTCACTCCAGCCTTTATAGATGACATTTTTGGCTGACTAACTATATTATAATATATTATATTATATATTTTTTTGTTGTTTTTTTTTGCACAGCCTATCCATTAACCCAATTTCTTTTTATGGTGTCCTGTTCCTTTAAAGCAGCGCTGTCCAACTTCTGTGGAGCAGGAATGCACATGATTAAACAGCTTGGACCCTAACAACTATTTTGAAATGCTAACAAACCCCCAGAACAAATACCAGGCATGTTCTACAGGCAGAGCAGGGCACACACAGGCAGAGTCTGGCACACCCAAGGACAATGGGTCAGACAGAGTATGGCACACCCAAGGAGGATAGGGCAGGCAGAGTATGGCACACACATGGAGCATATGGAAGGCAGAACAGAGCAGGAGACAGGGAAACCTATCAGGACCACTCTAAGATGTGCTACATACAGTGACACAGTGCTGGTGCCCCATTAGAA
This sequence comes from Xenopus laevis, assembly GCF_017654675.1. Lineage (NCBI taxonomy): Eukaryota > Metazoa > Chordata > Amphibia > Anura > Pipidae > Xenopus > Xenopus laevis. The sequence goes on from NC_054378.1 coordinate 76,131,022, forward strand.
TTTTGTATGAGTGTGAACAGGTGAACAATGTGGGCAGTTTCAGTCTTGGTCTCAGGTGTGAACAGTACAGGGCTTTAAGGATGTGAACAATGCAGGGGGGATTACATGTGTGAACAATATAGGGGATTACAGTCTGAATTTGAGGTTTAAACAATGCAGGGGCCAGTTAATCTCTGTATTGATACCTTTTACAGTTTACACATGGTAAACAGACAAAGTAGGCATGTGGGGCCCACACAAAGGGGGTTGTGGGCTGGCCAGTTGGACAAGCCTGCTTCAAAACATGATTTAGTACCAGATGTACTATTCTGTATTGAGCATCACACTACATGATGCTACCTCCTTTCAAAATTAGGGCCCAGCTTGAGAAAGAGCCCAGTGGGGTCCGAAACATTGCCTTGTATGTATCTACTTTTGTTTTGGGGCCAATAAAGCAACTTTGATGCACTAATATTCAAGTCTGTGGTGTGCTTTAGTGTACCTGGTTTTCTACATATATCTTGGATCACAGGCTGATTGTCCTTAAGCGCACTACCTATCAAAAAGGGTTCCTTACAGGTAGAAGCTCTTCATAATTGAGTGGAATCATCACACACAGGAGTCACATGAGAACTGCCAGAGTCAAGATTTTTTTACAGATGCTAATAAGCTGCACCTCCTTCCCAAAGCACAAGTAAGCACATCGCTTAGTAGAAGTCTTCATTAGAAAAAAAAATCAGGAAGGATTTTTTTTTTGATCAACAGATCTTTAAAGAAAATCCGCCCATGCTCCTCTTCTGGATGCCTATTGCTTCTCCAGTCACTGAAAACCCTCCTTCTGTAGCAACCCCTTGAGCTCCAGCATTGGCTAATGAACTTGTATTCTGCACCTCTGACCTACAGGGAGGATCCTCAGACCTGTAGAGAGTTGTGAACCAATATTCCATCCAATTTGGATTACAACCCACACACACCACACTTCTGAATGAGCCAAGGTGGGATATGTTATCTCCATGTTGGAAGGTAAAGCACTGGAATGGGCATCTCCTTTCTGGAAAAAGAACTCTTCCCTTTATCCATGTTGCCAAAGCTTTTCTCCAGACTTTCTATACTGTTTTCAGTGCTCCTGGCCATGTCGCTGCTTTCTCCTCTGCAGATCTACTATGAGGCTTATGTGGCTGACTTTTACGAAGGCTGTCTAATAAACTTAAGGATGATCTTTATCCAGAGATCTCTCTGAACAACTGGAGGATCTGATTGTTCTCGATATCAAGGTTGACCAGAGCATCAAGAGAGCATCAAGATGATAAAGAGTGAGGCAAGAGATAACAACCTCTTTTGGCACGTTTCTAAAGACCTTCCTCTTGAAAGAGCCCTCCTCCACAGTTTTCTTCCCCCTCCTCCAAGGAACCCATGCAGATTGGAATAGCACATGTTTCTGAACAGGAGAAATTCCGTAGACACTCTGCTGGTTTGTGCCTGTATTGCGGTGTCAAGGCTCAGCCAATAACTGTCCTCCAGCCCCTAGGTAAGATTTGGGAGTCTGGGTGGCACTGACACTTCTCCCCAAAAGGACTCTCATAAATTCCTTCTTCAATTGCAGATTCAACTGGCTTCTAGAACTGTCAATTTACAAGTCCTCCTTGATTCTGGAGTTGCAGGGAATTTCATGGACACTGCTTTTGTCAATTTTGGTATTCCCATTTTTTCCCATGTCTACTCACCTGTGTGTTCTGGCAATTGATGATAGACCACTAACATCTGAAATCATCTCTGAGGCAATAGGGGCATTACCTCTGACAGTTGGATCCTTGCATAAAGAACCATCTTGTCCCATTATCAATTAACCTTCTGCTCCAGTGGTTATGGGTTTACCTTGGCTCCGACTGCATAAACCTATCATTAATTTGTCTGCCGACCAAGTCTCCCATTGACTTCTTATTGTGTCAAGAATTGCTTACACACAACTTATATTCATTGTATGCCTGTTGCTTCTATTGATCTTCTAGCCATGCCTTCTGTATATAAAAGGTCACCTGAAGCTCTTCCTCCTCCTCATTGCCCCTACAGCTTCCCCATCAATCTTCTTCCTGGAAATATGACTCAGAGAGGTCGTACCTATCCTCTATCTCATGCTGAGACCTTTGCCATGAAGAAATACATCCAAGATTCAATGTGGCTTCATACAGCCATATACCTCTCCTGATGGGGCAGGATTCTACTTTATGGAGAAGAAAGATGGAGGTCTTCATCCTTGCATTGATTGCAGGGGCCTCAATAAAATAACTATTAAGAATTGTTAACCCCTACCCCTTATCTCCAAAAGATTTGATCAGCTTAAAGGGGCAAGGGCATTCACTAAACATGAACTCCTTGGGGACTACAACTTGATCCAGATACAAGAGGGGGACAGGTGGAGGACAGCCTTTAAAACCAGAGATGGTAACCATGAATATCTGATAATCTCTTCTGGCTCTGTAATGCCCCTGCTGTCTTTCAAGTGTTTGTAAACAATATCTTCAGGGATCTTCTGGGGCAATTAATGGTTGTTTACTTAGACAACATTCTTGTCATTTACAAAGATTTAAACAGCCATAGAACCCAGGTGTGGGAAGTGCTCTCGTCTTAAACATTTTTTTTATGCAAAGCTGTATTTAAAGTTCCCAAGATTCCATTTCTTGAATATATAATTTTTCATGAGGGGTTTGAGATGGGCTCTGCCAAAATCTCTGCAATTCAAAAGTAGTCTCTTCCTGCCAGCACCAAGGCCATACAGAGATTTATTGGCTTTGCCATTAAGTACAGTCTGGTCATAAAGTTCTCTTCACGTATTGCTCCAATTCTGGCTCTCAACCATAAAGGTGAAAACCTAACAACTGGCCTCTGCAAGCCTCAGAAGCCTTTAAATCTTTGAAGGAATCCTTTGCTTCAGCCCCAGACACCCTGATCCTCATCAAGCTTTCCTTATCAAAGTGGATGTATCTGGCAGTGTAGCTGGAGCCATCTTATCCCAGGGACAAGTATCTGGTGAGAAACTACATCCGTTTTTTTGTAAAAAAAAATGTTCTTCCTCCAAGCAAAACTACAACATTAGAACCAAGAGTTACTCACTGTCAAGTTAGTTTTGGAAGAGTGGTGAGATCTACTTGAGGGCACAACCCACCCCATCACATCTTCACTGATCATAAAAATGTAGATTATATTCAAGTTTTCAAAAGATTGAATTCTCAGCAGTCTTGAGTCTCTTCTTTAGACGCTTTATCTTCATCATTACCTATTGTCCAAAAAAAGGCCAATGCCTTCTCCAGATGCTTTGTTCCAATGGATTGTCACAGTGAGGACAATGACCCCTACAAGAATTATTGCATCCCTGCTTCCACAATTTGCTTCTTAGATTCAGTCAGCCCAGTCCTCTGCATCATTTGAAACTCCTATATTGGCATGGCATACATTCCTTCTGCATCTTTTTCTGTTTATCATCCCCAGTTGAACAGAGATACTGAAAAGGTAGGCCAAGCTCTTGAACAATTTTTAAGACGCCATGTGTCCCTCTGTCAATATGATTGGTCTGATCTATTTCTATAGGCAGAGTTGTTCATAACAATGCTTTACATATGTCCACTGGAAGATCACCCTTCTTATGGTCTACATCCCCAAGCCTTCTCCAGGACTTTCTCCTTTCTGATGTTCCAGCAGCCAATGACCAGATGGCTCATATGCCTGCAATTTGGAGTTCCACTAAAGCAAATCTGGCAAATCCTTGTTTTCACTTCACACTGATTAGTAAAAGCTACCTTCTGGACAATGTAACAGAGTGACTGGGGGACTGGCAGCTATGCTCTCAATCTCAGCAAGGCACCCCCGCTCCAGGTGTAGGAAATTAAGTCAATTAACAAGAGAGCTGAGAGAAAGCAAACGAAGAGGCAGAACTTGCTGCTAAGTGCTCTTTATTGCACACTAGTAAAAGCTACCTGTTGTTTTGTAGCTATTGGTTACTAGATCTGTTGAAAAGTTTGTGATGTTTTCTTACTGGTAGACCCTAAGGGACCCAGTTTTGTTGAGGGAACACATCAAATGTATGAAGGTAACGGCCAGTGGGTATTATTTATTTTTAATATTTATTTCCTGAATTGGTCACTCCTGTGTGTAAATAAACTGCCTTAAAGAGAACAAAGTGCATGTGTGGATCCTGCAAGCTATATATATATATATATGTGTGTGTGTGGGAGTAACACAACAGAGGAAATCAGATAAACCAGACTAAAAAACAGTGTGGCGTACAAACAAATTTATTATGAACAAGCTATATATTAGCCTGGGCTTTAGCATATACTATAAGACAAATCATTCTTGATTTTAGGATTTTGTAAAAGGGCTCATTTATAAGTGAAATGTGCAAATTTGTGCATACTATTATTTGCTTCTATGCTTGCTGCCCTACATCAGGGGTCAGCAACCTTTACTATCAAAAGAGCCATTTTACCCCTCTCCCTGACAGGCAAAGCCGCAAGACTGAGCCGAAGCAAGCAGGATGAAGAGCCGCATGAGGCTCTAGAGCCGCAGGTTCCCTACCCCTGCCCTACATGATGCCAAAATATTGCTTGCCCCTGCTTTGCTGTATAAGGTACACACGGGTGCCAGATACCCTCGAATTATCACCAGCCTTAAGGCATGCCAGCAACATTTTTGGTGTCACAAGCATTATAATGTCAAAAAAGGAGGTAATCCTCACCCACACTAACACCAATGCAAGTTGTGGATGTAATGCTGCATTGTGTGTAAAACACAAGGTGCCTGCATCCAATTTTAATTTTTAACTTTTTATTTGCATCAGTTAACTTGCTGTAGAGTGTATTTCCTGATAGCAGGCCTACAGATCTCAGCTACAGTACACTACAGTTCTCAAACTTTGTTTTAGCTCATTTTTAACGAGTTCCTGTTCAATGTTGACTTGTGTTTGACTACCCATTTGCATGAGACCATTGACATCTATTGAATGTCCTAATGCTCTGTAGTTTGCTAGGGTATCTACCACTACTTTAGTGGGAGCAGATCTACTGCTACCTCCATTGTACAATAAAACACAGGGAAAATGCTTCATCATGGGTTAAAACATAATACTTTTTGCCCTACTTCTGCAAAACGGCCTTCAGGACTATGTAGGGGAGATATTGGATTGCTAATGATGTCCCACTATTGGGAGAGAATTAATGGCATGGCAGATTCCTCCATGCAAAACTGATACTTCCAGTCAAAATCTCTCACCGGTGTGCAAGAGATTATTAAACTTGTCCTGCTGCATTTGTACATAGTTTGAATAAGTGATGTTCAGTACTAAAGAAATCAGTACTAGAGAGAAGTGAGCTTAGGGGAGTGCTGTTTCTTTAAGACTAAAAATTTATATTTTATACAAGGGCTTATTAAATGCTTCTTTTGTTTGTTTTTTCATAATTTGGGGTGGGGAGGATAATGAGGATAATGAGGAAGAATAAGAAATGCATATAGGCTGAAAGGTTGGTTCGCACCAAAGAAGCCCTGAAGCAATGCTAGTTTTAGATCTTCAGTTTATATCAGCATAATCTTACATTCCATATACAGGGAAAGGTGGTGCAGTTTTTCTCTCCTCCTGTCAGCTGATGACCCAAAAAGCTCTGATAGCAGGGCTTATTTATGTCACTGGTGGGCTTAGGGCAAAGGTTCCATTTTACTGACACACATTTATAGCAATAATAAGCCAGTGGGCCTAGCTCTATAAAATCTTCCTGTTAGTATACTTAAATCCATGTGGCACCTGTGAGCCTGAAAGGATAGGCTGCACTCTATGGCTAAGACAGGAACTGCACTACACTTGTAGAGGGAAAAGCTGACAAAGATTTGAATGTAACATAATTCTTCAGAGAAAACAACCCATCGAGGTCTTTAACAAGCAGAACTTCAAGTTGGTTTGTCAATAAAAAGTCTCCACTAAAGACATCCGGTAACATACATTATGATTTTTTTTCCAATGTAAATTTACAGATTAAGGGTTGTGGCACACGCTGCTACTTTGGGCGATTAGTCGCCCAGTGACAAATCGCCTCTTCTTTGGGCGACTAATCTCCCTGAAATGCCTTCCCACCGGCTAGAAGGTAAATCGCCGGCGGGATGGCACTCAGATTGCTTTGTTTTTCCAAAGTTGCCTGAAAGTTGCCACACGAGGAAACATCGGGCAACTTTGGAAAGCCGAAGTAATCCAAGTGCCATCTCGCCATCGATTCACATTCTAGCCGGCAGGAAGGCATTTTGGGGAGATTAGTTGCCCAAAGAAGAAGTGATTTGTCCCTGGGCGATTAATCTCCCCAAGTAGCAGTGTGTGCCACCAACCCATAAAAGGAAATTCTAAAATGCTCATGTTGTATTGGTCTTACTGCTGATCAAAATGAGAAGTTTGCTGTTTATGGGAGAGGCTTCATTAAAACATTATTGCATATGTTAGGGCTGTGAGTAGGGCCTGCTAATGCTATTGTTTTTTTTTTGTAAACCCCTCTTTGTCCATTTTTTGTAAGATTCTTGTCTGTTATAAATTAATTTAAAGCTTAATTTGCTGGTGCTATATAAATAAATGATGATGGTAGGCCCTATAAGCCTTGAGCAAATGCTCCTTTTGCTGTATATTAACACAACACTGTCTGATATCACAGGACTATCATTCTGGAGCCAGGGCCAGTTAAGATCCCCTAGACCAGCGATCATATACCCAGCCTGCCGCCCCTCTCCCCTGTCAGATGAATACACACATCCACAAGATCTTGCACTGAAAACAGCCGATAGGAGACTGCGCCTACTCCACAAGTCACTCTACGTGAAGAAACTGGAGCCACATCAGGACAGGAGCTTTTAAATCAAGTGCGTTCCTGGTGCAGCTCTTTATTACTCCGGACAGTGGACAGCATGATGGCCGTAAAACGTTGCTGTCCTAGGCCCAGGCCTTTGTGGCCTTCCCACAAATCCAGGCCTGTCTGGAGCAACTTTGATGCTATATTTTCTCCAGTATCATAAGAGCCAACCACAGGTACCCCAAACAGTAGCAACTTGTTTTAGGCATAGTAGCTATTCAAGGCCCCAGTAGCCCCCATGCACTGACCTATAACCAGAAACAATTCTTGTTTAAACATATCCTATTTTTTCCTTCAGAGATGCAGGAACAAAGGGTTTTTGGTTTGCACCATTTACTTTATATACAGCTGATTTGCTGACCATCAGTCATACAAAAGACAATGTGATTAAAACATTTAAAGGGGGTATGTAATTAAAAAGTGTTATTTAAAATGGCATTCTTGTGAATGTATAGCATGCTTGCAATGTAAAATCATTTGCCTTCTCTGGAGTTTCGGTAAATGTTTACTTGCAGAATGTCATTGTGAAAATGTATTACATACACTGGAAAAGCCATTTTGTTGCGAACTTTGTTAAGAAGTCGTTAAGGTCTGTAATTGGTCAGAGAGGATGCAAACGGTCGCTAATATCCATGACCTGACACTAATAATTACATTATTCTTTCATTAAAATGCTGCTTAAAGGTAGTTGTTTTCAGATATTTCACCAGACTTTTCCCAATTACTTTCTATTTTCTATGTGTTACCGTTTTTCTAATATGGAAGTGTAAAGTGTCAATTTTCTAAAGTAGCCCTGGGAGGGGGGGTCGCCGACCGTGTAAACTGTTCTAAATTGATACATTTAGTTGATACATTTCTTATCTTTGTCCCTGCTGAGCAGAATCTCTGGGTTTCATTACAGGCAGCTGTTAGAATTGATACAATACTTGCTAATACTCCAGAGATGCTGCTGAGAAATGTATCAACTAATTGTTGCAAAACTGTAACAGTTCAGAGTCTGCACCTGAATTACTGAGCTGCCAGACTGTAACACCAGAGACACGAACATTTAACTTTAAACTTCGATTTTGTAAAAACTGTAAAAAATAAACTATGGAAAGTAATTGAAAAAAGTCTTTATTTCTGGGGAACAATCTGAAAACAACTGAACTGAAAAAAGTGTTTGGAAAGTGAACAACCCTTTAAGATTGTTCGTACAACAAATCTTCTGTTAGGTAGAAGCTTGCACTTTACTTTGCACCTGACAGCAATGAATGCCTTCAGTAAATGAGCCCTGTGGTTTCTAAAAATAGAATGATTTGCTTAACCGTTACTGCACTAGAGCTAAATGATCAGGAGCTTTCCAAGAGGGGGGCGGGCCCTGGTGCGTGACGCGCAGCCGGACCCCGCCCCCCTCCGTACGGCCCACATTTTCAGTGGCGCGCGGGCTGCCGGGGGGCCCTTAGGGGGCGGGGCTCTCGCACCGCCTGCTCCCTTGGTAGATCCGCCACTGTAAATGATGTGCAATGTGTGGTAACGTGGTTAATCCATTAGCAATACAGAATGTAAAAGGTACAGAATATAAAAGGTAAAAGTTTTACACAATGACAAATGGATCAGAAATCCATCACTAGGTGATCCAGCATAGAGCCTCATAGATATTTTCTCTTTTTTTTACTGTTTTCATTGAACGGAGACTTCCCAGAATTGATCTTCTGTAGGAGTCCCCATTTACAGTATGTACAGTACATTCTAGGAACATTATCCTTACACTGATGTTTCAAAGAGTAGCATAATAAATTTAGCTGCACTTTTATTTTTTGTAACATTGTAATATCTGTAAAGTAATAAAACATTTATTTCCTTTATGATGTATTTTTGCCACATTTGCTAACCACCAAAAACAGTTTCATTTTGAGTCAAGGTTTTTGTATGGGAATTTCCAGTAATATTTTGCGGGTACCTGCAATCAGATGTTAGTGTGTCTTCGGTATCAACAGTGCATAATATATGAGCTGTGTAATTTATCATTGGGGCATTATGCTGGTTCATGTGGAACCCTAGATGTAGTGATAATTCCAGAGTGCTGCACACAGTAGGTTGCATCAATAGGCAGGAGACTAGTGTCAAAATAATCGCACTGCAAGTGACGAAAAATGTTAGTTGCAGCTTGCTACCAAATACACCTGCAATTACATTCACTTTGCGGTATGTGCCAAATCTCCCCACATGGCTGCAATCACACTAGAATTATGGGAAAACACTGCATTGTGGGTAAAATATTTGATTTGCGTCCAAAATTGCACTTTGTACACTGCACTTGCCAGTGGCGGAACTACCGGGGGAGCAGGGGTGCGAGCGGGCCAGGGCCCTCAGTACGGAGGGGGTGTGGCCTGGCTGCACGTCATGCACCAGGGTCCGCCCCCCTCTAGTTATGCTACTGGCACTTGCATAATAATATAAGCCATGCTCTAACTGTACCTGTCTGTTAGAGGAGAAATCATGATTGCCATTTTAATCTGTTTTTTTTTTTCAAGAGTGGAAAAAAATAAAACTGGCAGGGTTTCCATTACCAAACTACCCCACAGAGCATTCTACCGATAGCGTAGTAAGACAAAACAGAGGCGCCAAAAGGATAAAAATAGCTAAAAGCACTTAAAAACCCAATGGGTAATTCAGAGGAGGTAGTAATGAACTTACCTCCTCCAAGCAGACACCAACGAAAGTGGTAATTTTCAATAATAGTTTATTCACAAAACAGTATTGCCACTTTCGTTGGTGTCTGCTTGGAGGAGGTAAGTTCATTACTACCTCCTCTGAATTACCCATTGGGTTTTTAAGTGCTTTTAGCTATTTTTATCCTTTTGGCGCCTCTGTTTTGTCTTACTACCATATCGAGTCCACCCCGAGTGGAGGGGTATTATCCCCGTTTTCTTCTTCTACAGAGAGCGACGTCTTATTCCTGAGTGGGGTCAGGATAATCTCCCCACCTGCCTATACAGTGGTTGCCTATCGGTAACCCCCGCCCCCCTCTAGTTACGCTACTGCATGTATACCCAGCATTTGGCATCAAAATCATATCTGTGCCCAATTTTTTAGGTGCAAATTGGTAATTTAAAAAGGCAGTGACACAGCTGCATATTTGCCTTTTGGGGGCCAGTTACTACACCTGCTCTCAGCCTAAGTACTGACCGGGGCCGGAACTAGGGGTAGGCAGAAGAGGCACATGCCTAGGGTGCAATAGTAAAGGGGTGCCAAGCACCTCTTGCCCCCCTCCTGTTGTGTGTTATTTGAAGAGATAGAGTGAGGGCTAGCACGTGGCAACGAGCATGCACGCCCTGACGCGGGTTTAAACGAGCACTGGGGGAGGGAGGCTTGGTGACAGTACTCTGCTTGGGGAGGACAAATGACTTGGTCCAGCACTGGTACTGACTTAGTGCACATAGGACTCTATACCAAAATACAATAAGCAAGATAGATCTTTGAAACAATCAGCCAAGGTATTTTCTGTAGTATGAACCTCCCTGAGACAGTTAGCCGCATAGCTGATGATTGGTACTCACCTGCACTCTGCCCCTGCTCCCCCCCCCACAACCCAGCACCCCTAGCATGCCATCTAGAATTATGGAAAATGAGGCATTATTTTAAAAATAAAAATTCGACCTAACCCCAACCATGATTTGGCTTGATTTAGTAAAAAAATCCAAACAAAAATTGTACATGTGGGAAAAGTAGTGATAAATTTGCACGACAATTCGAATTATGCAGCATTTTCAAATTGTCGCTTAAAAAACCTGAATTTTTTGGATTTTAATGAAAACCAGCATCAAAGAGCCCAAAACCCTTGAAAATTACTAAGGCATCTTCCATTTGTTATAGGGGCATCTACCATTGGTTTTTACATTACTTTAACAGGTTTTATCTGAAAATTTTAATGTTTCCATTTGTGATGGAAGAATTCCCAAAGGAATATATTAATAATAGGGGAGGATTATTGTTTTTGCAAGCATTTTTTTTCTAAAGCAATATCTAGACCAGTTGTATTTTTCTAAAATACAATATCTAGACCAGTCTTCTATGTCAGTAGAATTTGGCAAAATATTTGCAGAATAAAGTGTTACATGATTTTTCATGATTTATAAACATGTTGCATGACGGCGGTATGAAAGCGACTTTGAAGCAACTTTGAGTTCTATGTAAGATTTTGCAATGATGAGTGGAGGTGTCTCAGACATTGAGAAATTTACTGTCCGGATATCTGGCTTCTTAGCTGACCTTAAAATCCTTATTAAAGGTTTGTTTAAGGCCAGTCAAACTACATAAGTAATAAGGAAATTCACAGTCTTTAAGGCCCATGACACATTCAGACTTTTTACATAATAAATGTTAGTATACAAGAGTCATTAATAAAAAGAGTGACATTACTTGTCTCCCTGTTGTAAAATACACAGCATATTAGAAGTGAGACAAGAGTTCCATGACCTGAATTAAAGCAATTGGCAAACATCCTTGTCATGGAACTCGGAGGTGACCGCTAATATCATTATACTCGTTTGGCAATAGAGGGTACATTAATACAGTTTGGTTATTTGCCTATGTCCGAACTTATAAAATATATCCCAAATGGAGAGATTAAGGGGCACATTTACTAAATTCGAGTGAAGGATTAGAATAAAAAATACTTTGAATTTCGAAGTTTTTTTTGGCTACTTCGACCATCGAATTGGCTACTTTGACTACGACTTTGACTTCGAATCGAACAATTCGAACTAAAAATCGTTTGACTATTCGACCATTCCATAGTCGAAGTACTGTCTCTTTAAAAAAAACTTCGACCACCTACTTCGCCACCTAAAACCTACCGAGCACCAATGTTAGCCGATGGGGAAGGTCCCCATAGGCTTTCTAGGCAATTTGAGATCGAAGAAAAATCGTTCAATCGATGGATTTATCCTGTGATTTTTCCTACGATCGTTAGAACGAACTAATTGCGGTAAATCCTTCGACTTCGATATTCGAAGTATTTTACTTCAATGCCCGAATATCGAGGGTTAATTAACCCTCGATATTCGACCAATAATAAATGTGCACCTACTGTAAATGTATACAGGTGCTGTTTATAACTGAGATACACAGGCCACTCTAAATGTCTCTCTCCTGGAAATCCCCAAGCGTCTTTAGCATCTCAGCATTCTCACTCCCCCCAACTGTCATGCCTTCTAATATCCTTACAATTTACTGTAGAGGGCACATTAATCACTATTTATTTCCTGATATATAAGGTCCTTTATTTTTTTATTTTTAAGTCACTAATTAATTAATGTCATTAATATACAGATAATACAATGTAAATTATAAAAAATAAAATGTAGCTGCCAATGAATTCTAGATGTTTGTTAAACTTAATGGCATGTTGTGTTTCCAAGAAATTCTGCAAAACCTTAGGGCGTCGGTGTTTGCTGTGCATGCTGGGAGTGCTGAATGCAAGTGCAAATAACTGCTGTGTGTTCGAGTGTGATCTGACTACGGTAACTTTTTTGTTTTTTCTTAGTGTGGGGGAATCTTTATTTTGGCATATGGTTTTTAAGGGGCACATTTTTTAAAGTTAACAAGGGGTTGTTGTTTTCTTACTGCTACTAGCAACAGCATTTTTACCTCGTTCCTTCTGCCTGCTAATTAAGGGGGAGGAGTTAATCAGGTAAATCTTGACCAGGCTTAGTGTTCTTTGATACCCCAATAAGTTTGTGACTGCACAGCGAGTGTGGTAGCTGCTAAACAAATGTGATCTAAGTGTTACATGTAAATTAAGTTTAGCAGCGTTAAAAACCTTACGGTGTTTTTTAGGAATTGCACTTGTGAGACTGTAAGTACCAGTGTAAATATGAGTGAAAGTGGATTTGCTGGAATCACTTAGTGTGTGTCTTGTCACATGTATGTGGTGTTGGAGCAGCAGTTCCATGCAGTATTTACATGTGAGAGATGCCGGTGGGTTTTCATCATCAGTGTAGTGGGCGCAAGGGAGATAGCTTTGTGACAGTCAACAGGGGAAGTAAGGGAAGGACGGTTAGGGGCTGTCCCCAATTTGTCCAAAGCAACAGATTCACCATTGTGGCTGAAGATCCTGGGGAGGAAAGCTCTGAACTGGTGTGTATGGAGCAGGTTGAATGTATGGTGAAGTCCTCAAAAAACTAGGTGTACAGTTGAGGGCATGGACTTTCAAGGTAATTTTCTCAGATATTACCTGTGCCACGAGCAACGTTAAGGAGACAGCGGGAGCTTAGAGACATTAATGCATGGCTGAGAGATTGGTGTAGGGAGAAGGGTTTTGGGTTTTTGGAGAACTAGGCTGATTTCTCAATCAACTATATGTCCTTTGCCAGGGATGGGCTGCACCTCAATGATGATGGTGCAGCTGCTTTGGGGGAGAAGATGGCTAAGGGGTGGAGGAGATTTTAAACTAGGCGTGGGGGGAAGGGTTCAGTAAAGGATTAACACAGGATAAACGGTTCTAATGTGGAGATCGTCAAAAGCACCAAATTCCTTGGTGTCCACCTGGCGGAGAACCTCACCTGGTCCCACAACACCAGCTACTTAGCCAAGAAATCAGCGCCTCTACTTCCTGCGCAAGCTGAGGAAATCCCATCTCCCACCATCCATACTCAAAACTTTCTACAGAGGGACTATCGAGAGCATCCTGAGCAGCTGTATCACTGTCTGCGCTGGGAACTGCGCTGTCTTGGAGGGCAAGACACTACAGGGGATAGTGAAGACAGCAGAGAAGATCATAAGTGTCTCTCTTCCTTCCATCACAGACATTTGCTGCATCCGTAAAGCCACCAGCATTGTGGCTGATCCAACACACCCGTCACACTCACTGTTCACACTCCTGCCATCTGGAAAAAGGTACCGAAGCATTAGGGCCCTCACTACCAGACTGTGTAACAGTTTCTTCCCCCAAGCCATAAGGCTCCTGAATACTCAGGGACCGGACAGATCTCTCTCACACGCACACTCCATCTGACCTTACTATATGCCACAACGTTGCGTGGGGACATGATTACACTTTACAAGTACATTAGAGGACATTATAGACAAATGGCAGGGGACCTTTTTACCCATAAAGTGGATCACCGTACCAGAGGCCACCCCTTTAGACTAGAAGAAAAGAACTTTCATTTGAAGCAACGTAGAGGGTTCTTCACAGTCAGGACAGTGAGGTTGTGGAATGCACTGCCAGGTGATGTTGTGATGGCTGATTCAGTTAATGCCTTTAAGAGTGGCTTGGATGATTTTTTGGACAAACATAATATCAAAGGCTATTGTGATACTAAGCTCTATAGTTAGTATAGGTATGGGTATATAGAATTTAATTAAAAGTAGAGAGGGGTGTATGTATGGATGCTGGGTTTTCATTTGGAGGGGTTGAACTTGATGGACTTTGTCTTTTTTCAACCCAATTTAACTATGTAACTATGTAACTATGTAACAGCCACTGTACGCCATTGTATAAATAAATAGCCATTGGATACAATTGTTCTCTATGAGCACATCTGCACTTTATCATGTTCTTTATCATGTTCTTTATCATGTTCTTACTACTATCATATCACAATATTAAAATCTAATATAAAGGAGGAGGTGATTTTAGAAAATGAGGGAGCTGGAGTCTTATGGGTGTAACTTTTCACTAATTGTAAAGAGTCCAGCAAATTAATTGTAGGCGTATGCTATAGACCCCTAAGGAGGGGGCAAAGCTCCTCATGCAAATAGAAAAGGCTGCTAGTTTGGGGAAAGTAATGCAAATGGTTGATTGTAATTACCCAGATATTGATTGGAGAAACAGTACAGCCAGTGGGAACACATTTATAGACTTGTCACATGACAATTTTAGTGCACAAGTTGTTGAGGAGCCAACCAGAAAAAATGCTATTTTGGATCTAGTGATCTCAAATGACCCAGAACTTATAGCAAATGTGCAAGTAATTGAACCCCTGAGCAATAGTGACCATAATGACCATTAATGTTTGTTGCAAAAAACAAATATATACTGGGGCAACAATTTCAGAAAACCTAATTTTAGTGCCTTGAGGGCTGCCTTTCAGAGCATTGATTGGGGCATTATGTTCTCAGCTAAAAACACAGAACAGAAGTGCTTGTCATTTAAAATTATATTAAATAGTTACTGTCAATTTACCCGCTTAAGAAGTAAGCACCAAGAATCACCCCATGTGGCTTAATATATAAGTAAAGAAGTTTATAGGAAAAAAGAGAAAGGCATTTAAAAACCTACAAGTCTGTGGGGACAGTAGTTGCATTTAAAGAATATAAACACTATAATAAATGTTGTAAATACCACAATTCCGAAGGCAAAGATAGCAAATGAAGAGCAGATTGTGGCAGAAGCTAAGACTAACCCCAAAACATTTTTTAAGTATTTTAATAATAAAAATATGTGGGTTCAGATTGTTGCTTTTGCTGTATGGTACCAGTGTCTTTGTACCAGATACAGAAAAGGCAAATCTGCTGAATCAGTTATTTTCTTCAGTGTATACAATAGAGGAGTCAGAGTTCCCAGGGCCACCTCATAGCTGCACTGTTGGCTGAGCTCAATCTAGTCAGTGGCCAGTGGCGGAACTACCGGGGGAGCAGGGGGTGCAATTGAGCCAGGGCCCCCCAGCAGGTCGCGCACTGCTGATTTCCGGCTGATTTCGGGGGGGAAATCTGGTACAGAGGGGGGCGGGGCCCGGCTGCATGTCCCGCACCAGGGCCCCCCCCTCCAGTTACGTTACTGTCAGTGGCTGACTCAGGTTATGATTCATAAGGCTTTATTGAAAATTAATGTAAACAAGGTGCACGGGCCAGATGGCATACGCCCTTGGGTTCTAAAACAGCTTAGTTCAGTTTTAGACTGGCCTCTATTTATGATTTTCTCAGATTCTCTTTCATCTGGTATGGTAACTATGGATTGGAGGAAAGCTGATGTTATTCCAATATTTAAAAAGGGATTAAGATCTCAGCCTGGCAATTATAGGCCTGTAAGTTTGTTAAATCTGTGGTGGGCAAATTATTTGAAGGCTTGTTAAGGGATCACATTCAAAATGTTGTCCTAGTGAATTATAAGCAGCAATCAGCATGGCTTTATGAAGGATAGGTCATGTCAGAAAAATTTGATTGGTCTTTATGATGAGGTAAGTAAGATGCTGGACAGTGGGGGGGCAGTAGATGTGATCTATTTGGATTTTGCCAAAGCGTTTGATACTGTGCCCCACAAACAAACTAAGGTCTGTTGGGCTTAATGAAGTTGTTTGCACATGGATAGGGAACTGGCTACAGGATCGGGTACAGAGGGTGGTTGTTAATGGTACATTCTCTACTTGGAGTAAGGTTCTTAGTGGAGTTCCTCATGGCTCGGTATTGGGTCCACTTTTATTTAACTTGTTCATTAATGACTTATGGGAGGGTATTGTAATTTATCAGTGTTTGCAGATGACACAAAATTATGCAACCCAAATAATTCCAAATCTTAGCTATGAGGAAAGACTGGCATAGTTGGGATTGTTTACGCTGGAGAAGAGGCGCTTAATGGGTGATATGATATAACTATGTATAAATCTATAAGGAGATCATATACTAATCTCTCAAATGCTTTATTTACCAGTAGGTCTTTCCAGCTGACACCAAGTCACCCATTCTGAATCTATTCGGAATCGGAAGGGTTTTTTTTTTTTTACAGTGAGAGCTGTTGTACAGGCTGATACATTAGATAGCATTAAGAAGGGGTTGGCTTGGATGGTTAATATATTAAGTGCTGCCCTTTAAAACGTAATATACTGTATCATGCATACAAAAACATCTTGTATCAGAGTTCTTTGCTTGCTAGTTTCCTGCTTGGGGATTTCCAGAACGTTTGTTCTTGGTTTGATTTTTTAATTTAGCATTCTCTTTGGCTACAGCAACTATTTCATCAACTGCAATGTCAGCTATTGCTATTATGTGTTTAGTGGTTTCCAGAGAATGCTCATCTATGGGGAGAATAGTAATGCCTATTATTTTCCTTACTATGCACAGGAAGGAGGCTGTAATATTTCTAACCTTCTATAGTGATAAATTACAAAGTGGAAGATGGCCATTTTGGCATCAGAATTATATGGGGTTAAAACTTTTAATTAAGGAAACCTATACCCCCAAAATAAATACTTAAGTAACAGATGGACAGCCTATGAAAGAATCTTACCAAACTGGAGCATATATTTAAGTAAATATTGCCCTTCTACATCATTTGCTCATAGCCCCTCTTTTATGATATTCTGCTGCAGAGATCACCTGACCAGAAATACTGCAGCTCTAACTGTAACAGGTGTGGGAGTTAAAGTAAGAATTTTGTCCATTAATTGGCTCATGAACTAACATGTATGATTTGTTTGCTTAGTTTGTGCACCATGAATTGTTGGATCCAAGGGGAGGGCCCTTATTTTAAAATGGCAATTTTCTATTTATGATTACCTAATGGCACATACTACTAAAAAAAAACATTATTATGGTATAATGGTTTAATTAAATGAAAGAGGGTTTTTCATGAGCTGTTTTATGCAATATATGTGTACAATTTGGATTATCTGAAAATGGTCCTATCACAATCACACATATTCATTTTTAATACATGATTGTTTCAATCTGCATTTTATCTGGCCAAATAATAGCTGCCTGTGTTTTGGACTGTATAAGGCTAATGACAACAGTTTCCCTGCCATTGTCTTTTAGCTGTCACAAAAACTACAGCCATTCTTCCGCCCCATGTGTGAAAATAAAATTTTTATATACAAATTAAAATAAATTATACATTTTGTACAGTTTCTAAAATAATTAAGTTTCTCTTCACTCTCCCCCTCTCAGTATCTGTCTCTCTGTGTTGTCCCTTCCTGCAGGAATCCCCTGTCTGGTTTTGATTGACATCCTAGTAGATGTATTAGAGCCAATAAATTATACAAACAAATTATATAAATGTTGCAAAATAACTGACTTTGGCACAAATCCTGCATGTAGAGTAGAGTTGCCACATTTTCTGTTATTAAAATCTGGACAAAGGGACGGGTTGGTTTTGTCAGAGGGTGGGACGGGGACATTGGGGTCATTGCAATGACATTGGGGCATGTCTGGTGATGTTGGAGTGTGTCTCTGATGTTGCTCAAGCTCCACTCATACAATTCTGAATTTTAAAAACATTAAAAAACTGAGCATGATGTTTTGAACCAGACAGCCCCCTAAAAAAAAGGGTCTGTCTGGTACAATACTGGACAGGTGGCAACCCTATTATAGAAAGACAGGATTTCTGGTGATTTTAAAAGAATGACATCTAATAGGTCTTCTATGTAAAAGAAGCACCTCCAAGACTATAATAGATCTGTCATTCAAAATCACACTCCTGACTCCTGCATGAAGAGGGAATGACGAAAAACAGATATTTGATTATCTGTTGATTATTCCAGAAACAGTAAAGAACTTTTAATTCATTATATTAAATTATTATGACTGTATATGTATATGTAATAAAGTTCCCCTTTAAGTATATAGCACATTTCCCCTTCTGATTATTGCTTACTTCTTTTATTCATATTTCATATTGATAGGGACAAAAATATTCCTTAAATTAAAAGAAAATAACATGCCCCACATTGGGCATCATTTTATAAAGGAATCAAACATTACATTAGGACGAGTGCAGCTTATGGCTTCAGACATGCATGGGAGATGGAAGGAGAAAGAAATGTATTGCAGCACTTGTAAAAGCCAAAATCAGCATCACTTTCTCACTCCGGCTGACCCAGAAGGTGTCAAATCCAAGAAAGTCGCAGTGGGAGTTTTGGCGGAGTGGTTTTAAGGAAATAGTGAGAAATTTTCAGAATTTACTGTAATAAATAACCCCCTGCATGTTAAGGAGGATCTGACGTGTTTCATTCATTAGTTAATCACTGACATAGTATTAAAAACAACACATATTTATAGGGGAAATCCAACTGTATGGTCACACTCAGGGGACACCCCCTTCTTCAATCCGTCACTAAATATCTGGATTAACCCCGTTGGCTTGCAGTTTAAAAATATGCTATAATATACATATAGTCAGGAAATGTGGCCAGCAACTGGTTCCATGACTGAAGTAGCTTTAAATTGATGGTTTCTGCTACTTTTCCTTGTAATGTTACTGGAAGTAATTATGGGAAAGATTTAAACACTCTATTACTCAAATAAAATCCCGCAGACTGTCATTAAAGGAACTAGCAGCCATTAATTTGTATTACTGTCACTAAAGTGAACATCCACACAAACTTGTCATCCCTATGGATACAATTAATCACATCAAGTTGGGTTGAATCACTGAAATGTAACAGCCGAGTTTCCGTAACAGGATTTAAATACAGTTAGAAAAATGAAAAATCCTCAGTGGAGAGCTGAGTATAAGAAAGCAGTAAAGTTCAATCTCGTCATGAATTTTTTAACTTTTAACATCTGGGGAGTTATTTATCAAAGGTTGCATTTTAGAATAATGTGAATTTTTTTAAACTGTAATAAATTCGATTTTATTCACAATTCGAATGGTATGTTATTCTGAAAAATTGTGAACATGTAAAATTCAATCGAATAGTCCCAACTAGTGATGGGCAAATTTATTTGCCAGGCCCAAATTCATGGTGAATTTCCACGTTCGCCGGCAGCGAATAAATTCGCGAAACCGCCGCAAAAATTCACCGGCAACAATTCAGATGCTGGCGACAGTTTACTGCACTCCCATTGACTTTAAACGGGACAAATTCGCCCATCACTAGTCAAATCAAATTTGAATCGAATTTGAATCGAGTCTGCCTCAGAAAAAAAATTACTGTTGTGTGTCAAAAGTTTTTTGATGCGTGACATTTTTTTCCTCCCCTTTGAGTCTATGAGTAATTTTCGAAGCAAATCTTGCCAAAAAATTTTCTCATCACTACTATTAACATATTCAAATAGTTCAAGGGACCTCTGCCATTGATTTCTACATGAACTCAGCAGGTTTTAGGTGGAGAATAGTCGAATTAGAACTGTTTACAGTCACTTAGTATTTTTAAATGTTTCTGAAATTCTAATTGTTTAACTATAACACCAAATGAAGGTTTTTGTTCCCCTAGTTGCCAGAAGACTTTAAATATGTTGCAACCACAGCATGTGAAATTGTTTCATTGTTTCACACTCATTCATTGTTAAAAAAAAGTAGCAGTAGTCTGCTCAGTGTATAGAGACAGGAAACAAGGAACCGACCAAATTTTGACATGAAATCACAAGAGAGGCAGCAGTTGTTAAAACCATATTGTATAGGTCTTGCTTTTGTTTTGCAGAGCACTGGAGCCCTACAAGCCTGTCATTAAAAGTACATTTGAACTTTTGAAGCTAGTACAAGTAGGACTTAATTATCCAAACAACAGCACACTCACTTTTTTTTTTTTGCCAGCATAATAATGGAACTTGTTACATGCTTTTATTGTGTTGCTTTATGTGAATATATAGTCATTTTATCGCGAAAATGAAAATTTGATATAAGCTTCAGCATACAGAAATAAGACGTTTTCTAAATACAATCAATTAAATCTATACTTTTTCTAAAATAATCAAGTTTATCTTCACTATTCCTCTCTCAGCATCTGTTTCTCTTCATTCTCTTTTCATTCAGGAGTTGGGTGTCAGATATTCAATGACAGTTAGATCCAATATATCTTATAGGGGCTCATTTTGCCTATAAGATGTATTAGAGCTCGCTCTATTTAAATCACCAGACATCATGTCTCTCTACATGCAGGATTTCTGCAAAATGCAGTTAATTTGTTAGATTTTGTTTGTACCAGAATCAATTATTTGATTGAGCTCTAATTCATCTGCTAGGAAAGGAAGCCCCCTCTATAAGATATATTGGATCTAACTGTCAATGAATATCTGACACCCAACTGCTGCATGAAGACAGAATGAAGAGAAACAGATGCTGAGAGAGGGATAGTGAAGATAAACTTGGTTATTTCAGAAATGATGCCGAATATTTAATTGTTTGTATTTACAAAGTTTCTTATTTCAGTATGAGCTTTTATTAAAAGAAGCTTATATTGATTTTTTATTTTCACGATAGTTCCCCTTTAATATTGTTAATCCACTTGGCACTTATAGGCCATATGTTGTATACATTGTGTAAATCAGTGATCCCCAACCAGTGGCTCGTCTTGTTGCTCACCAACCCTTTGAATGTTGCTCCCAGTGACCTCAAAGCAGATGCTTATTTTTGCATTCCTGGCTTGGAGGTAAGCTTTGGTTGCATAAAAACCGGGTGAACCAATAGCCCATCACAGCATTATTTGCACACCCCAGATTTTCATGGGTAAAAAAGGTTGGGCATCCCTGGTGTAAATGAATAGGAATTATCATTCCTCCTCATTTTTCCTCCACCTCTATTTTCTGGTGTATTCCTGTTCATAAAAACCCCAAAATAAAAATGTGCCTAATAAAAGTATTAGGCAACTCTCCAATTTATTTACATTTATATGCATTTATTCTCTGCTTTTAAAGTTATCTGTAAAATCAATTGCTATTGAAAGCAGCATTTGCTTAACACCTGTTTGTTACTTATTAAACAATGTTGCAAAAGTCTTGGTTCCCAAGCAAATCCAGGTCTGTTAATCAGCTGCCTTGTCTTATATTGTATCCACAGCCTGAACCACCAGGGCAGAGAATAGAATGGGACAGACAAACACTGCTTTCAGTAGCATTTCATATACAAATAACTTAAAAACCCTAGAACAATTGTATATTGCTAAGTTGCTTGGAATTATGTTTTCTTTTATTAGACAAAAAATATTTTTCTGGGTTGGCATTCCCTTTAAAAAGATGTAGAGGCTTGGACAGAGGAGTTGCTAGATCTACTTAAATTTTGCCAGGTTTTTTATATAGTACTGCATAAATGTTTGCTTTTAAAACTAAGGCCTGTTGGTATTAGTATTACTGTTTGTTCATGGATAGGAAACTGGCTAAAGGATTGTATACAGAGGTGGTTGTTATTAGTACATTCTCTACTTGGAGTAGGGTTCTGTATTGGGTTCAGTTTATCCAATTTGTTCATGAAAGACTTAGAGGAAGGAACCTGTAAGCAATATATTTGTTTTAGCTGATGACAAAAAATATGCAGGACAATTAATTCCCAATGTGGCATCCTTGCCAGGGGATCTGGACAAATTTAGTATTTAAAAATATTCAAATCACTTATACCGTTAAAGTGGTAATTCAACTTTACAACTTTTAGAGGCACATTTATCAAGGGTCGAATTTAGAAATCATGAGACTTGTTGATAATAACTTGGTATGTTATGGTACTGCTCTGCATTAAAAGGGGTATACATTCATAGGAGGAGAAGGACATCCTTCCTTACAAACACTGGTAAGACCCAGTCTAGGATATGTAGTGCACTTTTGGCCTCCAGTGCTTATAAGGGATATTAATGAATTTGAGAAATTACAAAGAAAAGCAACTAAGCTGATAAAGAGTATACAAGTTCTCAGTTATAAAGAAAGACTGGCCAAGTTAATATTGCTTATGCTGGAGAAGAGGCACTTGGGGGAGTATGACAACAATGTATACATATACAAGGCGATCATATAATAAACTATTCCATACTGATTTGTTCAGATTAGATGAAAGGAGGTTTCTTCTCTCAATTGCCTTTTTACAACCTTGTCAATTATGTAGATACAATGTCATGAGTATCACAGCACCTCAACATGGAAATTTTTATGGAAATGTACATGGAAAATTAATATGATTTAATATATTTTAAGTAAATCCTTCTGGTCTTCAATCCCCTATTTCAATTCTGGACCCCAGTGTAGGACCATTCCCATCAACTCTTATATCAATGAAAGAACTATGTCAATCCAATACCATTTAACATACTTACGTTTCTTAGCTGGCCCTAAACGTAAGGTGCTTTTTTGGAGGGGTGTGGGATTCCAGTTGGCTTTTGTTCTTCTATCACAAGAGATCCGGCTCGCTAGAGCTCATTGTGTAATACAGAAAGAATGGATTGGGTACCTTCTATTCTCTTTGTAATGACAGTTGTTTTTTCTGTCACAATGATGACTGTTGGAGCCACAGACCAAGGCCAAGGGGTATATTTATTATGCTGTGTAAAATACAATTTGCTGAAAAAACAGTATTGAAAATTTTTTAAACAAATGCTGAAGGTGTGTTTAATTTTACGCCGTGCAAACGCCAGATTTGACAAGGTTATTTTACATTGTTTCCAGTGGAAGTCACATTTGAAAAAATTCGTAAAACTTTTACGCCATTTTTACACAGCAAAGCCTGGCGATGTGTGGTGTATTATCCCACTGCTTTCCACACAGCATAATAAGTATGCCCCCAAGAGTTGGGATGGAAATCATAGAATGATCCTAGAGGCAGGAGGGTTTCTTTTCTTTGTGAAGGCTACTAATAGGGTGCTCCTAAACCTTCATTATTCCCTTACCTATGATTCTTCCACCAAGCTACATACATAGCTGGCATTAAACTATAAGCCCATCTCCAAAACCCTTGTGCTTAATCAACACCCCAGTTTTAAAACTGACTCCTTCTATCCTGCCAGCATATTAGGCGCTTTGGTCCCTTTATACTGCTGCCTGTGTATTCTTTATTGCAAGGCCTAATTCTTTACAGCCTCGAAGCTCCATATTGTAACAAGAACAACACCCCCTTCAACTTCTGCATCCAATATGACCCCGCACCCAAACCAGTCTTGAATGAGATGTTATGTGGTTTACAATATTCCATATACTTGAAATCAATGAAACGGAGACAGTCTGCAAGAGAACATAGAATCTGCAGTTGACATATTACATAGTTAAATCTGTTACTATATTCCTGGAACAGGAAGTACACAGCACAAATGCGCAACTGGGCATCATGCCCTGAAGTTTGCCTGATCTGTGCTTTGGTACTTTCAGTTCCAGTACTATTTACTCTGCATAGCAGGCTGTGTACTGTGTGCACTGACACTAACAAGTATTTCTAGAGTAAGTCCTTTGCTTTGCCCCAGGAGCATATTTTATGGTTTGGTTCTCAGTAATAATAATAACAGATGCCGAAGGAATTATTTTGGCAATGGCCTGAGAAATCCTGAGATCAGCTAGAAACTGCTTTCAGCTATAGTCTTTGGTAAGTACATTTGATATTGCATTTAACACAATGCACCAAGCAAAATTTCAGAAGAACACATGCATCAAATTTCTTTTGAAACACTACTGTGATGTACATCTCCTAGACTGGAGCCTCCTAAACTGTTGGATAGCACAATAGAAAGGGTCAAATCAGTAGCAGGGGGTGGGCAATCCATCATGATAAGATTTTGAGTGAGTTTTTTTTGTCTGTATTGAATATTCGAGGCTTCAGCATGGTGACATATTAAAGGCATATTTCTCTACACAGTAACCTATGCTAAGGTCGAATGGAAAAGGTTTAGTCCAAGCTGTTGGATTGGCTACTTCCTAAACACTCCTGCCATGATAGCAAGGTTACTGTTTAAGTAATATCTTAAATGTTGAGTCACATAGTGCACCTTAAATAAAATAAAATCACAATTTTTCTTCACCAGACAACTGGATCCAGCCAAATCCAAATCCTGCTGAAAAAGACTAAATCCTGGATTTGGTGTAGCCCACACAAGGAGCACCCTTCTGGTGTGGGCAACAAAGTGCTAGTAAGGGGCATTTTCTTGTAAATATAGTATTGTTTCCCCTTACCAGAATGAGAACTCTATTAAACTACTCCTCAGGAGGAGAAAACAATTTGATAGGTGCCCTTTAAAGGGGGCAATATATAGTATGTCTGTGTTCAACAGGGTATGTGTTGGACCTGCATGCTTTTTGTTTAAAATTAAAAAATATCTACTCTGTTTTTTCTTTATCACACTATTAACTACACTGTTGCAGAATGGTGGAGCTGAATAATTTATTTAGCAACTCTCTGTTACAGAGCACAAAATCAAAACCATTAAATATGCACTTGGAGCAAACTCCAAAACTTGGATCAAGTCAAGTCAAAATATGCACTCGGAGGAAAGCTAATGACACACTCCCAAAACACTCACTAATATCAGTGTATTTAGTACATGATATCTCAGTCCTTCTTTGCAGCTGTGGGATGATCAGAATGCAATTAATCAAAGTACTCTTTCTGGTTTAGGCCTTTGCATAACAAACTCTTCCTTGTCAGCAAACCTGAAACACATATAGCAGCTGGGGTAAAGGAGATTAATTTATACAGAGCTAATGTTCTGGATTCCAGCAAGCATAATGGGGGGGGAGAATACGGTGAAAACAAAACAAAGATCGATTAATGTGCTTTAATAATGAATAAAAATGAAAGACTAGAATGTACAAAAACATTTTCTATAAAGTACAATTAAGTAAATTACAATTCACTAAACTCATATATTTATAGGCATTAAAGTAAAGGTTCTGCCTCTATTTATTTTTTTTTGGCTACATGGTGATTTAGTAAAACCACAAATTTGTGGTCACGTATTACTATAAAGAGAAATATAATCTACCTAATGGCTTTCTGTGCTGCTTCACTATCAAAATGTATACTTGTATGGAGAAATCTGGTTCAGGTCCAGGCCCGGACTGGCAATCTGTGGGTTCTGGCAAATGCCAGAGGGGCTGCTATAAGGTCCCATAGAAAGTCAGTATTTAGTGGGCTGGTGGGGGCTGTTTGGGCCTCTGTGTGGGCTACTTGGGCCTCTGAGTACCTGGTATGCCAGGGCCTATTTTAATTCTCAGTCCGGACCTGTTCAGGTCCATTTGTCAAATGTGTCTTATCACTCTTAGCCACGCTGATATCCAGATGCTGAATGTGAGATGGTGTGATGCAGAAACCATCATGCCAGAACATTTCTATATACAGCACTATGTTAGTTTTAAATATTATATTAACAGCACAGCAGCGATAAGGCTGTGCCTTGCTGTAACGTGATTAGATAATTGTCTAGACAATTACATATCTCTTATGTTTACTTCCATGATACCTCCACGTAACTCCCTGCTTGTCTCTTTGGATTGTTGCTGGTGTTTTGTTGCCAATTTTAGTTTCAACCAACAAAAAAAAGTAAAAGTTCAATGATCACTTAGACAGTTTGGGAACTTGTCCAAACTTTGATTGCAACCTTCATAAGGCAAAAGTAGAATTTTAGTTGGCACAGCAGGGCTGCGGTATCATAATTAACCTGAGCTTTTGAAAAGCCTGCGGCAATGGAAATGCTGTGTCAAATTACTGAAGACATACAGAAAATTAGGAGCACCTTTGAGCTTCTCAAATACAGGTGTTTAAGAGTTATATAAACATCTGCACTCCAGGAAACAGGGCTGCCAAGCACATTTTGTAAGACCTGTATCATTTCATTCATTGCAGTAGACAAATTTCATATAAATCACAGAGCTAAGGACGGTTCATAAAGTTCTTGCACGGTTCATTAAACTGCTACTGAAACCAAGGAAATGAGGAAATCTACACAACATGGAACAAAAGCAATGTGCTCCTTTTTTTTTTGTAGATGATAGAGAAAAGAGGTACCACTCCCAGTAACCTAGATCAACCTTTTAAAAAGAAGCTATGGCTCTCCATGAAATCCTTCTAACATTTCATATTGTTTTTTGTCCTCGTGCAAAAACTTTCTCTAACTTCCTCTGCTACCGTGAATACCAGCAGACTGGTAGGCCAACCATGAAAAACTAGTAACAGCATCTGGCAAACACAGTCCATTTCAATCAGGGCTGGCCTTAGGCCAATTTCACCTTGGGCCCAATCAGGTCCTGTACCCATAGGGGCTGCACACAGTGGTGAGTGTTGTAAGTGAGCTGCTGCTTGAGCGTGGGAGGCTGGGAGCATTGCAGTCCTTACCATCCTGATCAGTAGACTTTGTGTTTATTTTTATGTATCATTCAAGATGCAGTAAGAGATACAAATTAAGAAGCATTAGATTCTGATGAACCAAAAGGTGCTCATTTTCCAAAATTGCCAGTGAAAGCCATTACCATACATCAGAATAAGCAATTACAGGGTTACATGGTGCTAAATCATCTAATGCTCCAGTTGGTTAAATGTTTTTGTGCTTATGGGTACAATAAAGAACTAAATCCCAACAGGGATGCTGCTACCATTTGCCTCAAGTGGCATCCATGGGTTGCCAACTGTGGCCAAAAGTCTCTCCCGGTAACTTTAAGCCGAAATTGCTCTCTGCACTAGTAATGCATCCCCAACCAGCACCGAAGCTCCTAAAAGTAAGCGTGGGGGGACAAGGGGGAAAGATATGAAAAGCTGCCTTAGAGCAGCCACGGCCTCCCAAATCCCCAATATTAGTATAATTATGCAAAAATGATAACTGCAGTGTCTAGTGATAGTAATCCTAAATTGTTGTACTGATTATGGACAGGTATGTACTGTACTAAACCATAGTGTGTAGGGGGGTTAGGACTGGGAGGATCACTTCACTTACTGTAACACAGACACTGCAGATAAGTTACACACACAGTTGCATTCAGCAATGAGAACAAAGCAGCTCCCCCACCACCACTCTGCATTTAATAGCACTCTGCTCACACAAAAGCAGGTTATTTTTCAAATATATATGTGTATTTATGTAACATATATTCAAATAAATATCTTAGTGCTATCCAGAATTGGAATTCAGAGAGCTGTGTATCTAAATCCATTCCGTACCTAATAAACAGTACAATACAATTTAGACAGTACAATACAATTTAGGGTCACATTTTGGCACGTTTACATAAACAAGAGCCAGTAATAAGAATCAGTTTACGAAATAAGGATTCATGGCCACAGTAAATTCTGTAGACTCCTATGTATTACATCCAGAGTTCCACATGAATACATGCTTCACTGCATGATAGGCTCTGGGTTTAATTAACTTAATCTCAGTGAAGTTTCAGGGCACATTCTTCAAAGGTTTAGCAACCTATATACACCTAGGTGCATTTTTTTTACTATAACCAGAAGAAGCTCTAGTAAGACAGGTGTGGACCCTTCCTTGCAAAATTAGCACATGCTGGAAGTTGAGGGCATGATAGTGGATGATAAAACGACAATGCCTTATATTATACCTATACCTCATTTTATGTTTGTACTTTCTCTAATAACCATCATTTGTAGCAGGTTTTGATGTGGCCCCAGAGTGTCTAATGCAGAAGGCAATGTGCACTCTACAACAGGTTTTTTTTTAATAAACCCTGCTAGAGTGTAGTCATTGTCAGTTAAGACAGAAACCAGATAGACATTGGCTGCATTTTAAATTCTGCATGTGCCCCTGACGCAGACCGCTTTTTTGTGGTCAACATGCATTGTTTTTTTTTGTAAAATTATAGAGCACAGCACAGTGACACCTCTAATACAAGCGCATTGAAGACAATGGGCGTCAAAATAATTTTGACATGTGACAATTTTTATACGTGCAAATGTCCAAATGCATTAAAGTCAATGGGCGTCTGAATCATTTTGACACACAACAATTTTTATGCGCGCAACAATTTTGACGCACACAATTTTTTTTTGGCGCAGTGAATTTTTCCCCTGCAAATTTTCGCAGGAGTTTCCCAAAATAAATTCACCCATCACTGCTCATAAGCTGCAGGGCTGATGCATCTGGTGACAGTTTCAGCTCTGCCTTGGCTTAACATACATGTTTACTATATAAACACACAAACGTACACATAATTAGATTTATGGGAACATAGTGAATTTTTGGTTTTGTTCATTTTGCTTTAGCTCATCTTGTTCACTGTAGAACCACTGTTGTATGCCAGGACCTACCAGTTTATGAAAAAAAGTCCTATAAGGAAAGTGCAAGTTGAGAACAGTGCAGGTGTGCTGCGGCTGCAGAACAGCTGTGCTATAGCAGTACAATGGGTGCCTTACATTAGAACTAACAGTCATGCTCAGGGTGACCACATCAAAGCTCCATGCTCAGCCACAGTTGCACAGCCCCTTTCAATAAGTGTCCATGTTATCCTGTCTTTTGAAGCTCACACACTGAAAAGTTGTAATGCCATTTTTGATACTTTATCACAGGTGACACTGGAATATTGGTGTGGCTGTGCGTTTGTGCAATGTATCTGTGTACAGAAAGTTCATATATTAAAGAAGAGAGCGACTGGGGTTTAGAGATTTTACATATAAAACAGTACAAATAACAATATTGCCATATTGGCAGCATGTACTTCACAGGATTTCACACCCACCGACTGGTGAATTTCATGTATTTAGCTCATATGTGACTTTCTGTTAGTTCTAATGTGTCTTTTGATTTCCAAATGTTTTCAAGGGTATATAGCATGAAGTACAAAATTGGGGAGTTGTGGAAGCACTCCTAAGGCTAAATCAAAGTATATTTAAGTATAATGGAAGTGCTACTTACAATGCACTTCCCTGGGCCCCTGTCTCATAAGTAATTCAATATAAATGCAAGTGCATGTGTTTACAAAAACAGGGGTTTTTTAGTTACAAAGTTATGATCATAAAGTTGAAAAGCCACCATACCACGTCAAGGTAAACCCCATATGGCGGTCCCTAACTTGTTTATTCTCAGGTCATAATATAAAAAGACAATTCTCTGCATAATAGCATTACCTGTATTCAGTGTTTGTGGAACATTGGTTTCACTCTGGAGCCTAGATCCTCCCCCGCCAGTTAAGGCTTTTAAGAGAGAGAGATTGCCCAAACCAACGCCCATATTTAAAAGCATAGGACCACCATTAGTATATAGGGGTGGGTATGGGGTGCTATTAAAAACCACATGAAGCTAAGCCACAGCTTCAGGCTAATACAATGTACAAAATTGGGGGGTTGTGGAAGCACTCCTAAGGCTAAATCAAAGTATATTTAAGTATAATGGAAGTGCTACTTACAATGCACTTCCCTGGGCCCCTGTCTCATAAGTAATTCAATATAAATGCAATATATAGCATGAAGTAACATTATGTAGAAGCACAGAATCCGTTAATTAGTTCCAGAATAACAGTCCTTGAGCTTACTTAAGAGAAGGCTTATTATAAATATCTGTTAATTGTACAATTTGAACATGTGATATTTTTTTAAGTAACACACCTTAGGCGACTGTTACATGTTCAGCTGAGAGCGGAAGTTGAAGTCAATTGAATAAGTTGAAGTTACTGAGCCACAAATTAAATTAAGCCCCCTTAAAGGGGACCTGTCACCCAAAAGAATTATTCAAAATCCTATTTTATCATATTAGTCAAGCAAAATGAACTATCATTACACTATATAAATGATTTGAATCTTGTTTCCTTCAGTCTGGAATTTCATAATTATAGCAAGCAGGTAGGAGACTGTCACGACCGGCACCCGATACCAGAACAAATGCCAAGCACCCTGGTCTCAGCTTCACCAGTAGTGTAACCACCGTTGGGCTTCGGGAGGAGCCCTCAGCTTACTTGGGTGCCACCTGGACTTAACGAGGGGTGCAAGGCAAGATGTTCTGGCTGGCGAAGGGGCACGGCTGTTAGCAGAGTCTTTTGGGCCGAAGGTCACGGTACAAATGGAGCAGGCTAGAGAATCGTCAGACAGGCTGGGTCGAGGCAGGCAGATATCAAGAATCGTCAGGCAGGCAAGGGTCAAACCGGGTTGTCAATCAAGGGGTTAAGCAGGAAGAGTTGTAGGCAGGCAAGGGTCAGGATACAGAATGCAGAATAGTCAGGAACAGGCTGGGTCAAACACGGGTAATCAAAGACTAGATTCAGAACAGATCAAACGCACAAGGCTCAGGAACCACAAGAAACAAGTTCTATCACGGGCACTGGCTGGGAGTAAGAATGGGCCTTAAATACCTCAAAATTTCGCACCAAAACGTGAGCCAATGCGCGCTGGCGTAATCGCGCCAGCGCGCCTGTACCTTTAAGAGGCGCGCCCTAGAGAACTAAGATGGCGCCGGCGCTGGAGGCCGGAACCGGAGCGCGGCGGCGTGGCGGCCGTCCACGCCGCCGCACCACTAGACCACCAGGTGATTTTATTACAGAGCCATTTTGTATACACTGTTATTAAGGCAAGCCTTGCATCATCTCAGAATCTTGTTTGTGCACCAGAATGGGGGACCTGATGTCCATCCCCATGCCCTGACTACACAATTAAATGGTGAAGAGAACAGAGGGAATGCCGGAGAGCAGTGACATTTAGGAAGTGCTAAATGGAAAGTGAAAGTAATTGCCTGCCCGCATCTATGCCTAAGGCATAGAGGAGGGGCAGACAATATTTGATTGACAGCTGAGATTTTTAAATGAGTTTACAACAGCTATGAATGCTTTAATAAAAAATAGAAATTGGATTTCTAAAAAATAGAAATTGGTTTTCATGCTAGGACTTTTATTATACTATTTTATTTTTGTGTCTGGGTGACAGGTCCACTTTAATCTAAAAAGACATTTTAATAAATATATTTTTAAACTTAATGTGCTGCTGGACCCCATAAACCTCGCCCCCCAGCAGTCACAGGGCCCACCCAGGGGCGATCCGCCAATGAGGCGAGCTGAGGCGCTCGCCTCAGGCGGCATCGCCAGCTAGGTTTCCAGGGGCGGCAAAAAGCCGCTCCTGGTGCCTTTAAGAGCCGAATTTCCGGTTTTTGAACCGGAAATTCGGCTTTACTAGGGCGAGAGAGCGCAATTGCGCTCTCCGCACTAGCGTTGCTGCCTCCCCCCCGGAAATCGAATCGGGCTGGGGGGGCGGCATTACTGGAGCCGCCTCAGGCGGCAATGCATACAGAAACGGCGCTGGGCCCACCTCATTTGTAACTACACCACTGGTTAAGGTGGCCTGTTCAGGGACATTTCTGCACTACGTGCCACCTATCGTAACTGCCCAATTCTGCCTTTTTCACCCTCTGGGCTTACAGTATCTTTTTCCCAAACAGAGCTGGGGACCCATTTTATCCAATGTAAGAAACTGATTTTTTTTTTAGTGCAGCCAAACTATTACTCTCATAGCAATGTGTGACTACTATGAGCAAACATCATTTCCTGTGTTTTTTTGAAACTGCCGTTTCTTGTGTATTACCCCATAAATCTCAGTGCGGTTGGGTGACATGCACATCCCTCAGGATACCACACTGGTTTAAAATGACTTCCTTTAAACACTGTGTATTGACTCTCCCTGCATGATGTTTTCTGTTCAGGGTCTATAGAGGAACACATAATAATATTTAAATTCATAAAACATATCTGGTTCGTTGTTAATACTGCAGATATATCATTTGGGCCACAAACCGATTTCAACTGTACAAGTTACTGAAGAAAGGGCACCCTAAACACACTCACATTTAACTCATCTTACAGTAAGCACTGATAGAGCAAATGTCCTGGCAATTAAAGAGCAATGTTTTTTTTGTTTCTAACATGATCAATGATGTATGTGGGCTACAGAAAATCATTTATTGAACCCACCACATACAGAAACCTTTAAAAGAAAGAAAGTCAAAAACAAAAATCAGAAGAATGCAAAAAAGTAAGCATTTATTTTTTCTAAAGGACACGGGCGAGGCACATTTATCAAGGGTCGAATTAATAATTCATGTGAGTTTTTTTAAACTCCCGAATGAGTTCGAAATTCGACTAGGCGAAATTTATTAATAAAACCGAATTATTTCAACTCGAATTTAAACGACCCGAAAAGTCAAATCGAATTCCATCAAACTCGATTCGAGTTTTTTCTCCAATAAAAAAATCAAATGTCAGGAAAGCTGCAAACATCTCCAAATTGATCCCTGGACCTATCCCATTGACTTAAACAGTAATTCGGCATGTTTTAGGTGGCAAATAGTCAAATTCGAATTCTTAAAGGGTCAGAGTATAATAAATCTAGCTATTCAAATTCATTTTCGTTTAAAAAAATAAATAAATAAATTTTAAAAAAATCAAACTCGAGTTTGCATAATTCCCTAGTTTAATTTGACAGTTTTGACCATAAAAGAATTTGAGAATGTGAATTTTCAATTCGACCCTTAAAATAAATTAACTGTATCAAACATGAAGTATCTCCGTGGAGAATATATTGCAATATAGTTAAGGGATCCAGACAGTACAGAATTACGGAAAGGCCATCTCCCATATATAGACTCTATTTTAATCAAATAATTTTTTAAAAAATGTTTCCTTTTTCTCTGTAATAACAAAACAGTTCCTTGTACCTGCTAAGATATAATGATTCCTTATTGGAAGCAAAACAATCCTATTGGGTTTAATTAAGGTTTAAATTATTTTTTAACAGACTTAAAGGAGAACTAAACCCCCCATGGTGATAAGTCCCCACTGGCCCCCTCTGCTGCCCCCCCCCTGCCTCCCCCCCTGCACAGTCTTACTTGAATTCTGTCCCCTCTAGAAATAGCGACCACCTGAAGAGTGAGCGCAGAGGAGCTCACATGTGACATCTTCTTCTCTTCAGTAATCTTGGTAAAGTGAGCGGCGTATTGGAGCATGCATACAAATCTTCTGGTTCGCACTGAAAGAGACGAGAATTGCCAAAAGGGAGGAAGAAGACACGAAGATTACCAAAGAGAAGAAGATGGTGCCCATGAGCTCCGCTGTGCTTACTCTGCAAGTGCAGTCGCTATTTCTAGAGGGGACAGAATTCAGGGGTAAGATTGTGCAGGGGGGGCAGGGAGGGGGCAGTCGGGACATATCACCATGGGGGGTTTAGTTCTCCTTTAAGTTCTCCCTTATCCGGAAAACTCCAGACTCTGAGAATTCTGCTTAACAGGTCCCATACCTGTATTATTTTTTATCTGTATGGTTTAGTTTAAGGAAAGGGGCACACTGGGCAATTTTGTCTTGTTCTACATTTAAAATTTTGCATATCTCAGAAAAAAAAAATTAAATTAAAGAAATAGTATGTAGACCATCAATGAAGGACAAACCAGAAATGCAAAAAAATCTCAACGGAATCCTAAACCTTCTGCATCATATTAAGATCAATGTCCTCATTAACAAATAGCATTACATATATTTTGTGACATTCGAACCTTGGGGCTTGTATATACAGTATATATGGGCCTTTGCATCCAACTTTGTTGCAAAATTACACACAACTGCATCTATTGACACAAGGGAAAAATGCAATTGTGATTAGCTTGGAAATACCTAGTAAGTTAGATAAATTCATTGCTATGGGTGATTTTTTGCACTTGAAAAACTAAGTCATATGTTTGGCCCTGAAACCTTTCAATGCTTTGTTCCACCCTTGCTATAGTTTTGCTTTGTTGGTTGATTTATTGCTTTAAACTTGGTCAACTACCCATATCCACATTAGCATAAAACCGATACTGTCATTTTACTGCTTTTTTCTCAATTATCGGCTCGGAGCCAGCTTTAGCAAACACATTAAGATCAAGCTTGTGCTGCTTCAGTTCAGAGATGAGTTCCAGAACTGCGGCATCCATTTCCTCAAGCAAAAAGGATGACATTTTAAAGGGTCCAAAAATCTCTGACTTCTAATCTCTTAAAATCGCATTAAAATTAACATTTGCTCATCAAATTAACAGACTGCATTTCCAGAGATTCTAAGATAAATAAGACTTTCAGTGCAGAACATCCTGTGCTCATATGGTTTACTAAACATTTATAGAATAAAATATTCCTGTAATTAGATCTATATAGCTACAGCATACCTTCACTGACACTTCTTATCTGTTACTTGAGTTTATTGTGTTTATAATCGAATAAGCATCACAAAGAAGTATTTCATCTGAATGTTCTAGGAGCATTGTTTGAACACTTTGGGGCCAATTTATTACTGAGCATTACCAAGCAGTAACATTAGCAATCATTTTTGATTTAACCATTTATTTTCCACTCTGGGGCCATTTGTTCCCCAGTATGCAATTTGTACTGAGGATTAAGGATTTCATGAGTGTTACTGCTCAATGTTTAATTATTCTGGGCTCCTCAATTTGATCTTTTATAAATCTACCTCTTTGTTCCACTCTAAATAATTAATCTGTCTCCCCACACACAATAATCTAGAATATAGGATAGTAATTAAGTGAAGAGATGGTTCTAGCTATTGAAATTATGTATCAATACAGATATGCGATTAAGTAATGAATGAGCAGTTAAAGGAGAACTAAAGCTTAACTTAAAATGTAGGGCAGAATTTTGTACATTATGTTTTAGGCTTCTATACCAGCCCAGCTGCTTAGACTCCAGCACAATTAACATCAGAATTTAATTCTGATTAATTGTTGATACATTAGATAGCTTTAATAAGGGGTTGGATGGCTTTTTAACAAGTGAGGGAATACAGGGTTATGGGAGATAGCTCATAGTACTAGTTGATCCAGGGAATAGTCCGATTGCTATCTTGAATCAGGAAGGAATTTCTTTCTGCTTGATGACAACCCCTAAGCTATGCTTCTCAAACCAAATTGAGAATGTGCGTGTCACCGACACTAAATATAAAATTCAAAATGGGAAACTCCTATGACAACTAACAAGAAGGTCTGGAGCATTACTAATATAGAGATGTGAATCTGGCTGTTTCAATAAGTTCAATATATAAAATTCAATAAATAAAAGGGTTTAGTTCCTTTAAGGAGTAGATCATTAGTGGAGTGTAACAAATGAGGAGTACTTGGAGACAAGTACAGAGATGGGTAGAGTGAAGCAGGGGTTTGAACTGCTTTTAATGCCAGACTTATTCGATATTAGAATTTTATTCTGAAAGGTCCCGGAAGCCAGTGTAGAGACCGGCATGGTTGTTAAGGTGTAATAGTCTGGTGGCTCAACAGGTATTTAGTCAGCACTTGTACCTTCCTATTCACTTCAATCCCACAGTTTCCACCTCCAACTTGTTTACCAAATTTTGCATCATAGACCGCACCATTCACAGATTTATTTTCTTTAAAACGTCTTAATTGAGACATGGGCTCTGACCCAAACAGTCAACAACGTTTCAGCACGCCATCGGTCTTTTATCAAGCCACCTAATAATAGTCTGGTGGCAAAATATATTATAGACTGCATAGCACCTGGATTGTCTACGTTTTTCTTTTAAATTCCAGAGTGGCAGTTCATAACATGTGCAGTTACATTGTACTTAGAAGATTTCCACACCAGAACCATCACCTGCACTTGGAGCAAATTTCTTGCAAAAACAAAAAGCACCATTAGAGCAATGTGTGAGGCAGGGTGCAACTAAAATGTGGTTTTGTCTGTTTGTTGCTCTTTGAACCTTGTCCTTCACTGAATAAATGCATTATGAGCAATACCTCACCTCCACAACAAATCAGGGCGAACGCTGCTACCAATTTTCAGCAACTCAATCAGAACTGAAATAAATATCAGCAGATTTTATGAATTAAGTGTAGGCCACATAGACAAAAAATGCTTCTCTTCTAACTTTTGTATTTTGTTACAAACAGGGTAAAATATGGCTGGTATACTTTATCTATCTGTAAAAAGATTGAGTAAACATGAAAGATTTGGCCACCAACAGTAAAGAGCACAGAAAGACTTATGCAGGGTGCATAAAATCAGATACACACAGAGCTATGTTGGTCATTTGGTCCATTGCTTATTTAGTAGCCTGCATATTTACAATCTTTCTTGGTCGTATATGATAAACTCCTCAGGGCTGAATTTCTGCTGAGGGTGCCTAGAGGCTAGTATCCACTGTCACCCCCCCCCCCTACAGGATCATGTCCATGCATATCCTTTGTTCCTACTGTACATCTGGAGCACAGGATGCGCATAAATTCAAAATAATGGGCAAAATCGCCCGACTGCCTAGTCTCTAGTTGTAGTGCCTATGCTCCAGATGTAAGCAGGCTACAGGTGCGGCATGCTACCCCTTAATTTGTGCCGCTCTAGGCCTGGCCCCTGTGGCCTAAAGCAAAAAACAGCAACCAGCAAAAACAGCAGAGCAAAAGAGAAACCAGATTCTGTACCTTAAAGTTACAGGAACCAATTTTGCTGCTCCTGGAGTGCCGCTGGTTAATTGTGGTATTTCTTTCATGAACACACCCTGACACAAGCATAAAACTGGCAAATTCATACACAGGAAACAATACAGAATCAGGGAAAAATTAACCTACTCATCAAAATTCTTGTTCATATGATTACATACACACGCAGGAATCTGTATAGTGGCAAGCGAAAGTAACAGAGAGAGTGAGCAGCTACACATTCTCACCAGAAAGATAAATACAAGAGGTCAACTTTTAAAAAGACCATTTTTTAACAAAACTAGGCAGGGCTCTTACATTTTCATTCCCAGCATTTAAAGGGGTAGTTCATTTTTAGTAATAGCACACCAGAAATAATTAGTTAGTATTTTTTTTTTGTTACTGATTTTATAAAAAATTCCTCCCATTTTGTAAAAATAGCTACAAGTCTTCCAATGAATTCTCTCTCTTATGTCTGTATTGCATCTTACATTACTAAGCTCTCAGTTATGACACACAAATGAACATCACGCAGACGGCATATCAGCGCTGTAAAGGGGGCCATACACTGGCCGATAAAAGCAGACAAAGTCGGCAACCTATTGGCCAGTGTATGGGGCTTCCCTAATCTATAGCTGGTCAGAAACCGGCAGATGGTTCTCAATCCCACTACCTGCATTCCTGGTCTACTGATGTGGGTCCTAGGGCCCAACGTTCGGATTGGTCCGATATCACCCACTCAAAGTTTCAAGTGATATGGCCAAATAAGCTGCCACCAGGAAATTACATTTTAAAGCAATTTAATAAATGTAAACTTTTAAAAATGTATTAAGAAAAATGGGAAAATGTACAGAAAATATCATTATTTGTGTATTATATTAAAATACCTTTTGTTAAGGTAAACTGCTAATGTTAATAATAAATAATAAATAAATATTTTTGTATTTGCTTAGAAGAATATGTATAATGTTTAGTAAAGTTAAGTAGTTTTACATTTTATAAAATCGAGTCACTTTTGTGCTGTCATTGGAAATTATAATGAATACTTATGTCTCCTTCCATTCTCTCACAAAATAAAAGCTATCATTATAAGTGAAATATAATTCAGACCACAGCAGCTAGAGATATACAATTCAGCAAAAAAAATAGCAAAACATGGCATGTTTTTTTTACCCACAATGCAGTTTTCCCTAGTAGTTTGAGCTATTTTACAATGTGTCAATGTATCATTTTAGTTATCATATATCAGAGCTTATACCTGGATGTTTTCAGCTGCTTTTTGCCGTCAAACACTTTCTGCTCTATAAAATGTTGTTGCTTGGTGTTACTCAACAGCAGGGTTGTCTGATTTTGTCCTCCCATGGGGAGAAACTATTCGGACAATTAGAGAGATTGCAATAGTGGCAAGTGTAAAGTACCAACTTCCCTGTATTTTAGCACACGATGGGGCAAATTTACTTACCTCCGAAATTGGTGCCAGCGACGGCTTCGCCAGGCGTAGATTCGCCAGGACAACGCTAATTCACGAAAATCCAAAATTGCGTCCAGGGTGCCAAACGCTTGTGTTGCGCTAGTGTTACTGCACAATCAAAGCGAAGAAACACTAGCCTTGGCTAATTTGGATACGACGGGAAGTTAAAGTTGAATGGACGTATATGTTGCAGCCAATACATTATACTACACAAGCCCAGAGAATCTTAATAAAATAAAATAGAGTTGTTATATTGCCCTACACATGAGCCCACTGTATAGTTTATGTGCCATATGTTAGGAAATGTAGGGGGGAAGCCGGGTACCCCAACAAATTACTCTATTGCACTTCACCTGGTCTGAGGTGACGAAGGCAAGTCTGGTGCAAGAGGTAACATTCAGTAAAATCTCAATCTTAGTGAATAAGCGTAGTTACTGTTGTCACTGCAACACAAATATTTCAATATATTCTAACCAATGAATCCTACTAATTAAATAACTAGACTGAACAACAAAACTTGTGAAAAATATAAGGGGCCAGAGGTCACAGCTTTAGAATATTACTTATTTTCCATCAAATGTGGCCCAATTGACATCACATTTTTTAAGAGCATCCATCAAGGAGGAGCCCAGAGCCCTTTGCTTTGCTCTCCCTGGTTTCTCTCTTCTCAGCGTGCCCCATGGTGGTCCATAACCCAGGTTTCCACACAAGCCTAACCGTATGATAACAGCCTGCTAGCCTGGGCATAGCCCCTACCCTCTGGCACTTTCTCTGTCCTTCCGCGTTCTGCCATTACATAGTTACATAGTTACATAGTTAAATTGGGTTGAAAAAAGACAAAGTCCATCAAGTTCAACCCCTCCAAATGAAAACCCAGCATCCATACACACACCCATCCCTACTTTTAATTAAATTCTATATACCCATACCTATACTAACTATAGAGCTTAGTATCACAATAGTCTTTGATATTATGTCTGTCCAAAAAATCATCCATTCTTAAAGGCATTACAACATCACCCAGCAGTGCATTCCACAACCTCACTGTCCTGATTGTGAAGAACAACCTACGTTGCTTCAAATTAAAGTTCTTTTCTTTTAGTCTAAAGGGGTGGCCTCTGGTACGGTGATCCACTTTATGGGTAAAAAGGTCCCCTGCTATTTGTCTATAATGTCCTCTAATGTACTTGTAAAGTGTAATCATGTCCCCTCGCAAGCACCTTTTTTTCCAGAGAAAACAACCCCAACCTTGACAGTCTACCCTCATAATTTAAGTCTTCTGTCCCTCTAACCAATTTAGTTGCACGTCTCTGCACTCTCTCCAGCTCATTTATATCCCGCTTAAGGAATGGAGTCCAAAACTGCACTGCATACTCCAGATGAGGCCTCACCAGGGACCTATAAAGAGGCATAATTATGTTTTCATCCCTTGAGTTAATGCCCTTTTTTATGCAAGACAGAACTTTATTTGCTTTAGTAGCCACAGAATGACACTGCCCAGAATTAGACAACTTGTTATCTACAAAGACCCCAAGATCCTTCTCATTTAAGGAAACTCCCAACACACTGCCATTTAGTGTATATCTTGCATTTATATTATTTTTGCCAAAGTGCACAACCTTGCATTTATCAACATTGAACCTCATTTTCCAGTTTGCTGCCCAGTTTTCCAGTTTAGGCAAATCACTCTGCAAAGTGGCAGCCTCCTGCATGGAACCTATATTTCTGCACAATTTAGTATCATCTGCAAAAATAGAAACAGTACTTTCAATGCCCACCTCCAGGTCTAATAAACAAGTTGAAAAGCAAGGGACCTTGTACAGAGCCCTGTGGTACTCCACTAACAACACTGGTCCAATTAGAAAATGTTCCATTTACCACCACTCTTTGTAGTCTATCTTTTGGTCAATTCTCTATCCAGGTACAAATACCATGTTCCAGGCCAACATTCCTTAATTTAACCAATAACCTTTTGTGTGGCACTGTATCAAATGCTTTAGCAAAGTCTAAGTAAATCACATCCACTGCTATCCCAGAATCGAGGTCTCTACTTACCTTCTCATAAAAAGAAATTAAGTTAGTCTGGCAAGATCTATTACGCATAAAACCATGCTGGCACAAACTCATAGTATTATGATTTGCTATGAACTCCAGTATCTTATCCTTTATTAACCCTTCGAAAAGCATTAAATAAGAGGGGACTCCTAAACCAGATTATGGTGCACACTCGTTTTTTTGCATCTCTGGACCCAAAACCTTCTCAATGCCATCTTGTAAACTGACATTGAAAACATCCTAACCAATGTCTGAGAAGTGCAACTAAAGAGACCCCCACCCCTCCCACTCTCAGTCAGCAACATCTAACCCCAAGAACATTAGGCCTTCATTTTAAGAATTGCAGCCTTCTAAACCCTCACTGCAGGATTTTAAGGTTTTAAGGCTGGTGGCACATGGGGAGATTGCTCGCCAAGCGATAAATCTACTGCAGGCTACTAATCTCCCTGAAATGCCTCACCACTGGCCAGAATATGAATCGTCGTTGGGATGGCATTCGCGTTGCTTTGTTTTACGAATGTCATCCGAAGTTGCCTTGTGAGGCAACTTCGGGCAACTTCATAAAACCGACATGATTTACATTCTTGCCATTGGGAAAGCATTTTGGGGAGATTAGTTGCCTGCATTAGCTTGGCCACTAATTTCTCCATGTGCCACCAGCCTCCAATGATTTATTAGCAGATTTACCAGATAAGAATTCTTAGAAAGGAAAATTATGAAAATTGGATGCATTTAGTAAACGAAAACATCCCAGTGTTTATTAAAAGTGCATAAAGGATTAAGAACTATTTTATACAAGCCAAAAGTGATTAAATACAATTAAAAGACACGGTAAGAAACACTGGTAACTGTGACACAGAGGTGTTCTTACAGGACTGTGTGTATAATTTATTAACTATTTTTGTGCTCTTTTCTTT
Source organism: Xenopus laevis (assembly GCF_017654675.1). Taxonomy (NCBI): domain Eukaryota; kingdom Metazoa; phylum Chordata; class Amphibia; order Anura; family Pipidae; genus Xenopus; species Xenopus laevis. The sequence goes on from NC_054378.1 coordinate 76,172,315, forward strand.
TAAAGTCAATTGTGTGAAAGTTACTACAAGTAGACAGCATGGTGACTAAGTAGTTATCACTGCTGCTTTGTGATTCTGATCATTATCTACAAGTAAAGAAGGCACCTGGTCTCGTATAGACTATCGCAAAGCACACCTAAATGAGAAGTTTTCTAAATATAATCAATTAAAAATTCTGTACCGTTTCTGAAATAATCAAGTTTATCTTCACTATTTCTCTCACAGCATCTGTGTCTTCATGCAGGAGTTGGGTGTCAGATAATCATTGACAGATATTTAATTGGTTGTATTTAGAAAGTTTCTTACTTCAGTATGGTGAAGCTTATAATAAATTTTCTTTATCGCAATAGTTCCCCTTTAAGGATAGGGAAGGATTCTGTTTTTGAGGGCTTTTACTTAGCACACGGCTAGAATTGTTCTAGGACGGTGGTGGACTGTAAATTTTAGCAAACATCAGAGGTGTTGCTGCGAGATGACATAGACTGGGGGGGGGGGCTGTTTGGGGATCTTTGAACTTGAAATGCCTGGGCCTATTTTAAATCTCAGTTCATACCTGGTATAAGTATGGGATAGTTCCCACGGTGCTACCCACTAGACTGTAGCAACGTGCAGGGCCGGATTTACATTGCGGGCGCCCCTAGGCCCACTGCCGTTCCTCGCCCCTGTCCCCTCCCCTTTATTCGTACAAATTTTCATGGAAATTGTATCTCCAGCGCATCCCCAGTGTTTTTGAACCAATGTGGGTGTGGTTGGGCAGCATGCCACCCCCCTAAAATCCTGCCACCCTAGGCCCGGGCCTAGGTGGCCTTTCCACACATCTGGGCCTGGCAACGTGGACAGTTTTTATTTTTAATTATATAACATTATTGTCTCCTAACAATGTTTAAAAGGGGCTACAAACACAAGATATGACAGCTTACATGAATATATGATTACCAAACATACTCTTATTCAAAATACTATAGAGTATCCATTTAAAGAGAGCTCAATGGTTTCCTATTTCTAAAATAAATGATATTGAGCACACTTACAAAATAAACTGACATTAACATTGTCTGTAGAATAAGTGATGTTATATCAATATCAATCAATATATTGCCCTTCTTAAAAATATGTACTAATGTCTGATTATTGCAGTTCTAAAACAAAATAATTAAATTCATTAAATACATTGCAGTAAGATGTCTAGGAAAAAGCAATGAACAGGTTGTGAAGAAATGCTGACCCCTGTGGTTACTTCTGCATACTGCAATATAAATGTGCAAAGGTTCTAAGATAAAGAAAACAGTTGGCATCGATTGTTTTATGGATTGGTTGGGTGTATATTATCTCCGTCACTGCATTACATGTTTTATCTTGGAATAAATGCCTTTGAGGACTAAAAAACATATTTTTGAACTTTACTGTTCCAATTGTTCCAGATTTGAGAAAAAAACCTGTAAACACATATGTTAAAACTAACTCTCAAAGGCAACCTTTTCATATTGAAGACTTGTGGCTTCATTCCTACACCTAGGGGCTGATTTAGTAAGTCTCAAACTATTTTTGTGTAGTTTGACTATCGAATAGGAAAAAATTAGATTCGAATTTGAAAAGTAAAAGTTCAACCTTTGATAAATACATCTTTCAAAATCCCATAGAAATGAAGGGAGAGTGGCGGAATTTCACTCTAGAGGACTGTGGTGATCTCTAACTTCACTCTTTGATAAATGTACCCCAAAGTATACACATGTGATGTTATTGTGAGTTTTTAATACTCATAATATTCAGATGAATGCATGTTTGCTATGGTAATTTGGACCCTAGTAACCAGATTGCTGAGATTGTAAACTGCAGAGATGTTGAATAAAAAGCTAAATAACTCAAAAAACACAAATAATAAAAAATAACAACCAATTGCAAATTGGTTCAGAATATAAATCTCTGCATCATAGTAAAAGTTGACTCAAGGGTGAACAACCCATTTAAACTAGAAATTCCAGAAATCTAATAGTTCAGGTACCTACTAGAAAAGAGGATCTTTTTTCCCTCCCACCCCTAATTTGCATATGCAAATTAGGATTCCGGTTCGGCTCGGCCGGGCAGAAGGATTTGACTGAATCCGAATCCTGCTGAAAAAGGCCGAATCCCAAATGAGGCTGCCACCTTTTCTGGACAAAAATACCGGCCTTCCTATTTATTTACCTTTTTTCCCTATTAATAACATTGGGATCCGCCATCATTTTTACCTGCCAGGATGGTAAAATTCTGGGCAGGTGGCAACGCTAATGCCGAATTTGTGCATCCCTGTTTTTCCCCCTTTAAAAGTTTGGCTGTCTACTAGGAAGCGTAATCTCAGAGTTCCCAAATTGAGTCCTGAGTTCCAAGTCCTTTCTCATGACCGTCTGTGTCCAACTCCCACCAAAGATGCACATCCTTAATGTCTTGCATTTGTTATTTTTCAAGCTTTTACTATCTAACCAATTCTTCTCTGTTTAACAACTACCTGCTCTTGTTTAAAGGGGTTGTTCATCTTCAAACACGTTTTCAGTTGGTTTCAGATAGTTCACCAGAAATAAAGACTTTTTTCAATTACTCTTTATTTTCTATTTGTGACAGTTTTTCTAATATTGAAGTTTCAGTTTTCACCCTCTAAAGCAGCTCTGGGAGGGGGGGGGGCTCACCGAATCTTTAACTGTTCTAAATCAATGCATTTAGTTTATACATTTGTAATCTTTTTCCCTGCTGAGAATTCCTGAGTTTCATTAAAGGGTAACTCCACACAAACATAACTTAAGCTTTTTGAAAAGTAAACATCATTTCAAGCAACTTTGCAATATACATCAATTAAAAATATGCAGACTTTTCATGATTTTGAATGGTTTGGAACAGTTACCTAAGCCTAGCCCCCTGCTCTCCTGCTGATCTCTCTGACTACTTTGCTGAGCTAGCTGATTACAGTTACTTTGTATCAGCAGCCATCTGTCCTCAGCCTGCATCCTCCAAAGCCCACAATTCCCTGCACACGTGATTTCAATGTATGTATGCATATTTTTATTTGTATAGCGCTCCTTGAGGGCAAAGCACTGTACAGCAAAACAATAAATTAGTAGTAACAAACAAGGGGTCATTGAAATAAAAAGTAACAATAAGTGCATTATTAGAAATACAATTCACATAAATATAAAACATAATTACAATACAGATTAAGTGCTCAGTGTCAAGGAAACAAAAGGCTAGAGGACCCTACCCCGTAGGGCTTACAGTCTAAATGGGAGGGTAACATACAGACACAATTTAGAGGGGTATTAAGGTGCTGCAGGTTACAGTTTGTTACACTGTTATATAAGTGCCAGTTCCCAGTTCAGGTGCTATCCAGGTGCTCCCAGAGGTAGTCTTTGAGTTTTGTTTTAAAAACACTGAAGGAGGATTCTCTTCTGAGAGATTCAGTAACGGCATTCCAAATGTAAGGAGTCGCAAGAGAGAAGGGTTTGATACGGGAAACAGCAGTAGTAGTAGTAGGGGGTTGCTCTGAGAGGAGCGGAGGTTTTGGGCAGGAACAGATATAGAAACAAGAGATGAGATGTAGTTAGGTGCAGAGGAATGAAGGGCTTTGAAGGTTATGAGGAGGAGTTTATAAGTTATTCTTTGTTTTATAGGAAGCCATGATAAGGACTTCAGCAGCGGAGGGGCCTGGACCCTTCTGGATGAGAGGAGGATAATTCTGGCAGCTGTGTTTAATACAGACTGTAGGGGGAGAGATGGGAGTTAGTAGAAGGTTACAGTAATCTAGTCGGGATAGGATGAGAGCATGCATGAGCATCTTGGCCGTAGCAGGTGAAAGGAAGGGACGGATTTTGGCAATATTGCGTAAGAATAAGTGACAGGTTTTGACAGTGGTGTTAATGTGATCAGAGAAGGAGAGAGAGGAGTCAAAGACTACCCCCAGACAGCGAACTGAGTTGACAGGATTAATGAGCATGCCATCAATAGAGATAGTAAATAGGGGATTAGGAGCAGCCTTAGGTGGAAAGATGATAAGTTCAGTTTTTGTTAGGTTGAGTTTGAGGTGGCGCTGGTTCATCCAATTTGGATTCAATTTTTATTTCATTTCGTTCTGCTTTTGTTTATGACAGTCTCGTCATTTTTAAAAGCAAAATTACTTATTTAATTTTCTTTGGCCTCAACTAACTCAGCGTTATGGGCCAGTCTACACATTTTACAATCATTTATATATAGCATACCGCCCAACATTTTCGAAGTAAAAAGAGGGACAAAAATTTATTGCAGCGATATTTTTTGACCATGCCCCCTTCTGTGGCCACACCCCCTAATTACCATGTTCATTTTACAAAATTTGTCAGGTTATGAAAGTTTGAAAATGTCTCTCTTTATCTAAACTGTTTTTTTGTGTCTCAAAATTGTTACAAAGTATCTTATTTGCACATTTTAGGTGTTCTGGGCTCTCTGCTAAAAGCCAATTAAGTTAGAAACGTTGTTTCTTTTTCTGGCTGTTCAGTGGAGAAAAGGGACAGTTGGGAGGTATGATTATAGTTTTTAGAGCTCGTCTTTTGTAAACCGCTTCCATTATTGCTAGTGTACAGAAGCTCCCTTTAACACCGGAGACACTGGTTAGTCTGGTTGGAATTTGACTGATTTTAAGGCTGCTGCCTCATGTCAGACTGCATTCATTAGTATTTACATCAGTTTCCGGTTCCGCCGTGGTGGTTTCGGTTCTCCCAAGGTACAGTAGAAGCGTGTTCCCACTCCCTGGCCCCGCCCACCCAGACACAAACACTGGGGGGGGGGAACTCTCGGCTGGCGATGATGTCACGGTCCGTCTGTGACCGCTGTGTTTAGTGATGGCGGAGGAGGGTTCGTCAATTGGCGGAGGGGAGCGAGGGTAAAGCAGCCATTGATATCGCTTGCACTGTACTCAGTCGGGCTGCAGTGAGCTGGCAACGTCCTAAAGGTGAGGAGGCCTGCGGGAAGGCTTTTCCAAGTGACCGCTGAATAGCCGAAGGGGAGGCCTTAGCTAAGAAGCCCCCACGGCGAGATGGGCAACTGCCTCAAGTCCCCGACTTCTGATGATATCTCCCTGCTACACGAGTCGCAGTCTGACCGTGCCAGCTATGGGGAAGGGAACGACCAGGAGCCTCCGCCCCCATACCAGGTAAGGCTATTCGTGTATGAGTGAGTGAGTGTATACGTGCCACACAGCGAGCTCTACCGACTAGGAACAAAGTCAGCCGACTCCTAGTTCCACTCCCCTCAGAGCTCCGGGAGAGATCAATTACTCACGTTAAGGCCACACCGGTGAGGGACAAATGCAGGATTGTTCCATTGGGGCTGCTCCTGTCGCACCTCTACTTTTCTTTGTCCTAGTCTGTCCCTGTAGCCACCTTCTTCTTTATGTCTGGGAACAAACAGCAATGCACAGTTCTTGCTTTTATTTCTTACTTTCATTTAATCAAACAAATGTAAACCTACTGCATTCATGCCCAGGGACTACCTATAAACAGCCCACGACCTGCCTGTATTGTTACCTGCTGGCAAATGTTACACATATTCTATTGATTTATTCATTTCACATTGCTTTAGTTGTTCCTCATCTGAAAGTAATCATTTGACCAATCACTACCTTGTGAAATCCACTAATAAGACTACAATTGAAAATTTGGATCACGCAAGAGCCCTAATATAGCCTATATATATATATATATATATATATATCCATAGCAAAAAAACCGCACTGCCAGGTCTTTGTCCAAGTGAAAAAAAGATTTATTAGATATGCGACGTTTCGGCCCTGTTACTCGAGCCTTCTTCAGGTGGGTTTTATATATATATATATATATATATATAGTGAATAAAGTACCCCCTCTTGTAAATTATAAGGATATTATAAGTTACCGAGGAGTTTCATGACCATATGTTTTTTTACAGGTCATGGAACTCCGATGTAACTTATAATATCCTCATATTTTGCAATTTATTTATTATAATACACAAGTTTCAGTGAGTCATGTGACTAAAATGATGTCACTACTTACCGTTTATAACTGATGACATCAGTACTCACCGTTTATAAGGATATCATTTACAAGATATTCATGGCTTTTGTGTTTATATATATATATATATATATATATATATAATCCCAAATATGCAATGACATGAAGATCTACTGCTCAAAGGACAAAATCTGATTTTCGCTACAGTTCCCAGGCTATCACATGTTCATTACAAGAGAATCTAAATTAAATCTAAAATCAGAATGCTAACAATGTTTTTATGGATGTAGATCATAATGGGACAACATCACTAAAAGTAGACCAACGGTGACGGCACTCCATAATCAGCCAAACTGGACAAATAGATACGTTTTTCAAACCCTGACGAAGATTCCTGTGCGGAATTGAACCGTTGGTCCACTAATAAACCTTTGAAAAACTTATCTATTTGTCCAGTTGGAGTGCCGTTGGAGATATTTATAAAAAGTTGGCACCCAGCATTCGGATCATACTTTTGGTTGTGCGTTCCTAATTCATTTTGATATATATATATATATATATATATATATATATATATATATATATATATATATATATATATATATATATATATATATATATATATATATATATATATATATATATATATATAAAATGGCAGATAAGGGCCGCACACCCTGAAGAGAGGACGAGACCTGGGTGCCCATGCGTCAAAGGATCAATAAACTTTTTTCTTTTTTATCCAGTTGTTGTTTTCTCAAATCCTGTGAGTGCCATCACCTTCTACCCTATAAATATATATATATATATAATACACAAAAGCCATGAATATCCTGTAAATTATATCCTTATAAACGGTGAGTAGTGATGTCATCAGTTATAAACGGTGAGTAGTGATGTCATTTCTGTCACATGACTCACTAAAATTTGTGTATTATAATAAATAAAGTACCCCCAGTTGTAAAATATGAGGATATTAGAAGTTACCTCGGAGTTCCATGACCTGTATAAAAACACTCGGCCTCGTGTTTTTATATGGTCATGAAACTCCTCGGTAACTAATAATATCCTTATATTTTACAAGAGGGGGTACTTTATTCACTATATATATATATATATATATAGGAAATATATATATATATATATAGGAAATAATATAGCAATCACTTTGCTCGTTCTAACCTCTGCTAGGACTTGAAACATTGTCTAGATACGTATTATAAGTTGCAAGCTAATAGTTAATATGAATATTGGTTACAGATGTAACATAGCAACAGTTTTTGATTTTTTTACTAACTAGACATGGGTTAGAAGTACACATGGTTTGTAATAACCTGTAAGTGCCGTTACAATATGTTTTTAGAGATTTTAAGCTTTTTTAGCCTAATCACTATTTGAGCACGCAGCACTTTAATGCACTAGTGCTTTAGGCACAATGTATTTTATTAAACTGGAAGTTGTTTTAATCATTGTTTTAAGATGATTCACTGCTGCTATTTATAAGGCCATAAAGAGTTAACTTTGCACAAGCCAATGCAGGCACAGTCACGTGATGTGGGTGGAGGGTATTTAAATGGTTTTCTATGTATGTAATATCACCTTGATAAAGGTCCCAAGAGGGACCGAAACGTCGGTTGTACATACTAATGTGACAATACAAGTTTTTTTCACTGCAAAGACCCCTGGTGCTGGTTTTTTGTTCGTTTTGTATCAATATTCTACTCCGGCACAGGGGCAGCTACGAGGTAGCTTTAACTGAAGGTGGGAGCTGTCCTGTTCTACATGTATCTTTGGCACACGAATGCTAATTTGACGTGCACCCCCTCACATTTGACCCAATTGAAAAGCAAGTATTTTTGAACCAAATATCTACATCAAGCATGGAGCCTGTGATGACTACTGCAGGTGAATACAGACCACATACCTCTGAGGAAGTGAATCGCATATTGTTTCCTGAGACGTTTCAAGAAACGTTTGGTAACCTGGGCCCACGTGAAACATTTCATGAACTGTTACGTTTAAAGAGGAGAGAGGTAGAGTTGCACTTACACGGAGTTTCACTCTCTGAGTACTATCGGGAGAACAAGATCCCGAGGGGATTCCGTATCAATAATGTCCCCACCTTGGGCCGCTCAAACACAGACTTTTGCAACAAATGGTGTGCAGCCCTAGATCGCTGCTCACTGGAATTAATGCTATTAGTTATAGAAGAGACGGGACGTGAGCTAAAAATCACGAGAGGAGACATACACAAGTTTGAAGCATTGAATTATGCCACCATAGCGAACGATAAAGACACTGACTGGATCAAGCGCCTTCAGGAACAGGTTACACAGTATAAAGCAGATATACTCGCCTTTAAAAGATCCAAGTTGCTGCGCGTTACACAGGATTACAGGGAGAACAACGTGTACCGCTGGAGACACGGAGGAACCTTTGGAGCGCAAAGACGGAAGCCAGCATACAGGAAACTACGGAAGCCTGCGGGGTATCAATCCAGCAGTGGTGACTCGGAGGGAGACGCGGAAGCAACGCCAGCTCCAACACAGCGCACGGATAATTTTTTAGAGCAAGGCCAAGCCGCAGCCATAGAACCTGGAGGGCACAACGACGCGGGGGTAGGAAACATAAGCACAAAAGTGCCGCTGGGCAAGCCACCTCGCCGGGGGGGGAGAGCAACCCGGAACAAATAATCATTAACATCTCAGGACACCAACTGTCTGACATGGAGGTAAGAGTTTTATCTAAGGGGCTCACATTTGTTCCGACCAACAGGGGACGTATATTTGAGACCATGGTCGACAACTTTAAATTCACACGTAGGCTCAGACTGAAAGAGCATTTTGCAGCATCAGACAATAAGCAGTCACAGATGGAAGGGAATACTGGGCGTAACAAGTTCAAATTGAAAGGCAATTTTGATCCCATCACTAATAATGTTTCTCTCAAAGCCTTTACCAGGGTTATCAATGACCAGACACAAAAAGCAACGCAACAGGTCAAGTTTAGAGATAACTTATCCAAGGATGAGAGAAAAGCACTGAAGGATCTGTGCGATAATAAGGACATTATTATTAAGTCTGCTGATAAAGGCGGAGCAGTAGTTGTGTTGGACTATGCTTATTATCGCCAGGAGATTTTACAGCAATTGTCTGATGCCTCATGTTATCAACCAGTAATGTTTGACCCCACCTCCAAATTTCAATTACAGTTAAAAAAACTTCTGGACATGGCAGTGACGCACGGATGGATCCTGGAGGAAACGAGAGACTATCTTTATGTGGAACACCCGGTAAGGCCAGCATTTTATACCCTACCCAAGGTACATAAGAACCTTACCCATCCACCAGGGAGGCCCATTATTTCGGCTAGAGGTTCCCTAGGAGAGTGCATTGCTAAGTTTGTGGATAAGTGGCTACAACCCGTGGTGCGAGGGTTAAGCACCTTTCTGAGTGACACTAACGACTTCTTACAGCTAATCAATAGCATTCAAAGTGAAAAATTTGACTTTTATTTCGTAACTATGGACGTTAAAAGTTTATATACATGCATTCCCCATGCCCAAGGTCTGGCAGCAGTAAGAGATCTGCTAAGTAATTGTGTTGGGTATGAAGGCCCTCCCATTGAATTCTTAATATCATTATTGGAATATATTCTTTTTAACAATTACTTTAAATTTGAAGACCAATTCTATATACAACTATCGGGGACAGCAATGGGATCAAATGTAGCGCCTACGTATGCCAATATATACATGTATCAATACGAAAGTGAGCACTTGTTGTGTCACCCGCTATTTCGTCGTTTTGGGGCATACTATAGGCGCTACATCGACGATTTGTTTTTTATCTGGTACGGCACCCCTGAGGATTTGATTTCCTTCACTAATGATCTCAATTCTTTACCATCTGCAGTCAAATTAACCCTGAGTTATGATAACATATCAATGCACTATTTGGATGTTACGGTTTATAAAGATGTGCCTAATAAGAAACTTCAGACAAAAATTTACCAAAAATTAACAGACAGGAACACGTTGCTTCACTACAGGAGCAGTCATCCAAAGCATTTGGTGAATTCTCTTCCAAGATCACAGATGTTGCGAGTGGTTAAAATCACGAGTGATCCTGGGGAACGAAAGGAAGCCTTGCAGGCTATGTCGGCACGCTTTTTGGAAAGGGGATACCCCTATGAAATTATTGCACAAGCCAGTGAGTGGGCATTGAGTTTGGACAGATCGACCTTATTGCGAGCCAAAAGTTCGACTCAAGATAGGAATCAGGATGACCTGTTCTATATGAACACCTATGGGCCATGTTCTTCCCTAATCAAAAAATCTCTTTTACAGCACTGGCCTTTGGTCAGCACCGACCCTGACATGTCGAAACTCGTGAACAAGAAGCTCCGTTTTGGCTTTAAACGCAATAGAAACTTGAGGGAACTACTGACACCTGCAGACCCGGCTAAGAAGTATGTACAATCAACAGGAGGCATTACGTTAAAACCTGGAGTTTTTAAATGTAATAACTGTGTGATGTGCAACACATTAATACTTGGGGATCAATTTTTTAATCCACACAGTGGGAAAGCGTACCACATAAAACATAGATTAACCTGTCGATCACAAAATGTGATATATATCATAAAATGCCCGTGTGGCCTGCTTTACTGCGGCAAGACCATGAGACAACTAAGGGACAGAATAAGCATGCATAGGTCAACGATACGGGCGGCATTAGATACTAACTATGACAGCAAAAAGGTGAAACAGGACATATCCAAACAACCCATTGCCCAACATTGGTTTAAAGCGAATCACCCCATATCTACATTTAAATGCATGCCCATTGATATGGTAAAAAGCCCACGGAGGGGTGGTGATATTGACCGGATCTTACTACAAAAGGAAGCATTCTGGACATTTGAACTAGGGTGTGTTGCTCCAAAAGGGCTAAATTCTACCCTCCAATTAAATAGTTTTTTGGATAAGAGATAGTCTTGATGTGTATTTGAAAAAAGAAAATAGGAAATAATATAGCAATCACTTTGCTCGTTCTAACCTCTGCTAGGACTTGAAACATTGTCTAGATACGTATTATAAGTTGCAAGCTAATAGTTAATATGAATATTGGTTACAGATGTAACATAGCAACAGTTTTTGATTTTTTTACTAACTAGACATGGGTTAGAAGTACACATGGTTTGTAATAACCTGTAAGTGCCGTTACAATATGTTTTTAGAGATTTTAAGCTTTTTTAGCCTAATCACTATTTGAGCACGCAGCACTTTAATGCACTAGTGCTTTAGGCACAATGTATTTTATTAAACTGGAAGTTGTTTTAATCATTGTTTTAAGATGATTCACTGCTGCTATTTATAAGGCCATAAAGAGTTAACTTTGCACAAGCCAATGCAGGCACAGTCACGTGATGTGGGTGGAGGGTATTTAAATGGTTTTCTATGTATGTAATATCACCTTGATAAAGGTCCCAAGAGGGACCGAAACGTCGGTTGTACATACTAATGTGACAATACAAGTTTTTTTCACTGCAAAGACCCCTGGTGCTGGTTTTTTGTTCGTTTTATATATATATATATATATATATATATATAATACACAAAAGATATGAATATCTTGTAAATTATATCCTTACAAGATTGGAGATTGTAAATGATATCCTTTTAAACGGTGAGTTCTGATGTCATTTCTGTCACATGACTCACTGAAACTTGTGTATTATAATAAATAAAAACACTCGGCCTCGTGTTTTTATATGGTCATGAAACTCCTCGGTAACTAATAATATCTTTATATTTTACAAGAGGGGGTACTTTATTCACTATATATATATATATATATATATATATATATATATATATATATATATATATATATATATATATATATATATATATATATATATATATAATACACAAAAGATATGAATATCTTGTAAATTATATCCTTACAAGATTGGAGATTGTAAATGATATCCTTTTAAACGGTGAGTTCTGATGTCATTTCTGTCACATGACTCACTGAAACTTGTGTATTATAATAAATAAAAACACTCGGCCTCGTGTTTTTATATGGTCATGAAACTCCTCGGTAACTAATAATATCCTTATATTTTACAAGAGGGGGTACTTTATTCACTATATAATACACAAAAGCCATGAATATCCTGTAAATTATATCCTTATAAACGGTGAGTTCTGATGTCATCAGTTATAAACGGTGAGTTCTGATGTCATTTCTGTCACATGACTCATTGAAATTTGTGTATTATAATAAATAAAGTACCCCCAGTTGTAAAATATGAGGATATTAGAAGTTACCTCGGAGTTCCATGACCTGTATAAAAACACTCGGCCTTCGGCCTCGTGTTTTTATATGGTCATGAAACTCCTCGGTAACTTATAATATCCCTATATTTTACAAAAGGGGGTACTTTATTCACTATATATTGGACACTAGGTGGTAGTGTGTATTGGGGGGTGCACTGTGGCCATGCGTATTTTTAATTATACAGGTATGGGACCTGTTATCCAGAATGCTCGGGACCTGGGGTTTTCCATAAATTGGGTCTTTATGACTTGTCTACTAGAAATTCATATAAACATAAAATAAACCCAATAGGCTGGTTTTGCTTCCAATACGGATCAATTATATCTTAGTTGGGATCAAGTACAAGTTACTGTTTTATTATTACTAAGAAAAAGGAAATCATTTCTAAAAATTTGGATTATTTGGATAAAATGGAGTCTATGAGAGGCAGCCATTCCGTAATTCGGAGCTTTCTGGATAACTGGTTTCTGGATAAGGGATCCTATACCTGTATAAGCAGATAATTATTTGCCATTTTTACCTGACAACAGTGGCAGATGTTCTGTTTTTGTTTCTGCCGTGTGAGGGGGCTATATAATGTTCCATGACAAAATTATTATTTTCTAGGGTTAACTAACTGTAGCGAAAGGGCATGGACATGACTGTTAGGGTTACTGACACTTTTACTTTCAGATAGAGCTGAAAACGCACTAAGCATTTGAGTGCTTGAGTCCTAGTACTGGATATGTACAAAACAAAAACTCTGGTACCATGTTAACTATCTGGAACGTCCTAATTTATCATCCATGAATATCTTTCAATGATCTAACGGTATATATGCTGTGACTTTCCAGCTTTCATTTGTATTTTGCCTGACAATGGGTTATTGGTGCTCCAAAAGCTTGCAATGTATTTTTACTGTTAGCCAATATACGTATCACTTCAACACTATTTGCTTGTTTTTTTTATTTATTATTACTGGATATGAAACAGCTGCATTTCTTTTGCTGTTCGGGAGCAGAATAGTTTGGAAAGATAGGGGTTGTCAGTAACACATTAGTCATGTGGGAGTTGACCCTGAGGTTGGCATATCTCTTGTGTTTGGGTGTAGGCATGAAGTCTGAGAGAGGCTTCCTTTGTTATGATCAGAATGGTGATGTCACTGTCTGCTTCGGCCTCTGCTTCACTGTGTTTATTTGCAAAGGAATACATCTAAAGTAAGAATACATGTTGCTATTATATTTGTGCTTGAAGGTGCTTGCTACAAGCTGTATTTTCTCCACCACAGTGCAAACACTGAAACAACTGCTCTACTCTATTATATCTGTGTGCATTTATAGGACTCCTATCCAGCTACCTGTGTGCGCATGAAGCAGAAATCTGATCTGGGAAAGTCCAAAGCTAGCAATCATTTCCTCATGAGAAAAGTCTTTGAAAAATATAATACCCCATGCGACATAAGCATAAGTCCCTGTATCCACAGACAACTGAAATAGTGTCTACAATGAAGTACAGATACTGTGAATTGATTTTACTTTTATTTGACTGTCTTTTTTAACCTACAGTAAGAGTCTTTTTTAACCTACAGTACACTGGCCGATAAAAGCTGCCGACAGACCTTATCGGCCCGTGTGCGGAGCCCCCCGATGGGCTTTCTCGGTCGATATCTGGCTGAAAGTCGACCAGATGCCATTCGGGCAGGTCAAGAAATCTTGTCGGATCGCGATCCAACCACCCCTTTGGCCTCCGTTCTGATCCGTGGGGCACAGATCCGTTCTGATCCTAGGGCCCACGATCGAATCAGCCCGATATCGCCCTTTTCAATGTGGGCATATCTGGGAGAGATCCGCTCTTTTAATGACATCACTAAACGATCGGATCTCTACGTCTATGGCCACCGTTAGGGTTGCCACCTTTTCCAGAAAAAAAATACCGGCCTACCTATATATTTATCTTTTTTCCCTCTTTTTTTTTTTTTATCAGAGCACAAGTCACATGACTTGGGGCAGCTGGGAAATTGACAAAATGTCTAGCCGCATGTCAGATTTCAAAATTGAATGTAAAAAAATCTGTTTGCTCTTTTGAGAAATGGATTTCAGTGCAGATTTCTGCTGGATCAGCACTATTAACTGATTCATTTTGAATTTTTTTTTTCTTCCCATGACAGTATCCCTTTAAGTTGGCCATCCCAGGGTTTACACAATAGCCACTTGAAGGCTCATATCCTATCTGGGTACAGCAAATTTCACTGCAGCATTAGTACCCAGAGTATTTGATAACTGGATGGGAAGGTTTAAACATATACTAAAATACAACATGTTTGTCTGCTATTGAAGTATATAAACAAGTCTGGTAGCAGTACGTTTACATGACATGAATAAGCTAATGATGTCACTATAATTGTATTCTTGTTTTGTCAACAGTGATCGCGCTCTTCCTGTATTTATATTGACAGTTGATGGCAGCCCAATCCAGACTTATGAGCTCTAAGGCTGTTTTGGGTGATGCCCACCAGTCGTGAGCAGCTTTACCCTCAAAAGGGCTTTTATGTGGAAAAAACATTTTTTGTCAGTCATGAGCTTATTTATAAGTTAAAATGCTGTAGAGCTACAATGTCAAGCTCCTTATTCTTCATGCATTTGGAAATAATTTGGCCTTTGATGACATTCTGTCTTGACCATCTTTTTACATGTTTAGGGTAAAGACACACCTGGAGATTCAGGGAGATTCAGTCGCCCGGCGACTAATCGCCTCTTCTTTGGGACGACTAATCTCCCCGGAGAGATTAGTCGCCCCAAAGAAGAGGCGATTAGTCGACGGACGACTAAATCTCCAGGTTTGACCTAATCATTTAACTGTAAAAATTCTCATACTACCCATACTCATACTCATACTATTTCAGTTTTACTTGCTTGCTCCTGACTCCAGTGACATTGCTCACAGTCTTTGATAGGTGCGAGTAGTTGAAGACTTTGATGGCTTTGCCCTTGAACAGTTCAAATGATAAGCAAAGATAGGAACTTGTTTCTGCAGTAGCTTTCTCTATTAACATGTTGCCTATGCTTGTCAGAATAAATGTCTGCTTTGTCTAGTCACTGGACCATAAAAAAAATAATGGAAATCGCTATTCTTATTTCATGATTTTTTAAAATAGATTTTCTGACTGCAAATAGACAGAATATTTGGTACATTGGAAAAGAGGTCAGATAAGCATTGGTTCTCTCCAGCCCAGTAATCCTGCGGATAAAGATTATAGAAAGATTACAAGACCGTATCCTGGGGTGGGGGGGGGGGATGTTAGTAAACACAACTGAATCAATCAGCATTTAAAGGCAAAATTCAAAGCATTCTTTAATTAAATATATATATTTTCAAAAGCTGCAAAAAAGCTGTAAGGATTTATTTGTTTTTTTAAAGAAGATCTGTAACAATCTCAAATATAGCCCACAGCATTCCTGGCAGCTGCCTGTGGCCATACTGCCCACACATGCCTTAAAATTGCTGTTGAATACTTTGCCTATTATATACAGTGTATATTTTTCACAGGCAGAGTCTCTGAACCTGGCCTTGCTCTCTTGTCTCTTATTTGAATTGAAATCACCTCACACTAGCGCTGCCAAACAGATACACTCACTGGAATTCCATTCAAGAAAAATTCCATTCAAATAAATGGCAGGCTGCATAGCCACATGTTATGTTTCTCTGCCATCTGAAAAATGCAGTTGGTTAATACTCCACGTGGGCCTTAGGGGTTAATATTAATAACTGGCCTATTTCTTTAGCAACCTATGGGAACCAATCACAGGCAACATTTAGTGGTTAGCTTTTTAAAAAAAAACATCTGGTTTCCATGGGTTCCTAGATGTGGGCTAAGGCAAATGTATTTGTTTTATTACATTATACCAACAGCACTTTGACTCTGCTCTTCTCCTGCCCTTTAGAAAAAAGATGATATTGAAAATTTTGAACTATTTGATTAAAATGGAATATGTGAGAGATGATCTTCCCATAATTTAGAGATTCCTGGATAATGGGTTTCTACATAACGGATCCCTTATTGTCAGTATTAAACTTGTAAGTGCTCAGCAGACTCGCTATGGAAAGTGTGGGCAGGCTACCATTTGCAGACTTGGCCTGTGAGTAAGTGCCGGGTAAGGCACAAAATGTGTTGGGCTGCTCTTACTGTCCTAATACATGACTTTTTAATCTTTAAATTACTTTCACTATTGTTTGACGTTTTAGTGGTAAAAGTGAAGGAGATTGGGGAGGCAGCATAATGGAAGCAAAAGGAAAAATGCAATATGGAGACATTTGATGGTAGCAATTAGCTGGTACTTTCAGGCAGGGGCAATTAAAAAAAAAAAAAAAAAACTGACAGACTGAGGGCTCTATTAGCCTGCACCTCTGATGTGGAAACATATATAGGTGACAGTTGCCCTAACAACTTATATGAAGAGGAGTTGGTTTTTTTGGATGTGGTTACCCTTGTAGATGTTTGCAGGAGAGAGCAAATGTTATGCTACTGCCATTTATCCCTAAACTTTGGTTAGTTCTTTAAAGGAGAACTAAAGCTAAACTAAAGTAGGGGGTTCATGTTGTACATTATGTTTTGGGCTTCTGTACCAGCCCAAGGCAACCACATCCCTTTAGCAGTAAAGTTCTGTGTCTCCAAAGATGCCCCAGTAGCTCCCCATATTCTTTTCTGCTGATTTACTGCACATGCTCTGTAATGGTTAAACATTGGGGTATACGCACAATATGCTGTATATATGGAATATAAATGTTGCAATATAAGACTGATTAGTAATTAATATGTATAATTACTACATGGCAGCACAGAAACCAGTGCAACTAGCATCAGAATATAGTAATCAGACTTGTAGCATCAGTTTATATTACAGACAAATCTCATTTTCTGCTTGATCATTAGCGACAACCCCTAAGCTCAGCTTCTCAACAGCTGCTCAGAGCCCACTGAGCATGTGAATGTTGCTGACACTTTCCAAGATGGTGACCCCCCTGTGACAGATTTGAAGTCCTGGATCATTGCTGCTATTGAGAAGTTGAAACCTTAGGCTGGTGCAAAATGTTCAGTATATAAAATGTGGCATTTTTATCCATATTCATATTTAGGGTTTAGTTCTCATTTAAGCTGAAATAATGTTTGTGGATGCTGTCACTATGAGCCCAACTATTGGGGGCTGCTTTTGTTTGTACTCATTTTTCATGGAATCTGTTTTGCTTCCTTAGAGGAACAGTAACACCAAATAAGAAAGTAATTACAATCTATTGTACTGTTGCCCTGCACTGGTAAAGTTGTGTTTGCATTAGAAAGACTACTATAGTTTATATAAACAAGCTGCTGTTTTAGCCATGGGGCAGCCATCCAGTTTGGAAAAGGGTACTGATTACATAGCAGATAACATATGCTCAGTAGAATACAATGGTGTTTGTTACAAAGCTTTCTGTTATCTGCTGTGTAAGTTGCCCTATGGCAGTTACACGGAAGCTTGCTTAAATAAACTATTGTAGTAATAAATCAATAAAAGCAGCAGCACTCTGGTAATATTTGTAGAAAAATGAACTTTTATTTGTACTAATTTAGTCTGACAGAGGGTTCAGCTTGCACTTGCGACTGCCGTCTTGGAGCCCTCTTACCAGATTCTGCTATAAACTATAGTAGTGTTTCTGAAGAAAGCACACAATTTTTACCAGTGCAGGGAAACGGTACATTAAATTAATTACTTTTATACTTTTTAATCTTTTAGTGTTACTGTTCCTTTACAGAACATATTCCAGATTTAAATAAAAGACGGTCTGTCTGTTTTATGTTGTATGACATTTGAAAGGATTCAGTTTACCCAAGTGATTTAGAGCTGTAAGGGGTATAAAAGCCAAATCCTCTTTTGCTGCAAGTGTGTCAGCAATCTGCTGATGTAATGGTATGAGACAGCAGCAACTGCCATCCCATGGAGGAATCTCTCCTGTCTGCCACATTCCTCTCTTAATGGTGTTTGGCAGAGATGTTAAAGTCCACTGTATGCCGAGCATGAGCACAAGAAATATTCTGTTTATTGAATGCCAGCTTATCTCAGTTACGTTCATATATACATACATACATACATACATACATACATACATACATACATACATACATACATACATACATACATACATACGTAAAGCCAAGAATACGTTGCATAGACAAGGCTATCAACTGCAAGAACACTGCGTCTTCAGGTACCTCTTGACACACCACCCGCAGCTTAGAGGAATATTGTTACAAAGTTCATGATGATGTTTTCAAAGTTGTTTTTACTTTGTGTTCTTTGTAAATAAACCATTGTGCTCAGTCTAAAGAGTTTGTTATAATGGTGCATAGCCAGCCATCTGAGTTCATGTGTGATCCTGCGCTTGCACAAACAGCATATACAGCATAACTCAGCTGCTGCCTCAGCCATTCCATTCTTACAATCCTTCAATCCTTTTTCTTGTAACTTACTTTTTTTATTGATTATATAAGCATACGTAATTGACAGAGAGAGACATGATATCCTATAATTCCACAGGAGAGCTGGTCATAATTCAGTGTAGTGTTTTATTGAAGATACATAAGCACTACATGTTTCGGACCTCTAGGGTCCTTCCTCTGGTGCAGTCGAGGCATTGGGCATTGTTTAAGTGGACCTGGCGAACCTCACCACTGTGTGATTGAGCATTGGACACAGCTACACAAAGGTGATATCTAATTCTTGTTTAAGCCTTATAAGAGACATGATATCCATGGAATTTGTATCCGATTATATGCATCTGCATAGCATTAGAAAAGTTTTTGCATACAGGTTCGTCAGTTGGCATAATTTTTACAATTATAGTACTATCCCTAGTAACAAATTATGCAGTTCATTTATTGACAATTCTGTGCAAGTGCCTTACCGCTGCCATTTTTGTCACTGAAATAAAAAAGCCAGCGCCAAAGGCACGGGAGACAGGCAAATAGGGTAATATTGTTTTGCGATGTTGCCACCTCTTGTGTGAGAAACAGACCAATTACCGCTGCCATTTCCTCGGCCAACCTGATGTGAGTTTGGTCAGCTAAATCCATGCCAGGGAGGGTGGTGGTAATAAAAATGTTCACCACATGTAACTTTGGGCATTCCTTTAAGGGGTCGTTGACCGTTGAATTAACTTTTATGTCAGCAGCATCAAAGCAATCACCAGGAAAGTTCAAGCATTTTCCTTGATTTGTTTGCCAATTCAGAGAGTGTCACATGTAGCGCTAATTTGCCTGTGGGAGATTTGCCAAATGTTCAAATAGATCTCTCACTTAATCCAAACATTTTACATTCAGGGTTCAGGGTGCTTAATCAAGGGGATTCCACATTTCCCTATGATTACACTGGATTGCCGCATGTGAAGTCTTTTACACACCTCTATGCCCATTCTTCTGGATTATTTTTTGGGGCTGCAAGTTAAAAGGGAACTTTATTATGAGTTTCACTGCATGAAAATAAGGACTGATCTACACATAAGATATTAAAAATTCTAAACTGTCGCTGAAATCTAAAGACCATTCGATTGGTGTTCCTAGACAATGTCTTTCAATATAATCCAACTCCCACACAAAGCTACATGTAGAGAGACTGAGGGGTAATAGTGAAGAATAGCGCATTTCAGAAATGGCACCGAATTTTTAATTCACTTCTAAATTCTCTTATTTCCATGGCATGGAGCTTTTATTGCATTTTAATTTCCTGTTTCATTCATGGGGTTGAGGAATAATGTTAAAAAAATCACTTTGCGTTTTGTCCCCAACCACCGGGCCACGGACATTCTTAAACTGGGCCGCCGAACAACAAATGCGGTGCACCGAATTTGACGCCGGCGCACCCAAATTAGACGCTGGCACGCCGAATTGGATGCTGAACCCCTCCTTGGGAAAAAAATTGGCTCATTTGTGGTCCCCAGGCCAAAAAAGGTTGGGGACCCCTGATCTACATGATCTACATGATACAATGTAAATAAAAATTGGCTACATTGTTACTATATACAATAAGACTGCACTAATGTGAGTGCTCATCTATGCTTTATTTGTTTTAGTACTTTTTGTACCCTGGACTTTGTTTCCCTTGAAAAAGGTTGAGGCATTGACTGAAATGTTAGGCTTTCAATAAAACTTCTTCCTTTATTTTCAAGTCCTGTTGAGTTCTGTATGTTTTTGACTAAATTAACTGTAGATCTTAAAATCACTGTGGCCTTGGGTTATTAATAGTAACCCGATGTTCCATTTTGCAGCTTTTGTATGTTTCTGTTGCATTTTGAAGAGCTCTGTAGAAAAATGTTTGCGCATATACAGATATTGGATCCGTTATCCAGAAACCCATTATCCACAAAGCTCTGAATTACGGAAAGGCTGTCTCCCACAGACTCCATTTTATCCAAATATGTAAAAATTATTTCCTTTTTTCTCTGTAATATTAAAACAGTATCTTCTACTTGATCCAAACTAAGATATATAATTAATCCGCACTGGAAGCAAAATCAGATTATTAGGTTTATTTAATGTTTGCATGATTTTCTAGTAGATTTAAGGTATGAAGATCCAAATTACAAAAATATCCGTTATCCAGAAAATCCCAGGTTCTGAGCATTCTGAGTAACAGGTCCCATACCTGTACTGTATGAGACAGAAAGGGGCTTCAAGTGCTTTCCAGCTTTCTATACATCATACTTTTCATGGGTTGAATTTGCAAGGCACTGTCATTTCTGAGTATGCAATCTTTTTTTCTTTATAACCCTGTGATTTTCTTTTTCTAGGAGCAAGCTCCAGTCCCAGTGTATCACCCAACCCCAAGCCAGACCCGCCTAGCAACACAGCTTACTGAAGAAGAACAAATAAGAATAGCACAGAGGATAGGACTTATACAGCACCTGCCTAAAGGAGTCTATGATCCTGGAAGAGACGGATCTGAGAAAAAGATTAGAGAGTAAGTTCTGTGAAGGACTGTAACACCAACACATTAAGTGCCTGAAGAGCAATTACATACTGCACTTGCTCAACCCTTCTGAACAGCACCCTATGTACAAAGTGTCATGTCTTTGTTTGAAAATACCTGTTTTTCTGGCTAGGGTTTTTGGAAACATGAGGATGTAAATCCAAAGTACTCAACATAGTGGCAATGGTGGGGCTTAGTTTAGACAGTATATAAAATATAGCGGAGCACAGATAATAACCATGCTGAAATAACAGGCATTATGTTTATGAAGAAAACTGTTCTATAATCTGAAATACAGGGCAGAATAGTGATTTTACTCTTTGGTGTTAAAGCAAATGTAAAGACAAAAATAAAATCCCATTTTTACTTTAATGAAAAAGAAACCTATCTCCAATATACTTTAATTAAAAAATGTCTTCAGTTTTTGTAAGAAACCTGACTATATGCAGTGAAATTGTCCCTTCATTTACTTGCTCTGACAGCTGTGCATAGGAAAATTCAGACGCTCCCTAACTGCTCTGCAGGGAAACAATCATACTTTCAAACAGTGGTAGGAGCCCCCCCCCCACCGTACTTCCCAGAACTCAAGCAGCTTTGTTTATTTCCCTGTAGAGCAGCGGGTCCCCAACCGCTGGTCCGCAGCTCAAAAGTGGGCAGTGGACACACCCGCACTGGGCCGCCGAGCCCAGTGCGGAAAAGCGAGGCAACCCCTGAATTGGGCGTTGGCGCGACAAAATTTGCTGCTGACCCCCACCATCCTGGTCCTCACAAAAAAAAAAAAAAGTTGGCGACCCCTGGTGTAGAGATTTGTATCCACAGCAGTCAGAGCAATCTCGCTGCATACCATCAGGTTTCTTATAAAAACTGTACAGATTTATTATTGGGGATCGGTTTCTTTTTCAGTTAATAAAAGTAAAAATGGGATTTATTCTTGCCTTTAAATCCTCTTTAATTGTTTCCAACTCCAGCTGCTGGGACAAAGATAATGGAGCCATATTTAAGCAGAAAAAATGGGTTTATATTTGGAGTATTCTTTTCCTGCAGCCACTGGTTCTGGATAGTTGGTGAAAGTTTGTATTAAACAATATAAAAACTATAAAATCCACATTAGATTACATGACAACACAGGACCCAGTGCAGTCAGTCTTGCTGTATCAGCTTGTATTGCAGATATTATTTGAATTGTGCTGTTTTGATAATTTGACGATTCCTAATCCGCAGCGCAGACCATACTGAGCACGTGTGTGGTCTTGGTCTTGCAGAGATGTATTACAGTTACAAGATGGCTTTGAAAGCATAACTCATTTGTTTAATTAGGCTTCTGGTGCAGTAAGTTCATGTTTAGTATACAAAATACAGCCTTTCTAACATTATTCTATTTTAGATTTTAGTTCCCCTTTAAAATTTATTGTGGTTATGTACAGAACCAAAATTAGAAAAAAAAGTCCAGAGTCTGTCCAACGATTTCTGGGCCTAACTGTGTGCCATTAGCCTTATGCTGCAAGGTCAGAAATGCTCAGACTGGCCAGCTGTCCCTTTTATAACATCAATAAATATTCATTACTTGTTATGCCCCCACCATTGCTGCACAGAATTGGGAGCTTGATATTCTATTATAGACTAGAATTTCTGATTAGGCATATTTTTACATTGTTTCCAACATAATCCGTATTTGTGGAGGCCTCCTCTAAAGGACTGAAAGCATAGCTTGTACAAACAGATGCTAACGACGTAGGTTTAACATCCTAATCATTTCTTTTCTGTGGGTTGTGAAATGCCAATGTATTTACACAGCGTTGCTGTAAAGTGTATTGTGCTGATGCCAATTTTATTGCCTATATCCAAACGACTGGTTATTACCCACCTCACTGTTCAGTAGTAGTAGTAGTAGGGCATCTACATCAAAACATAATGATTGATACTGGAATTTAGGAAGCTCCTGCTCACGTCACCTAAAAGGCAGGCAAAGAGAACATAAAGCAAGGCAACATTTGGGATCATTTGGTGGCAGCATATTTGAATGATGTATAATCTCTGTAAAGCACTGCGGAATTGTGTTGTGCTACATAAACAGGCAATTATAATAAATAAGACAAGAGACTGCAGACTGCAGAGTGCTTTATACATTATCTGAACAGTAATGCAAAAAAATGAAATTATTTTAAATGAATGACAATATAATGTAGTGTTGCCCTACACTGGTAAAACTGGTGTGTTTGCTTCAGAAACGCTACTATAGTTCATATAAACAAACTGCTGTGTAGCCATGGGGCAGCCATTCAAGCTCAGGATAAACAGTAGATAACTGGTAAATTCTGAAGAATCCCATTGTATACTACAGAGTTGATCTGTTATCTGCTTTGTATCCGGTGCATTTTCTCATTTTCCAGCTTTGAATGGCTGCCCCCATGGCTACACAGCAGCTTGTTTATATAAACTATCATAACATTTCTGAAGCAAACACACCAGTTATACCAGTGTAGCCTAACAGTACATTATATTTTAATTCATTTAAAGCACACTTTTTTTGTTGTTTCTGTTTCTTTATATTTAACGGTAGGGAGTACTTTTTTTGGAAAACGCACACTTTTTTTTTGTATCGCATCAGTATATGCAGCTACTGATACATTTGATAGGCAGCATATAGTAATCTATATTCTTTCTTTTCAGATGTGTAATCTGTATGATGGACTTTGTATATGGTGATCCAATCCGGTTTCTACCCTGCATGCACATTTACCATATGGACTGTATAGACGACTGGCTAATGAGATCGTTTACTTGCCCTTCCTGCATGGAACCCGTGGATGCAGCGTTGCTCTCGTCATATGAGACTAATTAAACCCTACAGGTCCTGGCGCACACAACAAAGACCATTACTTCTAAGGGGGTTCTCTCTTCCTTGGTCTTCTGAGCCCAAAGAACCAAAGGATAAGATTTAGAAAAATGCACAAAGATCTCCAAAATGTCTTATCAACCGGCAGTCTAAAAAAAAAATGACACCTAGAGAGTACTGTGTGGCACACTCGGCCCGCAATTTCTTACCACAGCTTCCTGAATATATGGAATTATGCACTTGAACTAGTGTCTACCCCTTACAAGTGTCACCCTTGAAGACATGGCCTCTACTTCAGTACTTCAGCCATATTCCCTGTTTCCCCTTTAATTCTCGTGCACACCGCCCTTGTTCTGCTTTAATAGTCTGTTCATGTGTTTGTGTATAAGGGGCGGTGAGGATGTTTATCTCTGGGGAGAGAACACTACAATATTTGCAGGGGATCTTCTTCTCTAATGGATAATGGATCCTGAAATGAAAGTCAGAATATTCAGGCCAAAGTTACTGCAAGAAGCACAGAACTGCAGTTTAATTCAAAAATTTCCAGTCGCTGGAGAAATGTTAAACATTTTAACAGACTCGATGCCCTACTCCTGGTGTTTCCTGGAATCAGTTTTGGATTGAGACACTTAGAGGCCCATTTATCAAAGACCGAATTTATCTCATTATTTTCTAAAAATGACTCAGAGCAAATCCGCACGGGTTTTTTTCCCTTATTTATCAATGCATTTTCCCTGAAAATTTCCTGTGCGGGAAAAAAACCCGAAAAAAAAAAAATCAGAAATCATGAAAAGAAAAACCGAATCGTATGAATTTTTCCAATTCAAAATCTTCGGATTATTGCACGAAACCCAGAGCAGATCAAGATATCTTCGGGACTTCTCCCATTCTCCATGCAACCTCCTCGGTTCTGAGATGCCGGATTTTCAGATTTGGACTTTTTCCACCCTCTGGGTATAATAAATCCCAAAACATTTGTTTTTGTTTTTTTGTTTTTTCACTAAAAGTTCAGATTTTAAAGTAAAAAACACACATTTTTCGATTTTTGGCATTCGGACGTCAATAAATAACCCCCTTGGTGTCAGATGAGTGTAACAATTTCTAAATTCTGAAAGGAATTTGCTTTTCGCGTTTTAGAAAACTGCCACACTAGTAGTCTCAACCCCGCCCCCTTGTTGGCAGAGGTGTTTGAAGCACCTCCCTCAGACAAGGGAGAATAATTTGCACCTTTTTATTATTATTATTGTTATTATTAATTATTATTGTAATTCCTTCCATTTGAAATGGAAGCCATTGCCTTGTGGCTCTATGAATTGGAACATTGTTGTCTCTAGGCCGTCTCCGTATGCAAAAGCCTTTTATGTATGAAGTATATTCAGATGGATATATGTGTGCAAAGAGACTCAAGCAGCATTTAACCACAAACCATTAACATGTCCGCTGATAAAATCCCTGTATTCAGATTGAGAAAACCTAGATTATGCATATATTAACAGTTCTACAGTTAGATGTATCCATAGCACATTGAACTGAATGCATGTCTGGCTTACGAGTGCTCAATCACCCTTTTTATGTTTATCACTACGGTATGTGTTTCCTAGATTTTATTTTCTCTGTATAATCTGTGTTTCATCAAGTCTTTGGAAAGGTTCTGCTAGTTCAGCACCGGATTAAAACGATGTATCCCTGAGATATAAAAACAATGACTTTGCTGTGCTTCTAATTGCAGACTGGTAGCCAAGAAACTTCAAATTAGTGCCGAGTACACTACCTCTCGACCAGTGGACTATTCTCAATAAACACTTCAGAAAGGTGTGTATGTTCAGCCTCTCGCTCCTCTTAGATCAGCCACACGCAGTTGTCTATGACGAAGCACCTGCATTACTCTGCTCCTATAGGCTACGGAACCATAGGGCTGCAAATGTGACCCAAACCAACTAGCTTTGTTTTCAAGGGGAAGTTCACCTTGAAATAAATGTAGATTATTTAAGAGTTTCTAAGATGCTCCTTTGTGTAGTGTGTGTGTGTGTGTAAGTTTTTTAGTTTTCTTTTTTAGTCCAGCCTGCAACTGAAAGTGTCCCCTCGTTGTTGGAGTCACTGACTGTAGGCTGGCACAGAAACTGGACTTCACTCCAAAAATATGATGCAAATAAAAACATTTTATTCCGCAAAAAGGAACATCTTAGCGGGTGGCCTTACGCGTTTTGTGCGTAGCCTATGACTAAATGCCCACAAGGCACGTGAAACGCATAAGGCCGCCCCCTGAGGTATTCCTTTTTGTGGAATAAAATGTTTTTATTTGCATCATATTTTTGGAGTGAAGTCCAGTTTTTGTGCCAGCCTACAATTGAATCGAAAATGGGTTTATTTAACGTTGACATGATTTTCTAGTAGAGATGCACTGAATCCAGGATTCTGTTCGGGATTCGGCCAGCGTTTGACCTTTTTTAACAGGATTCGGATTCTGCCCGGCCTAACCGAATCCTAATTTTCATATGCGATGACTTGTGTGCCTTTTTGTCACAAAACAAGGAAGTAAAAATGTTTTACCCTTTCCACCCCTAATTTGCATATGCAAATTAGAATTTGGTTCGGTATTGGCCGAATCGTTCACAAAGGGTTCGGTGCATCCCTATTTTCTATTAAACACCAAGAAAAAGGACGGCACTCCGGTACAAAGGAATATAGATTTATTCCATACTCCTGTAAGGAACCAACGCGTAGGGCATTGGATCCTAACAAGAGTATGGAATAAATTTATATTCCTTTGTACCGGAGTGCCGTCCTTTTTCTTGGTGTTTAATTGGATATCAGCAGTGGGGACGCTGCGGACAGAGCACCCGACTGGAGCAGCAAAAAAGGAGTGTGAACCTTGAGCGGTCCTTTTTCGTTGAGGCAAGTACCTGTTTTCTATTAGACTTAAGGTATGAGGTTCCAAATTACTGAAAGATCTGTAAACCGGAAAACCCCAGGTCCAAGCCTTCTGGATAACCGGTCCCTTACCTGTAGCATGTTTTTAATTGTTCGCCAAAACAAGAAGGCAGGATGAAAGCATACAGTTGCTTGTGTATATGCTAACCTGTTACTGATTCAGCCATTTTTGCTAACCATCCTGTACCCAATTGAGTGGAGAAGCCCTTAAGGTGGCCATAGACGCAAAGATCCTATCGTACGAATCGAGATTTTCGGATTTTCTCCTTGTGTGGAGAGTCCTGACATTATTCGTCTGGGGAAGAACGGTTGTTTGGTCGATCGGACAGGTTTGATTTTGTCCCACTGGAGCCCATTGGGCTCTCATCGTAATCTGATCATTCGGCCGTAGGGCCAAACATTCAGATTACCCCTGATATAGCCATGCCCGTTAGTGGCATATCAGGGAAAGATTGGCTCGTTTGTCACCAAACGAGCAGATCTTTTCGTCTATGGCCACCTTTATTCCTGGCCTCAATAGAGACTGCACCAGACTAGAAATGTGTAGCTTCTATTTTCTGCTGACTTATGAACCCAGAGGCACCAAAGCCTCTAGGAAAAGGTTTCTCTTTACTCCATGTTTTTACTGCAGAGGCAGAAGAATATTCTCAGCCTGTTCTTTGTTGCAATCTGCTGAACTAAGGAATTAACTAGGAATTAAATGCACTTTCAAATTCAAATTGGTAAAAGGTCAAAGTTTTGTCCTTTGCTTCTACAGTGATAGGCTGCTCATCACTAATCACCTTTACTAATTCAGGCCTGGTGCATATTGCTGACTGCAGTGGTTTATATGTAGCACTGAACTAATACACAGCGTGCTGAGGTTTGACAGCTTCCATTTTAAAGGGACAGAATTGTCACTAGCCACCTATGCAGCAGCTGTGTTCAGAGCACAATATGACACAGATCACACACACATCTTATTCTTTGCTGGATTTTTTTTTTGCCATCATAAGGCTTCCAAATGTGGCCTCCAGTCTGCCTGTCACCTAGTAAATGCCGGACTGTACCTTTATGCTGTTGGCCTAAAAGGGTGATGTCGAATTTTGTTACCTATGTTTGCCAAATCCTTCCCTTTTATTGTTCAAGCATATAGGTAGTGTAGAAAATACGAGAAGTTTTATTTGTCCCCAATAGACAGGAGCCAATAAATGTATATGATTAGGAGTCACATTTATCAAGGTTGAATTTTGAATTCGTGTTTTGTTTTGTTTTTTCAAACTCCCAAGAGTTTTGACCAATGAAATTTATTATAAAAATCACTTTTTTTTTAAACTCTAGGATCGACCCGAAAACTCTATTCAAGTTTTTTTTCTCTGAAGGCTGCAAACAACTCTGAATTGAACCCTAGAAGCCTCCCAGTGACTTAACAACAATTCAGCAGGTTTTAGGTGAATTTGAGATCTTAAAGAGCCATTGGGTCAAATTCACTAAGATTCGTAGTTGCGCCAGGCCTAACTTCGCCAGGCGTAGTTTCGCCAGCGCTTCGCAAATTCACTGAAATCCGAAGTTGCGCTCAGTGGTAGCGTAAGGTTGCGAAGTTGCGCTAGCATTGATTCGCTATGTAAAGCGAAGTTACGCTAGCGATGGTTAATTTGCATACGGCGCCAAATTCAAATTTCAATGGAGGAATACGTAGAATCACTACAAATGCCTGGGAAACCTTCAAAACATCAAATAAAAATTTTATTTTGCCCTACACATGTGCCCACTGTATAGTTAAGTTGCCATTAGTTAGGAAATGTAGGGGGGAAGGAGGGGAGCCCCAAAAATTTTTTCAATCTTTTTCAGCCTATCACCCATAATGTAGAAAACACGCAAGCGTTTTTTGGGACTTAGAAAAAAAAATGTGACTTTTTTTGAAGCAATCCCTATCTACTCTATTGCGCTTCGCCTGGTCTGAGGTGGCGAAGGAAGTCTAGCGTAAAAGGTAGCGTTCAGAACAATGCGCGCGTTAGTGAATTTGCGTAGTTACGTCCGTAGCGCAAATTCGCCAGGCGTAAAGGTGCGAAGTAACACTAGCGAATCTACTCCAGCGTTCGTTAGTGAATTTGCGCAGTAGCGAAAATGCCAAACGCTAGCGAAGTAACGCTAGCGTTTGGCGCTTAGTGAATTTGCCCCAAAGTATGATGGATCTGGAAAATCGAATCGAATAACTCCCTAGTACAATTTGAGTTTTGACCATAAAAAACTCAAATTCAAATTTTCAATTCAACCCTTAATAAATATGCCCTTAATTGTGTGCTGACATTGTACATACATTTATAGGCTAATGAGCCCCTATCTTCCAGTAATTGCTGCCCATGTCTCAGACTTGCACATACAAGTTCATTATTCAGGTAGTTAAAGGGCTCCTATCGGCACAATTGTTTCCCCGGCATAGGTGTTCACTACTAGAGCCTGCACTCTATTTGGGGAGAACCAATACTATTTTAGTCAGATATTATTTCCAACAAGTGCTAAGCCACCTGCACCTGGAGGTAGTCACGCTTGGCCACCTGAGCTTGCATAATGACTGCTCACCAGAATTATTTTCTTGCACAAATAGTCGTTTTCCTCCATTGGGGGTGTGGGATAAAAATATAATGGGGGTTCTAACCGTAACGTTAATGCCAGACAGGGGCTTCGCTCTACCTGCTGAAAAACGCAGGCTAAGAATCGGCCCCTACGTTACCATTTGCTTCTTTCCAGTGTTTAATTTTGAAATAATCCATGTGGCACCTAATAGGAGAAAAAGATTTGTCCTGAAAGGCTTTGTATGAAAGTGTATTAAATGTGAGCTGCTTATGTAATGTATTTGAGACCTGCTATGTTCAAGGGTTTAGTTTTCCTTTAACTAGTTTCCCATTGGCTCATGGAGCTGGCCCTGATCCATTCCACCTGCTCTACATATCAGCCTTGCAGTTTTACGAGGTTTCAGGGGGATGATCTTGTAAATCCAGCAGTTTAAAACCAAATCCAGATAACATCAATATTCTAGACAGCTGATGTAGTAATAAATGTCCTCTGCATAGAGAAGACTGCAGTGTATGTGTTATGTAGTCATTTGACCTGCGTCAGCTGCATCTTTGCTTCTCTCACCCGCGGACCCTCAATTTCAGCTAAAACATTTTATTCACACAATGAACGAAAATGTGAAACACTGTAGTTTATATGTGCGTAGCCTCAGGGCGTTCATTGTAATGCTGCATGGAAAAATGAAAGTCCCAAAAAGACTCACTCGTCACTAGTGGACTTGAATGTTGAACATAGGAAAATGTAGTTATGTTCTAATGTTATGGATAAGGGTTCTTTTAGATATAATCATCAGTGAGTTATAAATGAAGCAAAGAGTGAAACCACTGATGAGCATCTTGGGTTTGTTTGTAAGGTACAAAATCACTTGTACAGTAACTCCGTTAAATACATTTCAATAGATCTCTGTGGCTTTGATTCTCTTCCCAAATGCCCAAATGTTTATTCCAACAGCCCAGATGCACTTGCCTTTTGGCCACGCGGTGACCTTTAAAGCAAAAAGCTTCTACTCTCCAGAGAAACCCAAATGTGAAAAGAGAATGTGGCCCACGTAGTACAGACACACTGTTTTACCCTCTGAAATGTTTGTTGTTGGGTCGGGAATGAACCTCAAGATTGGTCATCGGGAATGAACCTCAAGATTCATTTAGACATCACCATACAGAATAAAGAAAATCGTCTTTATTGTAGATAGGACTTTCTTACATCTATAGACAATATTGCAGCAATGTTTGGGGCTTACAACAGCCTTTCCTCAGGCTACGAGTACATGCAAGTATTTTATACTGTTACACATAACGCCATCTCTTGGCTGCCCCTGTGTACTACAAGCAAATTTCCACAATACAATAAAGAAACAAAATGTTATAAAAATTCACTTGAAACATATTTATCAGATTAAATACACAGTATAACACGTCTTTCCTTCTATGCCACTGAAAAACGTCCATAAATTATCTATTGATCCGAATGTAAAGCCTCTGTAAAATGTAAAAATATTCAAAAACATGAGTTAAAAACCTAAATTACCAGATGATTTTGTGAAGTTCATATACCCTATTCATACCAAATGGTGAGAGAGTACCCAGTGAAAGTATCCATCTAGCCTACTTTTGTAAACAATTCTTTCAATCTATCTGCTCCACAAAGTCATTTAGGGATCCCATCAGCCAGTTGATATTTTAACTGATAAACTCCATATCCCTTCTCAACAAAGTGGTCGGCCACGGCTTGATCTAATTTTTTCCATTTTATGGTAGACTTGTGGTCACGTATCTGCTCTATGACCATCTGTGAAGTCTGCCCTACATACAGCAGGCCACATAGGCACCCCATCTTTAGGTATTGGGTATCCCATGTTTCAGGATCCCGCAGTGTTTATGGAGGGTGTTGGTGTTATGTGGCCAGGTGACTAAATCTTAGGGATGCACCCAATCCACTATTTTGGATTAGGCCGAACCCTCGAATCCTTCTCTGAAGATTCGGCCGAATACGGAACCGAATTTGCATATGCAAATTAGGGGTGGGAAGGGGAAAACATGTATTAATACCTTGTTCTGTGACAAAAAGTCATGCGATTTCCCTCTCAGCCCCTAATTTGCATATGCGGTTTTGGTTCAGCCATGCAGAAGGATTCGGCCAAATCCTGCTAAATCTCCCTGAATCTTAGAGTGTGCCCTTACCCTAAAGATACAGGTAATTTGGTCCCAGAATATTGAGCAAGTTTCAGTAAATGATCCGTTGAGATGTGGTTCTTCAGTTTTAATCCTTATTGCTTCTTGCCAACAAAGTTGGTTTAGGAGAGACAGAATGTCAGTAAATAAGTGGACTCGGACACCCAATTTAAGAACAGTAGTTTTTTAGTAGTAGTTGTAAACAAGATAAGACTAGATTTTACATCACTGTGGGATTTGAGTTGACTTTTCAAGCCTGATCCTGGAAAGTCCAGATGTAAGAGTGCTGATTCTGGGCTAAATTTAAGTTTAAGTTTTAGAGTCAAAATTTTTTTCATGGATAGCCATACCTTGTACAATTCTGGACAACACCATAAGTAGTGAAATAAGTTCACATTTAGTCGGGTACATTTTGGGCAAATGTTTTGAGAGCCCACATTTGCGAACTTTTTATACAAATTCCCATAACCCAAGTGAACCATTTTAAAATGTTGAACTCTCCAGTTTTCATACTCCGAGTACTTGTTATACTTACTAATGGAATATGACAGTTGGGAAGGAGTAATTGTGGTATGTAAGTAGTCAGACCATTTCTTAAGAGAATGATTTTTCTTGTTTCCTGAAGACCAACGTTTTTGGGAAATTAGGTCAATGTTCATTAAATTAGGATTCTCAAGAAAATCTTCAATTAACCTTGGTAGCCAGTGTTTCTGAAGAGCATAAGATTCTTTATTTAAGAGATAAACCTGCAGAAGGAAAACAGAAAAGTGTTTGGATGTTGATCTGCCCAGGAAGAAGATGTGAAAGGGCATCTGAGGCTTCTGATCTCTTTCCTGAGCAGAGCAATATCAGAACACTGCTCTGTTTTCTTTCTGAAGGTTTGACTGTACAGTTACCAGAATTGACCCTGAGATTTGGATGCATTTTACTCAGGCAGTCTCCCTTATATTTGGCCTAAGGTGGTCCTGTTAGTTCCTTAAAGGAACAGTAACGTCAAAAAATAAGTGTTTTAAAGTAATGAAAATATAATGCAGTGTTGCCCTGCACTGGTAAAACTGCTGTGTTTGCTTAAGAAACATTACTATTGTTTATATAAATAAGCTGCTGTATAGCAATGGGGGCAGCCATTCAAAGGAGAAAAGGCTCAGGTTACACAGCAGAGAGCAAATAAGCTCTGTCTGTCTAATGGTGTTATCTGTTATCCATTAGTTAACCTGTGTCATATAGGCGTTTTTCAATTTCCGCCATTGCTCCACAGCAGCTTGTTTATATGAACTATAGTAGTGTTTCTGAAGCAAACACATCCGTTTTACCAGTGCAGGGCAACACTTGCATGATATTGTCATTACTTTAAAACACTCATTTTTTGGTGTTACTGTTCCTTTAATAAACCCAGGCAGCTATGTCCCCTTTTCCTGGGTCCATATTATTTCAAGGTTTGCCCACTAGATGGCAGAATGTAAAAGTATAAAGGGGTTTAGCCGCATGTGTTCAAGGTCTTTTCTTGGGACCTCATCTCTCTGACAGGTGTTACAGGCCCAGGGCTGCAGTTTTGGTAAAAGTTAGATGGTAAGAGTTATCCAGTGCTAGTAAGTTTTGTCATAGTTGCTCTAGGAGCAAGATAAAGGCCCAGGGATAATAGTGAGCAGCTTCCCTGTGGTGTGTTCAGTGGGTGAGTGGAAGACCAGGTAGAGGTCCAAGATACAAGACCACAGGCTGAGGATCTCCATGCGCAAAGCTCTACTCTATGGGGGGGGGAATTGCCCCAGGAGTATGGTAACCTATATCTTACTTATTTCACCTCTGGCAAGGATTCTGCTATTCTCACACTGCATTACATCTAGATGCCTATAAATTCCTTCATTTCAACTGTCCACTGTTGATAAACCTGTTATTTTGCTGCAAGAAAACATCTCTGTGTCTGGATCCTTTGCTACACAGAACAACACAAGGTACCAGGAGTTGCAGGGAGTTACTCAGGTATATGTGGGTCAGTGGCACAGTACAAGCAGACCTGGCCCTGGTCACATGCTACATGTGATGCTGTTGTTACAAAATTCATCATATTAGCAGTTAATAAAATCTTAAATTCGGAAGTGAGTGGCTGCGCCCCATAGAGGACACCGACACCAGACAAAGAGGGCTAGGGCTGTGGGCATCCCTGTGGCAGGTGTCCCCGCCAGACCCTATTTCCCATTAGACCACCAGGGTAAGTTGTTACATCATGTGCCAATACATCATTCACTTACAAAAGAAGACTGAAGATCCAAAAGATGGTGACCATGAGTTCTGCACCGATACGTGAGCAAACTCTTAGGGGTAATGAACTATGTGGGGGGGAAGCAGAGAGGGGGATTACCTAGGTTAGTAGGTAGGGGCTTTTCTTATTGTGGGGTTTAAATTCTCTTTTAAATCAAATGCTTGAACTGAATGCCACATTGTTTGACCAAAGTGTGTGATAAAGATGAAGAAAATATACATATACACATATAATTAACTTAGCAGTGAATATGCTGGTATAAATTGGCACATGTATTCTCATATATAAACATTTTACATACAAAAATATATAAAGGTAACATTAAATATTCTTTTTACAAATATTCAACTTGGTGTAGTATCATTTTTTGTTCTACATGGGGACATTTATTCACTGAATCAAGTTAAATGTGAGCCCACAACCCTAGGCAGACAAGGGAAACCCCAACAATCAGGGGACATCCCAACTCAAATATATACAAAAGACCAAAAGGGAGGAGCAGGAAATACAGTCAGACCAGAAGGTACTTGAACCAAGGAGCTTTCGTTTAAGAGTTATTTTCCCTCCTTTTTGCATAATGACAGGTTGATAAAGATGGTGTAGAGCCTTTTAATCTTTTAAATGCACTTAAATAAAGTGGCTGTGTATGTGCATGCATTAGATGTATAGTGCAAACTTGTACAGGCATGTTAATCTAGTACAATATATAAACCTGAAACAAAGAGGGGCAAGACATGACACCAGTGTAATCTCCTGGAAACCTAAATACTTTCAACATCATATTTTTTATTGGGAGTGAAGTGGAGCAGCTGTGCAAGTAGGAATAAGGAATTAACCAGATTATGAATATATATATATATATATATTCAGCCTGGACCAGTGTCTGTGCTGGTTTCAGAAGAATTAATTCTCAATTGTTGCAAATAAAGTGTAAAATTCAAGTGTGTTGCTTTGTGGAGAAAACCCTGCTGTGAATAAAACATATTAATACCTGCTTGTATTAAAATGGGTGTCTGTATGTCTTTTTATTACCACTGCCATTTGAATAAATTCCTACTCTCTCATTACATCTCATTCTCTCACCATCATTCATTATAGGTTAACCTTTTGCTTCTACTACAGGAACCTTTCTGAAGACTAGTCTTGAGAAAGGTTCCCTTAAAGGAGATGAAATGGTAACTTGAAATAATAGCGGTTAAGTTGAAATAAATATATGTACATATATAAAAGTACAGACTGGAATGTGCAGGTTCACAGACAAGTTTTCAGGTATATTTGAAGGGTTTTAATCTAAAAGGCAAGCAGCAGCTGCTGCCCATGGGACCATTCCAATAAGGCCTCCTTAGCTATTAAGATATTGAGTTTACAGTTCTTACTGTAGTGTGGATTTTATTTCAGTGTTTGTGTCCTTTTTAAAATATGAGGATAAATGAAAAGACTCCACTTGAAAATTTTCATCTTCTCTCAAAACCTGGTCCACAATGGGTTCACATAGACAAATACAAGAGTCCTCTGCACTCAACCCATGATCAATATATTTAAGACATTGAGACATTTTGTGCATACTGCTACTGAAAATGCCTTACCCTTTAAACAAAACAGGGATTACTTTGTATAGTTTTTAGTAGCTGTATGCACAAAATGTCTTAAATATATTCATAATGGGAGTCATCACATGTGAGCTTGAAATTGCTTTACATTAAGATAGCCTGAAACTCTTGTTTCTCAACTATCACAATAAGATATAATAATAATAATAATTACAAAAAGTGTTACTAAGACATAAGCTTCCTTCTTACTTCCAATGGCCCTTCTACTATGTTAGACTTCCAAGAAGCTACGAGATAATAATGACCAGCCTCCAACCTTCCAGCTTTTGCTAAATAACAACTTCCTGCATGTCCATACAGGGATCCCCAACCTTTTGTACCCGTGAGCAACATTGAGAAGTTAAAGGAGTTGAGGAGCAACACAAGCATGAAAAATGTTCTTGGGGTGCCAAATAAGTGCTGTGATCGGCCATTTGTAGCCGCATGTGGATTGTAAACCTACATTGAGACTCTGTTTGGCAGTGCACCTGGTTTTTATACAACCAAAACTTGCCTCCAAGCCTCAAATTCAAAAATAATCTCCTGCTTTGAGGCCACTGGGAGCAACATCCAAGGGGTTGGAGAGCAACATGTTGCTCACGAGCTACTGGTTGGGGATCACTGAATGTATACTGATGCTGGAAGTGGAAGTTGAGCTGCAACAAGATAAGCAGCAGGCCTAAGGAATATATAGTGGCTGCTGTCAGAAGAGAATATCATAGAAACTAGAATCATAGAAATCTAGTATTCAGCCAAGGTGACCAATGCTGTGCTAAGTTCTGTTTTTTCTCTCGAACCACAGTCTCTTCAAGGGTTGCCGGAAGTATAAGCATAGCTTCAGTTTCATTCCTTGCAGGGCCATCGATTAATCCAAAGCAACACAACTGGGGTTCTACAGATCACGTTGACATTTGTCGATATCATAAGCAGAGGAAGCAGCTGCAAGTTGGCACACTTCCACTTTAAGTCTGGGCAGGACTCAAAACTATTGACACTTCTTATTCATGAACATACTTTCCAGCCATACTATTCCAAACATAGTCAATAGGGCAGCGCGGTTATATGCCATTTTTATCGATAGCAGCGATAGATTCATTCATAAATATATACAGTACGTTCAGATGATGAGCAGACACTTATCTTTCATTGATTTTATACCGAGACACTGCTAGGCTTGAAATTGCTCCTTTTCAGGTTTAGTCTATAAATAGACATTTCATAATTATTTTTTAATTATATACCATTAATTGTTCTCTTAAAGTGCATTGAGTCACTCACAGCCGACGTATGCTGTCAAGGTATTGATTTTGTAGTATTCAAGCGTTCCTGGAATCTCTCAGTCCCTACAGATCTTTGTAGTGATTATAAAACCACTAAAAAAGTTATGGTGTTGTATAGACTAAGGTGCAACCAAATAGTGTTACCCGCTCCCAGCAGTGTGATGCCTGTCCCACGGTGTCAGGAAGTTTGTTATGGAACCTGCCAAACAGCATCTTCTTGGAGACAATCAGTTGATTTAGCTTTGCAGATGTGAAATTGCTCTAGAGATGTCCAATGAATGCTCCTATTTTCTCTGGACGTGAAATAAATAAGACTGGGATAGATCAACACCATTCCTCAGCAGCCATTTTGTGGGACAGATTTTGCTTGTTGCAGAGCATCCTGAATCCGGAAATGTGTGCGGGATTCCATGGAGTAATTCTTGTAGTTGTTTCTGACACAGAAAAGAAACTATATTAATCCCTGCAATACGTATATATCAGATTAGCAAGTGACTGGCTGTGCTTTCGAACCCAGTGAATAAGCTTTAGCCTAGAGGATTGTTCATTGTTAATGGAACATTTGACTGATATTGGGCTTCCGTCCCAACATCCCTAAGGTTTTTAAGAACAGCACTAAACACGCATGAACATGTGTTTAGGATCACATTGTTGCACAGTGCTTGGGTAGGCCACATATCAGTTGGGCAGGCCACTTGGCTGGCCCCATTGTGGGACCAATAAACTGCCAGCTTGGTTTGGAAGGAAGCTTTTATTGGCCTGTGTATGGCCACTTTTAGACTGTAAGCTTCACTGATGTAGAATATCCAGTGGCTTAACTAGATGTTGCTGGGCTCCACAGCAAATTATTTTGCAGGCCCCCAAAATGTCTGGAGGTTGAACTGTTTTAGCAATATTTATTGAAATTGTTAAGGCCTCATGGGACCCATATATCTCCTGTGCCCCCCTGCAGCCCCAGGGTCTACTGCAGCCCCAGGGTCTACTTCCTCTGTAGTTACGCCCTTGATCATATCTGTAAAGCACGGAGGAATACGGCATCACTTTAATGACAGGGATAAACAGCACCATCACACAAGTTCCCTAAAGTATTTTTGCATAATATGAACAAAAAAAACACTTAATTACAGGGTCAAAATTGGATGGACCTTTGCAGAATATTTAAAAAAAAACAAAAAAAAAAAAAAAAAAAAACTTTCCTCTGCCTTATGTTCAGAAATTCATTATCAGGAGACATGAATGTTGTTAAAGTTCACTGCAAAACGATTACTATCATGTACTCGCAGGCACATACAATTCCTGTGTGGTGTTTGTGAACTGCACTGACTCACTTGGCATTTTCCAGAAGTGGAAGGGCATCCTCTTTCATTTCCATCTCAATATACAGGAGGGCGAGCTCCAGCATGGCATTGGGAATAAGGTAATGGTCATATTTAATCTTTTTCTCACTAAGGATAAAACAGGCAAAATTAAACTAAGAATTTACATAAGAGTCACAACATAATGTTTGTGTATCCAATCCATTATTTCAGTCATCTGCATATATTTTCATAGCAACATTAGACTAACTAACCTGATTAGGTATTTTGTGTTACAGCTTCAATTATTATCCTGCTATAGGTCCAAGAATATCTTCAGTAGCAATTCAGCATTTACTCCAAATCTTTAACTTTAAAGGAACAGTAACACCAAAAAAATTAAAAATGCTAATATAGTTAGTCAAAAATGTAATGTATAAAGGGTGGAGTGACTGGATATGTAACATAATAGCCAGAACACTACTTCCTGCTTTTCAGCTCTCTTGGTTTCCACTGATTAGTTACCAGTGACTTGAGGGGGGCACATGGGTCATAACTGTTGCTTTTGAATCTGAGCTGAATGCTGAGGACCAATTGCAAACTCACTGAACAGTTATGTCCCATGTAGCCCCCTTAAAGTCGCTAAAAAGCAGGACATTTCTGGTTCTGTTAGACTTCCAGTCCCTCCAGCCTTTATAGATTTCGTTTTTGCCTAACTAACTGTATTGTAATTTTTTTATTTTGCACAGCCTATCTACCAAGTTTTTATTTTTACACTGAACTGTTCCTTTTAGGTGAACATCACCTTTAGTGAATTATGTGGGTTGTCTACTATAAAATACTCACACTGGTTGTCTCAGTAACTTGTTCTAACCCATAATGCATGCTGCATTCACCTCTAAGCTAGGGATCCCCAACCTTTTTTACCCGTGAGCCACATTAAATTGTAAAAGAAGCTGGTGAGCAACATAACCATGCGAAAGTTCTTGGGGGTGCCAAATATGAGCTGTGATTGGCTAGTTGGTAGCCCCTTTGTGGACTGACAGCCTACAGGAGGTTCTGTTTGGCAGTACCCCTGATTTTTATGCAACCAAAACTTGCCTCCAAGCCTGGAAATCAAAAATGAGCTCCTGCTTTGAGGCCACTGGGAGCAACATCCAAGGGGCTGGAGAGCAACATGTTGCTCACAAGCCACTGGTTGGGGATCACTGTTTAAGTGGATGTAACTGAATTACTAATTAGCAATGCTGCATGTGTTTTACAGACAGTTAAAATCAACTTTCAAATCAGTGGTGTAACTATAGAGAAAGCAGTTACAAACATACACACTCCCCAGCTGCTCTCCTACTTAAAGGCAAGCTGTCGGCGTGAGATACCAGGGTGTGGGTAGGATTGCCACCTTTTCGCCGGGGGGAGGCGGAGGCTATGATGCTACGATTAGCCTATCACTGTGTCAATCATGGGGAATCCTGCCCGGTTTTCCTAATTTGGAAAACCAGGCAGAAAGTTTTGGCCCGGGCAGCACTTCAAAATACCGGGTTGTCCGGGTCAAAACCGGACAGGTGGCAATCCTAGTGTAGCGGGAGCAAATTCGGGTAGCAGGGAGGGACTTGTGATGCACACCCGTGGGGGGGGGGGAAGTTGGGTAGTTACCCTGTTGATTTAAACATTTTTGCTTCAGTCTGCAGTATGCATTACAGATAACAAGTAATCCTACAGGGAATTGTTATAAGTGTTAGCTTCCAAGCAACACCATGCGCAGATGTATTGTGTTTGGGGTCCTTGATCCTTCCCTGTCACCCCAAGATTGTTTCACCTCATGGAGAGAGACACAAGTGCTAGGCTGATCACACATGGAGGGAGATGCTGGTGCAGGTGGCCATGTTTCGTGCATGCACATAATGAACACCTTTCCCAGCACTATTATTATGCTCATGCATGTGACATCATAATGAGCAGGCCCAGATTCGTGGAAAGGCCCAGGTCTAGGGCGGCAGAATTGTAGGGGGGGGTGGCAAGCACTGGGGATTCGCAGGTGATACAATAGTTTTTAAAAATTCCTGTGCACCAATACCCAATACTGAAAATTTGCACATGTACAAAAAGGAAGAGGAGGGGGCAGGGCAATGAACATCTGCGGGCCTAGGGGCGTCTGCTATGTAAATCCAGCCCTGATAATAAGCAAAAGCTCTAATACTTTTCTCAATGCTCAATCTTTATTAACACACACACCTATGGTGAGGGGGAAACAATTTTAGGATGATAGGTGCCCCTTTAATTGTGTATCTGTAATGAGATGCTCACATAAGTCTTTTATCTTTTTGTTTTTACAACTATTTTTCCAAGAAATTCCAAAACATTCCCCTGATGATATGGCTGAAGTTCAGCTTCCAGCACTGTCACGTGAATTAAATCTAATTCAGCAACAATACTTGATGGCTATAATTGTTCTCTCTTAAGCTATGTTCCAACAGCGATATCTCAATTAGCAGTTGCATGTTGCTCACTTTCACTACTCACTTGAGTTGTATGTAGCTGAAACTCTTCACTGCTTCAGGGATTCGACCCAGATACTTGTAGCAAAGGCCTTTCATCAGCTTCACCACACACTGATCATCTATCAAGAATTCAGAAGCTGCCAAATAAAAAGAAAACACATTTCTATTATATATGACAAAAAGTAATGAGCAAGATCCATAATCTGAAGCAAAGTTATCTAGGGAGGCGATAGGAACCACTCAGAAGAAGTCAACAGGCCACAGAGAACCATCACCATTTATTTTAACAACCATGTGTGTCATTTGTTACCCATGCCTTTAGACTGTAAGTCTTTGTGAGAAGGACCCTCTATTCCTACTGTTTTATTCTGTAACCATTGTTAATATGTTTGTCATAAATTAATTGCAGCCCTTGTACATAATATAATTATTTTAATGGGCTAAATACATTTTCCCCACTTGTCTTGACTGCTATTTGCCTAGACCTTCAGAGAGGCACTGGATGCACCTCTTGTTATCAATCAGTGGTGTGTTTACTTCCAGAAATTGTAAAGCTGTGTACATACAGTGGTGCTTGAAAGTTTGTTAACCCTTTGAAATGTTATGTATTTTTATAGGAATATGTAGGAATATGTATCTAAAGAATCATCTGATTTTCAAACAAGTCCTAAAAGCAGATGAAAAAACCTAGTTAAACAAATGATACAAAATTATATATGATTGTGTATTTATTGAGAAAAAAATGATCCAATAACAAATCTGCATATGGGTAAAGTAGGTGAATACTTAGGATTATCATATCATTTGAAGTTGAAACCAAAGCCTTGTGCTTTCAGTCAATAGGATGACAGGTATGAGTGAGAGACCCTGTAATTTGTGTATCATGGCTCAACATAGGAGGTATCTGAGGAACTCAGAAAAGAGTTGTTGATGCCCATAAAGCTGGAAAAGAGTTTGGACTCCACCAATCAATAGTCAGAAAGATTGTGTACAAATGGATGAAATTCAAGACCATTGTTGTCCTATACATATGTGGTTGATCATCAAAGATAACTAACTGCAGGGTGTCTAATAGTCCAAGAGGTTACAAAGGAACCCAGGGTAATTTCTAAGCAACTGAAGGCCTGTCTCAAATTGGCAAATGTTGATGAGTCCACCATCACAAGAACCAGGTCCGCTCTTGCCATGAGGTAAGGTGAGAAACTTGCCTCATGCGGCATGGAGCGGCCAGTTACTAGGGGCGACTTTAATGACTTTAAGAGCCAAATTTCAGTTTCTTAACATGT
Source organism: Xenopus laevis (assembly GCF_017654675.1). Taxonomy (NCBI): domain Eukaryota; kingdom Metazoa; phylum Chordata; class Amphibia; order Anura; family Pipidae; genus Xenopus; species Xenopus laevis. The sequence goes on from NC_054378.1 coordinate 76,214,335, forward strand.
AAATTTTACTCTGCTAGTGCAGCAAGCACAATAATGCTCACTACACTAGCGATATGGCCCCTCCTGGACCTGCTCTGAAGCTAAAAGTTGAAAGCATGGAGCTGGGGGGGCGACATCAGGGCTGCTGCCCCTGAAGCACCGCTGAGGAGAACAATGAACACCAATGGTATATATGGCAGGGTAGCAAGGAGAAAGCCACTGCTCTCCCCCCAAAATATTGCTGACCATCTAAAGTTTGCTAAAGATCATGTGGACAAACCAGAAGGATACTGAAAGAATGTTTTGTGGTCGAATGAAGCCAAAATAGAACTTTTTGGCTTAAATGAGGAGTGTTTCATTTAGAGAAAGAAAAACACTGCATTCCAGCATAAGAATCTTATCCCATCTGTGAAACATGGTGGTGGGACTGTTCTGGTTTTGGCCTGTTTTGCAGCATCTGGGCCTGGACAGCTTGCCATCATTGATGAAACAATGAATTCTGAACTATACCAGAGAATTCTAAAGGAAAATATCAGGACATCTGTCCATGAACTGAATCTCAAAAGACAGCCAGTCATACAGCAAGACAATGATCCTAAACACACAATTTGTTCTAACAAAGAGTGGTTAAAGAAGAATAAAGTGAATGTTCTGAAATGGCCAAGTCAAAGTCCTGATCTTAATCCAACTGAAATGTTGTGGAAAGACCTAAAGCAGTTCATATGAGGAAACCCACCAACATCCAATAGCTGTAGGGAGAAATGGGCTAAAATTTCTCCAAGTCGATGTGCAGGACTGATCAACAGTTACCGCAATCCTTAGTTGCAGTTAATGCTGCGCAAGGGGGGTCACACCAAATACTGAGCTAAAGTAAGTGAATACCGGTTCACGTACTTTTGCCACTTTTGATATGTTATTGGATCTTTTTTTCAATAAATACCAAATAAAATAATCTCTGTTTTATTTGTTAAACTAGGTTTTCTTCATCTACTTTTAGAACTTGTTTGAAAATCAGAAGATGTTTTAGGTCACATTCATATAAAAATATAGAACATTTTAAAGAGTTCACAAATTTTCAAGCACCATTTTATTTACTTCTCAATAACGCTTCTGCCTTATGCAGAACTAAACAAACGTGCCTTCTGCTTGTTGGCCGACACTTTGAGCATCATTTAAAGCAGTGCAGCAGATAAACCGTTGGGAGAACTATACAATCTGCAGTCAGAGCAAATGGGGACACATGAGAACACAATTCAAAAGATCACATTGTAAGAGAAATTGTAGAGAACTTTTGATGCATACATAATACAGCTATGATTATTTGGGGGACATACAATTTTATTTTTTTAATTTTTTTTATCAACTTTAAGACTCCAAGTTAGTATATTTTATAGAAACTTTAGCAGACATAACTGGAAGGGCAGGACAAAGAAAGAATGAACCTATCATTGCCACCTGTAGCTGCTGCTGGTCTTTTATACTTTAGAAAGAATACCACCTCCCTTTTTTATGGCAAAGGTTTTCACACTTCACATGCATGTACATCTCAAAGATGATTGCTTGCCTTAAACTACATGACTTGATACCTGTGACTACTTCCAGAGATTTCTCAGCCCGGAGCAGAGTTTGCAGCATTGCTTCTGTTAGATCTTTATGCTTTCCTATCACTGCGTAGCCATTCCAAATATACATCATTTCCTGCATGAGTAGAGTAACATATCCATTAGGATGAAGACAGACATACACAAATCATGCAGAACCAAAAAGGCTAGGTTGGATTTGCATAGAAACAGCATCAAGTGGTAAACACAATCAAACTCTCTCGCTTGTTTGTAAGATTTGCAGCAAAGTTTTAAGCGAGTCATAGACTAAAAGATCACTCATGTGGCCTCATGTTGATAGCCAACCAAAGCTGCCTTTATTGATTTAATTCCAGCAACCTTTTTATTGTAATTTAACATAACAAAGAAATGAATTTGCAGATTAGTGTAGTGTGTGTGTGTTACAGTCATATGAAAAAAGTTTGGGAACCCCTCTCAGCCTGCATAATAATTTACTCCACTTTAAAACAAAAAGATAACAGTGGTATGTCTTTCATTTCCCAGGAACATCGGAGTACTGGGGTGTTTTCTGAACAGCGATTTAGCGAAGCAGTATTCAGTTGTATGAAATTAAATCAAATGTCAAAAACTGGCTGTGCAAAAATTTGGGTACCCTTGTAATTTTGCTAATTTGAATGCTGTAACTGCTCAATACTGATTACTGGCAACACCAAGTTGGTTGGATTAGCTCGTTAAGACTTGAACTTCATAGGCAGGTGTGTCCATTCATGAGAGAAGGCATTTAAGGTGGCCAATTGCAAGGTGTGCTTCTGTTTGACTCTCCTCTGAAGAGTGACAGCATGGGATCCTCAAAGCAAATCTCAAAAGATCTGAAAACAAAGATTGTTCAGTATCATGGTTTAGGGGAAGGCTACAAAAAGCTCAGAGGTTTAAACTGTCAGTTTCAACTGTAAGGAATGTAATCAGACCTGCAAGAACATCTTGCTGCAGATAGTGTATCTGTACATCGTTCTACAATTCAGCGCAATTTGCACAAGAACATCTGTATGGCAGGGTGATGAGACAGAAGCCCTTTCTGCACTCACACCACAAACAGAGTCGCTGGTTGTATGCAAAAGTTCATTTAGACAAGCCTCAGTCATTCTGGAACAAAGTGCTTTGACTGATGAGACAAAAATTTAATTATTTGGTCATAACAAAAAGCACTTTGCATGGCGGAAGAAGAACACTGCATTCCAAGAAAAACACCTGCTACCTACTGTCAAATTTGGTGGAGGTTCCATAATGCTATGGTGCCGTGTGGCTAGTTCAGGGACTGGGGCCCTTGTTAAAGTCGAGAGTCAGATGAATTCAACCCAATATCAACAAATTCTTCAGGATAATGTTCAAGCATCAGTCACAAAGTTGAAGTTATGCAGGGGTTGGATATTCCAACAAGACAATTACCCTAAACACACTTCGAAATCTACAAAGCCATTTATGCAGAGGGAGAAATACAATATTCTGGAATGGTCATCACAGTCCCCTGACTTGAATATCATCAAAAATCTATTGAAGCAGGCTGTCCATGCTCGGCAGCCATCAAATGTATGTTACTATGTTACTATGTTACTTTGAAAGCTCAGCCTATGATAAACAAAACTCCAAAGAATTAAGAGGGGTTCCCAAACTTTTTCATATGGCTGTATGTATAACAGAACTATGACATTTAGAAGGCAAATGGTGAAAGCTTTAGAACAAATGGTTGTTTCATACCAAAGGCGGAACTGGCAGTGGAATACGTTTCTGTGCAAGATATCTCCTGGATTTCCGAATTGCAAATTTCTCAGTGGGAAGAGATTTTCCAGCTATCTTGAGTTTTAAACTTGGGACAATTCTGAAAAACAATGATAGTGAGTTAGCAACGGGCCAGGCAATTAGCAGTGCTACTTCTGTCCAATGGCGGATCATGTACTCTTCCATCTGACCTTGCATGTATTATTCTGTTTTTCTTCAAATCCGATGGTGAGACAATACAACTGTTACCTGATCAGCGCAGCAGTGCAGTGCAGACCATTGTCTCAATCAGCACTTATATATGGGTTGCATTGATTTACCTCCCTGGTAGATTTATATTCTTGGATCAGTGCTTTGGCATTTACACTGGAGACCTACTGCACGGGTTGAGGTGAGGTGGTTTCAAAGCCACCTGATGGGTAGAGAGGCATTATTTAAATGGGAAATAAAATGAAGTAAGTGTTACTGAGGCATTTTATGCATTTATAATTCTTACGCCTTAATTTCATAAGGATTCCCCACTTTCTTCTCACTACTGCTGTCGAGGGCTGAAATAAAATTCCTTGCTAAGCAGAGGGTACAGTCTCCATAGCAGTCATTTCTGAATACAAGTCTTCTGTTTGCTGTACCAACTCAGGCTATAAAAAGACTTCAGCTCAATCTTACTGCCCTCCATGATGAAAAGTCATTTGCATTGCTTCAGGTGAAAACACATTTCCTCCTGTCTAAAGTAGTAGCCTAATACCCTAAATCATTTCTGTGTGAAAGCAATTTCCCCATTTGTCTGCAATGCCTTGTAATGAATTAGTAATATTAGTATTGTGCTGATTGGTTTTACTGTCCCAGCTATGGATGTATTTCAACCAATAAACATTCTGTGTTTTAAATTATATACAGAACTGTACGAGAAAAATTAGCTTGATTTATGTATTAAAGTAAAAATGCTACATTTGTGCTTGGATATTGGGCCCAGATTCAATGGGTTCTTTATATGCTAGGTGTCATGTGACTCCTACCTCCTCCTTTTACCCACCAATCACAAGAATGTATCGCAGTAATTAGAACACAGGGCTAAATGTAGCAAGGGAGGAAAACATTCATGTAATTTTCAGCCTATAAATGCCAAAACTGCAAAATCTGAAATATTAACCATGAAGCCCCAAATCATCTTAATGAATCTAAAACTAGTTTTATTTCAGGCTTTTCTAGAATACTGACCTGCCTAAGCATGTGCCAATTTAGGCATTTAGAATGCCTTCCTAACTGAAATGTTTACATTTTAAATGGGAACTATCGTGAAAATGTAAATTTAATATTAGCTTCAGCTCAGCATACTGAAATAAGAAACTTTCTAAATACAATCAATTAAAAAGGACTTACCGTTTCTGAAATAATCAAGCTATTATTTACTATTCCTCTCTCAACATCTGTTTCTCTTCATTCTCTCTTCATGCAGGAGTTGGGTGTCAGATAATCATTGACTATCAATTAAAATCACCAGAAATCCTGTCTCTCTACATGCAGAATTTGTGCAAATGGCAGTTATTTTGTTAGATTTTGTTTGTACTGGAATCAGTTATTTGAGTGAGCTCTAATAGATCTGCTAGGAAAGGAGCCCCCCTATAAGATACATTGGATCATCTGACACCCAACTGCTGCATAAAGAAAGAATGAAGAGAAACAGATGCTGAGAGAGGAATAGTTAAGATAAACTTGATTATTTCAGAAACAATGCATCATTTTTAATTGATTGTATTTAGCAAGTTTATTACTTCAGTATGAGGAAGCTTATATTAAATTCTCATTTTTTCGATAGTTCCCCTTTAAATACATGTCATGCAGGGTTCTATATTTATTGAATGGGTATTGCTGGATCTAAACTAAAGTGTAAGTACAATACCTGTGTCTGACACAATCAGATGTTGTCACGATCGCCGCCCGGAGCAGTTCCAGGAGCTCCGGGCGGCGCGTCCTCCCCTGCCGGCGTCGCTCCCAAAATGGCGGCACCCATGGCCGCCACGTGGGTAGCGGCGTCAGCGCGTCGACGGCGGCGTAAGGACGCCGATGACGTCACTATGGCGCCAAATTCAAATATAAAAGCCCTACCAAGACGCCAGAATGGCGCCCAAGTATAGGATTCGTTTCTGTGTGTTTCCTGTCTGCTATTTTGAGACTAATCTTGTTCCTGTTTGTTGCCGACCTCTTGCCTGGACTTTGCTGATTATTCTGCCTGCCCTTGAACCCTTGCCTGGACTCTGATTAATCTTCTGGTTTACCCCCTTTTGGACACCGCGACCTTGACTCCCTTGTGGGCTTCCTCCTTGATCCTGACAACCCCCCTGGTAGGAGCATCCCAGCTCCCTGACATTATACTTGGGCCATGGATCCCACTGAGGAAGCTCAGCCAGATTTCGGCAGGGCCTTTCGAGGTCTGCATACCCGCATGGAGGCGTACGAAGCTCGGCAAAATTATGTCGGACGCACGCTGGAGGCGATTTTGGAATAATTATCCATGCTAACGCCGACTACTCCAACGCCCACGCTAGTTGTTGCCGACATGGCTACACAGTCCTCCACTTCTGGTCCGCGAATTCCTGCACCGCCTCTCTACAGTGGCGACCCTCAAGCCTGTCGTGGTTTTGTGAATCAGTGCCAGATTCGGTTTGCCCTGCAAAATGCGGAACGAGCAAAGGTTGGTTTCGTGATCACTCGTCTGGCGGGGAAAGCGCTTGAATGGGCATCTCCACACTGGGAGAAGGAGTCTCCCTTAATTGACGATTCCAAAGCCTTCCTTCATGAATTCCGGACTGTGTTCGATGCTCCCGGTCGGGTGGCGACCGCTGCTTCTCGTCTGTTCCAGATCCGCCAAGGAAATCGCAGTGTAGCAGAATATGCCATTGAGTTCCGTACTCTCGCTGCAGAGACTTGCTGGAACAATGATGCCTATCACGCTGCCTTCTACAATGGTCTCTCTATCCGCCTCAAAGATGACCTGGTCTCCCGTGAATTACCCACGCTGGTTGAAGACCTCATTGCTTTGTCTGTCAAGGTGGACACTCGTCAGAGAGAACATCAAGCTGATAGGGACTGAGTCAAGAAATTTCAACCCATGTTGGCTCCTCGCTTTCAAAGACCTCTGTTACCTCCTACCCCCCAGCAGCCTTCTGTTATTCCTCCGGAGGAACCTATGCAAGTCGGAAGAGCTCGTCTCTCTGAACAGGAGAAACTCCGGAGACGTACGGCTGGACTTTGTCTCTACTGTGGGGGTCAATCTCATTTTGCCAACTCCTGTCCAGTGAAGCCTCAGAGTTCCCCTCTTCAAGGTAACCTTGGAAAGAATCATGTAGGGGGTATTACTCCGAAGTCACAAGAAAACTCTCACAGGTTTCTTCTGCCTTTACAGATCCGTCTGTCCTCTAAGACCATTGTTGGCTCAGCTTTTATTGACTCTGGAGCTGCCGGAAATTTCATGGACGCTCTCTTTGCCAAGCATATGAATGTTCCCCTGTTTCCATTGACTCCTCCACTTCGAGTAACCGCCATTGATGACCGACCCCTTGAATCCGAGTTTATCTCTATGACGACTGGGGAATTGCCTGTGCAGGTTGGGACTTTACATAAAGAAAAGTTATCGTTCCTGATTATTTCCTGTCCTTCTGTTCCAGTCGTCTTGGGGCTTCCTTGGTTACGCCTGCATAACCTTATCATTGATTGGTCCTCGGGGCAGGTTTCCCGTTGGAGTCCATACTGCCAACAGCACTGCCTTCCTGCTGAACCCATCCAGAGGGTGAATATTTCTACATCTGATTTGAAGACGCTTCCCTCCTTTTACAAGGAATTCTCTGATGTCTTCTGTAAAAAGTCTGCAGAATTTCTCCCTCCTCATCGTCTCTACAATTGTCCAGTTGATCTCCTGCCTGGAACCATGCCTCCTAGAGGTCGCACTTATCCTCTCTCCCCAGCAGAGACCGCTGCCATGAAAGAATATATTCAAGAAAATCTACAGCGGGGGTTTATTCGCACTTCCACTTCTCCTGCAGGGGCTGGATTCTTCTTCGTGGAGAAGAAGGATGGAGGCCTACATCCTTGTATTGACTACCGGGGTCTAAATAAAATCACCGTTAAGAACCGGTATCCCTTGCCTCTGATCGCAGAACTTTTGACCAACTGAAGGGGGCTAGAATCTTCTCTAAGTTGGATCTCCGTGGGGCGTACAACCTTATCCGCATCCGGGAAGGTGACGAATGGAAGACAGCCTTCCACACTCGTGATGGGCACTATGAGTACCTCGTAATGCCCTTTGGTCTCTGCAATGCCCCCGCTGTCTTTCAAGAATTCGTGAACGACATTTTCCGGGATCTCTTGGGAAAGTTTGTGGTCGTGTACCTAGATGACATCCTGATTTTCTCCAAGGACCTTGCAAGCCATCGCTCCCAGGTGAAGGAAGTACTCTCTCGTTTGAGGAAGAACTCTCTCTTTGCCAAGCTGGAGAAATGTGTATTTGAAGTGTCCAAGATTCCTTTTCTGGGCTATATCATCTCCCCAGAGGGTTTCGAGATGGATCCCGTTAAAGTGTCCGCAATCCAAGAGTGGCCCCTTCCGCTGAGCACCAAGGCGATCCAGAGATTCATTGGTTTTGCCAATTACTACCGGCAATTCATTAAGGGGTTCTCTTCTTGCATTGCTCCTATCCTGGCCCTCATCCGAAAAGGGGGTAAACCCAGCTTGTGGCCTCCATCTGCTATTGAAGCCTTTCAATCCCTGAAGGATGCCTTCACTTCCGCTTCGGTCCTCCGCCATCCTGATCCGGAGATACCTTTCTTCATTGAGGTGGATGCTTCTGAAGTTGGAGCTGGAGCTATCTTGTCCCAAAGACATCCCTCTGATGGAAAGCTGCACCCATGTGCATATTTCTCTAAGAAGTTCTCTCCCGCTGAACATAATTATGATGTAGGAAATCGAGAACTCCTGGCTGTCAAGCTTGCCTTAGAAGAGTGGCGTCACCTCCTTGAAGGTTCCTTGATCCCAGTCACGATCTACACAGATCATAAGAATCTTGAATTCATTCAATCTCTCAAGAGGCTAAATCCCAGACAAGCAAGGTGGGCTCTCTTCTTTTCTCGATTCAACTTTATCTTGACTTATCGCCCTGGCTCCAAGAATCGGAAAGCCGATGCTCTGTCGCGAAGTTTCACTCCGGTGGATTGTTCTCCTGAAAGACAAGAGCCAATTATTCCTCCTGTCAAGATCATCGCTTCTTTGTACCCTCAATTTGCTGATCAAATCCTGGCTGGTCAATCTTCTGCCCCTCCTGATACCCCCATCGGAATGGCTTTTGTACCTCCTGAACTTCGTCTGCCTATCCTGCAACAGACTCATAGTACCAAACAAGCTGGACATCCTGGTCCTGTTAAAACTCTTGAACTTTTACGGCGTCTAGTCTGGTGGCCGACAATCCGTAAAGATGTCAAAGACTTTGTTACTGCCTGTACCGTTTGTGCCACTTCCAAGTCCAGCCATTCTCGCCCCAGTGGGTTACTACAGCTGTTGCCTGTTCCCTCTCGTCCTTGGACGCACTTGGCAATGGACTTCATCGTTGAATTTCCTCCCTCCAGTGGGAACACCGTGATCTGGGTTGTCATTGACCGCTTTAGCAAGATGGCCCACTTCATCCCTCTACGGAAGCTTCCATCTGCAGTGGAGTTGTCACAGTTGTTCATTCAGTTCATTTTTCGCCTGCATGGCTTCCCGGCCGAGATAGTTTCTGACAGAGGGTCCCAATTCACGGCAAAGTTCTGGCGTTCCCTGTGCAAAGATCTGGGTATTAATCTTCAGTTCTCCTTAGCTTATCATCCCCAGACAAATGGAGTGGCTGAACGAGTGAACCAAGCCTTGGAACAGTTCTTGAGGAACCACGTTTCCCTTTGTCAAGATGATTGGTCTGATCTCCCGTGGGCGGAATTTGCTCATAACAATGCCTGCCACACTTCCACTGGAAGGTCCCCATTTATGTCGGTGTATGGTCAACATTCTCAAGCCTTCCCACAAGACTTTGTGTTGTCTGATGTTCCGGCCGCTGATGACCATGCAGCCCACATGTCTGCTATTTGGGCTGCAAACAAGTCAAACTTGGAGAAGAGCGCTCTGGTTCATAAGACGTTTGCAGATCGTAGACGTAGACCCTCTCCTCCCTACAAGGTCGGTGATAAAGTCTGGTTGTCTTCCAGGAACATTCGGTTGAAGGTGCCATCTCCTAAATTGGGTCCGAAGTTCGTAGGTCCATTCTCCATCTCGGAGGTGATCAATCCTGTGGCTGTCAGACTTCAGCTTCCCCCTGAGATGCGAATTCCCAACGTGTTTCATGTCTCCTTGGTGAAACCCGCTACCTCCAACCGCTTTTCTGTTGTCCAGCCTCCCCCTCCTACTATCTCTGTGGATGGTCAACAAGAATATGAGGTGGAAAAGATCCTTGACTCCAGAATCTCCAGGGGTTCTCTTCAGTACCTCATCAAGTGGAAAGGCTTTGGCCCTGAAGAATGCTCCTGGGAAGGACGCTCTGATGTCCATGCTCCTCGTCTTGTGAGGGATTTCCACTCCAAATTTCCCCAGAAGCCAAGTCCTGGTGGTCCGGAGGCCCCCCGTGAGAGGGGGGTACTGTTACGATCGCTGCCCGGAGCAGTTCCAGGAGCTCCGGGCGGCGCGTCCTCCCCTGCCGGCGTCCCTTCCTAAAATGGCGGCGCCCATGGCCGCCACGTGGGTAGCGGCGCTGGCGCGATGACGTCAGCGCGTCGACGTCGGCGCAAGGACGCCGATGACGTCACTATGGCGCCAAATTCAAATATAAAAGCCCTACCAAGACGCCAGAATGGCGCCCAAGTATAGGATTCGTTTCTGTGTGTTTCCTGGGTTTCCTGTCTGCTATTTTGAGACTAATCTTGTTCCTGTTTGTTGCCGACCTCTTGCCTGGACTTTGCTGATTATTCTGCCTGCCCTTGAACCCTTGCCTGGACTCTGATTAATCTTCTGGTTTACCCCTTTTGGACACCGCGACCTTGACTCCCTTGTGGGCTTCCTCCTTGATCCTGACAACCCCCCTGGTGGGAGCATCCCGGCTCCCTGACAGATGTGTTATACTGAAAAAGAAACATCAGTTTAGAATATGTTTTTTTCCTGTACAGGCAGGCTTTCAGACAGGTTCTGTGTGGCAGGCTTTTAAATGGCCAAGTGAGTGCAATATACAGTATCAACTGTGTACAAAATGCAAATGTTTAAGGAAAAGGCAGGAACAAGAAACTAGTGGCATACAATTGCACCACAATTCTTTATGCAATGCGCGGATTATTTCTCATATGACATGTTGTAGAACCAGATTGAATTAGAATGATTAGGTCATACAAATAAGTATATGGAGCTGTTGAGCACACTGGGTGCCACATAAATCCCTTTGAGGGTCACATCTGGCCTGCAGGCCTCCAGTTGGAAAGCCCTGCTTTATACAACTTCAGGAAGCACAGCTTATTATTGCAGCCGCACATAACAGAAAAACATGAGGAGACTGCAGACCAAATCCACACAATCAGTACGATCAAACATAATCCTTATTCCTGCCAGACACCTGGTTTTGCAAGATATCGCCTCTTTCATCAATCATTGCAACAGCAGGTGCCTAGTGGGGACAAGTCTAACAAAAGCTGGATGACTGCAGGCTGGATTTCCACCGTGAGGAAAAAGACAAATACAGCATATCCATTTAGTCGGGAAATATGGCCAGGAACTAGCTCCATGACTGAAGTAGCTATAAATTAAGGGGTTCTATTACTTTTACTTGCAATGTTATAAAACAGTCTTGCCAGTGGACAACTCAACAAACAAAAGAACCCAGCAGGCAGCACAGTTTAGAATTAGGAAAGCATAATTGGTGAATAGGTTACAGATTGCTATATGGCATGGTGGCACGAACTTCGACATGCGTGTGTTTTGTCAGTCAAAATAACCCCCTCTGTTTTTTGGAGGCCCAAATTCAAGAGAAGGCAAGGCCAGGGAACAGTTCAGCCAATGAATGGTAGCGCTGTGCAAACGCAATCTAATTTTTTTTTTTTTATGTGCAGCAATTTTTTTTTTGACGCGCAACATTTTTTTTCTCCCATTGAAGTCTATGGGCATCATTTCCACAGTGAAACACGGCTCATCCCGACGTGGTCAGCGAAGAAATTGCCCCATCTTCCATGCATAGATATGGTGGCTATGTATACAGGCTTGAAATGAGACGAGGACACACACTGGTCCAAAAAAGTGTTGTTTTGTTTCTTTTAAATTCTTTACCATTACTAAAAATGCTATGTAGAACAGTGTTTGTGTATTAAAGGGGTTGTTCACCTTACAGTTAACTTTTAGTATGATGTAGAAACGGATATTCTGAGATAATTTGCAATTGGTTTTCATTTTATTATTATCTGTGGTTTTTGAGTTATTTAGCTTTTTATTCAGCAGCTCTCCAGTTTGCATTTTCAACAATTTGGTTGCTAGGGACCAAATTACCCTAGCTACCATGCATTGATTCGACTAAGTGACTAGAATGAATAGGAGAGGCCTGAATAGAAAGATGATTAATAAAAAAGTTTTTTTGATTTTTAGATGGGGTCAGTGAAAGCTGGAAAGTCAGAAAAGTCAGAAGAAGACATAATTCAAAACCTATATATAAAAAAAAGTTTCTTGGAATTATTCATTTCATACCATACTAAAAGTTAAGCACCTCTTTAACGGTATTGTTGCAGCACGGCATCTCATTATATATTTAAGACATTTACAAAGTGACCTATTGTGTTTACTTGATAAACTGCATATTTTATCTGTTTTTTTAAAGGGGATCTTCACCTGATAAAAAATAATTGATGCACACTTACTCAGAGTGAGGACTTTTGCAATTTACAATTTTTCTATTTTAGGCTGTTTCTGAGACATTTACATTTGTAGAATGCCAACAGGCTTTTGGCTCATATGAGAGTCAGCTATGGTAATTCTGACCATAAAAGAAAACTGTTGAGCTCAAAGCCCGCTATTAGCAGTCTAAAACTGCTTTTTGCTCATACAATACAAAAAGTAGAAAATAATTTCAAACTGCAAATATGTTCTGAGGACCACTCTGAGTAACTTTATATAATATTCATTTTTGGGAGGTTTAGATCCACTGGGACCACTTGGTGCAGTCACCAAGCCAATAAGCTTTGATAAACCTAATGAAGGTGGAATAATGAAATAAATTCTGTTTTTGGTATGAGTTACTGTACTGGAAAAATGAGTCCCATGTTTGTAAGTGATCTGCAAGCATCTTCAGTAAATATAATACAAATTTCTAACGTGCAACAGTCATTCAGGAGAAGCTGAATAGATACTGCAAATATTAACCATAGAATTATTAAAGTGCACAAAGGTGGATATACATACATTACACAACAACCTCTAGACATGTTGTTTTGTTTACTTTTCTGCTTTAGAAAAGGTAACGTTTTTGAGAAGAGTAATTTTTACTTTTAATTGATTTAGGCAACACATTGTGATTAGTTTTAAAATGTGTACCAAACACTTCCATCTTTCCCTGCCAACAACATTCTTCACACATGAAATAGGACAAATCCACTGACAATTCATTTGAAGTTATATAATAAAAGTAGCAAAGTTTGCTACAGTTCTAGTCAACTCTACCAACCAATCAGTGGATAGCATTTACCGGGAGCATGTTTACAAGGAAAGGTCATATTTGTTGCTATGGGTTATTATACCTGGGCAAACTTTGTGCTTTGTATTATGTTTGTGGTCATGTGTCTGAGGTTTAAACACACCTGAAGAGTTGTACTTCATCATCCCCAAATGGTTTACAGTCGCCTTCTGCCAACATACTGAGGTAGGAGGCTTTCATGTACATGTATGTGGCCTGTGAACAGAACAGCCAAAAGAATCTTAGTGGATATGGAATAAAGGGTACAATATGTTTCCCAGAAATATTTAATTAATGACAGTAGAACAAAGAAATTGTTAAAAACAAATGTTGAAATGGACAGTGTAAATAAAGGGCCGGTAGTGCCAAGAAATGAACTGACCCCATAAACATTTTTATATAATGTACATATAAATTAAGCCTGTACATGGCTGGTTTTCCATTTCTGTTCAATTTTAATGTGAAAAGTAGTGATGGGCGAATTTATTCGCCAGGCGTGAATTCGTGGCGAATTTCCGCATTTCGCAGCCAGCAAATAAATTCGCAAAATTGCGGCAAAAATTCGTCAGCGTCAAAATATTTTGACTCCAGCGACAATTCTGACGCTGGCGGTAATTCACATTTTGTGAATTTTTCGTCGTTTTGCGTTATGTGAAGCTAAACGGGAGAAATACGCCCATCACTAGTGAAAAGGTGAAATATGGTTGAAGTACATATTTATAAACAGCATGTTCTAGTCCATCAGACGCACTGCTAGCTTATAGGGATGATTCCTTCATCCCACTGATGCCTTTGGCCCATTTTTGAAGTAGGGTCCTTACCCATGTTTTAACCAGGCACGAATTTGATTCCCCCCTTTTCCTGCCTCATATTCAGTAGGACTGGGGTACGCAGACTATATTACCCTGGGATCTACTCTCGACACCTGGTCCCCATCAGGACATCTACCTTGATAAAAACAGTGGGCCGTCTACCGTACAGCACAAGAACAAGTATCCCAAGCCCATAAAATGGTTATAATAAGTATTAGTTAAAAAAAGAAAATACCTGTATCTATGTGATCACATACCCACCCCCACCACTTTAATCTGAAACCTGAGTAGGGTAAGCATAATTTAAAAAAAAAAAAAAATTCAGCTTGATGTTTTTAATAATGGTAGAAATATGAATACCTTTGACCAGGAATTCTCCTTGCTCAGGAGATCAGCATAGAAATATGCCATTTTCCAGTGCTGCTTGTAGGTGAAACACCACATCAGCTGCCAGTAGCACATATGGTGAAACTGCTTCCAGTTCTGCTGGGATTCACAGCACTCCTCAAATCGGCTTATGGCCTAAAAAAAAAAAAAAAAAAACATTTTAAGTAGAATATAGCGATCAGAAAACAGAGAGCTTTTTTTCAGAAAGTCTAAAATGTAAAAATCTTTGGTATTCTCTTATTTTCTCACCTTATCAATGTTGCCTTTAATTTCCTCAATTCTTCCAGCAAAAAAAAGAAATATTGCCCCCTGCCAGAATAAAATGCAAACTTTAAATGTAATTAATGTATAGCATAATTGTAAGAAACCAAAATTAACTATGATTTAAGCCAGCACATATTATTCTACACATTATTTATGTATTTTCTTTTTGGGTAAAATTAATATACACCTTTATGAATATGACTTTTGATCTAGTTTTCTCTGAGCATTCTTATACTTTATGTCGGGTTTCAAGTTGCAATTTCCTATGCTGACAGTAAAGGAGTTGCCAAATTATTTATCGTTGATGAAGCCATAGAATTCTGTAAATAAGCATTATTTATTTTTTGCCACTTGATGGCACCAGTCTACCAAGACAACATGCTCTTTGCACCTTCTAGTTTTCTACAACTTTCTGCATGTAATGGACTGATTAAACTGTAAAGACCATGTTAAAAGTCTGGATCGCATACAGCAACATATACCGAATTCTAATGGCCAGGGGCTATAATGATTTGGCCAGCTATACAGCAAATTAAAAAATTATATAAATTTTTTACAAAACCATTATTGTAATTCATATAAGGGTACATGGCCTGATCCTTGGTATATGCTACTGTCTATTCACTAATCCATGATGATTGCTAATGCCTCTGAAATAACCACATAATTAAGTTAACCACTTTTACGTCTCCCTACTTGGTATACAATATAGATTGTGCTGGGGTATCAGTTTAAGTTAGACTTAACAAATATAAAATGTGACTTTTAGAATTTAGCCATTAGCCTATACATATACATTAGCCAAAAGGTCATTCTAAGCAGCAAGTTGGTGCATTTATTTTGTTTTGGGAAATAAATAATGTTTATCCCCTATTATCATGAGGCTGAAAAAAATATTTATTCTATGCTTATATGAACTTCTCCAATCTTATTTTCCAACAGCACAAATTCCATTCACATTTAATTAGCACTGCTTTTCTTCATCTCCCTCTTCGCTCTCACCAGTTCCTGTACGGTCATATTGGTTCCAGCCTTTTACCTGCCTTGGCAGTATTTTTATACCCTCAACTACCCACTACTTCCTTGACTCTATCTTAGCGCAAGCCTCTACTCTCCCAAAGAATTTCCTATCTATTTTATTTCTCCTAAGCACACGTTCTGTCCTTTACCATGCATTGCTCCAACCCTCAGTGTCCTGTCATAGCAGAGGCAATGAAAACACCCCAGGTCATACTTCCCATATGATTAGCAGGCAGTACTTGTTGCTGACTAGAAAAGAAATTCATTGCTTTCTGTGGGGGGGGGGGGCTTGTAGATTAAAAATGCCACAGAAAACAAAAACATACTTCTAACAAGTTACAAGTACAAGTAACAGGCACTGATCTCTCTGTTGTGAGTGACTGGTGTAGCAGGCTTATATTACCAGATATGTACCTTTGGGTATCGCTTTAGATATGGCTCCAGAAGCTTCTCTGCTTCCTCAATGTTTCCACTGCCTGTCCCTGTAAATTAAAATTAAGGGAAATAGTTTACTAGATATTGTGGATTCTTCACCACCCAGGAGTACAGTTTAGTATCTTGCAATTCAGTTACATGGAGTGGAATGTCACTTACCAAGCACAAACCTCAGGAAGGTGTGGTAACAAAGCAGCAGAAGGGTGCAAAGTAGGGCCCGGAAACTGTGCACAGTGGTTCCCTCATGCAGTTGTGTTAACCCATAATCCTGAATACATAAAATACATCATAAAGAGAAACAATTTGAGACCTACCATACATGATAATAAAAAACATGGTTCTTTTCAAAAGATATCATGGATACATGCCTGAGAACACAGCAAGACATTTTTACTACAGAAATGCCATTTTCAACATTAATGTCACATACACTGTATTGTGTGCAACTAGTCAAAACAAATGAGCCTTCATTATGTACTGACTAATGTTTCTATGAACATCTGTTACTTATCCTTGGAAACACAAAAGGAGAAAATGACAAATAAATGTGCGGTTGCTTGAAAATATCTTCCCCTCGGGATTCATAAAAGACTTACACGCAGCAGCCAAGCACAACTGTACAAAATGCCTTCTGCATTTTCACAAGCTTGCTTTATTTTTCTTAAATTATCTTGCACAGTTCATTCTACAAAGAGTCTACATTAAGAGAAATACTGTACTGCATAGAGAATCAATGAACATTTTTTGGAAAACTAAATTCCATAATGACCTGGGGTAGCAGAAGGTATAATACACCAGCAAAAGTATGTAATAACCTAAATACTGACTTTTTGGTCTAAAGCTGGAATAACCAGCAAATAAGACCTTGAAAAACCAGGGCAGCAACAGAGAATGACTGACAAGTATTTAAAAACTTGATCACAACAGTTCCTATTTCATTCAACTCAATTGCATAATATCAAAAGGCTGCAAACTGAACTAACTTGCTGGACTGAATTCCTGCTTGCCTGAAACACTGTGACTTGCATTTATATCTAGAACTTGTGTGTGGGAAGGATTTAACAACACCGGATTGATAAAATGTACCAACTATGTGTACCTGTGTGCAAATAAATCACAGATTCAAATGGCCTCAGATATCACTATTTCATGTCAATAGGAACAGGGGATGACTAAAAAAAAACAAGCACAAGTGGAAAATGAATGAGGTAATAAGAGTCAGTGATGACCTTTATGTGGCTACAATAGTTGAGTAGCTACAAAGAACACTGCCTGTGGTTGCCACTCCTATTATCTATCTTGAATTCTCAGGTTTTAGTGTAATTTCTATTGTCATTGTATTTATTCTAATCTAGCGTTGACATTTTTACAATCATAACTCTGATAACGAAGGCATAAAGATATTGAAATATCAGCAGAAGGTCATTGCACTAAAATGGAACCATTCTCTAAATTAAAATCTCATGACTTGATCAGTGAATCACTCCATCTCTACCTTTGTTCTCCTCTTTAAAGGGATTCTGTCATGATTTTTATGATGTTTTTATTTCTAAATTACACTGTTTACACTGCAAATAATTCATTTTACAATATAACATTTAATTCCTGAACCAGCAAGTGTATTTTTTTTAGTTTTAATATTGATGTGTTGGCAGCCACCTTAGGTCATTTTACCTAATCATGTGCTTTCAGAAAGAGCCAGCACTTTAGCATGGAACTGCATTCTGGCAGGCTGCGGTTTCTCCTACTCAATGCAACTGAATGTGTCCCAGTGGGACCTGGCTTTTTCTATTGAGGGCTGTTCTTAGATCTACCAGGGAGATGTTATCTTGTGTTAGGGAGCTGTTACCTTCCCAATGTTCTGTTGTTAGGCTGTTGGAGGGGAGGGGATGATATCACTTCAGTACAGAAGTATAGAGTGACAGAATTTTATCAGAGCATGACTGGGGGCAGCTGGTAAACTGACAATATGTCTAGCCCCATGTGAGTGTTAAGTCCAGAATTGTGCTGGAGCAGCAATATTAACTAATGCGCTTTGAAAAAAATAAAATATTCCCATTCCCATATTATATATTCTTTATATCGTATATAATGTGAGTATTATACTCATATGGGGATTATCTAGTAACAGATACAGGTTGCTCAAGGTTCATTAACCTACAATAACCAATTAGTTATTTGTTTTAAACGACAGACCAGTAAACCAGTGCTCCCAATCCGTGGGTTACTACAAGTCAATTGGAACCCAGGACTGTCTCTAGAAACTGCTCCCCAAAATGGAAATTCATGTCTAGATGATCAGTCTGAAATCTGCCAAAATGACAACATATATGTAATTACAGCCACATTTAGTCTTATGGCATACCATGTGATTTCTGCATCAGTGAATGTCATGCAACAGGTAAGCAACTGCAGCAAAATTGCACATAACATATATATGTAAAGCAGGAAAAATCTACCTTATTTCCTGAAAATCCGACGAATTCAAGGAGACGCAAAATTCTTGTAGGCAACATAGAGATGGTCTGTGACAAAAAAATATTACTGAGAGACAGAAAACTGACATCCAACATGATAAGAAAACTATACCAAATGGACTTATGGTTGAATTATATTAACCTTTAAGGACGGTTTGTATGAATATTTTTTATTCATACAGCATTACACAGAAGAACAGTAACTTAACAGATCAATCAGCAGGTCATTACAATAATACAAAGTACAGTTACATTAACCCTTTAAGTGCCACAGAACGTAGAATCTACGTTCTGTGGAAAAGTAACTTGAAATGCCACAGAACGTAGATTCTACGTTCTGCAGCACTTCCGGGTTCTGGAGCGGAGGAGCGGCTGTTAGAGCCGCTCGCTCCGTTCCGCATCGATCCCCTGCCCCTAGGCAACGAGCAGAGCAGGGGATCGAGTGGCCCTTGGGGCGCGATCGCCCAGGGGCCCAAAAACAGCAGCAGGCACGTGTAACTTACGTGTCCTGCTGCTGCAGCCTACACCGCGCTGGATATCTCCGCCCCCACAGCACAGGCACACAGAGGACGTCGCAGATCTCTTCCTGAGGCCCTTCCAGATCGCCTGCAACAGTCTCCAGCGATTTTTTCAGGTTAGTGCAACAATTACACACACAAACACACCAACACACACTTATTACAGTAATACACACTTAGATTCACACTTACACACACTTACACATACATTTTTGGGGATTGGGGGGGGTCACTTACACTCACACACATGTGCACACACACACACGCGCACATAACATGTAATTTACCATTTGTACACACGCACATACATGGCATTGTGGCTTTTTTTTTTTTTTTCTTATCGCATCGTTTCTTTTTTTGGCTGAAAAAAATGTTTTATTGCCATTACGAATAGCGTATTCGCTAACCGTACTGTGCAATATCTTTTTTATGTTATTTCGGTGATTATATTGCAATTTTGGGTATTTTGGTGCATTTTTAGCCATTTTATTGAATTTTTAGCCATTTTATTGCATTTTCAGCTCTGCGTATGTTGTGTTCACTTGTTTCTAGCCGTATAACCTGTTTGGCCCAGCTAAAATATTCAAACTGTGATTCTGACGGCCGATAACACTAGTCTGGAAAAAAAAACATTGATTTTTGTGGTTTTATTGGATTTTTTTGCATTTCACTCTTTACTGCCTTATTTTGTTTTGCCTTGTAAATTTTATTTACTATATATCCATTTGGGGGTCTCTGTGCGCCACATAGTTTGCTATATCTATGCATACTGGGCATCAAAGTGTTCAGTAGACCCCTGGCGTTCATATTTAGGATGTTTTATGCTAAGTTACGAAATGTGGGGCATATAATGGGGTAAAATTCAAGCTTTGTGACGATTTTCAGAAATTTGATAAAAACCGTTATGTTCAGCATTGCTTTGCAGTTTGGCAGTTTGCAGTAGAATGTGCTACTGTGACGATTTTCAGAAATTTGATAAAAACCGTTATGTTCAGCATTGCTTTGCAGTTTGGCAGTTTGCAGTAGAAACACTTATTTACCCATATTGGATTCGTCAGAATGTGTACTTTCTGAAAATATATGGTTTTCTGGGGTCTCTGTACTGTTAGGGGGGTCTAATGTCGCATAATACACACTCCAGGTGCTCATATTGCAGCAGCCAGAGCGTCAGCCGTGAAAATGTATATACACTATTGTCATTTGGGGGTCTCTGTGCGCCACATAGTTTGGTATATCTATGCATATTGGGCATCAAAGTGTTCAGTAGACCCCTGGCGTTCATATTTAGGATGTTTTATGCTGATACGTTACGAAATGTGTGGCATATAATGGGGTAAAATTCAAGCTTTGTGACGATTTTCCGAAATTTGATAAAAAACGTTATGTTCAGCATTGCTTTGCAGTTTGGCAGTTTGCAGTAGAAACACTTATTTACCCATATTGGATTCGTCAGAATGTGTACTTTCTGAAAATATATGGTTTTCTGGGGTCTCTGTACTGTTAGGTGGGCTAATGTCGCATAATACACACACCGGGTGGTTATATTGCAGCAGCCAGCGCGTCAGCCGTGAAAATGTCTATACATATTGTCATTTGGGGGTCTCTGTGCGCCACATAGTTTGGTATATCTATGCACATTGGGTATCAAACTGTTTAGTAGACCCATATGTTTATATTTAGGATGCTTTATGCTGGTAATGATACATGGACAATACGATGCTGGAAAGTTGAAGCTTTGAGGCAATTTCCAGATATTTCACCAAAACCGACAACTTTGGGAAAGCCTTGCGACTCAGTAGTTTGGAGCAATAAGGCATGGGTACCCATTTTAGATTCTGTAGAATGTGTACTTTCCAAAAATGTATGGGTTTGGGGGGTAAACATATATTTCTGTGTTTTTACCCCACAAAAATGCAGTCAATGTGTTGATTTTTCATTAGCTGAAGTTACCCACGGGACTGTTTGTATGCGCTAACTTCATTTTGGGGCCTCTAAATGCCAGATACTTTGGTAAACCTATGAACAATGGCCACCAAACTGTTCGGAGGAACCCTGGCAATCATATTTAGGGTGCTTTTTCTTGGTGCATAACGATACATGGGTGATATGGTGCTGAGAAGTTGAAGCTTTGAGGAAATTTTCAGATATTTCACCAAAACCGACAATTGTGGGAAAGCCTTGCGACTCAGTAGTTTGGAGCAGAAAGGCATGGGTACCCATTTTAGATTCTGTAGAATGTGTACTTTCCAAAAATATATGGGTTTTGGGGGGTAAACATATATTTCTGTTTTTTACCCCACAAAAATGCAGTCAATTTGTTGATCTTTCATTAGCTGAAGTTACCCACGGGACTGTTTGTATGCGCTAACTTCATTTTGGGGCCTCTAAATGCCAGATACTTTGGTAAACCTATGAACAATGGCCACCAAACTGTTTGGAGGAACCCTGGCAATATTTAGGGTGCTTTTTCTTGGTGCGTAACGATACATGGGTGATATGGTGCTGGGAAGTTGAAGCTTTGAGGCAATTTTCAGATATTTCACCAAAACCGACAATTGTGGGAAAGCCTTGCGACTCAGTAGTTTGGAGCAGAAAGGCATGGGTACCCATTTTAGATTCGGTAGAATGTGTACTTTCCAAAAATATATGGGTTTTGGGGGGTAAACATATATTTCTGTGTTTTTACCCCACAAAAATGCAGTCAATGTGTTGATCTTTCATTAGCTGAAGTTACCCACGGGACTGCTTGTATGCTCTAACTTCATTTTGGGGCCTCTAAATGCCAGATACTTTGGTAAACTTATGAACAATGACCACCAAAATGTTCAGAGGAACCCTGGCAATCATATTTAGGGTGCTTTTTCTTAGTACGTAATGATACATGGGCGATATGGTGCTGGGAAGTTGAAGCTTTGAGGAAATTTTCAGATATTTCACCAAAACCGACAATTGTGGGAAAGCCTTGCGACTCAGTAGTTTGGAGCAGAAAGGCATGGGTACCCATTTTAGATTCAGTAGAATGTGTACTTTCCAAAAATATATGGGTTTGGGGGTAAACATATATTTCTGTGTTTTTACCCCACAAAAAATGCAGTCAATGTGTTGATTTCTCAGTAGCTGAAGTAAAGTCCTGAACAATTTGGATGTGCTAACTACATATTGGTGTCTCTAAATGCCAGATACTTTGGTAAACCTATGCATAATGGGTATCAAATTGTTCAGTGGACCCCTGGCAATCATATTTCAGGTGCTTTTTCTTGGTACCTAATATAGTTTGGGCTATGCGGAGCAGCAAAATAAAACCTTTGAAATGATTTTTCAGAATTTTGAATTTTTTGTTGAAAAACCGCTATGTTCAGACAAGCTTTTATGTTTGGTAGTTGGGAGTAGAGAGACATAGTTACCCATTTTGTAATCGGCAGAATGTGTACTTTTCAAAAATGTATGGTTTTCTGGGGTAAACCTACGGTTTCAGGATTTTTTGCCTTGGAATCTAAAGCATGCCGTTTTCTGCCTTAGTGCTTTCAAAATTCGGTAATATACTGCCGGGAGTTTTTGCTGTACAGAAATCCTAAATCTCCCTAAAACTATACATATCTGGTATTGGCACGTTCGAGAGACATAAGGCTTTCCAAATCAGTTGGATTTTCATCCGTAAAATGAAATATTTTTCTGGTATAAATTGATATACGATGAAAAATGGAAATTTTTCATTTTTTTTTGGTATTTAGCACTATAAATTTTTTTGCACAGGTGGAAATACATGAAAACTCAGGCAGATTTAGAAAGCTCAGTTTCTACCGAAAAAAACAATGTATAGTTTTCCTAGGTAAACTATAGGTTTCCCCTCAGAAAATGCCCCTAAAGTGAGAGAGCACAAAATGTTTCAAAAACGGCTGGCATTTCGCGTAACCAAAATGTGAAATTCTGCTGGCACTTAAAGGGTTAAATATTAAGACATAATTGTCATAGAGCCAGCTATTTATGCCATAGCCAGATGTTTACTTTATTGTACAGGTATGGGACCTGTTAACCAGAATGCTGGGGACCTGGGGTTTTCTGGATAATGGATCTTTCTGTAATTTGGATCTTCATATTTTAAGTCTACTAGAAAACTCAAATAGGCCAGCTTGGCTTCCAATAAGGATTCATTTTATTATAGTTTGGTATGGTTTTATTATTACAGAGAAAAAGGAAATCATTTTAAAAAATTTGGATTATTTGGACCTTTATTTCACAGAAACTGCACACACTTAAAATACATTTAAGAACTTAGTACAGGAATTCCTCAGTTTGTCCCACTTTAATGCTGTGACTGTACTGCAAATAAAGTATTTTAAAAACAGCTCCTATGTCACCCTGGTGGCAACACAGAGACTACAGGCAAACTACTTGTATACCAAGCAATAACCTCACCCCATCTACCATTGTCATTTACAACTGCTACCATTTTATCATGCAAAATATAATGCTGCCATCTTTGGACTACTTATACTGTAAAGGGTTAGATCTTATTATGGCAGAAAAAGTGTTGAGAGCCTACAGTAACATCCTGTTTCTGACACATCCATGTTGAAGTCTTTTATCACCGACGTGCAGAAAAATTATTTTTCACCAAGTGAGTTCTTATTTACAGAAGGTAAAGTCTAGCTATAGTAAACAGTGTGTCACTCACAATGCTACAGTATATTATAAATGTTTGTTTAAACATGCTGCAATCCCATAATGCACTGTAAGGTCCTCACTCACAGGAGTATAGCCGTGAAGTTAGAAGAGGCATGACTGTATATTTGCTGCTGCCTTGAAAGGCTGCTCTTCCTTAACAGAACAGTAACATCAAAAAATGAAAGTGTTTCAAAGGAATGAAAATATAATGTAGTGTTGCCCTGCACTGGTAAAACTGGTGTGTTTGCTTCAGAACCACAACTATAGTTTATATAAACAAGCTGCTGTGGGGCCATGGGGAAGCCATTCAACCACAGGATACACAGTAGATAACAGCTTCGGCTATCCAGAATCCCATTGTGAACTAAAGAGCTTATCTCTTATCTGCTGTGTATCCTGTGCCTTTTCTCTTTTTTCAGCTTTAAATGGCTGCCCATATGGCTACACAGCAGCTTGTTTATATTAACAATAGCAGTGTTTCTGAAGCAAACACACCAATTTTACCAGTGCAGGGCAACATTACATTATATTTTCCTTACATTAAAATACAAATTTATGGGTGCTCTTTTTTTACTGTTCCTTTAATGTTTTCAAAATACAGACATTTGCAGAAAAGCTACAGTGGTGGTGACTGTTGTACTATTCCATTAAAAACATGCTCGGAGATAACCAACAGCTGCAGAGCAGAACACTGTACAATGTTGTATTATGCAACGGGGATAAAGTGTCCAAGGTCCCTTGGCCAAAGATGCACTCAGAACTGATATTTTCAGTTTAACCCTACTGGATGTTGGTGACATTTCCACTGACTTTTCTGCCAGGATGCAGACTGTAGTTTACCTACTGGATACCACAAAGTAACAGAGACAGGTAACGTTTTACTTGCAGGCCTGTTCTCTCTGCCTCAAAATATAACCCACTGTGGGTTTCAGTGCTTCAGTGTTGATGGCACTATATAGAAAATAATGATGAGACAGTAGTTTCATATATTACATAATGTGTGTTGGAAAAGATACCTAACCATAAAGTTCAAATTGATCACATACTCCCCAGCATAACTCAGGTATAATAGGCCAAAATATGTTTCACATACCAGGTTAAAAGCTCCTACACCCAGCTTTACTCCACCTTCAAAGTGACAATGATTCTCTCCTTTGGCATACTTTGTACACTGCTGCAGGCTTTGAAGGTCCCTTAAAGTACAGCAAAATACCAGTATTATACACACATCAGTTAATGAGTTTCTCATTAATTGGCATATACACAAACTGGATAAGTTCCAGGAAAATGTAAATGTAATTAAAGTAGAACCAAGTATTAAAGAAGTAGGCTAGAAATGTTGTACATTATGTTTTAGGCTTCTGTACCAGCTTAAGGCAACCACAGTCCTTTAGCAGGGAAGATCTGTACCTCCATATGTGCCCCAGTAGCTCCCCATCTTCTTCTCTGCTGATTCACTGCACATGCTCTGTGCTGCTGTCACTTACTGAGCTTAGGGACCAACTCACAATATACAGTACACATAGAATATAAATATCACAGTATAAAATTTATTAGTAATTAATACAGGTAATAATTACCTGCCAGCTCTGAAACCAGTGCAACTAACACCAGAATTTAATAATCAGCTATGTAGCATCAGTTTATATTACAGGCCAACCTCGTTTTCTGCTTGATAATTTGTGACGACCCCTACGCTTAGCTTCTCAACATCTGCTCAGAGCCCACTGAGCATGTGAATGTGGCAGTTTCCAAGTTGGTTCCAAGTTGAGAAGCTGAAACTTTAGGCTGCTGCAATAAGTTCATTATATAAAATATGGCATTTTTTTCCATATTCATTTGTAGGTTTAATTCTCCTTTAAAAGTGGCAGAATGAGAATATCTGTATTACATTTTCCTAAAAATTAGGAAAACTATTCAAGTTTCTAGCAGCACTCAATAGGTTGTAACTGGTTCTTGATGCATGTAAATATGTCAATGCCAGAACTAGGGGTAAGCAGAAGATGCACGTGCCTAGGGTGCAAAGCTTGGGGGGCACCAGGCATGTGCCTTCTCTGTTGCCTACCCCTAGTCTGGGCCAATGTCCCCTCATGAAAAGTGCTGAGAGTTTCGCTCTACCACGTCAAAGCGCGCGGATGGGCACCTGTTTGCGCACTCGTGTACACATGTGTGATTGCCCAGCTGCCATCAGAAACTTCCAACATCCAAATGGACGAATATAAATAAATATATATACACAGCACTAGACAGCAGAACAATAAATTTATAGAAAAAACGGGTCATTACAATAAAATATACAACTAAATACAAAGTAGGGTTACATTAATTAGTGTTGGACAAGAGGATGAAGGTCAATGTACCACAGAGCTTACAACCTATGCATTTATAAACATAAACCATGCATTTAGAAACTCCTGACAAATAGTTTTACTTACTTGTATGTCTGATAGCTGTTCCTGACCTTGATTCCTCCTTTAATAAAACTGACCATATTCTCATCCTGCAGTAATGATAAAAATAATCCGTTTTGTAGCATTTTGTCCTTAAAGGAAAAGGCAAAATCCCTGGGGAGTACCAAATGTTAGGGTGCATATGCACAGTAAACTGAAAAGCTGAACTTTATGCAAATAGCTGGCTTTTTTTACTCCACTGCACATTTGCCGGCCTGGGGAAACTGAAGAAATAAAAGAAGAGGATCCCATTGCGGTGCTTGTTGAGAAGTACTCTGGGCCAGTGCAGTTTTCAGCTAAGGTAAGTATCAGGTAAGTGATTAAAATCACTGGGGGTGCACTCCTCAGTGCGTTCACATTTCCTTCTCTTTTAAAATCACACAATATTATCAATAGCTGTATATGTGTACTGTAAAGCATTGCAATCAGCCTCTATAGGTCTCTATTTAGGGCCTCAAAAACCATTAAGCACTACACAAATGAATATACTCAAGATAGTTGTTACCTTACACTGAAACGGACTGCTCTAAATACCATTTATTTTTAGTTTGTAGTTTGCATTAGGCATGAATTATACACTGTTGCTGTAACAATGCATCTATACTGAGGCACAATCTTATTTAGTGGCAAAGTCACAAATGGGGTTTAGTGAAACTGGCATTAGTGTCAGACCGAGGCCTTCTCCGGGATACATAGGTGAAAAACTAAAGGGAATTTGGTGCAGTTGCTATAGATACGCAATGAAATTAAAAGAGAAGTGCCCTCTTCAGAACATCCATGAAAATGGATCTTGTTAATAGCTGTGAGGAGTGTCGGAAGCAAGAAGCTTCAGTTCTGTAGGTCCCAAACATCATATTGCAGCCATACAGCCAGTACTCCTAACCCTTCTGGTACATCATGAGTTAAAGTAGAGTAGGAGTTTTAAAGCCGAGCTCATATCATAACAGCAATAAAACCCTGACACAAAGAAGCTCTTGTCCTGTGACATCTCTATGAAATATTATGGTACTTTAATACTCTATAATTAGACAGTTTGACAGTGTGTTTCGCATATCTCAAAAGATGGTGTAAAAATGTCCTTCTACTATAAGGGTCAGCCTCTGAGAAAAAAGAAAATGGTTTTTAAATGGCTCTTTACATGCCTGTAGCAGCTATGAAATCACAATTATGTGTCAGACCTGCAGGAATGTTAGCGCAGCTCTCTGAAGAAGGCACTCTGCATAGCACACTTCTGCATGGATCTCCTCTGAGGTAGTCATGGAAGACAATAAAGACACATATATCCTGTTATACAAAGTACATACATAATATTAATTGGCTAATGCTGCTAAGAAGCAACATAAATAAATATATCTATCT
Organism: Xenopus laevis; assembly: GCF_017654675.1. NCBI lineage: Eukaryota > Metazoa > Chordata > Amphibia > Anura > Pipidae > Xenopus > Xenopus laevis. The sequence continues at coordinate 76,241,754 of NC_054378.1, forward strand.
ACACACACAAGTATGTTGTATGTATATATTTATTTAGGCATAACACTTATATTTAATAGGTACCTAAATTACATATAGTATTTGGCTCTTTACTACCCCAAATTACTCAGTGCCAGCATGGGCCCTTGCTTTGCTGACTCATTATGTAAATAGAAATGTGGATATAAATACCTTCAGTGAATTGATCAGGACTCTGTCTATGGACTAAGCTGTTGAAAGAGTCTACAACTGTGGATTTCCTTCTATACCTAATGGGAAGAAGAAGAGTAAACTTGTCAGACGAGCACCAACAGGTGAGTGCATACGTATATTTACATGTGGAGTATGCAAAGTGCTAACAAGAAAATAAACAGGATTTTATACAGGGTGTGTGCCTGTTGCATTTTGTCCACTGTACAAATTTTAAAAGGTGCTGTGTCATTGTTTAAAGGGATACTGTCATAGGAAAGAAATTGTTTTTCAAAATGAATCCAGCAGAATTCTGCACTGAAATCCATTTCTTAAAAGAGCAAACAGATTTTTTTATATTCAATTTTGAAATTTGACATGGGGCTAGACATATTGTCAATTTCCCAGCTGCCCCAAGTCATGTGACTTGTGCTCTGATAAACTTCAATCACTCTTTACTGCAAGTTGGAGTGATATCACCCCCTCCCTTCCCCCCCCCTGCAGCCAAACAAAAGAACAATGGGAAGGTAACCAGATAGCAGCTCCCTAACACAAGATAACAGTTGCCTGGTAGATCTAAGAACAACACCCATGTCTCACTGAGATCTAGGAACAAAACCCATGTCTCACTGAGACACATTCAGTTACATTGAGAAGGAAATACAGCAGCCTGCCAGAAAGCATTTCTCTCCTAAAGTGCAGGCACAAGTCACATGACCAGGGGCAGCTGGGAAATTGACAAAATGTCTAGCCCCCTGTCAGATTTCAAAATTGAATATAAAAAAATCTGCTCTTTTGAGAAATGGATTTCAGTGCAGAATTCTGCTGGAGCAGCACTAATAACGGATTCATTTTGGGAAAAAAAATTTTTCCCATAACAGTATCCCTTTAATTCATTCATAATGAGCTAAATAACACAAAAACATGATTATTATTATTATCTATTATTGCTAAGCTGTTCCTGGAATTCAAAGCCTTTTGGTCCATAAATGTTATCTGATGGAAATCCAGCCCATGTGCATAGTGATAGGCAGATGCTATTCATGTCAATAAATAAGCACATGGGGTGACAGTGGCCTATATAAGAATTTTCTCCACCAAGGCTTTCTAATCCTTGATACATTGTATATCCTACATACCAACATCTTTTACGGAGTTTACATATCTGCACTAACAGGAAAATGAGCCAACATTATAGTGAATCTGCATTTAGTTTGTATTACCTTTTTAAACTCCTATTTACTTAGAAATTAGTAAATGCTAAAAGGTGATTGCCCCTGTTCACCCCTTGACATTTTGTCCTCAGATTTTCATAAAACAAGAGGGCATAAAAGTGACTGAATACTTTATAGCACTGTCACTTTAGCATAAAGGAAATGTAAGAGGGAAGAGTTAGGTTCAATCAAGTTTCTTGGTCTAAACTTGCCTCTGACAAACTGCCTGAGCCTTCTTCATGGTGTTTCCAGCATTCAGTATGTCCTGAGGATCAAAGGTCATCATTGCCTGCATTTCCAACATAGTGGCATAAGTAAGTGCATGGTACATGCTGTCTTTTGACCTAAAAGTAACAAAAAGGGGATAAAAGTAAGTAGGGCTCAGGCAATTACTCCATTCAATTAACAAAATTTACCTCCTAATTCAGATATTCCCATACACTGCAATCGACTTGTCAAGTGATAAATAATAAGAAAAGCATTTCTAACTGAATTTCATACGGAATTTGGCCAAAGAATATCTCTGTTTAGTACTGATCATCACACTTGTAAGTACAGGTATGGGATCTGTTATCCAGAATGCTCGGAACCTAGGGTTTTCTGGATATGGGGTCTTTCTGTAATTTTGATCTCCATACCTTAAGTATACCAAAAAATAATTTAAACATTGATTAAACCCAATAGGACTGTTTTGCCTCCAATAAGGATTCCTTATATGTTAGTTGGGATCAAGTACAAGGTACTGTTTAAATTATTTCAGAGAAAAAGCAAATCAGGTTTTAAAATTTAAAATTATTTGATTAAAATGGAGTCTATGGGAGATGGCCATTTCGTAATTCAGAGCTTTCTGAAGAACGGATCCTATACCTGTATTCCCTTTCGCTGTCTTTCATTTGTGTATCTACAGATCAACTTTATACATAGTACAGGTATGGGATCCCTTACCTGAACATATACCAAAACACATTTTTCTTCGGATTATTGCACCTGAGGAAGGGGTTGACCCCCAAAAGCTTGTGCCAACTCTGCTGGAATAAATGTTCTAAAAGGCAAAGCCAAGTGTCTGGTGTGCTTCCTCCCTATGGGAATTCTCCTATGGGAATCCCTTATCTGAACACACTTTATCCAGAAAGCTCTAAATTAAAGGAAGAACATTTTAAGCAAATAATTTGTATTTCCTTTTTCTCTGTAATGATAAAAGGGCACTTGTCCCCTTTGGAGTTTCTGACCTGAACTGAAGAGCCGTGTTAAGCCTGCTGCCTGTAGATACTGTACAATGTCAGTGTTTAACTCCCAGTACAACTGAACATGGATTGGATAGCTAGAGGGATTCATCCAGCAGCTGTACACAATTGGACAGACTGGAAGGATTCACTCTGCAGCCTAGCCAATCCCTGTGCAGCTGTACCAGGACTTAAAGGAATTGTTCAGTATAAAAATAAAAACTGGGTAAATAGATATGCTGTGCAAAATAAAAAATGTTTCTAATATTGTTAGTAAGGCACACATGTAATGTTTAAGAAGACTGGAGTGACTGGATGTCTAACATCCATTTTCACCCATGGTCATATGTCTTGTAACAAAAGTGGAGTTACGCAAAAACAAGCAGGTTCAAAAAGCTTCATACCAGAAATGTTACAAAATGTTAAAAAACATGGCTATAGCACTATCTTAGGCCAGTACTTCTGAAAGAGAGGTGAATTTCTTTTCTATACGTATATATGCAAATTGCAAATATATGCAGATATTTTTCCACTGGATTATCACCTTGCTTTTCCTATAGCATATAGATAAGTAAATGGTATTAGCAATAGTGCTCTAAACTGTAAGCATTTAGATCTGCGCAATAACACAAATCCAGACAAAACATGTCCGTTTAGGGGTGCAAATGTTGAAGATTAGACATATTGAGCAGAAATCTCTTGAATCACTGACAAATACAGCATTAGTAGAGGGCACAAGATAGACATCTCTAAAGCAGAATTCATTAACTCCTATTCTGACATGAGGAAAGCATTACAACGATTTGGCTGAAAACGCTGCATGTTAGAGACTATAGGTTAAGACAAATAGCTGAAAATGATGGCTGCAGATAAGCTATAAAAGCATAATGATTCATATGACACATGAAAAGTGACATTTTATTCCTGCCTTGCTTGAAGGGTTTTTATGACCGATATGAGTTGCTGTTGCCAGCTTTGCCTTTCTGTACGTCTACTTTTCAATGAAACATCAGTCCCTGGCATTCCAAGAACTTGGCCTCCAGCATCCAGTGGCTGCACAAGAATAGCAAAAACTGCTCCACAGATTTCAAAAGTAGTTCCAAGAATACCTTTAGTTCAGACAAAAGAAAATGGCATCTGAAATACCTGTGTGTGTGTGTGTAGGCCACTAGGCCAGTGAAGACATCTCACTGCTTATCTATCCTGTTCCTGTAAATAGCTGAGGAGCACAAGTAGCACTGCACAGGTGAATTCCTCACCAATAGAAACCACCCGAGGTTTCCTAAAAACATGCATTCTTGGTAGGTTGCCAATTACTTGCATTTCATCTAAAGCATGTTAGAAACATGCATATTAATTAAGCTGTGTAATTAAGTTTTCACGAAAGTCAGTGTTATATATATATATATATATATATATATATATATATTTTTATAAAGGTTATAAAACTGCAGAGTTCAAACTATATCAGATTTATATGTAAATATAACCTGCTCTTGCAGTCTATTTTATACTCTTTGGCAATGTTCTAGATAAGCCTTCCAGGTGGAGGCATTCTACTAAAGAACTATTCTTTAAGTTCAACTAATATAATGTTCAAATTATCAAATAATATAAATAGAAAACGGCATCCCTTGCCTAATAAATCTACTTTGTTCCTACTTGGTAAATTATACCTGTATTGCTAAAATGTACTTTTAATAAAACATCTCCCATGTGAACTGTAATCTACCTTGAGGTAGACTAGCTCACACAGTATATATCTGTAACCCAATATAGCTTCTCAAACTTCTGCCTTCAAATGGGGAATTATTCAAAAACTTCTTCCCTTGAAGATTTATCCTGTGTGTTCCAGATTTAAGACATTATTATATTATTTATTTTGTCACTGCAGTGATTGGTAAACAAGATATTTAAGGAAAAAGTTTCTTACTTTGCCTGGAGCTGGTCCAGAGCTTGTTTGAAGTTGTTACTGAGGAATAAGTCAAGAGCCTCCATACACTCAGAGAGAGAGGTTTTCAGGTTTGAATTCATCTGCCTATAAAGCAACAGGACAAAGTAAAATAAAACAAATAAAGATTTTGCACAGATTTACAAATGCAAGAATAAAGAGGTAGTAGCTGTAATGCATTACAACCTCTTTCTTGACTTGAAAATGACAGTCAGTAGTTTAATTAACCCATTCTTTCTTTGTACTTCGAGATGCAATAACATCAAACACACATACACAATTTTATAAAGTTATTTTTTAACAAAGCCATCGAGGCTCATCAACTTTGATCCATTTTGACTTTACAAACATCCTGTCCAATGTGATTCGCAGCCTGAACATACGACCTCAGACCTGCCAGCTGATGCCGAATTACATATTTCATACCTCCCAACTGTCCTATTTTTAGCGCGACAGTCCCAATTTTGACAGCTCAACCCGCAGTCCCTGATTGTTACTGAAATGTCTTTCTCTTTGATCTCCTGCAATGAACAGCCAGAAAAAGAAACAACGTTTCTAAAACTTAATTGGCTTTTGGCAGAGAATCCAGAATGTGTGGCAGGTGCACTTAGATACTTTTGTAAAAATTTAAGATAAGCGAAAAAAAACAATTGTAACAAGTTAAGATAAGCAGGTCTCTTGGGGAAACTGTGACTTGCAGCTTAAAGGGCAATTCACCTACATTCGCAAAACTGTAATAAAACAACACAGAAATGTGTTCAAACTTTTATAACTTGCCAAATTTTATAAACTGAACATGGTAATTAGGGGGTGTGGCCACAAAATGGGTGTGGTCCAAACTGTAACATGCTCCGTGCGGCAAATCTTTTTGTCCCCTCTTTCCATTTCCAAAATGTTGGGAGGTATGTTTAAAAGTCTCAACAAGTTTCTCAGCAGCCACAAAAAACACCACGGCGTCATTGTGGGGGCGGAACCTACAGTGCTTCAGAGTCTGAGACTCAGAGGCGTCATGAGTGGCCCTTTTTACTGAACAAAACAGGAATAATCTGTCAAACTGGAAATTAGGGGAGCAATAACAAGAAGCTGCCAATACATTTTGTGTAAACAGTTGCTAAATGCCCTTTAAACCAGAAAATGCTACTTTAAACCCTAGGCTCATTGTAAACTGTTCACTAAATATGATCACTGCATACTTTATCTCTACAGCATACAAACAGCAGGTACAAACATACATAATCCATCAATATATTGTCAACCCATTTCTAATCAAGGAAGACAAGCCATAAAATGAATAAAACAACTTAGCATTAATACATATTAAAGTGGTGGTAATTTAGAACAAAATAAAAATGCAGCACTGTGGTCCAAAGTTTGATTCAAGTTTCCTCCCACATTCACAAAACATACAGGCAGGTTAATTGACTACTGGTATGTGTGAATGAGATCAATTCTTTAGACTGCAAGCTCCCTGGGACAGGGGCTGATTTATAATCTCTGTAAAGCACTGGAGCATATGTCAGAGCTATATAAATAGAGAAGAAGGAAAAATAAAAACAATTTGCTGGATTCCCCTTGCACGCAGCAATATACTTTCAGTCTGATCCAAGGAATCATGAATGGCCAGAATAAAAAGGCAGAATTAAGAATAAGTTAAAGGTTGTTAGAGGGATTATTTACCTATAAATCATAATAAGCATATATAAAACATGTCCAAAGTATGCAAACAATATTTTAAAGTCATCAGACAGATCTTACATGACAGCAAGGCAGAAGTGGTTCATGAGGGGCCCCAATTCAGTGGTTCTTGGCAACTATTCCTGACTGTACCCAAGTATATCCAGGACCAAGCTCATCACCCTTAAAGTGAAATTCATTTCAACCAGGCATGCAAGATAATCTGGCACCACTCAAATAATTCAGTAATCAAACCCAAACTTCTATATTCTCAGTCTCAAGAGGTTTATTAAAAAAAATACAGCTTCAGAAAAAAGTGCTTATAATGTAAAACACAAAAGCTGTACCATCTTTTTATTATTTGTGATGGTAGGTAGATCACTGTTTCAACAAAGTTTTGGGTTTTTTAAAACACATCCTGAGTTTGAGCACATGCAAACTGTTGATTTAACTAACCCTGACTCTGCAGAAGGAAATTATTCTACTGTGCTTTAAATACCACTAAATAGTTAACAAGAAAGCTGGACCGTATATATGTTCAGTCCAAACTTGTGCATCACTGTAGAAACATTCACCTGCCAATCTCCAGCTAGTCAGTCCAAAAATAGAATGTGGCCAGACTTGATTATAAGCTGCATGTAGGGTTGCCACATTTTATTAATGCCAAGGCCAGACAGCTGCTGGGAAAACACGCTTTACAGAACATTGTCTTTGGTAAGCTTATAAGCATCTTGTAATATCAGTTTGTCTCTGCATTCAAACTTTGAATAATTAGATAAACTGTGTTTGCAAATACATTGGCATTAACCAGCCCTAATAAACTCTAATATAGATTTTCGGATAAGATATGGTCAAACATATATAATAAAAACAGTAATAAATATCTGTGTGCTTCAGCAATACAAAGTCTCCTTGTGTTGTCTCATAATATTCCAATACCATTTTGTCCACAAGAATGTGCAACACTTAGTTTACTATGGCCCCAAATGTTCAGCAAATCCTCAATATGTATACTCAAAAGGAAATGTTGATCAAGCATATCCGGCCAGTCCTATGCTTAATTTTATCTGATTCATTAATGCACAAAATGTCTCTGTCTTAAATATATTGATAATGGGTTGAGTGCAGAGGACTCTTGTATTTGACTATATGTATTTTGTGGTCACAGCCTCATTGCACCCCCGCCTAATGATTTTAAAAATTAGTGGTGAGCACAACTTTCCCTTGTTTGTTAAATATATATATATATATATATATATATATATATATATATATATATATATATATATATATATATATATATATATATAGAGAGATATATATATATATATATATATATATATATATATATATATATATATATATATATATATATATATATATATAGAGATATATATATATATAGAGATATATATATATATATATAGAGATATATATATATATATAGAGATATATATATATATATATAGATATATATATATATATATATAGATATATATATATATATATATATAGAGATATATATATATATAGATATAGATATATATATATAGATATATATATATAGATATATATATATATATATATAGATATAGATATAGATATATATATATAGATATATATATATAGATATATATATATATAGATATATAGATATACACATAGATATACACATACACACACACACACCTAGCAAAACCTATAAATTCTCTCATATACTGTATAAAGCTACAGTAAACCTATAAATCTTTGGACAGAGACAACTTTTTTTCTCATTTTGGTTCTGTACATTACCACAATGAATTTTAAATGAAACAACTCAGATGCAGTTGAACTGCAGACTTTCAGCTTTAATTCAGTGGGTTGAACAAAAAGATTGCATTAAACTAAAGCCTTTTTTTAACATAATCACTTTATTTCAGTGGCTCAAAAGTAATTAGACAAATTAAAAAAACTGGAAATAAAATGTTAATTTCTAATACATGGTTGAAAACCCTTTGCTGGCAATGACAACCTGAAGTGTTGAACTCATGGACATCACCAGATTCTGGGTTTCCTCCTTTTTAATTCTCTGTCAGGCCTTTACTGCAGAGGCTTTCAGTTGCTGTTTGTTTGTGGGCCTTTCTGTCTGAAGTTTAGTCTTCAAAAAGTGAAATGAATGCTCAATTGGGTTCAGATCAGGTGACTAACTTGGCCATTCAAGAATATTCCACTTCTTTGCTTTAATAAACTCCTGGGTTGCTTTGGTTGTATGTTTTTGGTGATTATGAAACACCTCCCAATCAATTTGACTGCATTTAGCTGGATTTGAGCAGACAGTGTCTCTGAACACCTCAGAATTTATTCGGCTGCTTCTGTCCTGTGTCACATCATGGATAAACACTAGTGTCCGAAGTAGTGCTAGAGTAGGTCTACTTCGCTAGCGAATTTATGCCAGCACCCATTAGTAAATCGGCGAAGTGGCCAAATGACGTCACACTGGCAAATTTTCGCTAGCGTTACTCACTTCGCCCTTTAGTAAATTTGCCCCCTTTTATCTGCTTAATTGATAATGAAATAAATTGCCCACACCTGCCCATGGAATAGCCTTTGAGTCAATGGTCCAATTACTTTTGCCCCTGAAATGAATTGATTGTGTTGAAAAAAGGCTTTTGTTCTTCACATTTTTGTGCAATCATTTTGTTCAACCCACTGAATTAAAGCTGAAAGTCTGCAGTTCAACAGCATCTGAGTTGTTTCAATTACAATTCATTGTGGTAATGTGTGTGTGTGTGTGTGTGTGTGTGTGTGTGTGTGTGTGTGTGTGTATACATACATACATACATACATACACACACACATCTATACTAAGCAAACTATATAACTTGTGATAACTGTTGCTTTCCAAGAAATCATCCAATCCACTTTTAAAGTTATTAACAGAATCTGCCATCACAACATCACTGGGCAGGGCATTCCACAACCTCCTTTCCCTCACTGTGAAGAACCACTTAAACTGCTTCAAATTAAACTTCAGTTCCTCAGGTCTTAGGAGTGAACTCTGGTTCTTTGTACTTTGTTTTATGATTCTCTAGTTGCACTACTCTACAGGGCCGGAACTAGAGGTAGGCAGAAGAGGCACGTGCCTAGGGTGCAATGCTGGGGAGGTGATAGGTACATAGCTCTTAGAGCAAGAAACGAGGAACCTGCACACAGAACTGAATGCAAAAGGGGAGAACCCCCTAAATGTTCAATTTGTCAAATGATACACAACGTTTCATAAAGTGCCCGCAGCGGTGGGGGAGAAGGGAGAGAAGCGAGGTTTCGGTTGGTCTTTTCTAAATCAGAATTTTCGACGTTTTTTCAATTTGATATTCGACCCTTGATAAATATGCCCCTAAGTAACACTGTTTCATTTATACATATGGGCACGTGTGTGTATGACTGATGCACTATTAAACTGCTTTTAATTCATTTTAATTTAATTGATTCACATCCAGCAGCACAGAAACATGTGCCTCTAGCTCAAAATGTAAACTACCCCATTATGTATTGGCTACTTGCCAAGGCTTTCTGCGTTTGAAATTAATTTATTTTTGCATTCATTTTTTTCACTCTCTAGGGTAAAACATGTTTAACCTTCACTTAATTCATTAACTAAAATACACACACACTTCAAGGAAAAAAAAGGAAGGCACTTTTTTTATGTACACACCCTCTATTGTACAGCACTGTATAATATATTGGTAATTTGTATCTATGTGTTATTAATATTAAAAAGGGAGTTCAGTAACAGCTGGAGGGTTAAAGACTGGTATGGCTTCTATGCCAGGTTTACAGGCACACAAGAAAGCAAAGTATGTACAGAATTATACTTTCTGAGAGTAGCAGTTCTGGACAAAGTAAGAATAATAATTATAATTTTCTATCCAGAGCTAGCTAACGAGCTGGTCTGTGAACTCATTCAATCGGCTTACAGAACTCTCACAAAGCTTCCTAAATCAGGGAAGTCGAACATGCAGCCCCCCAGCTCTAGTGCATTTACAGTATCCTGACCGCAGCTCTAGTGCATTTACAGTATCCTGACCGCAGCTCTAGTGCATTTACAGTATCCTGACCGCAGCTCTAGTGCATTTACAGTATAAATAAAAAGTAGCAATAACAAGAAATGTGTAGCCTTACAAAGCATTTGTTTTTAGATTGGGTCAGTGACCCCATTTGAAAGCTGAAAAGAGTCAGGAGGAAAAGGAAAATAATTCAAAAACCATACAAAATAAATAATGAAGACCAATTGAAAAGTTGCTTACCATTGGTCTTTCTTTAACATATTAAAAGTTAAGGTAAAGATGAGTCACAAATCACAAACGCTTAGCACATGATTTTCTGTAATGAGAGGATAAAGTATATATACACAGGGAGTCTATGCTTGTGCTTATTACACTTAATCCAGTAATGTCCTGGATAAAATCAGACAAAATGCATCATTAAATACTCAACAATACTAACTACAGTGTACAATCAATGTCTGCATTACAGGAGAGCAGTACTTAATATCCATACATTCTGTGTGTGTTACCAGTGCATAACTAATCAAATACCCCACATTTCTTATGTTTGTGACTCAAGACCACAATTTGCCTCTGCCTCTAAATCTGATTGAGAACGTCGTCCTGTAAATGATCTCCAAACGATTCAGCGGCTGCACTGAGTGCAACATTGTGCCTGGTCTGTTGTAAGAGAATATGATAATGCTATCATTCATCTATTGGCCACTGTGAACAATATACTATATCTTCCCTACCATTATTCTCAATATAGCTAAATACCAAGCAGCTTGAAATGATGAAATTAAAGGAGAACTAAAGCCTAACTACAGAAGTAGGCTAGAAATGCTGTACATTATGTTTTGGGATTCTTTACCAGCCCAAGGCAACCACAGCCCTTTAGCAGTGAAGATCTGTGTTTCCAAAGATGCCCCAGTAGCTCCCCATCTTCTTTTCTGCTGATTCACTGCACATGCTCTGTGCTGCTGTCACTTACTGAGCTTAGGGACTGACTCACAATATACTATATATACAGAATAGAAATGTCCCAATATAAGGCTAATTGGTAGTTACTAGAGATAATTACTACATGGCAGCTCAGAAAAGCATGCAATTGGCATCAGAATTTAATAATCAGCCCTGTAGCATCAGCTTATATTACAGACAAACCTCATTTTCTGATTATAAATTTGCGATGACCTCTAAGCTTATCTTCAACAGCTGCTCAGAGCCCACTGAGCATGCGAGTGTCACCCCCCTGTGACAAGTTTAAAGTCCTGGATCATTGCTTTGCTGCAATTGAGTTGCTGAGATTTTAGGCTGGTGCAATAAATTCAATATGTTAAATATGGAATGAACCATATTCATTTTGAGGGGTTAGCTCTCCTTTAAGATACATGACCCTGCATTTCCAGTTGCTCCTAGAAAGGGTCATTATCATTTCTGTTAAGTTAAACACAAAGCTGCAAGGGTTTGGATATCTACATATTGTCTTATACTCCTTCTTTTAGATTGTAAGCTGTTTTGGGCAGATCCCTCCCTATTTCTTGTGCAGATTATTACCGGTGGGTTTTTTTTGTATTTAAATCTGTATGTTTAATACATACACCCATTTATTGTACAACGCTGTGGAATATGTTGGAGCTATTTAAATACCTGTTCATAATGATTATGTTGCAAAGTTAATAGAGTTACAGCCGGGCATTTCTACTTCCTACTTTTTCCAGAAATGACAACTGTTCCTTTGTTTACCCTCTAAATAAAAACTGCACAGCCATGAAACTAGGTAGAAAACATACCCCCTCATATGAGAAATAGGAAAGAATGCATTTAGTGCATTAATTCAGGTTTTCCCCAGTTTTACGCCTCTTCTAATGATGATAAACCAGTGATCCCCAACCAGTAGCTCGTGAGAAACATGTTTCTCTCCCAACCTTTGGATGTTGCACTCAGTGGCCTCAAAGCAGTACTTACATTTGGAAATCTGGCTTAAAAGCAAGTTGTAATTGCATAAAAACTAAATATAGTGCCAAGTAAAGCCTCCTGTAGGCTGCCAGTCCACATAGGGACTGCCAATCACAGCCCTTATTGGGCACCCCAATGGACTTTTTCATGCTTGTGTTGCTCCCCAATTCTTTTTATAATTAAATGTGGCTCATGGGTTAAAAAGGTTGGAGACCCCTGTAATAAACTGACCCACCCTCTTCATTTCTCTTATAATCGTGTTATTCCTGTGCAACTGCTCTAGGGTACCAGTCAAGTTACCAGGACAGCCAAAACATATTAATCAGCTAGTGATAAGCCCCATTATATGTGCTCCTGCTCAGCATCCAAACCCCCAGCCTTTGTAACAAAGCTGAGGTTCAAGCGCTACACACAGGCACAAGATAAGATGCTTGATGTGAATTGGAGGCCCCTGATGGTTGCCTGGGGGTGCTGCAAGTTATAAAGATGCAATAAATAGATAATCACATCTTGCAGTTTACTGATCTCACCAATGATACAGTGATTTAATATCCATGTCCATCAAGCTGAGGAAAATTAAATAGCCCAGGCACCAGGGACTTATATAATAATAAACACAAACTCTATGTGGTTCACCCTCTGTAGGTGAATGGTAGCTGCCAACCGCACAGCAATCTATGTGGAGTCTCACTGCAGCTCAAACAGAAAGCAATTCACCCCTTTAGGCTCCAATAAAGTATGAAGTAGCAGAAGGTTAGCGGGCAGTGAGGTGCACAAAGAAAGAATAAAGTTCCAGACATCCTGTGAAAGTAGTACCTTCATCCCCACACATATCATTCAGCCCTGGTTAATCTCCTGACCGAGCTCGGTACACTGTTTAATAATCCGTGTTGGGGGGGGGGAGTACAGGATGTTTAACAGAAACGGGAGAGGTAGGAATTATGAACACTCACCCTCCGCCTGCGTCTTTAGACATGTTGGTCCCTGTTGTGGTAAAAGCGCAATCAGCACGATCTGTCCCAATAGCCGGAGCCCTTGTACTCTCACTCACTCACTTTCACACAAACTCACAGGCAGGGGGGCGGGGCCATCCTCCCACAGCTCGCTGATTGGCACTTACCTTGCTTTTCACAGCCGGTCCGAGTCTATCAGCTGGAGGTAAGCAAAGGGAGGGGCGGGGGAATAAAAATCACTGGGCTGTGCGAAGTTTTCGGCAGTGGGATGTCATAGGGGCCCATTTACTAAGGGGCAGATTTATCAAGGGTCGAAGTGAATTAGAGGGAATTTTCTAAGTCAAAAAAATTCGAAATTCAAAGAAATTTTTTGGATACTTTGACCATCGAATAGGATACTACGACTTCGAATATTCGACCATTCGATAATCGAAGTACTGTCTCTTTAAAAAAACTTTGATTTCAATACTTCGCCAAATTAAACCTGCCAAAGTGCTATGTTAGCCTATGGGGACCTTCTACAACCATTTTCTAAGTCTATACACATCGAAGGAAAATCGTTCAATCGTATGCTAAAATCTTTCGAATCAAATCCATTTAATCATTCGACTTTGATTTTACTTTGATCGTTCGAATTTGGCCAAATTCGGTGAAAAATACTTTGACTTCGAATATCGAAGTCGAAGTATTTCAATTCGATGGTCGAATTTCAAAGTATTTTACACTTCGAAATTCGACCCTTGATAAATCTGCCCCGTCGGAGTGAATTCGAAGTGAATTTTTGAATTCAAAACTTCGAATTTCAAAGTAATTTTTGGGTACTTCGGCCATTGAATAGGCCTAAATTCAATTTGAATTGAAAAACCTTTGAATATTCAACCATTCGAAAATACCGTCTCTTTAAAAAACATTGACTTCTTTGCCACCGTAAACCTGCCGAATTGCTATGTTAGCCTATGGGGACCTCCTAGAACCCATAGGCAGTATTTGGCTACGTTTTTAGAAGTGGAAGTATTTTCGATTTAATCGATCAAATGAAAACAGCCGTTTTCAATCGAAAAAATACTTTGGCTATCGAAGTATCAAATTCGATGGTCGAATTTCGAAGTTTTTAAAATTCTAATTTTGAGCTATTTTTTGTGTACTTCGACTAGGGAATAGTCCAAATTCTATTAGATTTTGAAAATAATTAGAATATCAAAATTTATAATGTCTGTCTCTTTAAAAATTCAACCATTCGCCATATTCAACCTGCCGAATTGCTGTTTTAGCCTATGGTGGACCACCTAGAACCTACTTGGAGTCAATTGGTGCGCTTTGAAAAATCTAAAAAAAAATTTGAGAAAAACTTTGAATCGAATTCGATTGAAAGTGCTTCCTTCGATTCGTACGATTCAAATGCGGCCGAATACGGACCTATTCGATCGAAAACTGACCTATTTGACCCAAAAAAAACTTTAACTTAATTTCGGTTGGTCTTTTTGAATTTGAATTTCGAAGCTTTTTCAATTCGAAATTCGACCCTTGATTTCGATAAATTGATTTTTGATAAATTTTGATATTAAAATTTTCTAAATTGGACTATTCCCTAGTCGAAGTACACAAAAAATAGCTTGTAATTCCATTTTTTTTCATTCGAAAATTCACCATGACCTTTGATAAATCTGCCCCTTAAAGTTGGCACTCAGTTCCTTTATAGCTATGATGTAATATGACTTTAATCTCTTTATAGAGCATAACTACATATGCACATAGAGTGAAGTCTCAATTTAACATTACCAGAAAAATGTCTCATTATTTTCTAAAAACCACTTCAGCCAAACTCCACATTTTTACTTTATTTATTAATAAATTAACTTGAAAAAATCTGGTGCAGGAAATTGTATAATTTTTTAGGCTTTGACGCTGAAAACTGTTTTTTTTTTTTCCGGAATATCTCCCTAAAACTATGAATTATTCAGATTATTGTATGAGAACCAGTGCAGATCATGATATCGTCCACTTGTAAAAGGGA
Organism: Xenopus laevis; assembly: GCF_017654675.1. Classification (NCBI taxonomy): domain Eukaryota; kingdom Metazoa; phylum Chordata; class Amphibia; order Anura; family Pipidae; genus Xenopus; species Xenopus laevis. The sequence goes on from NC_054378.1 coordinate 76,256,938, forward strand.
CATTTGCCATCGACTTGTACATGATCTTGGCAGGTTTGAGATGGAGTACTTTTGTATTCTGACTTTTAGCAACCTCTGGATTTTAACATCACAAACATTTAAAATTTAAATTTTTCTATGAAAAAAAAGTGTGTATGACATGACTTCAATGAGCCATTTAAGACAGCAGCACTAGTTAGAAGGTCCCTGATAAGGCTTTACAAGAAAGTAAAATCATTATTATGGGAATTTAGAAAAGTGGGGACCCATAATTGACCAAACAGTATTCATTGGGACAATTAGATTTGAATCTCCTGCACTATATAAACACTACACTGTGCCAAATTGATATAAAATAAATACAGTTATGCAGAGTTAATTAGAGGAAACAGAGGAGTTTTGGATTACGGGGGCTATTAGCATAATATGGCTGGAGCACTGTGAATAGGGACCGTTGGGGTAGTGCATGATGCACGCATGCCATATGGTGGTATTTTTTGGAAATTTTTCCTGCAGTTATAAATATAAAGACAGTCTATGGTGAGAACTGTAAGCTATAGTCTCTACACAGGCTCACTGTGGGCTAGTAATGGACTTCTGTAATGCACTTTATTAGGCAAGCAATCTATGCAAGTGTGCAATGAGTGAGTTTAATCTGGCCTTTAGCAGTCAATTCATGCAGCAGGGCCCCCCAGTTGTACGCATGCTACTTGGTTCGTCATTTGGGGGGTTAATGGAACACGTACCTCCTCATTGAGTGAAACGAGTACAAGGCTAGTCAGTGGTACTGCTGGGCGATAGATAATACAAGGACATTTACACTGGGAATCTGTGCTGCACATTTCAATTAACAAATGGCTCATCCATGTCGAATTGGAATAGCAGTCCTGTGGATCAGCACAAATATAACTAGGACTACTACTTAGTTCCACAGCTCAGTGTCCAAGAAGCCTAATGAAAAAGCTATGCTGCAGATTAGCAACAATACAGCTATATCCTTGCAGCACTTCAATGATTTATGATCCACTGTTTAAAGGGAATATCTGGTTAGATTGTGTTGTTTTAATTGTGCTCCAATATATGACACAGCTCCGTTCAAGGATTTTTAGTTTAAAAAGCCTTTATTTAGCACACGGCTTTCATGATCTGCCAGGGCCGAGAAGAGCTAGTCTTGGCCTTGGCCCGGGTCTTGCCGGCCGTGAGTCGTTGAGTTATTTTGCGTAAACGAGAGACTTTGAATCATGTCAGGAAGAGGTAAACAAGTTGGCAAGACCCAGGCCAAGGCCAAGACTTGCTTATCTCGGGCCGGGCAGATCATGAAAGAGATGTGGAAAGTGGGTGAGTGCTGACTAGAAAATTGCTGTGGCAGAAATAAGAATATGGTATACATCTGTTATAGTGTTCTCTTTTTGGAGTTGATACATTTAAGGCATGTGATGTGGATCATTACATGGTTTTATTAAGTACAAGAAGCAGAAAAGTAATATTTGAAAATGAAAAGCACAACATTGAGGAGTAAACAAATCATAATTATTGTGTAATTCTATGCATAAAAACATGGCAGAATGGCTGGTGAAAGCACAGAGAAGTCAGAAGTTTTTTTTCTTTCTGTTAACATGAATATGCAAACACTTAGGGGCAGATTTAGCAAGGGTCGAATTACGAAGTGGAAAATACTTCGAAATTCGACCATCGAATAGAATCCTCTGACATTCGAAGTATTAAAGTCGAAGTTTTTTTAAAGAGACAGTACTTCGATTATCGAATGGTCGAATAGTCGAACAATTTTTACTTCGAAGTAAATTTGAAGTCGTAGTATCCTATTCAATGGTCGAAGTATTCAAAAAATTACTTTGAAATTCAAAGTTTTTGTACTTCGAAAATTCACTCGAACCTTAGTAAATCTGCCTCTTACTGTGGTAAGATTTAGAATGTCTGTCAGGATTTAGTACGTATAATGCTAACGATTTCTGAAATAGTGGAAATTGTAGCCAGAGAAAATGCAGATTCTGCAGTAGGCCACACTCGCTTATAAAGGGGCAGGCGGGGGAAAAACTAAGATGTTGCCCGACCTTGCCAGAAATTATAACATCAATTGCACACACACGTTATGGAGCTCAAAGGCTGCGTCTCCAGAAGTTGCTTTCAATCCAGTGCTTTGTGCAGCAAGCAAGCTCCTATGGGGATATCTGGGACCCTGATGTACTTGTTATAGCCCCCTATTTTTTACTTCGACCTTCGATCTCCCAAACTCCCCCAATTGCCTCCATACAGGTTCTAGGAGGTCCCCCATAGGCTAAAACAGCACTTTGGCAGCTTTTAGGTGGCGAATGGTCGAAGTCGAAGTTTTAAAGAGACAGTACTTCAAAAAAAATTCGACCTTCGAAATTCGAATCGAAGTTGGACTATTCCCTAGTCAAATACCCAAAAATTACTTTGAAATTCAAAGTTTTTTACTTCGAAAATTCACTTCGACCTTTGATAAATCTGCCCCCAAATGTATACAGGTATGGGACATTCCGAATAACAGTATTTCTGTAATTTGGATCTTCATACCTTAAATCTACTAGAAAATCCTTTTAACATTAAATAAACCCAATAGGCTGGTTTTGCTTCCAATAAGATTTAATTATATCTTAGTTTGGATCAAGTATAAGGTACTGTTTTATTATTACAGAGAAAAAAAATTGTATACAATGGAGTCTATGGGAGCCATTCCGTAATACAGAGGTTTCTGGATAAAGGGTTTCCGAATAACGGATCCTATACCTGTATAAAGGTTTGTTAGTTGTTTAATTAATGTGTTTTTTTCCAACTGACAGACAGCATGGCTGGGTTTGCTGCAGGAAAAGCCATTAGGTTGAGGAAGCACACTCATAAATCATTGAAAACTGTAAGAAATACAAATAAGGGAGTCTATTTGTGTATCCCCTACAGTTTTCCCTTTGAAGTTAATTTATATTTGTGTGTTTGGTTTGTAAAAACTCAATAGAGCTGTTTTTTTAACATGTACAAAGAAAGAGATGATTCATCCCTGAATTTATGTTTGCTGTAAAAAATGGGAATATCATATCAGTGTCCCTAAATGACTTCTGTGCCCTGACTTACTTCCCCAGCTTCTCCAGTAGAAATGAGTCGAGATGACTGCAATCTTCTCATTGTATAATGTATAATCTATGTTATGCTGTAGCCAAATGACACTCATACTGATTGTACAGATTGCTTGAGTGCATGTACCTGCTGAGAAAGGGTCTAGAAACAGACCCAGCAATATGTGTCATGAATGTCTATTTCAGCCATATTGCTTTCTGCATGGAAGAATATTTGTCAAATGTTTCTAGCTTGGGGAATAAACTTGCAGAACAAGCGTTGTACCATAAATTACATTTTTTTTGATGCTGTGCCAAATTGCTACAGGCCCATCCTACAGGTATTATGAAGTTTATACATGCAGTGCAAATTTATATAATAAAGGATCAAGAACGTGACTCTTTTAAGTGACATTTGTATTTAGTCCACACACAGATAGCCTTACCATGGAGTTATTATGATCCAGTAACTAAAAGGGGCTACTCTTTCTCCTATAACATCTTCCAACTTAAAGGAAGACTATACCCCCAAAATGAACACCAAGGGGCAGATTTATCAAGGGTCGAATTTCGAAATAAAAAATACTTCGAAATTCGACCATCGAATTGAAATACTTTGAATATCGAATTCAAACTTTTTTCATAGAATTTGGGTATTCTGCAGTTGAAGTAAAATCGTTAGAACGAATGATTAAATCTTTCAAATCGAACGATTTGAACGATTTTATCGTACGATCGAGCGATTTTATCGCACGATCGAACGATTTTATCGCACGATCGAACGATTTTATCGTACGATCGAACGATTTTACTTCGACCAAAAATTTGTTAGAAAGCCTATGGGGACCTTCCCCATAGGCTAACATTGAGGTTCGGTAGGTTTTACTTGGCGAAGTAGGGGGTCGAAGTTTTTTTTAAAAAGACAGTACTTCGACTATCGAATGGTCGAATAGTCAAACGATTTTTAGTTCGAATCATTCGATTCGAAGTCGTAGTCGAAGTAGCCAATTGATGGTCAAAGTAGCCCAAAAAAATCATTCGAAATTCTAAATTTTTTTAATTCTATTCCTTCACTCGAACTAAGTAAATGTGCCCCTGTGTGATGATCTCAGAGATCACCTGAGCAGAAATACTGCAGCTCTAACTTTAACAGGAAGAAGTGTGGAAGCAAAAGACACAACTCTGTCTGTTATTGGCTCATGTGACCTAACGTATGTTTTTTTTGGTTTGTTTGTGTGCACCGTGAATCCTACGATCCCAGGGGGGCGGCCCTTATTTTTTTAAATGGCAATTTTCTATTTGGGATTACCCAATGGCACATTTTCCTAAGGGGTTTAATGGCAGACTTCTATCAACCATGTAGCATTTTAGATTTCAGGATTAAAAAACATAAAATGAAAAATAAACATTAAGACCAAATAAAAATGGCCTTAGAATTTTGTGGTCTTTGTCAGTGATCCTCAACCAGTAGCTCGCAGGCAACATGTTGCTCACCAACCAGTTGGATGTTGCTCCCATTGGTCTCAAAGCAGGTGCTTGTTTATGAATTCCTGGCTTGGGGAAAGTTTTGGCTGCATAAAAACCATGTGTAATGCCAGAGTCTCCTGTAGGCTGCCAGCCCACACAAGGGTTACCAAAGAGGCAATCACAGCACATACTCGGAACGCCACAGGAAAATATTACATACTTCTGTTGCTCCACAAATCCTTTAATGTTGCTCACATTGGGTACCCCTGCTCTATGCCATAAAACAAGTTAATTTTAGGGTAAACTGCCCCTTTAAATGTGTTTCGTTACCCTTACTAGAAATGTTAAGCGGTGACTATAGAGCTATTTTTTTCATGTGTTCCTAGGTGCCACTGGCTTAGCTTCACCTATCCATACGACTACATTGTTCCATGTGTGCTTGCAGTCCCCTTGATATCCCCTAACATGCAGCCAGCAAGGGGTAGAGGTTGCACTTAACTACACAAGCTCTGCTTGTAAATCTGGACCTTAAAAGATGAGTAAAAAGGTGCCACTGTCTCAGTGCAATATTCTTTATCACTGTACAAAGTCCCCCCCCCCCGACAATCCCATTAACAGGAACTGTAAGGGGCACACATAGTGGAAAAGGGACACGACAAGGGACAAGGCCAATGCAAAAGTGATTGGTTATGGAAAGATCAAACAAAACAACAAGGAGAAAGTTTGCTCAGGGGGGTAATGAGATGTACCATAGAACTATGCAGAATATTTACGAGTGCTATGTATATTATTACCTTAAAGGGGTGGTTCACCTGTGAGTTAACTTTAAGTATGTTATAGAATGACCAATTCTAAGCAATTTTTTTACAATTGAGTTTCATTATTTATTTTTTTATAGTGTTTGAATTATTTACCTTCTTCTTCTGATTCTTTCCAGCTTTCAAATGGGGGCCATCTAAAAAAACAAATGCTCTATAAGGCTACACATTTATTGTTATTGCTACTTTTTATTACTAATCTTTCTATTCAGGCCTCTCCTATTTGTATTCCGGACTCTCATACAGACCAATGCATGGTTGCTAGGGGAATTTTGACCCTAGCAACCAGATGGCTGAAATTGCAAGCTGGAGAGGTGCTGAATAAAAAGCTAAATAACTCAAAAACCACAAATAATAAAAAATGAAAACCAAATGCAAAGTGTCTCAGAATATCACTCTCTACATCATACTAAAAGTTAACTCAGTGGTGAACCACTTAGAGTCCTGCGCGGGTCTATTTTTTGGAACCCGGACCGGACCCGTACCCGCAACCTGTAATCCGCAACCCGCATTCTTACCCAGTTGGACCCGCTAGCCGACCCGCAAGTACCTTATCCGCAACCTGGAACCGCGACCCGCTGACCATCAAGAATCAGGAAGTGCTGTCATTGTAAACTGGAAGTGACATCATCAGAAGTAGGCGTGATCAGAAAAAAGGAGTAAAATCACTATTGAGAAGACCCGCATCCTGATCTGCGACCCGCAAACCCACAGACCGGCATCTATACCCACACCTGGAACTTCTACCCGCAACCCGCAGGGTACCTGACCCGCTGCAGGATTCTAGAACAACCCTTTTAATGAATACTAAGAATAGAACATTATTGCCAAGACAATTATATTCAATGCAAATTATATTGAATCCAGAGTGAATTAAATCCCTGATTTATTCAACAGATTTGATTGACATGCCACCATTTGCCCTCTTTATTTTAATATTTTGTAACCCCTTTTTGGCCCCCCCCCTCTGTGCCCAAGGTTATACATTACATTATTTACCACTTACAGGTCCTGAGTCCCCTTTGTGAGGTGAAAGGGTACTGGTAAACTCTCTTCTCTGGCAGTGCCTCCAACTAATGGGATCCAGGATTACACCTGCGGTGGCCCCATTAGGAAAACATTCAATACACACACTTGCTTTATAGGATAAGCCTTCCCAAACCTGGCTGAAAATAAATATTCAAGAGAATAAAACCACTTTACTTCCTCCCCCCCTCCAAAGTCCCAGTACAGCTTCAAGAGAATTGGCTAGGCTAGTGGAAGAAATGTGAAGCTTCCTACAGCCTAGTCAATCCCCTAGTGGCAGGACTGGGACTTGCACTTTGAGAGGAAAACAAGCTAAGTCTGTCTGCTGCCATGATTAACTGTTCCTGGGATATGTGTGTCTTCTCTGCCTTTTGGCTAAGATTAAGTGTAGTATCTGAATTGTCGGTTGAGGGTGGCAGACCCTTCTGATGAGACGAAGAAACACTTGATCCTTTGGCCACGGAGATAAAAGGCTAAATGGAAGCCGGAGCTGCTGTGCCCCCTACGGGGGGGGGCCTGATTTACCACGGGAACATGCACATTGCACATACACTTCACACTTTTAATCTTCCTTTAAACACATCTTTTTCTTTGCTCTGGCCTTTTGGCTAGGCAGGAAAAAAAATTTATGGGTGTCCTTTTTTGTGTGTACATGATTTTTTTTCACAGGTTTGGGTGTTGGAATCCTTCAGCTCGACCCCAGGCCAGGGGCTAAGATTAATTGTAGTATCTGAATTGTCGGTTGGGGGTGGTAGACCCTTCTGATGAGACGAAGAAACACTTGATCCTTTGGCCAAGGGGATAAAAGGCTAAATGGAAGCCGGAGCTGCTGTGCCCCTACAGGGGGTGCCTGATTCACCACAGTATCATGTACATTGCACATACACTTCACGCTTTTAATTTTCCATTAAACACATCTTTTTCTTTGCTCTGGCCTTTTGGCTAGGCAGGAAAAAAAATGTATGGGTGTCCTTTTTTGTGTGAACATGATTCTTTTTCACAAGTTTGGGTGTTGGAATCCTTCAACTCGACCCCAAGCCAGGGATTGGTGTCCTGAGGGACGCTTTGGTGGAATCCAGGGTACAAGGACTTCCCATAGCCGTGAGGCAAATGGGAGTCTGAAGACCCTTGCCCCCCCGTCTGGGCCGTCTGTGCTAGAGGGGTAGGTGACGACGGGGCTCACCGTAGCTTTGGCGACGGTGAGTCCGACACATGTTGTCTTCTGGCCTTGGCCACTTGGGTATTGGAGCCCATGCCTTTGGATAGGAATCCAGGGGAGCATCTTGCACTCTGCACTTGAGCACTGTGCACCAAGGGTGCTTTGAAAGCAAGTAGTCCGGCTTTTAATAAAAAAAAAAGTGTGTCAGGGCCAGCACCCAAGTACCTTTTTTTTCTTTATTATTTTGCTTTAATTCCCTTCTGCCCCTTTCTCACCAGCCTGGAGACAGTAATTAATAGTAGAGCATGCATATCAAGTTAGGGGAACCTGAAGTTAGAGCATAGAAATATGGAGAGGGAACCAAAATGCAAGGTCACTAGTAAAAAATGCAAAGGGACCTGTGATGTGATAGAAGAGAAGATGGATTGGGTAAAAGAGAAAAGGGGATAAAAATAGAATGTATAGGTGATGGTGGAAAGCAGTATTAAAAGAGAGAGAGAGAAATGAAAAGTGAGGAATACAGTAGTGGCACCTGCAGATAAGTAACTAGCAAGAGAGTAAAAGGATAAATAGGAGTGTACATGGGACAGAAGAAAAAACACAGTAAATGCACTTTCTTGTATGACATTCCCTGTGTTTATAGGACATAAGCTAGAGAGGTAAAATCAAAGCATGCTGGCAAGGAGTGGGTTAAGTAGCCTTCCCAAGCACAAAAATCACCCTCTGCCTATAGTGCACATGCAGTGTCGGACTGGCCCACCGGGATACCAGGAAAACTCCTGGTGGGCCCAGGTGTCAGTGGGCCCTCATGTTGCTAAACTTTTGGCCTATTTCATGGCCATTCCCTATTTCTAGGGAACAAATAGGCTAAATAGTTGGAATAATGGAATAGTTGGAATAATGGATTATAGTATGTAAAGAAAAGACACTAGGAGAATAGAGGTTGAGTGAGGAGAGGAAGAAAATAGTAGAGAGGGTGGGCCCCTGGTCTAAAACTTTTGGTGGGCCCCTGGTCTAAGATTTTTTGGTGGGTCCCTGGTGTCCCAGTCCAACACTGTGCACGTGTCCAGAGGAGAGGGCGTGAGTCTCGAAGGTGGGGGGCCTGGCCATCTCTTGTTTGTACCACTGGAAATTTACAGTATGTACCATATAGAAGCAGGATTGAGTGGAATCGGCAAGGGGAAATTTTAGGACAGAACATGGACAGTTAAAGGGTTAAAAAAAGAAACTACCATTGGAAGCACTAAATACAGGCAGAATTAGCCAGAGTAATATGGACAGTATTCCAGAATTTTCTCAAAATAAGTTTTCTATGTTCATTAAACCTTGAGGCTGAATCTGCTCCTATTTCTCACTTGTTGCAGACAAGAGTACAGCTGTGCATGTGAGACCCTACTTGACTTTTAGTAGACTAAAAACAAGGGAGGGCCCTGCTAACTTAGTAGTATGCAGCCCCATGATTCCTGATGGCAGCCCATGGCTCCCCTTATTGAACTTCTGGTAAAATTCTTTGCAATGACTCACCCATATACTGTTTGATTTTACTGGGATTCGCAGAAACAAGAAACTTGAATTCTGTTTGGTCATATTTGTATGCACATCATTCATTGAAAATGTATTTAATATTACAATATACCCTCAAGGCTGAATGCATCTAGTCAGTTCTCAGTAGGAGCCCACTCATATTTATAATATACAGTATATATGTAATAAATGTATTGTGCTTAGAATAAGCCTTGTCTTCCTAAGCGTCAATTATATTAAACACATCAAATAAATAAATAAATAATAAATCAATGATAATACCTTACAGGGTATGTTTGCCCTCTAGTTCCTAGCTTGACAGGTTCTTTTGGAGCTGGGTTTGCCCCGCAGAGCATTGCACAGGATGTAATACCTTAGACAAAATCCTTGAATTAAGTTTTACGTGTGATCCATCCTTGAAACTAAAGTGTACTTTAGGTCAATTCAAAATGTATTTGTCAAAAAGAAACCAACCATGACAGCCATGTTGGACTTGACAGACATTAAGTAATGTAAAGTAATGTTTTATGAGTTTAAAATAAATATTAGCATTTCCATTGTGATAAATCCCAGGTAGATTAAATCGTATGTGCTACAATAGATGAACAGGTTTGGACTAAGCTCCAAAAACCTTTGTCTGAGAATGGGATCATTCATGCAATGAAATATACCGTGTAATATTTATTATTTCTGTCTAGTGCCCATGTCTGGATCCCTCCATTCTTTTCTTACAAATGGGGTCTATAAATACATGTAATAAATGTTATTTTATTGTACACATTAATATGTAGGTTTTTTTGCCCCCTTCTGCTACGGCCATATTTTGTAAGCATATATGCCAATTTTGAGCCTTAAGTTTAATTGACTTATATCCAGCACTGCCCAAGATATGGGGGAGCACTGACCTCAGCAACCAAAAATATTGCTATTGATTGGTGATCCTACAATTTTATTGGCAATGTTTATGCTTTTCATTCAGGCCCTCTACTGTTAATTGCTAGAGTAAAATAGACCATAGCAACCATATAGCTACTGAAGTCTAGGACGCTAATGAACAAAAAGCTACATAATTAAAAAAGAAAAAAACAAAGGCTTACTGCATACATCATACCAAAAGTTCATTTAAAGTTAAACTACCCCTTTAACAGTATAATAAAATATTCTACAAAACTGTTCAAGGCAATTATAAACATGGCACTCGGACAGCAATGGCTGTGACGTCATCCAAGGAGGCCCAGACACCACACGCTGATTATGCCGGCTAGCTAACATCTTTATACAGCGGAACAAATCTGGTGGAGCTGGGAACACCTTTGGAATGACTTTTATACGTGCAAACTTCAAGATTTTTTTGTGAGTGTAATTTTAACTTTATAAATCTACAGTATTTTAATAAATTGTTTTACATGATGTCAAGCATGTGTCCTTAGATGCCAAAACGAGTGGAACAGCAACAACAAACATCCTTAATGCGAGCAAATATTTAAAACGTCTGTGAGTATATTTGTATGTCAAACACAGGCGGTGGATTATTTATATGCTGGTAAATGGTTGCAGGGTAATTGAACCGCACAGGTGAAGAAACACTTTTTACCCTTAATATACACACAGGGGTGTCACATACCTAACAAGCAAATACTACACTATATATTACTATTTCGTTTTTTCCCCAAGCTTTTAGCGCTGGTTTGTCTACACATAATTCCTATTGCATATCCGAAGGAGAACGGATCCTTTAACCGGCAGAGGGGAGTGAACCACAGAACCTGGACATCTTTTTACATTTTACTCGGACAGCAATGTTGCTATATAGCACGAACAATCCGCCAGCATTTGACATATGCCTTTGTACCTAATGAAGCATGTCTGAGGCTGAGACCTCATGCTGTTGTGCATCAAGGGTAATTTCAGATACAGCTGGAGGCAGGGTGCATTATGTTGCCCCTTTTTCAGGGCAGAGGTTGTGTGTATGCTGCTGGGTGTAGTGTGTACTTAAAGAAGGTGTGTCTGGAAGGCAAAGTGCAATGGAATGAAGTATAATGTAGCAATTCTCTGCACTATAAATCATCCATTACTGCTCCTCCTGTTCCATGGATCACACCCAAAGGATCCTGGCACAGTGATGCACTTGCCCACTGGAAGTATTGTGCCACATCTTATATGAATGCTTCTATTAATACACACATAACCATTGCAGGAGAATGTATCCAAGCCTTTATTTGTCTTTGATTATCTGAATGACAGCTGCTCTAAAAGCTAGTAGAGTTGAAAATGCAATGCAGTATATAAACATGGTTTTCACAAAGCTTCATACTGTAACATAGTAAGTTAGGTTGAAAAAAGGCACAAGTCAATCAAGTTCAACCTTTTATATCTATCTATCTATCTATCTATCTATCTATCTATCTATCTATCTATCTATCTATCTATCTATCTATCTATCTATCAAACCTGCTTAACTGCTAGTTGATCCAGAGGAAGGCAACCCCCCCCCTTCTTGTAGTCTTTCTAATTTGCCTTGGTGGGGGGGGGGGTGGAATTTCCTCCCTAACTCCATATATTATGTTATATAAATTACATAATCAGAATTTTGCATTTGTCAAGCTGCCTATACCTTGAGTGCCATCTTAGCTACTCTTCACCAGCCTGTTGGCCCATGCATGTCATTAAAACTTTGTTCTGGTATCATTTGGATAGGCAGGTAGATTCCATTGGCCAATGACTGGATTGATCCGTGGGCGTAATCCACTACAAGGGGTCTATATAGGCCAGGCATGCGATGTAAACATTGGTTGAATGACTGTAACAACACACATGGCCCATCAAGTGAATATTGCAATGTACTGAGTGGTTTTTAAGTTGTTAGACTTGTGATTCTAGTCTTTTAACTGCTACCTAAGACTGATGCTGCTTTTCTTTAAAAAAATACACCAATATGGGTTATTATTTGTTGGGTGCCTACATATTCTTACAGGCATCCAGGCAAGAGTGGTTAAGTGTGTGAGCAGCACAGAACCTTTTCTGAGATTTCTGTACTGCACCTGCACCCTCCTAGCATTGGTGCAGAGGTAACAGATAAGCAACTAGAATAGCTGGTGGTGCCAAACAACTAGGTAACCAGTGATTTTACCTTACCTTATTGTTTAATTCATTTCATTATGGTTTGTATACCCCTTTCGGCACAATCCTGCTCCTGCTGGCAGCCATTGAATGATAACAATGCAAATATAACTTGGAGTTTCCTGTTAATGTAGAGACCCTGAGATTTAGGCAGTTTTCCCTGTATTTCCCTGTTTTTTACAATTTTATTCAAAGGATTTTTTTATATTCTGATTTTTAAAAACAAACAAACAAACAGAGTTTGAGTTTATTCAAAGTAGTAAGCACCTCAAACCTTTAGGCCTTTAAAAATTAGTTTAAGTGGCTTATTTACTAAAGTCCATTTTTTCATTAAAAAAAACTCAACCTTTTTCTTATTTATTAAACTCTGAGGCTGCTTAAAGTCTGAATAAAAAAGTACTGCATCTCAAATCTGCCAAGGTCATGTAGACATAAAGGGCAGATGTCCCTTTTACAATTGGAAGATATAAAATGCACTGGGTTATTTACAATAATACGATTAATTCTTGGTTTTCGGACAAAAATCCAAAATTATCGGAGTTTTCAGGAATCAAATCTGAAAAAAAAAATCTGAAAAATTTGGATTTTTTCATGATTTTATCAAGTCTTTTCCTGCACCAGATTTTTTGAGTTAACTTATTGATAAATAAGGTAAAAATGTGGATGCGAGTTTGGTCAAAGTAAATATAATAAAATATGAGAAATTTTTGGATTTTAGTAAATAACCCCTAAGTCTTTCGGGGTAACAACTTGGCTGGAAGTGACTGTGATAGTACAGTAATACGACTATTAAAGTTACATTGGGTAGCCCCTAAGCTATCTCTATTACTATTACACCAAAAACTTAATTATATTCAAAATATGCACACTAGCTAGACAGCAATGCCAACATATATTGGTAAAACTGGACAATCTATGGATATGTTGGGGGCCCTAAAATTAATTTGCTGTGGGCCCAATAACATTTAGTTACGCCACTAGATATATGTAAAAAAAAGGTTTGATTTCTGGTGTCAGTATCTCTAAGGAAAGGGAATTCGATGGGGAAAAAAGGAAGAGGGTAGGGAATATAAAAGCCAGTTTTCAAGGATCATGATCCAACTGATTTATTAAACAATGAGCTCTTTCACCCTTTGATAAATATACCCACTGAAAATCTCCATTTATTAATGCAGGGGCTGTCCAACTGGAGGCCGGCCAGAAAGCTGGAAAGCTTCATGGAGTAAGCGAAGCTTATAGCAATATTCAACATCACAATGGCCATTGTACTGATTGGCATCAACATATACAGCAGGGTACGTACATTGGATCTGCACCTTTATTAGGAACTTTAAGAGGCCCATTTATCAAAGGTGGAATTTTGAATTCATGGTATTTTTTTTTTTATTCGAATATACTCAATTCAATTGGGAGGTTATTTAAGAAAAAATTTGAATGTCTAATTTTCAATAAAATGGTTCCAACCCGAAAAATCTGAGTCGTATTCGATTCGTACTAATCGAGTTTTTCTTATACAAAAGGCTTCTGTGTATCATTATATCTTTGCTTAATCTTGGTACATTGCATTTTATATGTGGGGAAACAGGCCCCCTTTTCCCCTGCAGCACTGGTCTAATACATTTGCTTTTTTGATTAGATGGTGTTATATTGCTTATAACTCATTTGGGCCTATTTTGTTAGGGTTTAGACTGTGGTTATCTAATTTGTATTGTGAGACACCCACCTGACCTTCATTATGATTGATCACATAGCCATGCTCTTTAGCGTGTTAGGGCCCTTACACAGAGGCGTTCTGCGCTGCACTCCCCTATGTTCTGTTTAAAGCTGTTCGCCCGCAGTGGAGTGCAGGCCCAGATGAGTGCGTCTGAGCATGTGCTCCCCTGCGGTTGAATGGCTTTAAACAGAACACAGGGGAGAACGCCCCTGTGTAAGAGCCCTTAGGATCTTACATTACATTTTCACAATAGTTCCCCTTTAAGGAGGCTATAGACGGGTTAAATCTGCAGTTTATCGGCCCATGTACAGTGGTGTGAAAAACTATTTGCCCCCTTCCTGATTTCTTATTCTTTTGCATGTTTGTCACACAAAATGTTTCTGATCATCAAACACATTTAACTATTAGTCAAAGATAACACAAGTAAACACAAAATGCAGTTTTTAAATGAGGGTTTTTATTATTTAGGGAGAAAAGAAATCCAAACCTGTGTGAAAAAGTAATTGCCCCCTGAACCTAATAACTGGTTGGGCCACCCTTAGCAGCAATAACTGCAATCAAGCGTTTGCGATAACTTGCAACGAGTCTTTTACAGCGCTCTGGAGGAATTTTGGCCCACTCATCTTTGCAGAATTGTTGTAATTCAGCTTTATTTGAGGGTTTTCTAGCATGAACCGCCTTTTTAAGGTCATGCCACAACATCTCAATAGGATTCAGGTCAGGACTTTGACTAGGCCACTCCAAAGTCTTCATTTTGTTTTTCTTCAGCCATTCAGAGGTGGATTTGCTGGTGTGTTTTGGGTCATTGTCCTGCTGCAGCACCCAAGATCGCTTCAGCTTGAGTTGACGAACAGATGGCCAGACATTCTCCTTCAGGGTTTTTTGGTAGACAGTAGAATTCATGGTTCCATCTATCACAGCAAGTCTTCCAGGTCCTGAAGCAGCAAAACAACCCCAGACCATCACACTACCACCACCATATTTTACTGTTGGTATGATGTTCTTTTTCTGAAATGCTGTGTTACTTTTACGCCAGATGTAACGGGACGCGCACCTTCCAAAAAGTTCAACTTTTGTCTCGTCGGTCCACAAGGTATTTTCCCAAAAGTCTTGGCAATCATTGAGATGTTTTTTAGCAAAATTGAGACGAGCCTTAATGTTCTTTTTGCTTAAAAGTGGTTTGCGCCTTGGAAATCTGCCATGCAGGCTGTTTTTGCCCAGTCTCTTTCTTATGGTGGAGTCGTGAACACTGACCTTAATTGAGGCAAGTGAGGCCTGCAGTTCTTTAGATGTTGTCCTGGGGTCTTTTGTGGCCTCTCGGATGAGTTGTCTCTGCGCTCTTGGGGTCATTTTGGTCGGCCGGCCACTCCTGGGAAGGTTCACCACTGTTCCATGTTTTTGCCATTTGTGGATAATGGCTCTCACTGTGGTTCGCTGGAGTCCCAAAGCTTTAGAAATGGCTTTATAACCTTTGAAATTGAACTCAGGTGTGATAAACCACAGTTAAGTTATTTTTTAACAAGGGGGGCAATCACTTTTTCACACAGGCCCATGTAGATTTGGAGTTTTTTTTCTCCCTTAATAACGTAAACCTTCATTTAAGAACTGAATTTTGTGTTCAATTATGTTATCTTTGACTAATAGTTAACGGTTTTTGATGAGCAGAAACATTTAAGTGTGACAAACATGCAAAAGATTAAGAAATCAGGAAGGGGGCAAATAGTTTTTCATACCAATGTATTAAGCCTACAGAAATGGCTGCCTGTCTGATATCTGGCCGAAAATAATCTAGACTCAATCGGACTGTTTAAAATTCCCACTGGATGAGAATCACATCAGCACTGTGACCAAGAAAACATGCATGAATAAAAGAAATGCATTGGAAAGAATGTGGAATCTACGGTATATATTAAGTTGTTCCTCATTAAATGAGTAACCTAAAATTGGGACAGCTGTGCACCACCTAGGCAAATGAAGTCTACATATTTTAAAAAACAAAGTATGAGGCTCAATTATAGCGACTGGCAACCAATCTAGTTTTTTTTTATTATTCTACCTACAGCTGATTGAAATAAAGCCAAACATTGACTGGTCTCTGTGGGTAACAACACAGGTGCAAATTTGTCCACTGTTCAGGAATGATACCGATTGTCAGGTGAACCGCTGAAGTGTCTCCTGCAATGGAAGCTGTGTACTTACAGCTCACCTACAGTATTAGATACAGGTCTCCCTTGTACCAGAATGTGCTGTGCTTCTACTGATTGCCACATTGTATACATATACAATACAACAAAGGTGCTCACAGGTTCCGGAATGAGGATTCCGGTGATTTAAAGGGTGAACTTCTGTAGTCAATTTGCTCTCATAATTAAGGCCTCGTGATTTATACAACATAGAGTTTTTTTTGCTATAGTATTTATAAGGGGATTGAAAAGAATCCCAAAATAAGTTATTCAACAACTTGACCGACCTTGTAAAGCTCTTTTTCCTGACAGTTATGGAATCACACACTGACCTTAAAGTATGTCCTTGGTTGTTTTTGACGTTACAGACATTTCAAGAGAAGAGATAAAGGAATATTGATGGTACTGGTATATTACATAGATATATCACCCAAAAAATATTAAATTATTTACTTGCAATTTAGGATGTACTCCCTTTTACTGAACCAGTTTATAAGAGGTGGAGGTACATTCTTTTGAATTGTTTCAAAAGAAAGAATAGCAGTAAAACCTCTCACTTTCTTAAATTATCGTATTTGATTGGGAATAAATATAAAGTGTGTCTGTGTTCTAAAAGTGCTTAGTGCCAATATAATCACATGCAACAACTTCCAATCAATTCTGTGCCTGTGCACAATTCATTAACAACAAGTTCAAAAATATCCGTGTTAGTTACTCTTTACCTTTTACTCTAAGGCACTGGGGATTTGCTGTTTTTTAGTTGTTAGCTTTTCAACAACAGTTAGCTATATGCAATATACGAGACCGCAGTCCTTGGCGTCCTGCCTTCTCTCTCGTATGTCCCAGGGCTTAGAAAAACCTATAGATAGTTCTTTGGGACAGCTCCACCTCTACACTATTTTCTTTTTCAGAGCTTTTACTGGAGCTGGCGCTTTTTTAAAATATTTATTAACCATGAAGTCACCATTGAAAATTTGAATATAGCATAAGCACTTTATTTCATGAATTAACGTACACAGATATTTTTGAACTTGTTAATGAATTGTGCACAGGCACAGAATTGATTGGAAGTTGTTGCATGTGATTATATTGGCACTAAGCACTTTTAGTGCACAGAAGTACTTTATATTTATATAAAATATGATAATTTAAGGAAGTGAGGTTTTTTACTGCTATTATTTCTTTTCAAAGAAGAGAGATATGTCACCCATAAAATTCAGAGAAAAAAAGCAAATATGAAAATGCAATGGACTAGGCAAAGCAAATAGGAAAAGTACTACAGTATTGTATTTTCTAACCAAGAACAAAGATTCTTTGCATGGCATTCTCTCTCAACTTTAAATAGTCTTTTAAATCTCTTTATTTATAACTTTTTGTCATTTTTCAAAGGATAAAAACAAAAAACAAGCAAAAAATATAAAAATATAAAAAGCTAATGGCAGGGGAGGACTATGGTCTCTGATGGAAACCAATGCCTAGGTAAGGAAAAACTTATGCCAATAGACGCTACCATGCAAGGAGTTGCCAGCCTTTGAATACTATGACCGGAGGTAAATAGTTAGGGAGTACCATATGGGGTTTACCTTGATGTGGTATGGTGGCTTAACAATTTAATGATAATTTTTTGGTAACTAAAAACCCGTTTTTGAAAATACATGCACTTCCATAAATATGAAATTACTTATGAAACAGGGGACCCTCTCTTTTGTTTATCATGAAGCCATGGCCTGAACAGAAAGAACTAGTAAAAACTAGACACTGAGGAGAGTAACAAACACCCCTAGATTGTCCCATCGCTTATAAAGTTGTGTTAAGAATAATAGCAGTCCGAAATTACTAACCTGATCAATCACTGTTTTTGGAAGAAATTCTATTTCTACATGGCACATAATTTACTAGTAGGTGAAGTAGAGTAATAGAAACCAACAGTCATGACATGCACGATGCTGATTCTGTGGAATTGAATCATTAATTGAGGCTTTTTCAATATAATAATAGCTTGTTCCAAATAATAGCAGTGTGGAGTTAAATTAATGAGGTCATTTATTCTGTGAAAAAACAGGTGTCAATTATGGCCCTTATTTTAGGAAGGATGGCAGCAAATGTTGTGCATGCTGGTTATAGTGCATTTCTCTCTGAAAATCTGATTTAAATGGGTTGTTCCAGACATTCAGGCCCGGATTTGTGACAAGGCCACAAAGGCGCAAGCACGCAAAATTTATGGGCGCTAGGACCCTGTGGCACGATGTTGCCGGGCGCCAGGACCCTGAGATGCAAAGAGGCCTAAGGTTGGCAAAGACAGGAATCTGGCCCTGCAGACATTGTTCAGAAGAACAGAGTACTTTGATAAATAGTTGGAGAGGGAAAAACTTATAAAGTGCAGAAAATTATAGGCTGCTCAGCTAAAATGATCTCAAATGCTTTAAAATGGCAACCAAAACCTGAAAGACATGGAAGAAAAAACTAAAACCTACCATTCGAATGGATAGACGAATAGCCAAAACAGCAAAGACTCAGCCAATGATCAGCTCCAGGAAGATCAAAGAAGGTCTACATTTACCTGTGAGTACTGTTACAATTAGAAGACGGCTATGTGAAGCCAAGCTATCGGCAAGAAGCCCCCGCGAAGTCCCATTGTTGAAAAAAAAAAAAAAAAAAAAGAGATGCGCTGAAGAGCTAACAATTTGAACACACTGACTGGCCTAAAGAGAAATGGTGCAATATTTGTCGACTGATGAAAGCAAGATTGTTCTTTTTGGGTCAGTACAATTTGTCAGATGACCCCCAAACACTGAATTCAAGCCACAATGCTCTGTGAAGACAGTGAAGCATGGTGATATGGCATGATTTGGGAATGTTTCTTATACTATGGTGTTGGGCCTATTTATCACATATTTATCTCATGTTGAAGAGGAAATGTCCTTGAAATTGGTGTTTCAACAAGACAACGACTCCAAACACACTAGTAAACGAACAACAACTTGGTTCCAAAGCAATAAGTTTGACGTTATGGAGTGACCAGCCTCATCCCGGACCTTAATCCAATAGAAAACGTGTGAGGCAAAACCAAGGCATGCAAAAGAATTGTGGAATGAAACAGGTGCCAGAAGTTGGTCGACTCCATGCAACACAGATGTGCAGCAGTTCTCAGAAACACTGATTATACAACTAAATATTAGTTCAGCGATTCAGATGAATGCAAAATATTGAAACATTTTTCAGTTTATACAGTGTTTGAGTTTGTAAAGAATAATGCAGATACTGCTATTTTTTAGAAGAGCCTAATATTCCCTTTTCCTTCACTTTCTGTAAAGGAATAAAACAAATCCGATAAATTTTTCTTCATGTTTTGATTTGGAATAGAATGTGCATTGTTCCCAATGCATTTGCGTGTATGGAAATAAAAGCTATTATAGAAATTTTGAGATTTATTCACTATTCTTTTTTAACTGAAATGTTTCATTGGTTTTATAAACATAAAAAAAAAGTATACTTATATAGCCATGTAAGAGCAGTAAAAGTAATAAAAAAATTAGAGGAAAAGAAAATTGTGGCGGCTGGGTTCCTTTCATTATTATATAAGTATACATGTAGCTGTTCGAGCACATTCTTGGACCTTTGTGATCTTAAGGTATAAATAGAAAGTTCATACATATATGGCAGAATAGAGTAAAGGGTCATTCTCGTAGGCTAACCAAGGGAGCCATATTTTGTCATAGGGCTCCATGTTATTTTGTAGCATATGTCATTATCTTGTTGGCTGCAAGGTCTATAATTTTTGCCTTGACTTTATTCACTTTTTTTTAAAATAGACTGCTATTGTTCTGAACTGTACATAAAGAACATACAAATATGCCCATCACATGCATGTTATAGATCTGTGTAGTATGGCTATATTTGGCTTGCAGTTTGCCTGCTGAAGAAGCAGCAATGTGTCGCAGGCAAGTAAAAGATCCTAAAAGCTTTCCATACACTCAAGACATTTAATTCAATTTACACTTTATTTAGTACTTACAACTTATACTTAGAATTACAATGTCTAACTGCAATAAAACATAAAAGAAGGAGAAGTCATTAAACAAATGAATATACTTATCCCAGTGTTGCAGAGGTCAGTAACATTGCACAGAATAAGGAAGTGTGCCACAGGCCCCAACAGAACTGAAACAAAGAGTTTTACTTCTGTTCCTAGTGGTTATGGCCAATATTCCAGCTGAGAATGGCTGTACGTCAGTAGAGTAAACATGTTAAATGGTCGAATAATAGCATTTGAACTATATATATATATATATATATATATATATATATATATATATATATGTATAAAGAGAGAGAAAGACACGTTTAATAACAATATTGGTCCACAGAGAATCTTTATGACAAAACGTTATAATCTATAATTCAGTAAAATATTAGTGTACATTTAAAATGCCATTTCAGGATAGGGAGAAAAATATTCCCATATACCTCAGCTATGAGTATTATGACTATATGATAATACGTAGCACTGACTATCTCATATTAAACTCCGAAGCTATTAGCAGTTGTTACGCTACACAACTCGCCAACAATTCAATGACAGCTAAAGGCTTTTTGGAATGTTAGCAGTTGCAGTTTAACAGCTGCTGGGCTGCAGATTAGCCATCTTATCCAGCCATATTTTTTTTTTAAAGATATTTTGATATAACCCAAAGTAGAAAGAAACGTCCAATATATTTGGGGTAAGATATTGATGTAATATGTGCTATGTTTTAATGCTACAACAGTAAATATGCAAATATAGTCATATTCCAAACATTTTGAGCTTGACAAAAAGTTTGCTTTAATAACCAGTTACTCAGTGCATATTAAAGCAAGAAAGAAACCAAAAAGCAAACTCTGCAGGGAAAGCTGCTTTAGGCAATCAGGAGAAAAATGACCTATTACTGTTTTAAGAATCATCTTTTAAAAACTGGAAAAGACTTGACTTTGCAAACTTACCAAACAAAGGCATCTTGAAGTAAATGGCAAATGCTGGATAGAAGGGATGGTGTTGGGAAGCACAACTAACGTAGTTGGTCAGTGCTTCCTAACTGCTTATTCTCTATTGCATTAAAATAGACCTGGTGTTGAGGAGATAAGGCCTCCTAAACAATTTCCTAAAAAATTCAGGGACCATTATTATTGCTGTTTGAGAACTAGCGGGTTCATCCCCATCTTAGAATCGGGAGATATTTTATGTAGCTTTCGTTGATTCCTGGGAAATCTTTTCAATATACAGTTCATTAAGAAAGCCCCTCAAAGGATGAGAGGTGATAGTTTAAGGGCAGCAAAGCATAATACTCTTGCATATCTGATGCTAGGGCTAAGGAGTAAAGTGGTATAGACATAAATATATCCACAGATGTGCACATCACATACAGTCACACTTATCAAACTAATTTCATAATCTTATTCCTAAAATAAACACACACCTCTCTCAAACACACACAATTATTAATACACACATAGGAACCATATATCTTAAGCTACAACCTTAACAACATGATGTGTTCATCAAGTTCTTAAGGCAATGTGTATAAGATCTATACCAGACAGCATGCAGCATGAAATTCCAGCTGATTAGGTGCTCTATGTTCTAACACTGAATATTGCTTGAGGGTAACAAAAAATACAGGTCCAATGGCAGCTGGAACTGGAGTTTGTCAAGCCTCCAGCTATATACTGTTAGTAGGTGGCAGGTGAGTAGGATTTGGCACAAGGAAGCTGACAATTTAAGCAAAAGAAACATTTAATCCTGTAACACAAACTAATTCCTTTCAATGGCAGAGGGGAATGCCACTCAGTTCAATAGGCTGATGGTGTGCAAAAGGAGGAAGCAAGGCACTAAATCTCAGAGAAAAAAAAAAAGTAAAACTTTACAAGGGAAAAAGTACAAACATAAAGCAAAGAAAATCTGGCACACAGTTTGGCAATAAACCCCCTCGCCTCAAGGATGGTATAAACAAACAAATGCCAGGCTCTGTTTCTTTTGCTTTAAATTCCCTTGCTTCCTTTTTAGAGGTAGCACAATGCTAGTGATCTCTTAAAGGAACAGATCAGTGTAAAAATAAGAACTGGGTAAATAGATAGGCTGTGCACTTTTTGTTCTGACATAACAGAACACAACTTACTGCTTTTCAGCTCTATAACTTTGAGTTAGTCAGCGACTTTAAGGGGGGGGGGGCACATGGGACATACAGTGGTGTGAAAAACTATTTGCCCCCTTCCTGATTTCTTATTCTTTTGCATGTTTGTCACACTTAAATGTTTCTGCTCATCAAAAACCGTTAACTATTAGTCAAAGATAACATAATTGAACACAAAATGCAGTTTTTAAATAAAGGTTTACGTTATTAAGGGAGAAAAAAAACTCCAAATCTACATGGGCCTGTGTGAAAAAGTAATTGCCCCCCTTGTTAAAAAATAACTTAACTGTGGTTTATCACACCTGAGTTCAATTTCAAAGGTTATAAAGCCATTTCTAAAGCTTTGGGACTCCAGCGAACCACAGTGAGAGCCATTATCCACAAATGGCAAAAACATGGAACAGTGGTGAACATTCCCAGGAGTGGCCGGCCGACCAAAATTACCCCAAGAGCGCAGAGACAACTCATCCGAGAGGCCACAAAAGACCCCAGGACAACATCTAAAGAACTGCAGGCCTCACTTGCCTCAATTAAGGTCAGTGTTCACGACTCCACCATAAGAAAGAGACTGGGCAAAAACGGCCTGCATGGCACATTTCCAAGGCGCAAACCACTTATAAGCAAAAAGAACATTAAGGCTCGTCTCAATTTTGCTAAAAAACATCTCAATGATTTGGGAAAATACCTTGTGGACCGACGAGACAAAAGTTGAACTTTTTGGAAGGTGCGCGTCCCGTTACATCTGGCGTAAAAGTAACACAGCATTTCAGAAAAAGAACATCATACCAACAGTAAAATATGATGGTGGTAGTGTGATGGTCTGGGGTTGTTTTGCTGCTTCAGGACCTGGAAGACTTGCTGTGATAGATGGAACCATGAATTCTACTGTCTACCAAAAAATCCTGAAGGAGAATGTCCGGCCATCTGTTCGTCAACTCAAGCTGAAGCGATCTTGGGTGCTGGAGCAGGACAATGACCCAAAACACACCAGCAAATCCACCTCTGAATGGCTGAAGAAAAACAAAATGAAGACTTTGGAGTGGCCTAGTCAAAGTCCTGACCTGAATCCTATTGAGATGTTGTGGCATGACCTTAAAAAGGCGGTTCATGCTAGAAATCCCTCAAATAAAGCTGAATTACAACAATTCTGCAAAGATGAGTGGGCCAAAATTCCTCCAGAGCGCTGTAAAAGACTCGTTGCAAGTTATCGCAAATGCTTGATTGCAGTTATTGCTGCTAAGGGTGGCCCAACCAGTTATTAGGTTCAGGGGGCAATTACTTTTTCACACAGGTTTGGATTTCTTTTCTCCCTAAATAATAAAAACCCTCATTTAAAAACTGCATTTTGTGTTTACTTGTGTTATCTTTGACTAATAGTTAAATGTGTTTGATGATCAGAAACATTTTGTGTGACAAACATGCAAAAGAATAAGAAATCAGGAAGGGGGCAAATAGTTTTTCACACCACTGTAACTGTTCAGTGAGTTTGTAATTGATCCTTAGCATACAGCTCAAATTCAAAAGCAAACAGTTATGACGCATGTGCCCACCCCTCAAGTCCCCTCAAGTAACCAATCAGTGGAAACCAAGAGAGCTTCAAAGCAGGAAGTAGTGTTCTGGCTATTATGTTACACATCCAGTCACTCCAGCCTTTATAAATTAAATTTTTAGCTGACATTGAAACATTTTTTTGTTTTTGCACAGCCAATCTATTTTTTACCCAGTTTTTATTTTTATATTGAACAATTCCTTTAAGGGCACTAAGGGCACATGAGATGGATTTACTTATTTCTCAAAATGAAGCCTGAGCAGCATTGTCAATAGACACAAATCACCCCCTAGGTAACTTAAGCACATGACACATTACCCGTTCAGAGATAAAAGCCTAGAGGGTTATTTTATTAGCCCTCTAGCAAAGCTAGAGTTAAAGGTAATGTTAAATACTTCTAGACACAGAAAGATTTTTAAAACTATCTTAAATATATTTAGGAAGAAGGTGACTGGTTTGTTATGTTCCACTGGAGCGTGGTTGTCAGTTTCATGCCTCTGATAGCTCAGATTTGCTGAGCGCTATTGCAAGCTCCAAGTCCTCCTGCTCTTGTTGCTTCAGCCTCGTCAGTCTCTCTTCCTCTTCCTTCTCACTCTCCCGCTTAGCCCACTCAATCATATCATCTTCAGACTGGTACTGCAAATGTCAAGAAAGATAGAAACCTCCTGAGAAATGTTCAACACTGGTTAAAGTGGAAACACTGGGCGGTAAATCACGACAACCACTCAAAATATTTGCTTTAGTAGTTTTACTTGCAGCTGCTGAACAAAATGAATCTGATTGGTTGGAATTGGTTACTTGCCAGGTGCAAATCTGCCCAGAACTAGTAAACGAGCCCCACTGAGCGCAAATGATTCCAAATACACACTGGAAAGAATGGCAAGAGATCAAGCTTTCATCATTATCCTCCACACAGTTTTTGAAATTGGATATTTCAAATATCATAATGGTTTAATAGTTTGTAGTTTTAAAGACTTCTGCATAATAATGTATCAATTTTAATATATGGCTTCCAGTCTGTAAACATGATATAGGCAGCGATGTGCAACAACAATGTAATTTTAATTAGTCTTAGTTTAGTTTTTTTGAATTATTAAATTTTGTGAAAAAATGAGGGGAAAAAAGAGAAAGCCAACATCAGGCTACCATATTAAAGTTGAAATTTTATATAGAGACAAGTAATTTACAAACCAAGTGGTGACTTGCTACAGCCAGTTTCCATGGGCATCCATTAAAATTTGCTCAATAGTTTATTAATAATGTACATTGGGAATCGTAGCCATCACTTTCCTGAAACTTTCTGGCTGCAACTTCTCAGTGAAATTCAGCAGTTGGTGTGAACTAGGTAGGCTATAAAAATGCTTTTCCACAGGCCTTGCAAGGCAGAAGTTGTAGGATTCAAGAGAGAGCAAAATATATAAGATGAAGAGTCTGTTATTTGGACTGGCCCTGGGTTCAGTTTATACTTACTGTGCTAAAGCTATTAAGGCCTTCAGAATCACTGGTTGCTTTGCTAATATCCAAGGGTTCAGATAGTGTCTCTTTGTAGAAGCTCTGATTCAACTGCTGAAAGGGATCACCTTGCTGGAACAAGTTTAAAGATTCAGTGGCTCTAGGCGTATGCCTCTTCCCTATGTAACAAAACATGAAAAATTATTTTCCTGACGACGGCTCCAGGTGAGCCCAAACGCTTTCATACACCATGTACCAATAAATGATTTTTTGATACACGCACTACATGATCAATATACGTACTGTATCTACATGTTTCAATCAACAGGGGATTGTTGTCAGCCTTCTGACGGTGATCCCCAGTGGATTGGAACGTGTGGATACAAGTATGGAGAATTAAATAGCTTGAGAATCTTTTTTTTACATGGTTTTTACATGGATGGCTTTCTACCTTTTAACTAATTTTACATACATACATATGCATGGCAGATCATTTCCTTTAAGGGATACTGTCATGGGAAAATTATTTTTTCAAAATGCGTCAGTTAACAGTGCTACTTTAACTTTCTGTACTGAAAACCATTTCTCAAAAGAGCAGATTTTTTATATTTAATGTTGAAATCTGACATGGGGCTAGACATATTGTCCGTTTCCCAGCTGCCCCCAGTCATGTGACTTGTGTTCTGATAAACTTCATTCAGCCTTTAGTGCAAGTTGGAGTGATATCAGTCCCCTCCCTTTCCCCCCAGCAGCCTAACAACAGAACAATGGGAAGGTAACCAGATAACAGCTCCCTGCTAGATTATAAGAACAGCACTCAATAGTAAAAATCCAGGTGCCACTGAGACACATTCAGTTAAATTAAGTAAGAGAAACAACAGCCTGCCAAAAAGAACCTTCATCCTAAAGTGTTGGCTCATTCTGAAAGCACTTTCTGACCAGGCAAAAGATCCAAGATAGCTTCCTACACACCAATATTACAACAAAAAAAAATACACTTGCTGGTTCAGGAATTACATTTTATATCCTAGAGTAAATTATCTGCATTGTAAAAAGTGTAATTTAGAAATAAAAACGACATCATAAAAATAATGACAGAATCCCTTTAAACATATGCTAAAATGCATCAGGTAAGACACCACTGGAAACGTTATGCTCCTGCAGCCATCAAGAGCTTGACTAGTAAGAGACAAACAGAAATCTTATTCCTATAATAAAGAGCGAGACTCCACTTGCTTCGATTTACAGCATTATGAAAAATGTTTGTGTGGCACTCACCTGGTGGAAGGGGACAAGGACGTGTAGGGGTTCCAATTTTGGGGGGCAGTGCAGGAGGAACCTCTTCCTGCTGGGTAGAGACATCCTCAAATAAAGTCTTGTTTAAAGACTCCTTGTCTTTGACTTGTAAAGTAGCATCAAAAGTATCTGTGCTGGTCTGCTTCATAGAATAGAGATATTGTGAGAAAAATACATGCCTACACAACCTTATTGATTAAAAAAAAAAAATGCATTTATATATTGATAGGACTATAGGCCAAGACCAGATGAAGCCCAACCAACATTTTTGTGGCCACCAATGTGCCCAGGGTCTCCAATGAAATCCATATAAAATGTAATTTTATTACAATACAATCCCTGAGAATGTTGTGCAGTGATAACTGACCCACCAAATCCTGGCCAACTTTAGAGGGCTAAAACCAGGGATAGGCAAGAGAGGAATGAGCCTTGAACACAATGGCTAGAGGAAATGCAGATGGGTCAAGATTGGTAAGGTAGTTGGGCAATGGTATTTGGCTTTTGTGATATAACTGGTCTGTGACACAGACCGTCTAAATACAAACAAGTAACACATGAAGCATAGACGAATTTAAAGAAAAGATGAATACCCTAACTTCTAAATATAATTAGGTTGTACTAACTTAAATTGTTTAATGTATGCAAACACCTACTTCTCTTCAATGAATCATACTAAATGATATGCAACCTTAATGGCCCCATAAGTATTCACCATAATTATAAAGCAATATTAAAAATACATCCCATTTTCCTTTAAAGCCCAATAATTATTCTCTGGCATTATTCTCTGAAGAATTATTCTATGAAAAAAAAAATGCCAAGTTCCAAATGTGTTTCACTCTTGAACAATAAGCTGAACATGGCTTATTCTCTGCTCTTCCTCTACAACTCACAAGGTGAGGAAAAGTAAATATTCCAAATAGTTCTAATTTTCATGAATTAATGTACTGTCAAATCATTTTAACCATATTTTAACTTTTATATCCAGACAGAAAATGAGATTTGCTTTTTTTAAAACAAGAACTGGTTATAATGGTGTCTGTAACCATTTAAAGAGTGTTTGCCCTTATTAAAGCGACTGTTAACAGTGTTCTTCATATAAATAACATTATTGCAGAGACACAAGTCGTAACAATCTTTTGTTTAGTTTGCTAATTTCTGAATGCTGTAGGGAAGAGCATGCCTCCTCATTTTAATGTTCATTTAATAGTCTAATATTAATAAAAAATGACACAGCTAGGAGCCACATTTGTAAAAAGGTCAAATTAATTTATATGTTATATGTTAACTTTTTCTAAATCATTAACCTCAAATACATCAGTGTGTATTTTACACAGTATTAATGCCCATCTATAGACGTGTTTGGGTACTGATATATATTTAAAATATATGAACATTTTACAATTTCATATGTGATATTTTAACCATATGTATTTCCAAGCTGCCTATTTTAAAGTGTTTGTATAAATGGTGGATATAACTTGCTTTAGCTTAGACATTCTCCATTTGCAATGAAATATCACCAAAATTCACCCTGCCTATCTAGAGCTGTGCTGCCATTGAGACAAGCAATATGGCTATATAAAAGAGCACTACTAAGAGCTATATAAAAGAGCACTACTAATGACATTTAGCACCCTTTATGTGCTTGTTTTCAAAACAGAGCTTGCTTTTGAATGTTAAACAGTTACAAAATGCAACATTACCTTAGAAAGTAAACTAAAGTCAGCAAATCCCGTTCCAAAAGACTCACTACCAAAAAAAGAAGCAAATGGATCTTCAGAACCTGTGAATAAGAGACAAAATAAGAGACAAGATATAGTGTAACAGTAGGGTTACACCGCTGCTCTTGCAATCATACTAAATAATGCTACAAATAGTACAAAAGCCAAGTAAATGATATACTTTTTTAAAAAAAAAAAAAACATATACAAGTTGGTAATGTAGACATAGTTAAGATGCTGCACTCATGCTATGTCCATAACACAACTCTTAGCATGCTTCAAAAGTAAAGAAAAAGAACAGCTCACCTGATTCAGTAACAGCTGAGACTACTGTTCCACCTGGAGCAAATGGATCACTACTTTTTAAAGTGTCTTCCTTGAGGAAAGATAAAACATGCTTGTTAATTGTAGATAAAAAAAAAAAAAAGAAAGAAAAAAGAATATCCTTGTTAAAACAAAACAAAACAAAACATGTTCTGATCATTAATAGTGATGAGCAAAATTATTCGCCAGGTTTCACAGCGAAAAAAAAATAGTTTTATAAGAATTTGTCACCTATTGACTTCAATGCATTTGGTGACTTTTTCGCGGTTTCACGAGTTTTCAGAGAAGGGAAATAGGGTGGGTTGATTTAGCAATGTAACAATACTAATGCGACCCAACCAAGCCGTTCTGCCTAGATTCTTACACTACTGTGAAAATGTATCAAAGTAAAACTATACCCCACTGAACAATGTAGGTCTCTATAAAAATATATTGCAGAAAACAGCTATATAAATACATGTTAATAATAATAATAATAATAACAGCTCATATGTAAAATTCTGCTTGATGTAAATAAACCATTTTCATTATAATATACTTTTTTTGATAGTATCGTGCCATTAGAAAATTGCCATTTTAAAAAATAAGGGGTCGTCCCCTGGGATCCAATGATTCACTGCACAAAAACAAACCATACATGTTAGGTCACATGAGCCAATTAACAGACAGGGTTCTGTCTTTTGCTTCCACACTTCTTCCTGTTGCCTTAGAGCTGCATTATTTCCAGTCAGGTGATCTCTAAGGCAGCACAGAGACCATCACGAAATGGTGGTTCAAGGCAAGAGATGTAAAAGGGCAATATTTAGTAGATATTATATATATATATATATATATCAGTTTAGTAAGATTCTTTAATATGCCATTTAATTTGCTATAAACTAATACCTATTGCAGAAGCATTCATTTTGGGGGTATAGTTTTCCTTTAATGTGGATTTAAATTGGCTTTCTCTAAGTGACTAAGTGAAACTACAGCAGTCTGGTGGTTGAGCAATGTTCAGTGCAGAGGTAAGTTTTTGTGCTTCTTTACCAGTTTCTATTATCTGATTACAGTTAAATATATGCTTATACTAGTTAGTTTTTCTAAGGTAGCGACAGAGTGTTGACACAGACACTAAAAAGGAATATGATCCTGTAGAAATAGTACAACCTTACACATGATACAGTGCTCAAATGTATACGACTATACAGTAGTAAAATTTACATTAAATTGCATGTTTCTTTCCATCTATCCAAATTGAACAAAATCTAGAGCAGTGATCCCCAACCAGTGGCTCGCGAGCAACATGTTGCTCACCAACGCTTTGATTCTTGCTCTCAATGGCCTCAAAGCACGTGCTTTAGTTTGGGGCAAGTTTTACTTGCATAAAAGCCTCCTGTAGGCTGCCAGTCCACATAGGTCTACCAAATAGTCAATCACAGCCCTTATTTCGCACCCCAGGAACTTTTTCCATGCTTGTGTTGCTCCCCAACTCCTTTTTACAGTTGAATGTGGCTCACATGTAAGAATGGTTGGGGACCCCTGATCTAGAAGGTCACATTCAGGTCTTTCACATAATAACAGATTTAC
The DNA here is from genome assembly GCF_017654675.1 of Xenopus laevis. Classification (NCBI taxonomy): domain Eukaryota; kingdom Metazoa; phylum Chordata; class Amphibia; order Anura; family Pipidae; genus Xenopus; species Xenopus laevis. The sequence continues at coordinate 76,287,098 of NC_054378.1, forward strand.
TGTGGGACACGCAGTATATAGATACATACGGAAGGAAGAGTGTTTTCTGCGGCTAAGAAAGGATCAACTTTGGAGGTTGTGAAAGGATCCTCGTCAGAGGACTGGAAAGGATCAGCTTTTGAAGATGTGAAAGGCTCTGCTTTGGAGGGCTCAAAAGGGTCTGCATTCGAGGCTGTGAAAGAATCTGCTTTGGACACACAGAAAAGATCTTCTTTGGAAGAATCTACTTTAGAGGATGTAAAAGGATCTGCAGAAGACTGTTTAAAAAAGACATCAGAAGCAAACGGATCGGAATCTTTAAAAGGATCCCCACCAAATGGATCTGTTAGGGACAGAAAAATAAATAATACACATGAGCCACACGGTTTACTCTGCTTTGAAGAAGTCCTAAGAGAATGTAAATGCATCAACATGACTGTATGACACAGCACCAAGTACAATGTAATCAAGGGAAAATACAGCATGTTCATGAATTGAGATTATAGCCAATGTTCACTTTCATAAACAATACAGTGAAGTACTAAAAATGATGTGTATGGATGCTTATTTTGTTAATTTTTTAGAGTTTATATAAATGGATTTGTGTTGTGATATCTTTCTAGAGACATTTTCCTAAGACTTCATTACAAACATGCTATCTCACCACTTGGGGGTGTTTAAAAGAACAGTAACACCAAAATATTAAAGTGTTTTAAAGGAATGAAAATATAATGTAGTGTTGTGCAGCACTGGTGTGTTGGCTTCACAAACACTTCTATAGTTTATATAAACAAGCTGCTGCGTAGCCATGGGGGCAGCCATTCAAGCTCAGGATACAGTAGAGAACAGATATGTTCTGAAGAATCCCATTGTATACTACAGAGTTTATCTGTGGTGTATCCTGTGCCTTTTCTCCTTTTTACATTTTGAATAGCTGCCCCTGAAACACAGCAACTTGTTATGTCCCATGTGGCCCGCTTAAAATCACTGACTAACTCAAGAGTTAGAGAGCTGGAAAGCCGGAGGTTGTGTTCTGTTAGACATCCAGTCACTCCAGCCTTTATAGATTGCATAACTAACTATATTGGAAACATTTTTATTAAGCACAGGCTATTTACCTAATTGTTATACTGAACTATTCCTTTAAGCACTTGCACCGAAGGATCAATAAATAAACGCCAAATAATGGGGGGGGGTTATCTATAAATAGCAAGTGTGCTAATACCTTTCTGTAAATTAAAGAAACATGATCAATAAAGCTAATGGCACATTTGTTGTTTTCTCTACAGGTGTATACACCAGCGGAGAAAAGCCGATCTGCTGCATGAATGTTCGTGTGCTATAAGGCACGGGTTCAGCCCATCAGTGCACAAACAGCAAGTTTTGCACCAAAAACCACTATATGTGTGTATGTGGATATGGACGATGGACTGATCCCGTGTCTGTCAGCATGCACACACATTTAGGTAGTGAAATTCAGTGGAACCAAGCAGTGTCCCACTAGGAAATAAAAGACATTTACAATTTAAAAAAAGTTACCTATTTTTCCAAATGGATCATCTTTAAATGGATCACCTGAGATATAAATGAAACACACATATGTTAGGTTCATGTGCTTTTTAAACCTTCTTAAAAGGGACAGAAAAAAAGAACAATGCTTCTGAAAGTGTCACTTAGCATTCACAATTCTTTTCCCTTAGGGCAAAGACAGACAAGGAATATTGAATGATTCTCTCCACCTGAGGTATATCAATGAGTAGGAGAAAAGTGTATCTGATTAAATCAGCGGCTTCCTGTATCTACGCTTAAAAGTATAGTTTCTGACTGTGTGGAGCCAAGCGGAGCAGAGATTGGCCTGAAAAATGTGAAGGCAGACATTTTAAAACCGATCTCCACTCCACTCACAGGTGGAAACTGTACATTTAAGTGCAGATACAAGAAGCCGCTGATTTCAGCAACTCTGCCTCTCTATGCCTCATTAATATTCCTCAGGCAGAGAGAAGAGTTTAATATGCTAGCCTGTCCTTGTCCTTAGTTAGCCTTTAACTTCACATGTTGCCCAGAAGAATCGGTGGTCTTTTCCACTCAATTAAATATGGGGATTGCCTCCTGGATTGCCATGAACATTAAGGAAGCAGCAGGCCATTCTTTAGAAGTTCCAATTTTAATAGTTGTATCTAGAGTCTACAAACAAAAATTTTCTTGCCAATTAAAGTCAGTAGTCTTGTAGAGAGACATGAATTACATTTTGACCCCTGCTTTTCTTCCTGTGTAAGAACTAAACTTACTGTATTCTAAGTTATTTGTCATTAACACATTTCCAATCACTTACTGCCAACAAAAGGATCATTCTGAAAGAAGTCCAATCCAGGATTGTGGACAGGAGCAGTAGGGGGGACATCTGCATTCACATCATAGGGATCAACCTGAAAAGTGACCTCCTACACAAAAACCAGATTAAGTAAATTATACTTAAGGCTCAGGTTGTTCATCTACTTCAGAGGATAAAATCTGCTAAAGTATGAAAAGGACACTTAATGGAGAAGGAAAGCTACGGAGGCATTTTATTACCAATAGATTAGCTGCAATAGTGCTATATTTATTCCGTAGAATGTTTTACCATACCTGAGTAAAAAGCTCTAGTTTGTTTAGGATAGGAGCTGCAGTATTAACGTGGTGTGACATCACTTCCTGCCTGAGTCTCTCTCTGCTCTGGGCTCAGATTACAGTAGAGAAGGGAGGGGAGGGGGAAGAGGAGCAAACTGAGCATGCTCTTGCCCAGGGCAAGTAGATTTAAGCTGAAGCAGGAAGTCTGATACAGAAGCCCATGTGTACACAATAGAAGGAAAGAAATGCAGTGTTTCTTTTGACAGGGGACTCAGAGCAGCATTACTTTGGGGGTTTACTGGTATATTTAGATGGACGTTTCTGATAAGGCTTACTTAGTTTTAACCTTTCCTTCTCCTTTAAGTATATTGTCAAAATGTAGACGCTCTAATATGCCACTATATCCAATAATAATTAGTTTAATGTACAACACTGCACCTCTCTGTCATAGTGCCACCAATATTTTAAGACTTCTAAGCCACAGGGGGTCTTTATCAATTATTGACATTTGATAGAGGTTCCCTGTGCCATGACACATTTTCAATTAATAAAGAAAACATTCATTTTAAAGCTTGCTTTACACTAATGAATATATCTAATAACATATATATATTAGTAGCATATTTAATTAATTAACAGTACAAAATAAGTTGGAATTTATTAAGATACAACCACAGTAATAGTATGATGGCACAGACGTATAATCCCCAGCAGAGCAGCACCTAAACACATCACCAATCACTGGAAACTGCTTTTTACAGCTTGTTTCCGCTATAGCCAAATACAGGTAGCAGTTATTCTCTGAATTAACGAAAAATAAAGTTGATAATACAGGTATGGGACCTGTTATCCAGAATGATCAGGACTTGGGGTTTTCTGGATAATGGATCTTTCCATAATTTGGATCTTCATAGCTTAAGTCTACTAGAAAATCATGTAAACAATAAACCGAACAGGCTGGTTTTAAATATTGATTGTTTTAGTTTAGATCATGTACAAGGTACAGGTTTTGTTTTTTATAAAGAATTTTTTTTTTTTTTTTTAAATTTGGATTATTTGATTATAATGGAGTCTATGGGAGGCAGCCTTTCCATATTTTGTAGCTTTCTGGATAACAGGTTTCCAGATAACAGATCTCATACCTGTACCTTTTGTGGCAAACTTATGCTGGCAATACACAAACCGGCTTGTACAGCAATCCAAGTTACAGGCCTCCTGGCTAAATAGTATATGTAATGTATTGGTTTATTGATGTAACTGTGGTGAGTGCTTATATCACCAAGATGAACAAGAAGCCCTATATGGCACAGTTCTTCAGCATATACACTGCTCACCGCATACAATTCAAAAAATCTGTAAATTATGTTTGACAGAAAGGTACCCATGTTTAGCTTAGACAACAATTACCTGGAATTTCTCCAAATTCAGGAGCTTAAAGAAATCTAATTACATACTCCACTCAATAAATAAATATATACAGTGGTGTGAAAAACTATTTGCCCCCTTCCTGATTTCTTATTCTTTTGCATGTTTGTCACACTTAAATGTTTCTGCTCATCAAAAACCGTTAACTATTAGTCAAAGATAACATAATTGAACACAAAATGCAGTTTTTAAATGAAGGTTTACGTTATTAAGGGAGAAAAAAAACTCCAAATCTACATGGGCCTGTGTGAAAAAGTGATTGCCCCCCTTGTTAAAAAATAACTTAACTGTGGTTTATCACACCTGAGTTCAATTTCTGTACTCACCCCCAGGCCTGATTACTGCCACACCTGTTTCAATCAAGAAATCACTTAAATAGGAGCTACCTGACACAGAGAAGTAGACCAAAAGCACCTCAAAAGCTAGACATCATGCCAAGATCCAAAGAAATTCAGGAACAAATGAGAACAAAAGTAATTGAGATCTATCAGTCTGGTAAAGGTTATAAAGCCATTTCTAAAGCTTTGGGACTCCAGCGAACCACAGTGAGAGCCATTATCCACAAATGGCAAAAACATGGAACAGTGGTGAACCTTCCCAGGAGTGGCCGGCCGACCACAATTACGCCAAGAGCGCAGAGACAACTCATCCGAGAGGCCACAAAAGACCCCAGGACAACATCTAAAGAACTGCAGGCCTCACTTGCCTCAATTAAGGTCAGTGTTCACGACTCCACCATAAGAAAGAGACTGGGCAAAAACGGCCTGCATGGCAGATTTCCAAGGCGCAAACCACTTTTAAGCAAAAAGAACATTAAGCTCGTCTCAATTTTGCTAAAAAACATCTCGATGATTGCCAAGACTTTTGGGAAAATACCTTGTGGACCGACGAGACAAATGTTGAACTTTTTGGAAGGTGCGCGTCCCGTTACATCTGGCGTAAAAGTAACACAGCATTTCAGAAAAAGAACATCATACCAACAGTAAAATATGGTGGTGGTAGTGTGATGGTCTGGGGTTGTTTTGCTGCTTCAGGACCTGGAAGACTTGCTGTGATAGATGGAACCATGAATTCTACTGTCTACCAAAAAATCCTGAATGAGAATGTCCGGCCATCTGTTCGTCAACTCAAGCTGAAGCGATCTTGGGTGCTGCAGCAGGACAATGACCCAAAACACACCAGCAAATCCACCTCTGAATGGCTGAAGAAAAACAAAATGAAGACTTTGGAGTGGCCTAGTCAAAGTCCTGACCTGAATCCTATTGAGATGTTGTGGCATGACCTTAAAAAGGCAGTTCATGCTAGAAATCCCTCAAATAAAGCTGAATTACAACAATTCTGCAAAGATGAGTGGGCCAAAATTCCTCCAGAGCGCTGTAAAAGACTCATTGCAAGTTATCGCAAACGCTTGATTGCAGTTATTGCTGCTAAGGGTGGCCCAACCAGTTTAGGTTCAGGGGGCAATTACTTTTTCACACAGGTTTGGATTTCTTTTCTCCCTAAATAATAAAAACCCTCATTTAAAAACTGCATTTTGTGTTTACTTGTGTTATCTTTGACTAATAGTTAAATGTGTTTGATGATCAGAAACATTTTGTGTGACAAACATGCAAAAGAATAAGAAATCAGGGAAGGGGGCAAATAGTTTTTCACACATGTGTGTGTGTGTGTATATATTCCTTCCAAAAAACCGCACAACGCAAAACTTAAAATACAAAAAAGTGGTTTATTCAACGTTTCAGCCTATAGACACGGGCCGTCTTCAGGAACAACGTTGTTCCTGAAGACGGCCCGAGTCTATGGGCTGAAACGTTGAATAAACCACTTTTTTTTGTATTTTAAGTATTGTGTTGTGCAGTTGTTCGGAAGGAGTATAGCTAATTGGTTAACCAGCACCCAGGCATTTATTTTGCTATAGCTCGCAGTACACCAGATGTGAGTGTGTGTGAGAGAGAGAGAGAGAGTGTGAGTGTGAGTGTGTGTGTAATAAATACACAGACACAGTGGTGCTTGAAAGTTTGTGAACCCTTTAACATTTTCTATATTTTCAAAGTCCTAAAAGTAAATGAAGAAAACTTCATAAAACAAATGAAACAAAAATTATTATATTTGGTCATGTGTTTAGTGAAAAAAAAGATCCAATAATATATCTGCACGTGGCAAAAGTAAGTGAATCTTTAGGATTATCATGTCATTTTTAGGTGAAATCAGAGCGTGGTGCTTTCAGTCAGTGGGATGACAATCAGGTGTGAGTGAGAGACCCTGTTTTATTTAAAAAATGGTGATCCAGCAAAGTCTGATCACGCATACAACACATCATGGGTCAAACAAAGGAGGTGTCTCAGGATCTCAGCAAAAGAGCTGTTGATGCCCATAAAGCTGAAAAAGTTTACAAGACTATCTCTAAAAAGTTTGGACTCCACCAATCAGCAGTGAGACAGATGGCCAAGTCAAAGTCCTGACCTTAATCCAATTGAAAGGTTGTAGAAAGACCTAAATCGAGCGGTTCATGTGAGGAAACCCACCAATATCCAAGAGCTGAAGCTGTTCTGTATGGAGGAACGGGCTAAAATTCCTCCAAATCGATTGGCAGGACTGATCAACAGTTACCGCAACATTTAGTTGCAGTTATTGCTGCAGAAGGGGTTCACACTGGTTCGGTGAATACAGATTAACTTACTTTTGTCACTCGCAGATATGTTACTGGATCATTTTTTTCAAAAAATACATGACTACATATAATTATTTTTGTTTATCTTGGTTTTCTTCGTCTACTTCTAGGACTTGAAAAGCAGATGATGTTTTAGGTCACATTTGTAGCAGCAGGTAGGGGTCAGGTAAATCAGTATCAAAGATGAGACTGAAAAATTTGCAGGCTCCTGCCTAGGTTTAATTTGAATGCACACAAAATAAACAAAGCACAAATTTGATGCTGAAGAAAACAATAAACCAGAGGCTCGCCAGTAGTTTTCATGAACACAAAAAAGTCCACGCTGCCGTCACAAGGCTTCCTTTGGAGTCCAGGTGTCACAGCCTGTCCAAGCTCAGTGAACCCTCATCACACTCAGGCTCCCACTAAATCAGAGATCCTCAACCATTTTTACTTGTGAGCTACACTCAGATGTAAATAAAAGAGTGTTGGGGAGTCACACAAGCATGAAAAAAATTCTTGGTGATGCCAAATAAAGGCTGTTATTGGCTATTTGGTAGCTCTATGTGGACTGGTAGCCTGCAGGAGGTTCTGCATGGAGTAAAACAATCTTTATGCTTCCAAAACTTGCCTCCAAGCCAGAAATTTTAACATGGGCACTTATTCTGAGGCAACTGGGAGCAAGATCAAAGGGAGTGGTGAGCAACATGTTGCTTTCGAGTCACTGGCTGGGATTAACTTTCACCTGCCAAAGTATTCTCCAACCATACTCCAGGGTCATAGTCAGTCTTTATATATATATCGCTCAACCAGGATTACTTCAGCGCACAGCCCAGTAGTATATGCAGCAGTGCTTCTTTCCTCATAGACATTACCGCAAGTCTACGACATAAATCCAAGTAGAATAGTGAGGAGAGCGACCCAGGGCAGAAGATCTGCAACAATGTGATTTATTAGCTGCTACAAACACACAACATGTTTCGGGCCTCAAACGCCCTTTTTGTAGCAGCTAATAAATCACATTGTTGCAGATCTTCTGCCCTGGGTCGCTCTCCTCACTATTCTACTTGGATATATATATATATATATATATATATATATATATATATATATATATATATATATATATATATATATATATATATATATATATATATATATATATATATATATATTTATTTATATTATCTGCCATAATACATGAAATTCCCACTAGGACAACCAAAATGATATATATAGTATATATAGAAATTATTTAGTTTAATATTTTTGTTTGGATTAAATCGCTTTGTTTCTGTTGAGTGTTGTTTCTATAGTCAGAGTCTCCTTAAAGTGGTATGGGGTTATACCATTTATATACAATGCTGTGCTAAATCAAACAGACGTCATTTGCCAAAAGACGTTTTAAATAGAAAATGCAATACAGAAATGTATCTAATACAATTAGAGCTTTGGCACATCAGGCATTTACACTTTGTCCAGATGCACAAGCAATCATAAAATCAGCGGTTCATTTCCATTGACAACAACTTCTCAGGAACCAGGACTGCACACATAATTTCCAAATGCAAAGAAATGAAATAGTTCAGTAGCTATTTCATCAAGCACAGTAAGAACATATGCTTCAAAAAGCACTGATGTCTATGTCACAAGTACAAGTAAAAAATGACTCATCTATGTCATGATTAAGTACTAAGGTCTTTTACTGAAAATAGCAGCATTTTTCATTATTTACTGGAAAGCTTAGTAACCAATTGAGATTACTTTTTTTTTACTATTTTCCAGTTATTTCATTAACAAAAACATCCACTTTAATGTAGGACCTAAATTCAAAGCCCCTCAACACCCTCTCTATGCTCCCCAAATTTTACATTGTAAGTCTAAAAGTCAGCCTATGGAAAAATTGTTGAAGATGTATATAGTACGCTTTTCTGACAGTTGCTGATTGATACATCAATGCTTTCATATATCTATAATTTTATAAGGAAAGAGGGGACAATGATCCAATGTTATGCTGAAAAGGGAGGCTTGAACCTCAAAAACTTGAAAACCAGGGTAATTTTTAAATGGAAAAAGGCAATCTCATTGTTTAATAAGGTCTGTTAATTTCAAATGCCTTCTCTCTGTACACTTTGTATGTGTTAGAATTTCACACAGTACAAACAACTCAGTCACGATTGGATTATCTGGATTAGCAGACCATTTTAAGGGTAACACTAAACAGAATTGATATCTGTTTACCATATGAACACACAGACATACCTTTTCAGCAACCAGTGTATTTACAATATCTTTTTCTTCACCTTCACTCCCAGAAGTCTGATTTATATCAGGACTGCTTCTAACCTGAATTACATAAATTGGAGATATCAATTACTTTCAGATACAGCTTACATCCAAGAATTTATGCAAACAAATAAATATAATGTGCTCAACAAAAAAACATTTAAAACGCATTGCCTACTTTAAGATTCAATTACATTTGTAAAATAAATACTAAAATATGATTTGTACAAAAAATAAAACACTCACAGGAGAGTTATGGCTCTGGTGTTCTAGCTGGCCCGGGCTGTCACACCCTGTATTCTCATTCAGATTTGTAGGCTCGCTGCTGCTGTTACTTAGACTGGAGTGATCTCCAATACCATTTACTAAGTGATGGCACCAGTTAAGATGCTCAACGCTATTCTCTGAAGCTTTCAGTTCTTCCAGCTTTGCCTGAACCTTAAGAATACCAACAAAAATATTATTTAAAATATTATTCCTACTAATTTTACTTACTAACAGGCCAAGTTTTTTTTAAACATTCATAGAATCCATAGAATAACTTATAAAGTTATAAGTAAAATAATTATTTGTGCACGACTCCAACTCCTACATAGGTTAGCATCAAATCTGCCAATGCCAATTCAGCCTATATTTTTTTTTTTTTTAAAGGTTGATTTTTATTGCATTTTACAACAGAACAAAAATTAGAAGGAAAGAAAGTTAGGTAGAAAAGGAGGAAAGAAGAAAGGACAGGGGAGAAGAGAAGTGGCTGAAATCATCGGTCAGTCGAGGTGGCTGGCGACTCAAGCCATGTATTCCAAATATTCTCGAATTTTTTAGGACATCCACGTGCTAAGTAAGTGAGCTTGTACAGTTCCAATTGTGAATTAATCAGTCCAATCCATCTATTCAGAGTCGGTGGCGAAGGGCCCATCCAGTGAAGGGCAACAACTTTTTTTGCGTAAAAGAAAAGCAACCGCATCAGACACCTAGTGCTTACTCTAGGAACCACGGAGTCAAGAAGACCCAAAAGACAGGTAGCCGGGTTAAGTATCTGGGGAAGCTCCAGTTCGGTAGCCATAAAGTTCACAATTGCCCTCCAGTATCTAAGTATCACCGGGCAATCCCACAGTAGATGTATAAAAGTAGCAACAGGGGCACCACACCTTGGGCAACCAGGCGAGGCCAACCTTCCCATTGTAAATAGTTTCTGGGGAGTGAGGTATGTTTGATGTATAATCCTAAACTGTATAAGCCTATCTCTCACACTCACCAACGGCACATATAAATTGTCTATGATTTCTTCCCAATCATCTGGGTCAACACGAACCCCACTACTCTCCCACTTATATTTCACCCTGGGTCTGGGATCATATCTGTTAGAAATTAAGTGCTTATAGGTATTAGATAATAGCTTGACCTTAGTGGGCTGGGCTATCAATTGTTCTATCCCTGTACATTGTAGATGTAGGGGGGGGGTTGGGAACTGTGCTGAGCAAAGATGGCTAATCTGGTTGTATCGGAATTCAGACAGGTCAGGCAGAGAGAGAATCTGGCGCAATTGAGGGAGTGTGTGAAGAGTCCCATCTGTGTATACTTGTGATAGCCGCTTCAGACCAAATTTAGTCCACGTCCCCACTTCTGAGAAGGCAGCTAGGTGCGAATAGTTACTATTACCCCATAAAGGCGAGTCTGGAGACAGAGAGGTATCAGCTTTTGTGGTTTGCACAATTGCATCCCAGGCTCTCTTAGCGGCATCCATTACAGGCAATAAAGGGCCAAGATCCTTTCGGGTTCTATATAAAGCATTGTGCAAACTTTCCACAGAGGTAAGATACAGCGCCTCAATTATGGATGCCTGGTTATCAGCGTCAAACACTTTCCAACCAGCTGCATGCGAGGCCTGGGAGGCAAGATAGTATAGTTCATAATTGGGAGAGGTCAGTCCTAGATGAGCTCGTGGAGCATTGAGGGTGGCTCTGGACAGTGCGGGCGTTTTGTTTCCCCAAAATTCAGCCTATATTTACAGAGGAATGGAGCATGAAAGGAAAAAGGCCCACACCTGCCTGCTAGGATAGGGAGGTTGAGTGGCTTAAAGGGAAACACACCATATTTATAACAAGAGTTTCTCTTCCTTTATTAGGCAAAAAGTTAATCTTCTGTATGTTTGCATTAATACATTTTTAGCCTCTAATTAAGCATTTCCCAAAAAAATTCAAGCCTATAGCATAAGATATGTCTTCATTTTATTTTCAACTTATTGGAAAATTCTAGTACTAAAGTATATTTTACATTTAAACTGTATCCTGTAACTATACACCAACTCATGATATGCCTAAAGTTAGAGATACCACACTCCACTTGAGTGGAGAAAGTACTGTTACTATTAAAAGAGAACAATATGTACTGAAAGAATGCCGACAGATAATATAAAACTTCATAAGTCCCTTATCAAAGTATCCTATCACAACGATATACATATCGATCAATATTTTCCTTTATATTATGAGCCTTGAGCCACAGTTTTGTGAGAATATGGTTTCTCGCTGTTCTCCTGACTGAAACTGAAGGTTCTAACATTACTTTGCTTTAATTTGTTTAACCTTTTTTTCTGTTAGGAAAATGAAAGCCAGGGCAACTTTGTGGGGATCCTGCAGGTGCACTTGCAGCTTAGGCAACTTTAACTTTACAAATACTTACTGCTGCATTTCTGACCGATTGTCACCTAATCCAAGAGAATACAGGTGATTATAATTAAAGTCAGTGGAGAAAATTCCCACTCACGCCCTCCCACAAAGCATGTGATTGCAACAAAATGTATCTTCCCTTGTATCATTGACTTAGATGTCAATTAGGAAGCTGGGGGAAAAAACCTGTGTTGCATTATGGTCCCTTACAAGAAACAAGAACAATGAGTGGCCTACAGTCAAGGATGTCTTATAAAAAATAAAAATCTCTATAGCTGTAACAACGTCTAAGCTGTACAGAGAGAGACCATAAAGCTATGTCTGCATACATATTTCCCCTGTAGTAAGCACAGTTCTGCAAGGAAATGTACAATTATATTTGCCTTTTAATTGCAAAGTGGATGGATATTGTTAAACTGTCTTACAGAGCATATTTCCAACTGGGATTCCTGCAGCTCCTGCTCCAGAGGTGACAACCTCCGCTTCCCAGCTTCCAGATTCTCTTCTAACATAATGGTTTCCTCTTGGAGCCTGTTCAGCTCTGACTTCGCCTTGCTCAGCTCATCTTCATAACTGGAAATCTGTGTTTCCTGCGTAGCTATCTCCACCTTTAATGATGAGATCTACATAAACGTTCAGAGACACACACAGAATCTATCACAATATGTACAGGTTTATGGAAACAAGAGCAGATACTGTACTACGACTACTAATGATAAAATCCAAATAAAAAAAATCACAAATATGGAATTTGATGCTTAAGACACCAGACGTGGTATTTCTCCGCTACAGTGAAATTCTGCCCATGCTCCTTCAGATCCCAAGTAGAAACTATGGTGCATTATGACATAATTTACTATCAAAATAGATATCTTTTTCTAGTACTTTACATATATTGGCAGAAAAAATACACTGAATGCATGTCCCTAAAGTGTCTTCAATACAAATGAACTGCCTCCTGAGCTACTTACAGTTACATAACCACACATAATTTTCTACCAAAAAAATCAGTGTGGAAACAGTTTTCTTTCTATTTAGTAAAAAATATATTATTTTGTTTCTGTATGCTGATGCAATCTGTCTGTAACTATGGTTTCCCCCACAAAAAAATCCAATTATTGGGATGTTCAATTTGGCAAGATATACATTAGCTTCAAAGAAATGATAAAGGAATTTGATTATTCAGACTACAAACAAAATATGTTATTTACAAACATGCATTGTAGAAGTAGGCACTATAGCAATTTCCTGATGTAGATTGCAATATTTGCTGCCTCATACCATCTGAGTCTCCTCTGCATATTTTAGCTGCAGCTCCTGCAGTTCACTTTCCAATTTTGCTTTTTGTTCATCCAGCTCATCCAGAATCTGTTGCACTTCTTGCTTTTGAGACTTCAAATTCTGCAGATTAATTGTCTCTCGCTCCACCTCATCTTGAAGGTCCTGTAGAAAATATAGATCTTTTCTAAATTAATTTCACAATTAATGTAGACTATACACAGTCCAAGTTTAGTTGTTGACTTGGCCCCTCCAGACCAAGTAGGTAGTTTAGTGGACCATATATGGGGCAAAAATGGCAGCCTGCTTAACCCAAACCAGTTGGTTTAAAAATATTATTGGGTCTTAATAGGCCCACATAATGATCTGTTTGTTGCATGGAGGTTCATGTACAGACATACATGATTCTGCTCAACCTGCTCTCACTTTCTTCCATGCTGAGACATGAAATCCTCTTCTCTGGAGAGATTGTGTGCACTGCCCACCATGTTTACTCCACCTTATTGTTTCTGCAGGTTGCTCCAAACCCAGCCCCACTTGCTATTTCCCCACAGGAAGTAAGCACACCAGTAACCTGCTACTTTAAACCTCATTTTCTGAACTGGTTGGGGACACTATTTCTGCTCACTGTAAGCTTGTGGGCACATGGAGAGCAGTGCATATATTGTAGGGAAACTCGAGGGACCTCAAGTCCCAGAATCAATCACTTCATCAAGTAACAAGGTGAGAGAGGCCAAAGGCTGTTTGGAGATGCCATAAGGTATGAAGATAACAATAGATTGCAACCATTTCCTTTCTAGAACACGAAGGTTTAAGTATATTAGCTGTTACTTGATTATATTTTTTTATATACTAAATGACATTTTAATTATATTAAAGACTTAAGGGTAACAACATAAATGTCATGGGTATATAAAAATCTAAAATTTGCATTTCACAAAGTAATATTTTTGTTACACTGCACAGCAGTGTTTAAAACTGCTTGAAATTATGTTTATCAGTACAATGCTTTTTTTTCCCCCATTAACATGTAAATTATTCAAATAAAGTACCAAGTCTGCAACAGCTCACTGCTAGGCTGGTGACACAACTGAGGGAAAGGGTTAACAGCTTTATGTTCCCTACTTTTAACAAAACAGTTTGACATAAATATTCATGGCACCTGCACACTCATGCAGAGCAGCATATTTAACCATTAAAACTCTTAGCCAGTTTCCATGATTTACAGTAGAAGAAAATGTAATTATTTACAAAATAACAGTGATAAAGAATAAACATTATTAAGACTTTTATTCATTCTGTTTTGATGGTGTGATTTTTTTTAAATAAAGCATTAATTTCCCATTATTTTTCTATCAGCTGTATTATAAGCAGTTAAATTTATACTGTATCCTCTTTTCTCTGCCTCTTAGTGTCCTACAGGACACTGTGAATGGTATTATTCAAGCAGCCATTACAAATTTTGCACAGTTTGCTCTTACCTGAACCTCGCTTGTTCTGCATTTAACAGCATCCTCCTTCTCGCCCAGTTCCTTCTCCACACTTGTTTTTTCCCTAGAAGACCAACACACCATACACGAATATCTGAAGACATCAGTCACTGCAGGCATGCTTATCCATCCCCCTAAACCAGAGTCCCATTTTAAGTACATAATGGAGACCACCAAAATGCAAAGTACATAAACCCAGAGGGATTCAGGCCCAGGATACACTAAAACCAATGCCTCATTGTAGAAGAGCAGACAGCAAGAATAGGAAATGCTGGAGGAGGGGATAAAGGAATCAATGAAATAGAATGTCTTTAGTGATCTCACTGTTGCTAAGGAGAAATCAGCTATTGCAAACTACTGGGAATTTAGATGGGAGGGGTGGAAAAAGAAGCTGCCTGCTTGTACGTTTAACTGCAGAACCCTTATGAAAGGTTAAAACAATTTATCAAAATAACGAGTGATTTTCAGAAAGCCATATGCTTCTATCAACTCACGTTAGCAATCTATAATGGCTCAGTAAAATTAAATAACGCATAAAGCAAGAATATAATGGCAGGAATTGACCTTTTGATACCCAGTCAGGCATAAAAATCATACGCAAGAACTAAGAATTCCATTAATGTCAAGAACTAAGCATTCCATTAATGTCAAGAACTAAGCATTCCATTAATCTTTTGGTTTATATTGATTTACAACACACGCACAATATTTTACAGAGATTTAAATTATTTCAATACACACAAATGTATTTTGAGTGAAAGCATAAAGCTGACACGAACAAACAAGTACAGTTTGAGTCCTACCAAGAAATGATATAAAACGATAAAACACAGGCCCTATTTTAAAAGCATCTCATATTCTAACTTCTCATTCAAATAATGTTTCTATTTTGGTAGCCCTAAAATTAGGCTTTGCATTACTCCTTCAGTTTTGTAGTAAGCAATCATATTCATCTGCACGCTGCTATTTTCTGCTTCTGGGCTCATGTTGACAATGTAGTCTGCATAATCTTTTAACTAAAAACAAGACCAATATTTTCTTTATTTTTACTATAGGACCATTGTTTTATTTGTACCATTCCTACTTCTATCTATATCACAAGTATGGAATTGCTTATCCAGAAAGCTCAGAATTATGGAAAGATAAATCTCCCACATAATTCCATTTTTTTTTAAAAAAAAATTGTAATAAAAATATGGTACTTTGTGCTTGATGGAAACTAAGCTGCATAACAAAAATGCAAAAAACCTTCCATAGCAGCACAAAGTCCATCGACTTTCGAAAATTAATATTGAATATGTTTTCCCATGTTTTTTATTTAGTGCTGTTGCGAAAGCATTTTGAGGAGATTTGTCACCATGGTAGCGCATTGGGATGGGGAAACAAGTCACCCCATGAGCCAGTACTCAAACTCTTATCTAGTTGCTAGTCTCACAATCTAGCAACCAAGCAGTTATCTAAATGAAAGACTGAAAATAAAAAGGAGGGATTTATTCAGCCTGATAAATAAAATTTCAGGCTAGAATTATATTATGTATCAATATTCTTACATGTATTTACAGTGGTGTGAAAAACTATTTGCCCCCTTCCTGATTTCTTATTCTTTTGCATGTTTGTCACACTTAAATGTTTCTGCTCATCAAAAACCGTTAACTATTAGTCAAAGATAACAATTGAACACAAAATGCAGTTTTTAAATGAAGGTTTACGTTATTAAGGGAGAAAAAAAACTCCAAATTTACATGGGCCTGTGTGAAAAAGTGATTGCCCCCCTTGTTAAAAAATAACTTAACTGTGGTTTATCACACCTGAGTTCAATTTCAAAGGTTATAAAGCCATTTCTAAAGCTTTGGGACTCCAGCAAACCACAGTGAGAGCCATTCTCCACAAATGGCAAAAACATGGAACAGTGGTGAACCTTCCCAGGAGTGGCGGCCGACCAAAATTACCCCAAGAGCGCAGAGACAACTCATCCGAGAGGCCACAAAAGACCCCAGGACAACATCTAAAGAACTGCAGGCCTCACTTGCCTCAATTAAGGTCAGTGTTCACGACTCCACCATAAGAAATAGACTGGGCAAAAACGGCCTGCATGGCAGATTTCCAAGGAGCAAACCACTTTTAAGCAAAAAGAACATTAAGGCTCGTCTCAATTTTGCTAAAAAAACATCTCAATGATTGCCAAGACTTTTGGGAAAATACCTTGTGGACCGACGAGACAAAAGTTGAACTTTTTGGAAGGTGCGCGTCCCGTTACATCTGGCGTAAAAGTAACACAGCATTTCAGAAAAAGAACATCATACCAACAGTAAAATATGGTGGTGGTAGTGTGATGGTCTGGGGTTGTTTTGCTGCTTCAGGACCTGGAAGACTTGCTGTGATAGATGGAACCATGAATTCTACTGTCTACCAAAAAATCCTGAAGGAGAATGTCCGGCCATCTGTTCGTCAACTCAAGCTGAAGCGATCTTGGGTGCTGCAGCAGGACAATGACCCAAAACACACCAGCAAATCCACCTCTGAATGGCTGAAGAAAAACAAAATGAAGACTTTGGAGTGGCCTAGTCAAAGTCCTGACCTGAATCCTATTGAGATGTTGTGGCATGACCTTAAAAAGGCGGTTCATGCTAGAAAACCCTCAAATAAAGCTGAATTACAACAATTCTGCAAAGATGAGTGGGCCAAAATTCCTCCAGAGCGCTGTAAAAGACTCGTTGCAAGTTATCGCAAACGCTTGATTGCAGTTATTGCTGCTAAGGGTGGCCCAACCAGTTATTAGGTTCAGGGGGCAATTACTTTTTCACACAGGTTTGGATTTCTTTTCTCCCTAAATAATAAAAACCCTCATTTAAAAACTGCATTTTGTGTTTACTTGTGTTATCTTTGACTAATAGTTAAATGTGTTTGATGATCAGAAACATTTTGTGTGACAAACATGCAAAAGAATAAGAAATCAGGAAGGGGGCAAATAGTTTTTCACACCACTGTATATGCAGACCCCCCCCCTCTTTATTCAAGTTTAAATATTAATACATAATCCAATTCTATCTTGAAATTAGTATTTTACATATCAGGCAGGAGAAAGGCTGACAAACCAGAAATATTACAAATTAAAGACCATGGATCTACAGCATATACATTTTAAAAGAAGAGTAATGTTCTTTGTAAATGTCAGTTTCCTGTTCGGGTAAGAAATATATACTCATGTTTTCTTTTACTGTAATATTAAAATAAACATATGCTCTAAAACAGGCAGACCATCTACCGATGGAGAAGGAAGACAGAATGAACCAAATATAAATGGCTGGATGTGCTACAAATTTTAGGGCCACATTATAGCAAATTTCACTCAGCAGTCATTCCCTTTGTGCAATAAAGGTCACCTCCTTAGCTCATTAGTTGCCACAAGATAAATCTCAGATAATCATCAAGGCAATAAGAGTAGAGCCATACTTTCCAAATGAGCAGCAAAGCTACAACAATTGCAGGCAGCAATCTAGTAAGCGGTCTATGAACTACTAACTCACCGATCATTACTGGGAAAACATGGCTGTGGTATCTTTAAGCAGTCCCTCACCATCCGTAACATGAAAATAATGAATAGCTGTTTAAAAGTGGGGCATTTTATACCAAAATCAAATGAAATTGATAGGGATCACAGACCAGGGGACAGAGATGAAAATGAACAGTACAATCCATCTTTCTTCTTCGAAAGGTTATAATCCCAAAGGTACGATCTAACAGATGAGACGTAAACTTCTGTATGCAACTACCGCAACACAAGGTGTTTACCAACGTCCTAAACTAGAAAAACGACCTTGCCTCCCAGGTGTGATATTCTCATTCATATCAGCATTAAAGTAACAGCACCACTCAAAAAAAATGTTTTAAAAAATATATGGTAGGGTAGTCAGAGATTTGCATACTTTTCTGGAATAACAGGCAGTAAACAATTTACAACTATTTAAGAGGTGTTAAATTTGTTTTACTAGCTTCTCTTCTGGAAACCAGCAATTGAGATATGAAATGCTAAAGTGAAAGTGTTTTAATTTTTAAGTTCAGCGAAACACTTTCATCTGAGCACTTTGCTGGCTTTGCAAATGCAAAGTTCTCAAAAACAAAATATTAGACCACAGAAAAGCCCTCTGTATAATGAGCTGCTTCAGATTTTAAAGCCTAACAAAGGCTGCAAGCTTAGGGTTTGTTTAGACGGATACGGAACCGGTTATCCAGAATGCCCGGGACCTGGGGTTTTGCGGATAATGGATCTTTTTGTAATTTGGATCTTTAAACCTTAAGTCTACTATAAAATCATGCACAGTCATATGAAAAAGTTTGGAAACTCCTCTCAACCAGCATAATAATTTACTCCACTTTTAACAAAAAAGATAACAGTGGTACATCTTCAGCAGTATTCACTTGTATGAAATTAATAAAATGTGAAAAACAGGCTGTGCAAAAATTTGGGTACCCTTGTAATTTTGCTAATTTGAATGCTTGTAACTGCTCAATACGGATTACTGGCAACACCAGATTGGTTGGATTAGCTCGTTAAGCCTTGAACGTCATAGGCAGGTGTGTCCAATCATGAGAAAGGGTACAGTATTTACAGTAAAGTGGCCAATTGCAAGTTGTGCTTCTGTTTGACTCTCCTCTGAAGAGTTACAGCATGGGATCCTCAAAGCAACTGTCAAAAGATCTGAAAACAAAGATTGTTCAGTATCATGGTTTAGGGGAATGCTACAAAAAGCTCAGAGATTTAAACAGTCAGTTTCAACTGTAAGGAATGTAATCAGGAAGTGGAAGGCCACAGGTACAGTTGTCTGGCAGGCCAAGAAAAATACAGGAGCGGCATATGCAGAAGATTGTAAGAATGGTTAGAGACAACCCAAAGATCAACTCCAAAGACCTGCAAGAACATCTTGCTGCAGATGGTGTATCTGTACATTGTTCTACAATTCAGTGCAGTTTGCACAAAGAACATCTGTATGGCAGGCTGATGAGAAAGAAGTTCTTTCTGCACTCACGCCACAAACAGAGACGCTAGTTGTATGAAAAAGCTCATTTAGACAAAACACAGTCATTTTGAAACAAAGTGCTTTGGACTGATGAGACAAAAATGTAGTTATTTGGTCATAACAAAAAGCGATTTGCATAACGAAAAGCGCTTTGCATGGCGAACGAACACCGCATTCCAAGAAAAACACCTGCTACCTACTGTCAAATTTGGTGAAGATTCCATAATGCTGTGGGGCTATGAGGCTAGTTCAGGGACTGGGCCCGTTTTAAAGTCGACGGTCAGATGAATTCAACCCAATATCAACAAATTCTTCAGGATAATGTTCAAGTATCAGTCACAAAGTTGAAGTTATGCAGGGGTTGGATATTCAAACAAGACAATGACCCTAAAAACACTTTGAAATCTACAAAAGCATTTATGCAGAGGGAGAAGAACAATATTCTGGAATGG
This sequence comes from Xenopus laevis, assembly GCF_017654675.1. NCBI lineage: Eukaryota > Metazoa > Chordata > Amphibia > Anura > Pipidae > Xenopus > Xenopus laevis. Next base: position 76,306,952 of record NC_054378.1, read on the forward strand.
CCGTCACAGTGCCCCAACTTGAATATCATTGAAAATCTATGGGATGATTTGAAGCAGGCTGTCCATGCTCGGCAGCCATCAAATTTAACAGAACTGGAGAGATTTTGTATGGACAAAATGGTCAAAAATACCACCACCCAGACATCATCAAAGGCTATAGGAGGCATCTAGAGATGGTTACATTTGCAAAAGGAGGCTCAACTAAGTATTGATGTAATATCTCTGTTGGGGTGCCCAAATTGATGCACCTGTCTAATTTTGTTATGATGCATATTGCATATTTTCTGTTAATCCAATAAACTTTCTGTCATGGCTGAAATACTACTGTTTCCATAAGGTATGTTATGTAATAAAAGGAAGTTGCTACTTTGAAAGCTCAGCCAATGATAAACAAAACTCCAAAGAATTAAGAAGGGTTCCCAAACTTTTTCATATGAATATAAATATTAAATAAACCTGATAAGCTGGTTTTGCTTCCAATAAGAATTAATGAGATCTTAGTTGGGATCAAGTACAAGGTACTGTTTTATTATCACAGAGAAAATATGTAAAAATGTGGGTTATTTGATTAAAATGGAGTCTATTGGAGACAGCCTTTCCGTAATTCGTATCTTTCTGGATAATGGGTTACGGATAACGTATCCCATAACTGGTATGCTGTGGGGTAAGTATATGCTGAAAAAATAGTTAGTGTTACGATTGTAAGTGAAGAGATAATGGGTTGGTGGAAGGTGATGTGTTAATAGAAGGGATAAACTGTGTGAAGGGGCTGTTAAACATTAGCATGTAAGCATAAAAGAAGACAGGGGTGTGTCTGATGTTGGGGGTTAAAATAATTGTAGATCGGGAAGGCTTAAAATAAAAAAATAAATCCCGCTTTTTTTTTCTCGCAACTTTTTCTGATTTTTTAAGACAAAAAGCCCGACCCTAAAAATTGGAGGTTTAATAAATGTGCACTTGAGTGTCTGGTATATTGGTATATTGGCATGACCATAAGAAAAAAGTAACTCTATATAGCAGTACTGACTGGATAAGAACTTCAATGTAGTTAGAGCTAGAACCTCTATAGACAATATTAGTATGTGAGCGTGTGCAGCTGAGCTAGTAGTAGTGCACTCAATTCACACTGTTTTAGATTCTCATTTATTCTTAATCACTTTTCAGTGGGATCATTTATTTTCCTAGAGGGGCGACCTGTTCCTGTTAATTAAAAACATCAAGGACACAGCAAGGTTTGCCCTTTGTGAGTAGTAGCACTAGAAAATGACAGATGGTTCTACAGTGCAGAAGAAGCCCACAGTAATTCTATGTGGTTGTTATAGAGACCACAGGTAGGCACCCAGGAGATGCTGTAACTAAGCATTTATACCCCTGAGATTATAGCTCAGCACTACCATTTGGGAAAGCAAATCTTTGAGTGATGCCAAAGTGCTGGGACAGCTGCACACATTTACTAGTTATGCTACCTATAGCAAAAAATTATATATGTCCTGCTGCAACAAGGAATGTTTTAGAGATAACTGACTTCTTGAAAAAAAGAAGGTTACAGCATTAATGGATATTAGGTTTTCGGATAGCCATTGCAATACTTTAATTTTGTTGTTTTTAAGCCAGTTTGTTAGAAAAATTTTAGAAAAATTTATTACAAATTTGAAGCATCGTCATACTAGAAAGCAAGCATGATGCTATTGGGATGCCTTATCATTCTTCCTTCATATAAAGCAATATGTTTCATCTGACCAGAGTAAAGGTGGCCATACACGGGCCGATAAAAGCTGCAGACAGACCGTGTCGGCAGCTTATTGGCCCGTGTATGGGGCCCCCCCGACGGGCTTCACCGATCGAGATCTGGCCGAAAGTCAGCCAGATCTCGATCGGATGGGACAAAAAATCCCGTCGGATCGCAGCCGCATCTATTTGTTGATGCAGTCCCGCGATCCGACCGCCCTTTGCTATTCGTTAGGATCTGATCGTTGGGCCCTAGGGCCCACGATCGGATCAGCCTGATATTGCCCACCCCAAGGTGGGCATATCGGGGAGAGATCCACTCGTTTGACGACATCACCAAACGAGCGGATCTCTCAGTGTATGGGCACCTTAAGGCTAGGTCTTTATCCAGGTAATCATCTGGAAACAGACTTGTTCATGCCAGGCTAGGAGTAAGGGCTTCATCCTTGCATGACAGATTGTTTAGGTCATGGCCACAAATGACTCTTAATGGTGATGTTGATACTTTAGTAGCCAGTGCTGCCATATCATTCACCAGTTCTTTTGTTTTTGTCCTTGGGTTCAGTCACCCCTTATGTAGTAAAGTTTGTTTATCCTGGGATAAAGGTATAAGGGTACTTCTTTCCTAAATGAGGCTTTGTTTGTGATCCCAAGATTTTTGAACATACAGATTACAAACAAAAATTGAAAAAGAAAAACACAGACACTGTCACACATAAATAATGCAGATGCCCTATTTCACTCAGGCAATGTATGGTAACATACAAATTGTACAAAATGTAAACATTTTTAGCACAGGTATATGTAAATGTTAGGATTAAAATGTGTAATGCTTGTGGTTACAACTTTTAGTAAAAGTAAAATTGGAAAATGTAATAAAGCTAGGGAAACCAGTAAGCTTGCATTACAAATCCTTTATTTTGGCCATTTGTGAATTGCAAAGACTAATGAGTTTTGATTTTTGGTTTGGTAATGTATGAAGAAATTGTATAGTAGATTCAGATCACGCAATGCATTACTGTATACTATATTTAGTACCTATTATTAGTAGCTAAATTTCCTTTACATTTCTTTATAAAAATATCCAACTTATCCGTTTACAATGCTTTAGTCTTACACCAAATACATTGACTATGATTTGGGGGTTTGGTTTTTGCTCACCTCTGCAATTCCACAATCTCATTATTTAGAGAATCCAATTCTTTGATGGCCGAGAAATCAGCAACAGGGCTAGAAGCAGAAGGAATCTGTAAAAAAAAAAATAATAAAATAAAAAGTGAGAAATACATTTCTTACTGCCCAGTAAGATAAAGCTGGCGTGGTCAATGCCTAGATACCAAATCAATAATCTGCAGCAAGGTAATTTACTGATGGTTCAGCAAAAGGCAAACAAATGTGATCAAAAATTCTCTCTCACTATAAAACAATACCTAGCTTTCAATATCAGCATAGCCATTTGTGGCCAGCAAATACTACTCAATTTAGCATGAAGACAAAAAAATATACCTGTATGAACTTGAAAAACGTTTAGTAATTCAAAAAGCTCAGTTAGCTTGCGTAGAAGCTAAATTATATTTCTGAAGTAAAGAAAACAAAACCATTGTTGCGGCAAGCTTTTAATAGGCTGCTCACCTAAACCCTGTAGCTAAACTAGGTCACTTTAAACCTTTCTCCCCATACTAATATTCTCTAATCTATCAATTCAAGAACATGTACTTTCACCTGATACAAGGACAAACATATTTAACAAATAAAAACATATATATACACAGACACACTTATTTTGTCAGAAGTTCCATAATGACAGGGGGTAATATTATTCTAAATGTGAAAATTGGTGCAAATATCTAGTAAATCTTAATAGCCTTACAAAATCACAGTGGGGTGTACATTATCAGTTATTTAAAATAAAATATAATGTTAACCCTTTCCCCTTCAAATGCTGTAAAATAACATGGTAGTTAACACACAAAATAATGTTACTTATGGAGATTTTGCAAGCTCCAGTTATTTTCAAATATGTGTGTACATGCAAAGGCAATACAATGTAGTGTAAAGTTCTGTTTTCAGTGTTTCCATATTTAAAGCATCAGGTTATAAAAGATTTCATAACCTGAAATCTTTTATCTTTTAGATATAGCTTAATGCAATGCAGGGTTGTTTCAGAGTGCAAAAGTAGCAATTAATAAAGGATTTTAAGATATAAACACACCCAGAAGTCATAATAAAAACAGCTAACCTTGCCAAGCCAGAACCAGAGAGATGAAAGTTAGGAATATTAGAGCGAGCCTGAAAGAAGACTGAAGCAGGTGGAAAAGAAATAGTCCAGCAAGCTAAAGCAGAAAAGCAAACCAACAGTCTCTGTTAGTGGTACAATATAATAAACACATCATCATTCACCCTTTTCTCTGCACTGGATTTAGAATGTCAGACTCTTTCCAGCAGTAAAGGAGTTACCAAACAACATATAAGCATAGTAAGTAGTACCAAAAGATCCACCATTTGGTGCAATGACACCCAGGATGTTTTTATTGCAGCTAAAAAATGCCAGAAATGATCTTGCCATAAGAGATAGTGAGGAAAAAATACTTTAATAAAAAAAAAATAAAAAAAATAAATAATAAAAACGCTTCAGTTGGTGTGACATTAAAGGGATACTGTCATGGAGAAAAAAAAAATGTTTTCAAAATGAATCAGTTAATATTGCTGATCCAGCAGAATTCTGCACTGAAAACAATTTCTCAAAAGAGCAAACAGATTTTATATTCAATTTTGAAATCTGACATGGGGCTAGACATATTGTCAATTTCCCTGCTGCCCCAAGTCATGTGACTTGTGCTCTGATAAACTTCAATCACTCTTTACTGCTGTACTGCAAGTTGGAGTGATATCACCCCCCCAGCAGCCAAACAAAAGAACAATGGTAAGGTAACCAGATAGCAGCTCCCTAACACAAGATAACAGCTGCCTGGTAGATCTAAGAACAACACTCAATAGTAAAAACCCATGTCTCACTGAGACACATTCAGTTACATTGAGAAGGAAAAACAGCAGCCTGCCAGAAAGCATTTCTCTCCTAAAGTGCAGGCACAAGTCACATGACCAGGGGCAGCTGAGAAATTGACAAAATGTCTAACCCCATGTCAGATTTCAAAATTGAATATAAAAAAATCTGTTTGCTCTTTTGAGAAATGGATTTCAGTGCAGAATTCTGCTGGAGTAGCACTATTAACTGATGTGTTTTGAAAAAAATATGTTTTCCGATGACAGGATCCCTTTAAAAAAACTTGAAAACACATTACCCTGGCCTCACGTAGCGTTTCATGGTGTATTTATTCGGCACTGGTGTTGCATACAAAGGCATTTAGAGTGATTATGCAATTTGAGTGTTTTAGTAGAGACAAATCTTTGTATACCTTGTGGCAAGGTATTTTCTGGGGGTTTGAAGCTGCAAAAAAATTAACTGTCACTGCCCTTATTGTGCACATGAAGTGTATCATGCTGCATACTATGAATAGTTGGAGAAAGTTCAATGGCCAACCATGGATTGCTGTGCAAAAAATGGAGGTCTCTGTGGATGGCATGCTAGAGTTTATAAACATAAAGTGACTGAAAATCTATTAAAAATTATCAACTGGATATACAGAGCACACATGTTCAACATATGCTCTTTACAGAATAAAAAATATAGGTTCAGGCTCTCCCCACTTCCCTCCCACTGCTAAAACAGACCTGACAGGAGCATGTATGCTGGGCAAATATAATATAGGGCATAGTGTGTCTTCACGTGCATGCAATGATGCGTTTGAAATTACAGGAAAAGGCATTGCTATCCGTGCTCTAAGATACTTAAAAGGAAGCCTACATTCACAAAAAGGAAGCCAGTCTAATGGGAAAACTGGATTTTTGTACTCACCGTAAAATCTGTTTCTCTGTAGTCGAAAGGGAGACACAAGGACCTAGGGGTTAAGCTCCACCCTCCAGGAGGCAGGGCACTTTATATTAATTAAGGGGCATGCCACACCGGGCTTACCTCTGTACAGTACCACTACACTACAGGAAGCCCTGTGTCCCCCTTTCGACTACAGAGAAACAGATTTAACGGGGAGTACAAAAATCCTGTTTTCTCTGTCGACTTAGGGGGACACAGGGACCAAGGGGACGAGCCTAATTTATCAGTTATAATTACACAACTGATTATATGTAAAACCTTGTGACCGAAAGAAGCCTCAGCTGAAACAAGTGTGTAAATTCTATAAAATTTGGTAAAGGTGTGCGCTGAAGACCAGGTTGCTACCATGCAGATCTGATCCAATGAGGCAGAGTTGCGCCACGCCCAGGAGGCCCCAACTGCCCTTGTGGAGTGTGCCTGGATTCCCTCTGGCGGAGACTTTCCTTTGGCGAGATAGGATTGTGTGATTGTTTGTCTGAGCCAACTTGCAATGGCAGTTTTGGAGGCCCTTGAGATATGAGTGCCATACTCTGTGGTATGATTTGGAAGATGAAGGCTTGCGTACCCTGAGCATGGTTGTGATGACCTCTTCAACTATCCCCCGTTTACACCAAATGGATGCCTCAACAGCCATCCCGTCAAAGCGAACAGACTGGGTGAACAACTGGTCCCTGACGAAGAAGATCTGGCCTGTATTGCAAGCAAATTGGCTGAGTTACTGACATCTCCCGGAGATCTGAGAACCATGTCCTGCAAGGCCAATAAGGAGCTATCCCTATAACTGTGTCGAGTGAGTGTCTGATCTTCTTGAGGACTCGAGGCAACATTGGAAGTGGTGGGAAAATGTACGCTATATCGAACGCCCAGCACTGAGTCATGGCATCCACCCCTGCTGCCATCGGATCTCGATAACGAGCAAAGAATTCTTGAACCTTTCGATTGTTTCGGGATGCCATCAGGTCTATGTATGGCTGCCCCCAATGGTTCACCAGCTCTGTGAACGTCTCTGGATGAAGCTCCCATTCCCCCGGATCTAGCTGGTTTCGGCTGAGAAAGTGTGCCTTGATGTTGGACACCCCGGGTATATGAATTGCAGATAGCCTTACTGAATTTATTTCGGCCCAGCTCAGGATCTGCTGAGCCTCAAATAGTGCTGCTCTGCTGCGTGTTCCTCCCTGCTGATTTATGTAGGCCACGGTAGTTGCATTGTCACTTTGAACCCGTACTGCTTTTTCCTTTAGAATATGTGCCCAGTGGTATAGAGCAAGTTTTACTGCTCGCAACTCCAGTATGTTGATTGGCAGTTTGGTTTCCTGTAAGGACCACAGTCCCTGAGCAGATATATTGTTCCATGCTGCTCCCCAGCCTTGTACACTGGCATCTGTTGATATCACATTCCAAATTGGCATCGCCCAAGATTGTCCCATCGACAGGTTGTTTGGCTGTAATCACCACTGGAGGGCCTCCCTCGTTGTTTGGGGACGTGTAAATACTCGAGATGTTGGTCCCCCTTTCCATGCCGACAGGATATTCGATTGAAGGGGATGTAAGTGGATCTGTGCAAATGGAACCGCCTCGATGGCTGATACCATTAGTCCGAGAACCTTCATTGCCATGAGGACTGTTGGCTTCCGCAGGGAAAGCAGAGAATTTATCTGATTTCTGATATAGGACTATTTGTCTTGTGTGAGTCTCACTAGTTGTGTGGTGGTGTTGAACTCTAGGCCCAGAAATATCATCTGGTGACTCGGTTTCATGTTGGATTTCTTCCAGTTGATGGACCAGTCGATTTGTTAGAGTAGTTGAGTTGCTTGCTCCAGATCTTTCTTGGCCTTGTCTTCCGATGTAGCTTTCAGGAGAAGGTCGTCCAGATACGGTGTGACTGACATGGCTTGCAGTCGCAATGTTGCCCCTGTTACTGCCATTAGTTTGGTAAATACCCGGGGTGATGACGAGAGTCCAAACGGGAGGGCCACAAACTGAAAGTGCTGGTTGGCAATTGCAAATCGTAGGTACTTGTGGTGAGGGGGCGAAATGGGTATGTGGAGATATGCATCTTTGATGTCTGGCGACATCATGAACTGCCCTAGTTCCATTGCCCGAATGACTGAGCAAAGGGTTTCCATCTTGAATCGAATGGACCGTATGAACTTGTTTAGAAGTTTGAGATCTAAGACTGGCCTGAAGGAACCGTCTTTCTTAGGAACAATAAACAGATTGGAGTAAAACCCAGAGAATCTCTCCGTTGAGATGGTATTCTTGACATGAAAAACTATCTGGGGGGTAGGGCTGTGAAGTCGAGGCGATATCCTTCCGATATGATCTTGTCTACCCATGCGTCTGAAGAGTGACGAGTCTACACCTCCCGGAACCGCAGTAACCTGCCCCCTATCTGTTTCCACGATTCTGGAGGGAGTGCCCAGTCAGGCTGATGCAGATTTATCCGCTGTGGGTTTGTTGTTTTTCCAAGGGGTGCGACCCTTTTCACTCGTCTTGAATCGAAAGTGTGAGCGCTGTGGCGGACTGTTTCTCGTTGTGTAACGTCCTGTTTGGCCACGAAAAAATTTTCCCCGCCTATTGGATCCCGAAGATCTATTTCTCGTCTGAGGAAGGAAATAATTTTCTCCAATTCTTGTTCCCTTTGAATGGAAGTGAAGTTAAAGATTTCTTTGAGCTAAGGTCTGCCAACCAGCTCTTGCGCCATAAGTTTCTGTGTGCCACTACAGAGAGAGCCGAGGTGCGGGCAGTGATCTGAGCTGCATCTAAGGTTGAGTCGTATAGATAGGCTGAGGCTTCCGCGATTGATTGGGCAGTTGACAGTAGTTCCACTCTGGGTGTTCCTTCCTGGATATTCTTAATAAGTGATTCCGACCAAGCTTGAATTGCCCTGGCTACCCAAGCAGATGCTAGTCCTGGCTGCAGTGTTGAGAACGAGGATGAATAAATCGCTCTTAGAAATCCCTCCAGACATCAGATGGGTCTTTGAAGGCTGCGGCATCCGTTACGGGCAAGGTAGTGGACTTGGATAGTCTATAAACCGGGGTATCGGACCACTTTTCTATTAGGTCTTAAGGAAAGGGATAGGACTTCAAAAAATTTTTTGTCGCCTGGAATTTTCGTTCCAGCGTATTCCACTCTTCCTGTATTAACTCAGATAATTGTTCATGCAGTGGGAAGCAAGTAGAGGATTTGTGTTGTCTCTTGAACAATCCTGAGCTCTCGCCTTGCTGTGTTGTTGTCTGTGAAATATTGAGAATCCGAAGTACCCCTTTGATGATCCCATCCACATCATGTTGGGTGTCCCTGTCCCTACTCTCCTCTTGGTCCTCCTCCTCCTCTGAATACATCTGATGGTGGGAGTTCTCCTTCAGACCGAGAGGAGGCCTTGTCAATAGATGACTTGTCAGATGGCGTATGAATTGCAGCATCCTCCTTACCATCGACTGACTGTTTTCGCTTGCCGCTAGATTTTTGACCAAGCTTAGCCAGAGCTTTGCCTAAGTTGTCTGCTATGGCTGTCAACCCTTGTAATGAGGCTAGGGATTGAGATAGCTGAATAGCCCAGAGGGGAGCTTGAGTCTCTGCTGCCTGGCTGGGTCCCGTGTCCTGGGAAGTGCGTGCATTATCCTCAGGTAGGTCAGCGGCTCTACCTGGCTCCCAGGGATTTTACCTTTGCACTTTGAACAAGCGCAGTATGTCACCTGTGCTGTGGGGGGTGTCTTCCCCCCCACCCAGGAGAATAGTCCCCCTGACCTACCTTCTGCTATGGTACACTCTGGGTGGCGCAGTAAGTGTGCAGGGGTGAGCCAGGCCTAGCTGGGAGATAGCCCTGGTATGTGGAGGTAATGAAAATGAGGAGCGCCTGTATTTAGTGCACCTTGTGTGTGCTGTGCTTCCTCCACAGTCCAAGCTGCCTGTGAGCCCGCACTCCGTCTGTAGAGACCATAAAATGGCCACTGGAACGCATATGTGTTCTACCCCTAATGGAAGGCAGGTACATCTGGATGGTCTGTATAGCCTTTCTATGGCTAGAATTGACCCCGGTGGCTTGTTCCTCGACGGGGGTTAACCTTGTGGGCAGCAAGTATCCTTGCTCCTGGTGTCAGTACTCTGACCGAAGACATTTTCAGTGAGAAAAAACAAAACAAAAGAAGACTTTCTTTAATCCTGTCCCCCTAGTAAGCAGGACACTTAAAAAACTGAGTGGATTGGTAGAGTGTACAGGGGTAAGCCCGGTGTGGCACGCCCCATAATTAATATAAAGTGCACTGCCTCCTGGAGGGTGGAGCTTAACCCCTAGGTCCCTGTGTCCCCCTAACAGACAGACAACAGTGAAAAAAATGTTTCCTGTTTAATTTCAAAAACACTTAATATTAATGATTTAGACCTCGGCTACAACTTAGATTAGTGAACTCGGAGGATTGTGCATTCATGACTTTTCTGCCTGGTACATGAACTAAAGCCAGAATTCTGTCCAGCTGAATACTATAACACCTACACCAACCAACTGTTAGACCTTGAAAATACATGTGCATGTGTAGCAACGCACACATAAGAATTTAATTGTCACCCTATTATCATTAAGTACCTATACAGGACAGAACAAAATCACTTACAGTACAAACCAGGGGTGCCCAAAAGGTAGATCGGTATCTACCAGTAGACCTTTAGCTAGTGATCAGTAGATCTCAAGGCACTATCAACAAACAGTTTGTTTAAATTGCCCTCATGTTTCATGTTTTTCATTGATATTTGAGATGTTACATAAAAAATAGTTGTTTGTCAGGAATATACATTTTATATACATTTTCTCATAAATCAATATTTAAGTAATATTTTCCATGGAACAGAATTGTAAAACAATGCTTTTATGGATGTAGATCCGAATAGGACATCATCACTAAAAGTAGACCTTGCATTAGTACAGACACTCCTGGTACAAAGCATTTCACCCCAGATTAGCCTTTAGTCTGGACCCGCACCACTGTTCTGGGCACCAAACAGTGTTAAACCCACAACCAGTGGCGTAAGGAAATCAATGTTGCTTTTGAGCACAAGACAAGACACAAAAAATATATAATCTACAAGTATAAAATGACATATTTTACTTATATGCCCACTTACATACCCTTACAATATGGATAACAGATGGTTAACATGCATTTCTTAAGATGTGTCCCTGGATTTTCAAGTGATCTGGTAACCCTGCCATAATACAGCCTACGACATATACTTGGAAGGTTAAGGAAATATGTTTTTTTAAATTGTTGTGGGATGAACCAAAGCCAAGGTTAAATTTGGGATCCTGTACTTTAAGCAGGATTTAGACATATCAAAATCAAGTCCCTTAACGCAACATTTTTGTTCATATATTATGCAGCGGTTTATCTTTAAACCAGATATGAATATACAAATCAGTGTTAGAACTCGTTTAAGTAGTCATCCAGTCTTTTAAAGAGGACTGGATATTCAATCAGACCCAAAAATGATGGATTCCTAAATCCCTACCAAGACACCCCGACCTACCAACCAAGACACCATAGTGGTCTTTTTATCATGATGCTTAAAAAGTAGAGCAAAACATTACCCGTGATGTTTCAATCAGATCCTTTTTTTTCTCAAAGAATTACAAGGAGAAAAAAACAGGAAAGAAAAACAAGAATGGAAAGAAAGACAGTGAGGAAAGGAAACTCATCAAATCTTTGCTTTTGTTTTCTAAATACTGAAATCTAATTGAAATTGAATCTAATTGAAATCTAATTGCCGATTGGTTGTTATGGGCAATATCACTGGTAATGTTTCACTTATTACACAGCATCATAAATAGGCCCTATCTGTGGATGAAAGAATGACAAAGCCCAACTATAAATAAACACTTTGTCCCCAAAGTCACGCTTGGGGGTTAAAATGAAAAGCTTAAGCAAACGGGCAGATTCGGAGAGAGTTATTCGCCTCTTCTTCGGGGCGACAGTCTCCCCAAACTGCCTTCCCCCTGCTAAAATGAAAAATCGCCTGCAGCAATGCACTCGCGGCACTTCAATTTCCGAAGTTGCACCATGGGGAAAGTTCGGGCGACGTTGGAAATCGAAGCGCTGCGAATGCATTGCCACAGTCGATTTTTCATTTTAGCAGGCGGGAGGCAGTTCGGGGAGATTGTCGCCAGGCGACTAAATCTCCCCGAATCTGCCCGTGTTTTAAAGCCCTTAAATGTCACAAATGTCCTACCCCTAAATGCACTATGTTGCAGTAGCAATAAGCCAATATACAATTGTCTTGCTGTGACAGGTCAGAGCAGGAAGTGGAGATCAAACACATATTAAAGGAGAAGCAAAGAGAAAATAACTCTGATCTCTCTGGATCTTATTTTACTGTTTCAGTCCAGTTGCACATGCGCAGTAGAGTAAAAACTGAAGTTAGAAGCAATAAATTGCCTTTTTATTGCATATGCACTGGCCCCAGGCAAAAGATTGCAATATGGCTCTACCACAGAAGTACGAAGACTGGTACAGTTTTCAGATAACATAAGCACTGGCCTAGGGTATCAGTAATGCTATTAAAATCATTGAGGGTGCCTAACATGTGCACCCCACCAGTGCTAATAATTTTCTTCTCTTTTAAGTTTGTGTTTCTTCTGCAAAAACCACTGAACATATAAAAGGAATCCCCCATGAGCATTAGAAGTTCTTTTATAATCATCTGCATGTGAAAATGAACCACATGATAAATATTTGCATGAATGATAGTGAGCTGGTGGTTCTAAGCTATTTAAAATGGGAAAGAGAAACATTGTACATGTAGTAGGCATGTCTGTCCCAAGTAATGCATGCATTCATATCCCCTGCAACCCAGAGATATGAACTGCATATTATTGCTCAGATAATGAGTAACTGTAACCTCTCTACACACCCTTACCTTAGGTGCAGCATTCCTTTCCGATGGAGGTATCATTTCAGGAGAGAGAACATGAGGAGGGTCAACACCCTTAACAATCTTCTGATTGATCAAATGAAAAGCCAAAGCAAATTGTTCTTTGGATAGTTTTCCACAATCTTTTGTGTCACAAAGAGTCCTGCATATATGAAAAATAGATCCATTTTAGCAGAATAAGGGAATAAATGTACAGGATACTTGTAGTTTACGGTTGTCTGTATATGAAGCCAGTTAAAAAAAGTCACTACATATTTACACAGACATATTTATTGATCTATTAATACCTTACTTTAACCCTTTCCCTGCCAGCCGTTTTGTCCTAGATGCGAACATCTACTGCCAAGCAGGTTTTAGATATTTTGCACTCTTTCACTTTTAGGCCCCTTCCTGGGGCGGTCTTTTAGTTTACCCAGGAAAACAATATATTGTTTTTATCAGGACAACCTGAACTTTCAAAATATGCAAGAATTTTGGTGTAATTCTACTTCTGTAAAAAAATATAGGCTTCTAAGTGTCCAATAAAATGAAAAAAATCATGTTTCACAAAGAACAATCACATATATCAGAAACATTATTTACTTTATGTATGAGAAAACAGCTGATTTGGAAAGGTCTGTGTCTCCTGAACGCGGCAATACCAAATATATATAGTTTTATGGAGATTTCTCACTTGTATAGATCAAAATCTAAAAGCAGTACACTAGCAAATGTCCAAAGCACCGCTCCCCAAACGGCATACTTCTGATTTCAAGGCCAAACATTCCACTAACAGTAGGTTTACCCTAGAAAACTACCCATTATTAGAAAGAACAGATTCTGGTGAATCAAAAATGGGTAAACATATCGTTGTACTCCAAACTCCCAAGTTGCAATTGTTTCCTAAAGTTATAATGTTTTATAGAAATTGGTGAATTTTTTGAAAAATGACCTCAAAGCTTCCAATCTACAGAATCGTATCTCCCACACATCATTAGGTATCAATGTAAAACACCCCAAATATGAAAGCCTGGGATCCACTGAACAGTTTGATGCCCAATATGTATAGGTGTACCCAAGCACGTGACATATAGGGGCCCTAAACTGTAGACACCTCATTTGAGCTATCAGTTCTGTAATTCCAGATACTGCAAAATCAGCACATTTGCATCGTTTTGGGGTGGGGTAAAAGTAAAAAAATAAGTTCATCCCAGAAAACCATATATTTTCGGAAAGTACACATTCCCACGAATCTAAATTGGGTATGCATGTCTTTGTACTACAAAGTACCAAGCCGCAAACGATTCCTAAATTTGGTGATTTTGGCGACATTTCCAAAAATCACCTCAAAATTTCTACCCTGCAGCATCGTATTACCCACATACTTTTAGGTATCAAGAGAAATCACCCCAAATATGAAAGCCTAGGGTCCTCTGAACAGTTTGATGCCCAATATGTATAGGTGTACCCAAGCACGTGGCAGACAGGGGCCCCAAAAGGAAGACCCCCATATGGTCTGTCATTTCAGGTACTGCAAAATCAACACATTTACATCGTTTTGGGGGGGTCAAAAGTAGAAAAAAGTGGGTTCACCCCAGAAAACCATATATTTTCGGAAAGTACACATTCCCATGAATCTAAATTGGGTATGCATGTGTTTGTACTCCAAAGTACCAAGCCGCAAATCATTCCTAAATTTGGTGATTTTGGTGATACTTCCAAAAATCACCTCAAAATTTCTACCCTGCAGCATCGTATTACCCACATACTTTTAGGTATCAAGCAAAATCACCCCAAATATGAAAGCCTAGGGTCCTCTGAACAGTTTGATGCCCAATATGTATAGGTGTACCCAAGCATGTGGCATACAGGGGCCCCAAAAGGAAGACCCCCATATGGTCTGTCATTTCAGGTACAGCAAAAGCAACACATTTACATCGTTTTGGGTGGGTCAAAAGTAGAAAAAAGCAAGTTCACCCCAGCAAACCATATATTTTTGGAAAGTACACATTCCCACGAATCTAAATTGGGTATGCATGTCTTTTTATGCCAAAGTACAAAGCTGCAAACCATTCCTAAATTTGGTGATTTTGGTGATATTTCCAAAAATCACCTCAAAATTTCTACCCTGCAGCATCGTATTACCCACATACTTTTAGGTATCAAGAGATATCACCCCAAATATGAAAGCCTAGGGTCCTCTGAACAGTTTGATGCCCAATATGTATAGGTGTACCCAAGCACGTGGCATACAGGGGCCCCAAAAGGAAGGCCCCCATATGGTCTGTCATTTCAGGTACTGCAAAATCAACACATTTACATCGTTTTGGGGGGGTCAAAAGTAGGAAAAAGTGGGTTCACCCCAGATAACCATATATTTTCGGAAAGTACACATTCCCATGAATCTAAATTGGGTATGCATGTGTTTGTACTCCAAAGTACCAAGCCACAAATCATTCCTAAATTTGGTGATTTTGGTGATACTTCCAAAAATCACCTCAAAATTTCTACCCTGCAGCATCGTATTACCCACATACTTTTAGGTATCAAGAGATATCACCCCAAATATGAAAGCCTAGGGTCCTCTGAACAGTTTGATGCCCAATATGTATAGGTGTACCCAAGCACGTGGCATACAGGGGCCCCAAAAGGAAGGCCCCCATATGGTCTGTCATTTCAGGTACTGCAAAATCAACACATTTACATCGTTTTGGGGGGGTCAAAAGTAGAAAAAAGCAAGTTCACCCCAGAAAACCATATATTTTTGGAAAGTACACATTCCCACGAATCTAAATTGGGTATGCATGTCTTTCTACGCCAAAGTACAAAGCTGCAAACCATTCCTAAATTTGGTGATTTTGGTGATATTTCCAAAAATCACCTCAAAATTTCTACCCTGCAGCATCGTATTACCCACATACTTTTAGGTATCAAGAGATATCACCCCAAATATGAAAGCCTAGGGTCCTCTGAACAGTTTGATGCCCAATATGTATAGGTGTACCCAAGCACGTGGCATACAGGGGCCCCAAAAGGAAGGCCCCCATATGGTCTGTCATTTCAGGTACTGCAAAATCAACACATTTACATCGTTTTGGGGGGGTCAAAAGTAGGAAAAAGTGGGTTCACCCCAGATAACCATATATTTTCGGAAAGTACACATTCCCATGAATCTAAATTGGGTATGCATGTGTTTGTACTCCAAAGTACCAAGCCACAAATCATTCCTAAATTTGGAGATTTTGGTGATACTTCCAAAAATCACCTCAAAATTTCTACCCTGCAGCATCGTATTACCCACATACTTTTAGGTATCAAGAGATATCACCCCAAATATGAAAGCCTAGGGTCCTCTGAACAGTTTGATGCCCAATATGTATAGGTGTACCCAAGCACGTGGCAGACAGGGGCCCCAAAAGGAAGACCCCCATTTGGTCTGTCATTTCAGATACTGCAAAATCAACACATTTACATTGTTTGGGGGGGGGGACAAAGGTAGAAAAAAGTAAGTTCACCCCAGAAAACCATATATTTTCGTAAAGTACACATTCCCCTGAATCCAATTTGGGTATGCATGTCTTTCTACTCCAAAGTACCAAGCCACAAACCATTCCTAAATGTGGTGATTTTGGTGACATTTCAAAAATCACCTCAAAATTTCCACCCTGCAGCATCGTATTACCCACATACTTTTAGGTATCAAGACAAATCACCCCAAATATGAAAGCCTAGGGTCCTCTGAACAGTTTTATGCCAAACATGTATAGGTGTACCCAAACACGTGACATATAGGGGCCCTAAAATGAAGACCCCCCCCCATATGGTCTGTCATTTCAGGTACTGCAAAATCAACACATTTACCTTGTTTTGGGGGGGGGCAAAAGTAGAAAAAAGTAAGTTCACCCAAGAAAACCATATATTTTCGGAAAGTACACATTCCCACGAATCTAAATTGGGTATGCATGTCTTTGTACTCCAAAGTACAATGCCGCAAATCATTCCTAAATTTGGGGATTTTGGTGACATTTCCAAAAATCACCTCAAAATTTCCAACCTGCAGCATCATATTTCCCACATACTTTTAGGTATCAAGATAAATCACCCCAAATATGAAAGCCTAGGGTCCTCTGAACAGTTTGATGCCCAATATGTATAGGTGTACCCAAGCACGTGGCATATAGGGGCCCCAAAAGGAAGACCCCCATATGGTCTGTCAATTCAGATACTGCAAAATCAACACATTTACATCGTTTTGGGGGGGGCAAAGGCAGAAAAAAGTAATTTCAACCCAGAAAACCATATATTTTCGGAAAGTACACATTCCGACGAATCTAAATTGGGTATGGATGTCTTTGTACTCCAAAGTACCAAGCCGCAAACCATTCCTAAATTTGATGATTTTGGCGACATTTCCAAAAATCACCTCAAAATTTCTACCCTGCAGCATCGTATAAGCCACATACTTTTAGGTATCAAGAGATATCACCCCAAATATGAAAGCCTAGGGTCCTCTGAACAGTTTGATGCCCAATATGTATAGGTGTACCCAAGCACGTGGCATATAGGGCCCCAAAAGGAAGACCCCCATATGGTCTGTCATTTCAGGTACTGCAAAATCAACACATTTACATAGTTTTGGGGGGGGGCAAAGGTAGAAAAAAGTATGTTCGCCCCAGAAAACCATATATTTTTGGAAATTACACATTCCCGCGAATCCAAATTGGGTATGCATGTCTTTGTACTCCAAAGTACCAAGTCGCAAGCCTTTCCTAAATTTGGCGATAAAAGCAACGGTTTTTACATTTCTGAAAATCGCCTAAAAATATTGCAATTGGCCGCATTTATCTCACCCAACTTCTTACATACAATTGTAAAACACCATAAATACTGATGCCAAGGGTCTACTGAACAGTTTTATGCCCAATATGCATTGATATACCAAGGCAGCTGGCATGTGCGGACCCCAAATGTAAATAGTGAATATGAGTTTTCTCTGCTGCCGATTCGCCTTCTGTAAACATAGACCATTGACTTCATATTATGTGCCTCAAGACCCTCCTAACAGCAAAGACCCCCCAAAACCATATGTTTTTGGAAAGTACACATTCTGACGAAAACAACCAAGATAAAGACATCTTTCTACAGCAAAGTACCAAACTG
Organism: Xenopus laevis; assembly: GCF_017654675.1. Taxonomy (NCBI): domain Eukaryota; kingdom Metazoa; phylum Chordata; class Amphibia; order Anura; family Pipidae; genus Xenopus; species Xenopus laevis. Next base: position 76,324,698 of record NC_054378.1, read on the forward strand.
CAAAACTTTTATAAACATAGAGATTTTTACATTTCTGAAAATCGCCTAAAAATGTTGAAGTATGCCACATTTATCTCACACAATGTTTTACGTACAAAGAAAAATCACCCCAAATATGGACATCAGAGGTCTACTGAATAGTTTGATGCCCAATATGTATAGATTTACCAAAGTATATGGTGTGTACGGCCGCAAATGAAAAATGTGCATATGAATTTTCACACTGGCCAACTAAGCTGCTGAAAAGAGAACCCCAACTGTGCGTTATGTGCCGTAAGACCCCCAAACTGTAAAAAGACCCCAGAAAACCATATATTTTTGGAAAGCATATATTCTGACGGATCAATCTAAGTAAAATAATATACCAAAGCACCAAACAGCAAAACTATACTAAAGATACATAAGGAACAATAATCCAGGGATAAAATTGCAATAAAACCACAAAAATTGTGCAAATCAATGAAATAACAAAATAACTGCACCGACAGCATAATTAGTGGCCGAAATCGATTATCCAATAGTCACGCTGCTGAAATAAACAGTTTTTATGGGTAAAAAAAACACAAATTGGTGAAATGAAAAAGTAAAAAAAATAAAATGTGTATACATGTGTGTACACTTCCAAGAATTGTGTGACAGTGTATAAGTGTGTATAAGTGTGTATATAAGTCCATATAAGTGTATATAAATGCATATAAGTGCATATAAGTGGAAAATGAAAAATTAAAAAAAACGTTTTTTTTTTTTTTTTTTTTACTACTAAAATATGTGTGTATGTGTGTATAAGGTAGGTAGGTGTATGCAAGTGTGTAAAATAAAGGGCACTTACCGTTTTTGGCTGATCTAAGAGCTGGAGAAGAGAGATCTGCAGAGTTACAGCAAGCAGGAAGTGTGTGGGCGTCGCTGGAACACGAGGTGAGCAGGAGGAAGCAGAGCAGCAAGGCAGACACGCGATTTGCTGTGTCTGCCTCTTTTAGGTCGGCCCTGCGACAATCCAGTCGCAGGACCGACATGACAGCCCCCCAGCCTCGTTGCCCAGGGGGCTGTCAATGCTGCTAAACCTCTGCAGAGGCGGCTAAAGCCGCTGATGCAGAGTACAGCATGTAAAACTGCAAGCACGTACAATGTACGTGCTTGGCAGTTAAAGCCCTTGCCTGCCAGAACGTACGGTGTACGTGCTTGGCAGGCAAAGGGTTAAAGATGCATGTCTCTTTACATGCAAAACACAAACACTAAAAGTCACTAACTTTTTATTTAAATTGTTTTGATTCCTACACATTTGTTAATGCAATGGAAAATTTTAATAAAAAGTTTAGTAATGCGGCATGTATGCTCATTCAACTTTGCAAGCATATTTTCTGATTTTCAAAATTAGACTTTAGACTTTAACTGTTGCTTTACTGACTTGATCAATTGCTCAATCTTTGTAGTCTCCCGTCCTGCACCAAAGTTAGTAGTTAGTGTGGTATAAATTCCATTTTCTTACAAGCATGCAGATTCTCTACCACAACTAGTCCTAATTTTCCCTTTTCTCTTATATAATGTCAGAATGTTATCCACAGTATCTTTGAACTCTCCTCAGCAATCAGTTATGTACAATCATCAATTAGCACAAACAAACCATATATGAGCAAGCAATACTGAAGGCAATCCAGTCTTCAGAAAAATCTCCCGAACTTCCAGTCCAGACAGCAGGTCATCCATATCCTTATCTAGCTTGTTAAAGAGCTCATCGCATTTTGTTTTTTCTGCATGGGAGACGACCCACTAAAATTTAGAAAAAAAAATATATAAACAAGACAAATGTTGAATATAGCAGGCACTGTATAGATCATTCTAAAAGCACTAGTTAATAGTCTTTTTGTGATACAGCAGGCATTAAAAAGCAACTATTATTATATAAACACCAGAATCAACAACATTAAAGGTAAACAATACCTTCAAAAAGATTTCCTTGAAGGGGCTGTTCACCTGATATAGAAAGTGATATTCTGAGACAATTTGCTATTGGTTTTCATTTTTTATTTGGGGTTTTTGAGTTATTAGCCCTTTTTTCAGCAACTCTACAGTTTGCAATTTCAGCCATCTGGTTGCTAGGGTCCTAATTACCCTAGCAACCATGCACCGATTTGAATAAGAGACAGGAATATGAATAGGAGAGGCCTGAATAGAAAGATAAAAAAAGTAGCAATAACAATACATTTGTAGCCTTACAGAGCATTTGTTTTTAGATGGGGTCAGTGACCCCCCATTTGAAAGTTGGAAAGAGTCAGAAGAAGTAGGCAAATAATTCAAAAACTATAAAAAATAATGAAGAACAATTGAAAAGTTGCTTAGAATGAGTCATTCTATAACATTGTAACCGTTAACTTGAGGGAGGGGCACATGGGTCATATCTGTTGCTTTTGAATCTGAGCTGAATGCTGAGGATCAATTGCAAACTCACTGAACAGAAATGTACCATGTGGCCCCCCTTCAAGTCGCTGACTAGCTCAGAGTTATAGAGCTGAAAAGCAGGAAGTAGTGTTCTGGCTTGTATGTTACACATCCAGTCACTCCAGCCCTTATACATTACATTTTTGCCTAACCAACTATATTAGAAACACTTTTTATCTATTTACCCAGTTTGTATTTTCACACTGAACTGTTCCTTTAAAGGTGAACCACCTCTTTAATATATTAACTTTTCCTGTAAAGTATATGCTCATAAATCGTGCTTAGTGATATCATCAGTTATAACAGCTTAGTGATGTCATTTCTGACACATGACTCACTGAAACTTTGTACAGGTATGAGACCTGTTATCCAGAATGCTTGGGAACTGTGGTTTTCCAGAAAATGGATCTTTCTGTAATTTGGATCTTCATACCTTAAGTCTACTAGAAAATCATGTAAAATTATATAAACCCAATAGTCTGGTTTTGCTTCCAATAAGGATTAATTATATCTTAGTTTGGATCAAGTACAAGGTACTGTTTCATTGTTACAAAGAAAAAGGCAAAAATTTGGATTATTGGGATAAATGGAGATAAATGGAGATGATTCCATAATTCGAGCTTTCTGGATAATGGGTTTCTAGATAACGGATCCCATACTTTTATATGGTACTCAAACTCCTCAGTAACTTATAGTAGCCTTATATTTCACAATAGCAGGGGACTTATATATATATATATATACACACACACACACACACACACACACACACGGTTGAGTGTTGACAAGTTAGGCATGGGTTTCATATAAATATAACCTAGTACCACACTCCGTTTAAAGTTCAGTGATATCATTAAGCAGCACTCCCAAACCGTAAACTGGGAAAGCTGAGATTTTATAATTGCAGAAGCTAAGGAGAGTCATTTTGGCAAAGCCACAAGCATTATTTCATTAATTCTTCTACAAAAATATATTTAAAACTTTTCATCTATTGAGAAAACACAGGACTGGAGCTCAAGAACCACATTCTTTCCAAGTAATGAATTGCTTATTATTTAAAGTGAACGATCTGACCATATATTTCACACATTGATATATTTAGTGCAGTAGGTTTTAAAACAAAAATCCCTACCTGAGACACTGGTACCTTTGTAGGCATAATTCCAACTGGTGGCAGCGATTGCCGTGGCTCTTTTGAAGGTGGCATAGGTAAAGTAGGAATGACTGGTAAAGATGCAGAAGAAATGGGCATTTTCCTCTTAGATGGTGGTACCAGAGTAGGAGGTAATGACATAGGAACTGGCTCTCTCTCAAGAGCAGAGTATACAAGAAACATTGCCTAAAACATTAAAAGGTAAACCACATAATATTTAGCTATCTGAATATTAATCCGCAAAGAAGAATTTGCAATAATATCAGGTTTATAGTGGCCAAGAAAAAAATAAATGTAACTCTTATTACAGAACAAGTTAAATGTTTAAAAGTGCCCCTGAAACCTGAAATGAACATGCACCATTTAAAAGTGCACAAAAATGCATTATTGGCATTCCACAAAGCTTTACACTGATTAAAACTGTCTGTAAAAAGCAGTACAGAAGCAGCTGGCTGAGGAAGCCTTGGACCCCAAAGTAGAGACTTTTTTCATTAAAGAATTATTTTGCTTAGAATATACAGCATAATTAGGAGCTATAGTACAAGGCATTTTTGACAACACAGCACTGTTCATTCACGAATGCCAGTAGTAACATATACACAGTGGCTTTTGGTGCTGTTAGACTCCATCGGACAGTAACGGCAGACAAAATGTGCTAATGCCTTAAACATGATGTCTGTCTGTTTTTGTTAATTACATTCTATTGTAAAGTCCTGAATAAACAAACACAAAAGCCTACAATGATTAATTTAATAGCAGTTATCTTCCAGGCCACCCCTCCCAAAGCATGTGGAAAATGGGAGGTTAAATTTGTAACTTGACAATTGATTCCTGGGCTGTGCCAGTTCATATTTTATTTCCGTGAAAACTGCTTAGGCCTGGGAACATGGAGTGGAGTGCAGCAGAATGATAAACCATTAAAAAATGTTTAGCACACAGTAATACTCAGATGATGTACTTACAACAGCAAACTCATCTCTGTCTAATAAACCATCGTGGTCGATATCACTTAACTCCCAAACCTGAAAATAAAAAAGAAAATTTCATGGCTGCAGAAGAATCTAGATGGAAAATAGAGGGAAGTGAAGTGTCAGAAACAGTACTTACTCTTCCTAGAATATCCACAGAAAGCTTTGAATTAAGCAACACGGGTTTAACTTTATCACCGGACAGGAATCCATTCACTGGGTTTAAACTGTCAAATATGACATTGTATTTGGCCTTTTCGTCTGGCTGTCATACACAAATAAAAAATAAAATAAAAATAGTTAATAAACATAGTCAAACACATGGCTGTATTTTTGACCATTCATCCATACAAAATCTCTCCAGTTCATCTAAATTTGATGGCTGCTGAGCATGGACAGCCTACTTCAAATCATCCCATAGATTTTCAATTATATTCAAGTCAGGTGACTGTGACAGCCATTCCAGAATATTGTACTTCTCCCTCTGCATAAATGCCTTTGTAGATTTTGAAGTGTGTTTAGGGTCATTGTCTTATTGGAATATCCAACCCCTGCGTAACTTCAACTTTGTGACTGATCCTTGAACATTATCCTGAAGAATTTGTTGATATTGGGTTGAATTCATCTGACCCTCGACTTTAACAAGGGCCCCAGTCCCTGAACTAGCCACACAGCCCCACAGAATGATGGAAACTCCACCAAATTTGACAGTAGGTAGCAGGTGTTTTTCTTGGAATGCAGTGTTCTTCTTCCGCCATGCAAAGCGCCTTTTGTTATGACCAAATAACTACATTTTTGTCTCATCAGTCCAAAGCACTTTGTTCCAAAATGACTGAGGCTTGTCTAAATGAGCTTTTGCATACAACAAGCGACTCTGTTTGTGGCGTTAATGCATAAAGGGCTTCTTTCTCATCACCCTGCCATACAGATGTTCTTTGTGCAAATTGCGCTAAATTGTAGAACGATGTACAGATACACCATCTGCAGCAAGATGTTTTTGCAGGTCTTTGGAGGTGATCTTTGGGTTGTTTATAACGATTCTCACAATCCTCCACATATGCCGCTCCTGTATTTTTCTTGGCCTGCCAGACCTGGCATTTAAAGCAACTGTGCCTACGGTCTTCCATTTCCTGACTACATGCCTTACAGTTGAAACTGACAGTTTAAACCTTTGATATAGCTTTTTGTAGCATTCCCCTAAACCATGAAACTTAATTTGTTTTCAGATCCTTTGAGAGTTGCTTTGAGGATCCCATGCTGTCACTCAGAGGAGAGTTAAACAGAAGCACAACTTGGCCAGCTTAAATACCTTTTCTCATGATTGGAAACACCTGCCTATCAAGTTCAAGGCTTAACGAGCTAATCCAACCAATTTGGTGTTGCCAGTAATCAGTATTGAGCAGTTATAAGCATTCAAATTAGCAAAATTACAAGGGTGCCCAAATCTTTGCACAGCCAGATTTTCACATTTGATTTAATTTCATATAACTGAATACTGCTTGACTAAAAATCTTTGCTCAGAAAACAGCCCAGTACTCAGATGTTCAGGACATGCTCTACCACAGAATTAAACTTACCTTGACAGCCCATGGTAGGTCTGTAGTTAATGCAGTTCCAACCAAGGGTGGGCTTCCAGCATCATGCTAAAAGAAATGGGAGCTGGATTCAATGACATTATTAAGAGTATATATGAACAGTGTGTATATACCATAAATGAAAGGATTACACAAAATTATTAGGTAGAAAAATGTTCTGAATTTCTGATTTTAGGCTGGAGGTGTATATATACACAGGGAACATCAGAATAATTTTTAAATGATGATATATACTGTGGACTAAAATGATCCTATTAAAAACAAGCAATGCACTTTTACAACCTGTAAGTACAAATCCGTGCTGTGCATTGGTACTTACAAATGCTACTATGTAATATAATTTTGGGGAATATTAAAACATGGAAATTATTATTAGATTACATAGTTAAATTGGGTTGCAAAAAGACAAAGTCCAACCCCTCCAAATGAAAACCCAGCACCAATACACACACCCCTCCCTACTTTCACATAAATTCTATATACCCATACTAACTATAGAGTTTAGTATCACAATAGCCTTCAATATTATATATTAAGGCATTAACTGAATCAGCCATCACAACATCACCCGGCAGTGCATTTCACAACCTCACTGTCCTGACTGTGAAGAACCCCCTACGTTGCTTCAAATGAAAGTTCTTTTCTTCTAGTCTGAAGGGGTGGCCTCTGGTACGGTGATCCTCTTTATGGGTAAAAAGGTTCCCTGCTATATGTCTATAATGTCCTCTAATATATTTGTAAAGAGTAATCATATCCCCTTGCAAGCGCCTTTTTTCCAGAGAAAACAACCCCAACCCCTACCCTCATAATTTAAGTCTTCCATCCCTCTAACCAATTTAGTTGCACGTCTCTGCACTCTCTCCAGCTCATTTATATCCCTCTTAAGGACTGTAGTCCAAAACTGCACTGCATACTCCAGATGAGGCCTCACCAGGGACCTATAAAGAGGCATAATTATGTTTTCATCCCTTGAGTTAATGCCCTTTTTTATGCAAGACAGAACTTTATTTGCTTTAGTAGCAACAGAATGACACTGCCCAGAATTAGACAACATGTTATCTACAAAAACCCCTAGATCCTTCTCATTTAAGGAAACTCCCAACACACTGCCATTTAGTGTATAACTTGCATACATACATTAACATATACTTAAATGTAAAATATACACCTACAAATCTGGGAGGGGGAACCACAGCTTTAAGACTATTAAGGGAGACTTCCATTCCATTCTGTGCACATGCCACCAGCTGCAGAGCTACAAAAAACTCCTGGGATATACAAATGTGGGAGACAAGAAGAAATAGAAGAAAAAACAGATTACTACCATTGCAAAATCTCAACATTCAAAATAATTGGCAAAATGGGTTCATTAACAAAAATATTTATATCAAATCAATGATTATTAATACAAAACACATTTACTGTATTTAGAAACTCAAAACAGGATTCAAGGAAGGATATTATGCCATACTCCATAATGAACAAGGACACAGGGTTTCCTCTCTCCTACAGCATAATGTGTTGGAGGTTAATATTGCATGACAGTATAGGCCATATTAGTGAGCAATTTACGTACAGAGCCAACACAGTTGCTAGGGATGTATCAGGTGCAGATCTGAGTGAAGGGCCTGGCTGGCAGATGGGAGGCTTTAAAGGAAAAGTAACTCCAAAAAATGAAGGTTTTTTAAATGAATGACAAGGTAATGTAATGATGCAATGCAATGGTAAAAATGGTGTGTTTGCTTTAGAACAGTAATCCCCAACCAGTAGCTCGTGAGCAACATGTTGCTCACCCACCTCTTGAATGTTGCTCCCTGTGGCCTCAAAGCAGGTGCTTGTTTTGGAATTCCAGGCTTGGAGGCAAGTTTTTGTTGCATAAAAACCAGATGTACTGCCAAACAGAGCCTACTGTAGGCTGCTGGTCCACATGGGGGCTATTAAATAGCCAATCACAGCCCTAAATTGGCACCACCAGGGACATTTTTCATTCTTGTGTCGCTCCCCAACTCTTTATACATTTGAATGTGGCTCATGGGTAAAAAAAAGGTTGGGGACCCCTGCTTTAGAAACACTACTATAGCTTATATAAACAAGCTGCTGTGTAGTCATGGGGCAGCCATTCAAGCTGGATAGCAGATAACAGATAAGCTCTGTAGCATACAATGGGTTCCATCAGAACTTATCTGTTATCTACCTATGCTTTGCGAAAATGCTCTCTGCACACACATTCATCTTATATGGAGGCACATCTTACAGAAGAGGAGACATTTTAAAAACAGGAAGAATGGCATATAATCATGGGAGTGCGGGAGGACAGATACATATAGTATGGTCAACGGTCCATAGAATACCATATTTTAGTAAATTTGTCATGATAATCTCTTCTCAAGTAGGTTACTCTATCATTTTCGCTTCCTCAGTGATGACAACTACTTAACATTTCCGTTTTTTACTAAGCCGGATAGCACTTACAAGGTAGGTAATTTACCTGTTTATTTAAATAGCCTTTGCTATCTGTATCTGCCAAATCCCAAATCTGCAGAAACAGGAAAAATGTGTCAGAATCAGATCGACCAAATTCAACACTCCCCACAAAAAAAAACTATAATTCACAGCATAACTTCCCTTGAATATCCTTCCATTTGGATAATAAGATATGCATTATATGTATATACTTAAAAATAGTTTGTTACACAGTTAAATCGGGTTGAAAAAAAGACTAAGTACTGCACTACTTATTTACACAGTGATGTATGAATTTATCACTTTATCTATAGTGCTGAAAGTTTGTATATACCTAACAAGCTAAGGCCACGTTTCACAACAGACACCACCACACATAAAGTAAAGATAATTTAAGGGAACACACTGCCTTTTTATAAATATTTCTAAACAGGCTTTCAACAAACATAACCCGACTTATGAGCTGGCATGTGAAGGTTCTATAATTTTTCCATTTTTAAGTGGTATGAGCTGGCATGTGAAGGTTCTATAATTTTTCCATTTTTAAGTGGTAATGAGCCATGTGCATTTTTTTTACTACATCTGTAACAAATCACAAGGTTAAGCATTTGGTGACCTGTCTCTCCAAAAAGCCACTTTTAGTAATGGACTGTGAAATATGGCCGGTTTAAATAATTCAGCACCAATTAACAGCAGCTCTACAAACAGAAATTGTAAGTTTCTCCTGAAATATAGTACGGAATCTGTTATCCAGAATGCGCGGGACCTGGGGCTTTCTGGATAATGGATCTTTCCATAATATAGCTTTTCATACCTTAAGTCTATTATAAAATTATTTAAACATTAAGGCAAACCCAAAAGGCTGGTTTAATTAGGATAATTATATCTTCGTTTGGATCAAGTACAAGGTTCTGTTTTATTATTACAGAGAAAAAGGAAATAATTTTTAAAAATCTTTATGAATCAAATGAAATGGAGTCTATGGGAGATGGCCTTTCTGTAATCCATGCTTTCTGGATAACAGATCCCATACCTATACTTGTTTACTGCCCATAAGTAATTTTTATCCCAGCCAACACTCGCTAGGTTTACTAGTAACAATATCACACTAATTGGACAATTAGTTCATTACATGACACATAAAGAATTTTATAATAAACACACTAATCTGCATACACCACTCAACTAGGGTTGCCACCTTTTCTGGAAAAAAAATACCGGCCTTCCTACATATTTAGCTTTTTTTCCTATTAATAACAATGGGATCAACCATCATTTTTATTATTATTATTATTAACATGTATTTATATAGCGCCAACATATTGCGTAGCACTGTAAAGTAACTGTGATTATACAACTACATCACATGAATTACATACATAGAACATATGGAGTAACAAACATCACAATCAATACAGGTACAAAGAGGTGAGGAAGGCCCTATGCATAGGCATACAGTCTAAAGGGAAGGGAGTAAGACACAAGGTGTGGGAGTGGGCAAGATCGAAGTAAGTGGGTGAGAAATGTGGTGTTGTATGTGGTGTTGCGTTTGGTAGTTAAGCAGAGTGAGGGTAGGCTTCTCGAAAGAAGTGCGTTTTCAGAGATTTTTTGAAAGCAGAAAGGTTGGGAGAAAGTCAGACAGATCGTGGGAGAGCGTTCCAGAGGAGGGGTGCAGCCCTTCCAAAGTCTTGAATGCGAGCATGTGAGGAGGTAATGAGAGAAGAGTTGAGTAGCAGGTCAGTAGAGGAGCGAAGTAAGCGAGTGGGTGAGTATATAGAGATGAGTTCAGAGATTTAGGGTGGAGCAGAGTTGTGAAGTGCTTTGAAAGTCAGTGTCATTAATTTGAATTTGATTCTGAAAGGTAACGGAAGCCAGTGCAGGGATTGACAGAATGGCGAGGCAGAGGATGAGCGGTTGCTGAGGTGTATGAGCCTCGCAGCAGTGTTCATTATGGACTGGAGAGGTGACAGTCTCTGGAGGGGGAGGCCAATTAAAAGAGAGTTACAGTAGTCTAGACGCGATATGATGAGAGAGTGAATAAGAATTTTGGCAGCGTCTTGGGTGATAAATGATCGTATTTTGGATATGTTCCTTAGGTGGAAGTGACATGATTTAATAAGTGACTGGATATGAGGAGTGAATGACAGGGCAGAATCTAGGATAACCCCAAGGCACCGGGCCTGGGGAGAGGGGGTGATAGTGGAATTGTTAACTATGATGGATACTTCGGGGATGCTACTGGTGTTTCTTGGAGGAAAGAGAACCATTTCAGTTTTAGAGAGGTTTAATTTAAGGTAGCGTTGCGACATCCAGGTAGAGATAGCGGACAGGCAGGAGGAGACGCGAGTTAGGAGTTCTGGGTTGAGATCAGGAGATGAGAGATAGATTTGAGTATCGTCAGCATAGAGGTGGTAGTGGAAACCATACGAATTTATTAATTTGCCAAGGGAGGAAGTATAGAGGGAGAATAGTAATGGTCCCAGGACAGAGCCTTGAGGAACTCCAACAGAAAGAGGTAGGGAAGAAGATGATACTCCATTGTAGGAGACACTGAAGGAACGATTGGTGATGTAAGAAGAGAACCAGGACAGGTAACATTAATTAATTAATAACAATGGGATCAACCATAATTTTTACCGGCCAGTCCAGTAAACTACCGGCCAGGTGGCAACCCTACACTCAACAGAAAAAACTGTACACTCCATCTCCATTCAATATTCAGCAGAGCCTACACATACCTTCCCGAGCACCAGGTCAGCTAGGCCCGACCTCTTCAAGAAAAAAGCAGCATCTGAAGATAAAACTTTAGCAGAGCTTCCAGATTCCAACTGTGAAAGACAGCAAATTACAGCATGAGAACAATACACACTTGTCAATTAACAGAATTTATTTGTGCTCTACATTTCTATTTATCTATAGAAGGTTAAACAGAGATGAGCTTAAAAATGCATTTATTAAATCTCCTGACCAGCTGTTATCGGGATCCTGCTCCATCAGTTCACCTTAAAACTGATTTTTATGTAGTATGGATATTTTTCAGATGGTCTCCTCTGTCTTTATGTTTTTAATCATTTGCATAATTATTTCTGCAGCTTGACTTTTTATTTTGTATGTGGATACTACTAACCAAGATCCTATAAATGTAAACTAAGGATGACAAGGTGAAGATAAGTGATACAGTGATAAACAATTATTCAGCCCTAGTAAATGTGGTCCCATATTAATCACTATCTGTGCTTTAGACTAAAGTAGATAGCATTTTTCTTCTTTTTGGCTGACATCTCTAATTACTTGGACTTCTGTTGAAGAACCATGTATATAGGATTTAAACAATTAGAAGCTTACTATGGAATATATTTGCCACAGCTCAAATAAATAATCATTCTTAAAAAAATAATAGAACAAACCTGATGGAAGTATGTCTCGTATACTGCATTGTTGTTACTTGGTAACTGAAGGGGGGAAAAAAAAAAAAGATATTTAGGAATTTTCAATACACAAAACCAAGAACACAAAAAATAACAATAGTTAGCCATACACATGCTGATACAGGTCCCTTTATTAGGAAGGATTACAAGTTCTAGTGGGCAAGAACTACATTACTACTGTAACATGATGCATAGTCTGAAGGTTTACAACAGCATAACTTTTATCTTCAGACTCAGCGCACTATGGGCTGCTGTTGAAAAGCTACGCTAAGGGGTTACTGAAATCACCAAATCATTAGCAAGAAGCTTACAACCCTACAGGGTTAAAAATGGAAAACAGTAATGAATATGGAGAGCTACCGGGACATGTTTGAAGGCACATATCTTCACTGCTAAAACACTGTGGTGGCCTCAGGCTGGTACAGAAGACCAACACATAGGGGCAAATTTACTAAAGGGCGAAGTGACTAACGATGGCAAATTTTCACCAGCGTTGGTCACTTCGCCTTTAAGTAAATGTGATGTCATTTCGGTACTTCACCGATTTATTAATGGGCGCAAGCGTAACTTCGCTAGCGAAAGAGACTGACGGCGCTCATTTGCACTCAATCGCCAGGCGAAGTTGCGCTCTGGCGAAGGGACATAACTTCGCAAATTCACTAAGATGCGGATTTTACTGAACGTTACCTCTTGCGCCAGACTTGTCTTCAGCGAAGTGCAATAGAGTAGATAGGACTTCCTAAAAAAAATTCTAAGTCGCAAAAAATGCTATGGTGTTAATGGCACATCAACTATACACTGGGCACATGTGTAGGGCATTAGAACAACTCTATTTTCTTTGAAGAAGCTTGTGTAATGTAATGTTAGTGAATTAGCGTTGTCTGCGCTGCCTGCGAAGCAGTCAAATTTTTCGCCGTTTGGTAAATTTGCCCCATAATGTCTAGCCTTATTCTACAGAGTATAATTTTTTTTTATTGTACTGCTAATGGGAGTACAGAAACCCATTATCCAGAAAGGTCCGAATTACGGGAGGGCCATCTCCCATAGACTCCATTCATTGAGATAATTCAAATGTTTAAAAATGGTTTCCTTTTTCTCGGTAATAATAAAACAGTACCATGTACTTGAGCTAAACTAAAATATAATAAATCCTTACTGCACTCACCACAGAAACATCAATGTAACAATACATTACATATACTATTTGGCCAGCAGGCCGATGATAAATTGGATTGCCAGCATAAGGCTGCCACAAAAGGTACAGGTATGAGATCCGTTATCTGGAAACCTGTTATCCAGAAAGCTACAAATTACGGAAAGGGCGCCTCCCATAATCAAATAATCCAAATTTTTAAAAAAATATTTTATTTTTCTTTATAAAAAAAACCCAGTACCTTGTACATGGTCTAAGCTATAATAATCAATATTTAAAACCAGCGTATTGGGTTTATTTAATGTTTACATGATTTTCTAGTAGGCTTACTTTATTTAGATCCAAATTACAGAAAGCCTCAAGTCCCAAGCATTCTGGATAACGGGTCCCACACCTGTGTTCAGAAGAAACTCAGTTGATTTTATATAACAGATGATCTTTCTCACTTAGAGTGTGTCTTTAGCTCCTGTGACATTACATAACTCCCAACATTTGAAAAATGTAAAGAGGGACAAATACATCAGCCACGCGTAACGCGGCAACATTTTTGACCAAGCCTGTTTGTGGCCATGCCCATTTCTGGCCACACCCCTAATTACCATTTTACAAAATTTGGCAGGTTATGAAAGTTTGAACACAATTTTAAGAGTTTTAGGGCAATGTTTTATGTGTTTTAATCCTGTAAACCCTGTAAGCTGTGAGCCTTATCTTAAATAGTTACAATTGTTGCTTTGCTTATCTTAAATTGTTACAAATGTATAGAAGAGCAGTGGCTCAGTGTTCTGTGCTCTCTGCCAAAAAGCCTCTTATTTTAATTAAGTTTCAGAAACTTTGTATCTTTTTGTGGCATCAGTGCAGGAGATCACAATAAACTCTGGACTTTTCATTAGGAACATGGGACTGCAGGTAGGGTTTCCACCTTTTCTGGAAAAAAATACCGGCCTTCCTATATTTTCATGGTTTTTCCCTATAAATAACTGACATCAAGCAACATATTTACTGGCCAGTCCGGTAAAATACCGGCCAGGTGGCATCCCTAACTGCGGGCTGAACTTTCAACTAAATAAAAAATAAAAATTCAGTGAATGTGTCTTCTCATACAAAAGTAGGAGCTCAGTAACCAACAGATCATGAATCAAATAGTAAAATAATGCATTTAGAATATAAACAGAAAGGCTACAGCAAGTATCCCTGTTTTGTTCACTAAAGTATTCACGTAATGAGTTAAAATGAAAAAGACAATGCCCTTCACTATAGCTTTATCTGAGTTCTTACATTACTTCTATTCCCCTTGGTGCAAAATAGATACACAAACAAAATATTATACTGAGTGTTCCTTGTTCCTCATAATTTACAGATGTTTCCCCATCTATGACTTGATCACAAAGAGTCTATTGTCTGTATTTTAAACAATCCTGTGACAATGCAGCGTCCACAGAAACAGGCTGAACCTTGGGTTAGGGCTTGTCACATGCTGAGATCTGATACATGGATCGTAAAATAATACATTCTATACAGACTGGAATATTTACATGTCCTTGTGACAAAATATCTCCAACAAATAACCTTAACAGTGGCCATGTTGTTACAAGCTTCTCTGTCTCTGTATTAAACTTACTGATTATACACAAGGGATATCAAGTGAAAGAGTAAGTTGGATATAGAGTATCAGTATGAGAGTGAATAGTGAACTGGAGACACAGAATGACCATTGTACCTAGACCAGATGCTCCATTACTAGATAACATAACTGCAAGCAACTATGAAGCAAAACACTTTTTGGCACTGGGCGTGAATTCTCATGTTTACACCCTTATTATAGTGATACTGCCACGGGAAAACATGGTTGTTTTCTTTCAAAATGCCTCAGTTAATAGTGCTGATTCAGCAGACTTCTACTCTGAAATCCGTTTTTCAAAAGAGCAAACAGAATTTTGTATACTTAATTTTGAAATCTGACATGGGGCTAGACATATTGTCAGTTTCCCAGCTGCCCCCAGTAATGTGACTTTTACTATGATACACCAGTCACTCCCTTTACTGATGCACAGCAAGTTGGAGTGACGTCACACTCTCCCTTTCTCCCCAACAATGGGAAGGTAACCACATAACAGCTCCCTGGAAGCTATAAGAACAACACTCAATAGTAGAAATCCAATTCCCACTGTGACTCCTTTAGTTACATTAAGATGGAGAGACAAAAGCATTTCTGAAAGCAGTTCCATCATGAAGTGCTGTCTGTTTCTGATATCAGCCAGCTGCATACAAATCAATCACAAATGTTATTAATCACCATGAGTTACTGTCTAGGTATAAATGCCCCAAGTGTTAATGTATAAAGTTGGCCATACACGGGTCGATAAAATCAAAACAGATTGAGAAAAATTACATGATCAAACAAAATGGATAAGGAAGTATGCAATGTACAATCAGAACTATGCCTTCTTGTATGTGGATATACATTAGAAACGGAATAACCACAAACTTTTATAGGTACACACACACAACACAGTATTATAGTGCACATACAAAGATTAATAGAATACAGGGCGGGGGCAGCATAGACTCATCCAAGTTGGCAGGAATGGAAATATATAACATCCTTATTCAAATATTACTGGTACCTACCCCCTGTTGCAATAAAGAAGCATACATTAAGCTGTGGGAATAGAAATCTGAGATGAAAAAAGGGTGATGTTGGCTACAGTTTTAATGGTCAGGACACATAGGGGCACATTTACTAAGGCTCGAATATCGAGGGTTAATTAACCCTTGATATTTGACCATCGAAGTAAAATCCTTCGACTTTGAATATCGAAGTCGAAGGATTTACCGCAAATACTTTGATCGAACGATAAAAGGAAAAATCTTTCGATCGAACGATTAAATCCTTAGAATCGAACGATTCGAAGAATTCTAATCCATCGATCAAAAAAAGCTTAGAAAACCTATGGGGAAGGTACCCATAGGCTAACATTGATGCTCGGTAGGTTTAAAGTAGGTAGTCGAAGTTTTTTTAAAGAGACAGTACTTCGACTATCGAATGGTCGAATAGTCGAACGATTTTTAGTTTGAATCGTTCGATTCGAAGTCGTAGTCTAAGGTCTAAGTACCCAAAAAAACCTTCGAAATTCGAACTTTTTTTTACTTCGAATCACTTGACTTCACTGTAGAGAAGGAAAAAGGCCAGAAAGATACTCGTTCAATAGTTATAACATTTACAGTTAAAACTAGGCGGCCTCCCTTGGCAAGCTGATCAATACTGAAAGTATGCTTCCCATTAAACTGCTGTGCAACATTTCCTGCTGGCTCCCAACTGATTGGATATGAAGGCTGGAAATACTGGCCGTTCGAATCTCTAGAATGCATGTTATCTTTGGAAACAATATAAGCAAAGGACAGTTGAACATAAGACTAGAAATGCTTCTGCAGTGTTTTCCTAATCCACATACTCACAGGCATTAATACAATGTGTAATTTTCTTTATTTATATAAAGATTACATTTTTAGTCAAAAATAATAAAATGTCTCCTGCTACATGCAAGACCCCCTTAACTGTACCCCCTAATTAAAGGAGAACAAAACCCCCATCCTGAATTTTTAAAAGTTCTCCTGGCCATATTTGCCCCTCTCATGCCCCCCTTTGAACCCCATCAATGCAGGACCTGATTTCCACTGCACATGCTACTGGCTGGGGATAACTGTCCAGGTGTTAAAAAGGTCTGTCCCCAGAAGATGTACATTAACCCCAAATGATCATATAACAAACAAAAGTCTATTTCAATCTAATAAAGTCCGTTGTATGATATCCAACTAATTGGCTTGCAGGCTGAATGGATATGCACACTAAATTTTGCAAATGCTATACATCCTATTATTGCATATGCAACACACATACAATATACACACAATATACACAATTCAACACACGCACACACAAATATATGGACTTATTCTATATTATCTCTAAAATGTGTCACTGCCCAGTGTGAAAAGTGTTAGCTCTAATCACATTGTGCAATTATTGCTTTTATTCGTAATTTTATTGTATTATACACTGTTCTGTTTTGGTTTTTGCCAAAACGCTACTTGTATGAAGCTACTGTTGAAGCTTTTATCACACATTAGTTCACCCAGTATAATTCCAAAGAATAGTTTGCTTTTATGTTTTGCGGTCCCTAGAGACAAATCTTCTCATACATTCATCATATTGTTCTCATGAACTGGTGGGAGAAAAAGTACTGTAATTTGCAAATTTGACTCAATTACTGGAAATTTTGAGAAAACCACAAAATTAGCCAGGATTGCATTCTGAATTTTTCAGGACCTCTGCTTTACATAGGATTACCTATGGGGTAGGCACAATGGATATTTTGTCTCTAGTGATAAATCATGGCTAACAAGGTGCGACAGATATCCCTTGTTTCCTTCTCAACAGCTAAAATACAAATTGCTGGTGGGAAAACATACACCAGTTTTTTAAGTAGCCCACCACTTTGCTATTGTAGTTCCATTTGCATTTCAGTCAGTGGAAAGGAAACAAGGAGCGTTTTTTTCACCTTTGGTAGCAAAGGTTAATCATGGACAACAAAGTGTCCCATGTGCCATTGAACTCAGTATTAGAGGAATTAAAGATAGATTTGTTTCCAAAAGTTAAAATATCACATGTAGAACATGTTGCCTATGCATTAAAGGAGACATACAGGATAACTGAAAACCCCTCTAATCTTGTAGACAATAAAGAATAATATACAGTGCTGGCTTCACTTTGGACTATAAATTAACATTATCTTTAAAATTGTCCCCTTTATTGGAACTCCCTATAGATCTGCTATGGTCCCTGGTGGTATTTCAATTGAAGGGTAGGTGTGTCCTAAAGGTCCCTTGCTGGATGCACAGTAGGAAGGGGATGGCCAATCACTGGCACAGTTCCCTATCAGGAAGTGGAACAGATGGGCGGGACTAGTAAGGTTTTTGGAGAAATTTTAGGCACATTCATTGAAAAGCGTATAAAATGTTGGCACTTTCTTGTTTTTCGCACAACACATCTCCTTTTAAGAATTAGTGAGATATAAGGCAATGTAATACAGGTATGGAATCAGTTATCCAAAAAAGGGTTGGGTGACATAGGGGAGGGAGAAAGAGACAGAGGGGGAGAATGACAGAGTGGAGCAAACTTGGACTACGGGTAGGAAGATGACCCTTTGAGGTATGGCCACACAAGGAGATTCGGGGAGATTTTGTCGCCTGGCGACTAATCGCCTCGTCTTCTGAGCAACTATCTCCCCGAACTGCCTCAGCGTTTTTCCCCATAGTCACCTGCGCTAATGCACACACGGCGATGCGTTTTCTATAGTCGCCCACACTGAATAGGTGATCCAATTTTGTGTACATTACCCCATGTATTTTTCAGCACCTTGCTTTTTTACCGGAGTGCCGTCCTCCTGTTCGTGTATCATATGTTGGCAGTGGGGATGCTGCGGACTGAGCACCCGGGAACACAGGGGAGCAGCCAAGAGGTGGTGAGTTTGGAGCGGTCCTAATTGGTTTTATGGTGATTTTATTGTCTCACACCAAAGTAGACAAAAAAGCATGACACAAAATTGAATCACCTATTCAGTGTGCTGCAGTTTCTCAGTCCTTATTTTCAGTCTTCTTCAGCTGTCCCAAATAATTAGTTCAATGTCCAGATCCTTAGAGCAGTCCTTCAAGAGACCTGCCATAGTCTTTTGAGATGAGACTGTGACAGGACTTCGAAAAAAATGCTGACGTTTTAGCATTCCACCTGCATTCGGCACTTACCTGTGTCTGTGTATAGTCACAGAATGCTTGTCATGCTGAGCTCCCCTGTGGAGCATTTAAACTGAACACATCCTCTAGAGTCTATCCTGTCCACCCTCAGCCTCCACCTATTTTTATTCTCCCTATAGCCATGACTTTTGCTAATGGATATTTATATGGTTTTCTTTTCTGTTTGTTTTCCTACTTTCTTGTAAAACTTAAAAATTACATTACAACAAAAAAATGAACACATGGGGGTGGCATCATTTGTGTGTCATAAAATGATACGTGCCACACACTGCATCCGAAATGAACACAGCGGCATCAAATGGTCGGACCACACATTGGTGCACCTATTGCTTCTTTACTGGCAATATTGCCATTCCAACTACAGTAGAACCCCCATTTTAAGTTTTCCCTCATTTGACATTGTTTATTTGTGGCCCCTTCTGTATATTATGCATAATACATTTCCCTTACATTTTCCTGGATTTTACACCAATTTTTTCTGGTCCCCTGAAAAATGTAAAATGAGGGTTCTACTGTATGTAAAAGTAGTGTTTGGGGGGGGGGGTAATAGAAACAAGGTGCATGTGACCAAAATTATCTCTGCTACAGGTTCTTATGTTCCTCTATTATTCACATAATTCACCACCTCATACGCACCCACACTCTATATTCCCCTGTGCACAGTCATATCTTTATAGACGCAAAGCAAAAACCACCAACATTGCAACAACCACTTTTGTCCAGTAAGCCCAATTAAGTATTTGAAACATCACAATCCCTATTTACAAAAAGTTTTGATTTCAATTTAGTTTTAGAAATATTGACATACTCCAGTGTCATGCTGCTGAATTGTGCAATAATATGTTTATTGGACTGCAATGGGTAAACACACAATGACAAGCTAGGCAGCTGGTGAAGCAAAATAAGGGTAGGACTCCATGAGCGATTTTGTCGCGCTGCGACGCAAATAAGGTAAGCACGCTGCGTCTGCATCCGACAGTCGTGTCGCGTCGGATCAACGCTGTGACACCACGAGACAATTCTATCTCTTACCTTATTTTTGAAGCATGCGACAAATCACAGCGCATCGGATCGCGACAAAATCGATTGTGGAGTCCTACCCTAAAAGTAGTAGGCAAGATGGTATGAAACTGGCATAAAGCTGACATACATGTGCCAAGCAATGACCTGGGAAGCACACTAGGCCAGGATAAAGGTATTGCACTCAGCTGATCAGCCTGGTGATGCCCAGCTGTCTGTCATCCGCTACTTCCTCCACTGACTGTCAATACTCGAGCAAAATATTGCGCAACTCACCTTCAACAAGTGTCGCAAGCAACTTCCTCATTCAATTCCAGCCACTTTTTCCTCTCTAGTACTGGCGCTGAGAGCGTGAAAGATGCCGTACAGCAGTATTTGTGAAAAGCATCTGTGTTAGTGTCGCCCACATACTCTCTGTCACACTGAGTTCTCTATTAGCTCTATGAGTTTCAAACTCCACCTCTGAGCTTTCCACTGTCCCAATGAGGGGCTGGGTATGTTAAACACTGCTCCTGGTACATTCCATGGCACCCCTTCCATAGCACAACATAACTTTGCCCTGGATTAAGCATTACCTGCGTCCGGGGCAGTGAGGCCGCCATGCTGCTTCCGACCCGATCCGCCCATCATGCACTGAAAGAGGGGAGGGGAGAGTGTGAGAGCTAGTGGGAGGAGCTACTGCGAGGTAGAGACTGTGCCGGAGATGCTCCAATTTAAAAGGGGGGGAGCCCGAGTGCTAATGGGATGGGTCACTGGGAGGTGGCTTACTGACTCATGGGAGAAGTCTAATGAAAGTGGGATCACGGGGCGGGTGGAGACTCTGAGGGAATGTATAAATGTGGTTCTTCCAGCTGGGTTGGACTTGGAATGTGTTCCAAAATAAGCCACTGTAGGATAATGTGTGGGAAAAGGGGCTTTTATTGAAAGGCTGTGCTTAGCTATATAGTAAGAAAAACCATTCCTGTGCAATATTATGTATACGTTGCCTTGTGAGGTGTGCAAATCATATTTGTGGGACATATAGGAGACCTTATATCTTTATTTGGCCTTAAAGGAAAACTATACCCCCTCCAACAATGTAGGTCTCTATAAAAAGACATTGCACAAAACAGCTCATATTTAAAAACCCTGCTTCATGTAAATAAACCATTTTCATAATAATAATACTTTTCTAGTAGTAGTCTGTGCCATTGGGTAATCCTAAATAGAAAATTGCCATTTTAAACAATAAGGGTTGCCTCCTGGGATTGTACGATTCGCTGGCCAGAACAGGGCAGCGGAAACTCCTGCACTGGGCTGCCGAGCCCAGTCCACAAAAACGAGACGCGCTGAAAAATAAGCCCAATTTGGACACCAGCGTGCCCAAACTTGCTGCTGACCCCCACCTACCTGACCCACGAACCCTCCCCCCGACCCCACCCCCGGTCCTTGCTCCGGTCCAAAAAAGGCTGGGGACCGCTGATGTGAACTATCTGTTGCTTAAGTGTTCATTTTGGGGGTATAGTTTTCCTTTAAACCTGGGAAAGGAGTTGAAAACACAATGTATAAAATGAAAGAAACTTCAGGTTTATAACAGAAATCATGGACCCCCAGAAAACAATGTTAAGTGGGCCCTGCCCACCATAGGGCCCACTCCAGACCCCACAAACTCCCACACCAAAGTAAAAAAAACACACAAACATGAGCACTAAAAATACACTTGTGGCCAAGGTCCCCATACAAGGTACAAAAACTCGATTGGTGTCCAGGCCCCCCTTACAAGTTAAAGAACCCATTGGTGGTTGCAAGTTTCCCCCTCCTTACAAGTTAAAAAACTCGTTAGTAGCCACGGTCCACCCTACAAGTTAAAAAAAAATAATTGGTGGTCAGGGGAACAATTGAAGATTTAAAAAAAAATACAATAATGGCCTCGAGTTTAATTTAAAAAAAATATGTGTTCAGTGGAACTTATCATTCAGTGTGAGATCTTCCTTTCCTCAGTAATAGCAGCTTCTTCAATGGCTTCAGTAGCTAACTAATCCGGGAAGTGCACTAGCACCTCCGGGGCTAGGGTTGCCACCTTTTCTGGAAAAAAATACCCTATTAATAACATTTGTATCAACCATCATTTTTACCAGCCAGGCCGGTAAAATATTGACCATGTGACAACCCTATCCGGGCCCCTCTTTGCACTTGGAATCTACTAACTGGGCCATTACAACTGTCCACCTCTGCTCCCCTTATGGCAGGCCTGTGAGGCATACAAAGTTGACCGCAAAATATACATTTTTTTTGGAAAAGACACATTTAAAAAGGCTATGTATGTTTCTACTCTAATGTACTAAACTGCAAGTGCACTAAACTTAATTTTTAATTAGTAATCATCTAGACATCAAAGCTTGCACTTTACAGCATCTTATCCCCAACATATTGGTTGATACAAAATTAAAATATAAATGTGAATGCCAGGTATTTAAAGCCTAATTGCATAGGATTACCTTTAGCATGTAGGCAAGGTTGTATTTTCTCTATGGGCACCTGAGGGTCCATGCCTAGGGTGGCAGCTTTCAGTGTTGGACTGGGGGAGGTGGAGCCCATGGAAAAACAGAAGCAAAGAGCCCAACACACCGATTGCACTCTCCCCCCCCCCCAGCTAAGGGCCCACCACTCCAGTAAACCACCCTGCCCCAGATAATTACCGCTTCTACCAGCGATCAGTAGATTAATACCTGATGTATTCAAGACCATAGTGCGCCACTGCTTCATGCACCACACATCCTGCCATGTGCAGGACCAGACCCACTGGGTTTTCTCCAGGTGCCCTGGTGGGCATCCCAGTGTTGGACTAGGCCAGTGGGCCCTGCTGGGCAGAATTTTGTATCAAGAAGAACACAGACTCTTGGAAATATACTGTCCCCTAGTCTGAAAAGGATTAATGCCCCTAGCGAAACTTGGCTACATACAAAGGGGAGCTATAAATGTGGTTTGAAGAAGTGGATTACATGCAGATACATTTCTGTAACCAAGTCCTTTACTTCCACTACCACTATAAAAATTATGACATTAAACATAACATAACCTGTAATACTAGAAATGTAATTTATCTCTTTACCTGTGAAAAATGTAAAAAACAATATGTGGGCCAAACGAGTCGACAATTAAAAGATAGAATCATAGAACACATTCTCAACATTAATAATAAGGAATCACGAACAACAGTCGCTAGACACTTTGAGGAATGTTATAACAAGACTTCCTCTTTTTTGAGAGTTAAAGGCATAGATAGAGTAGTTCCCAACATAAGGGGTGGAAACATTCATTCTGAGTTACTGAGATGAGACCAAATGGATTTTTTTCATAGGCTCAAGACAGCCTCTTGGTCTAAATTTTGACTTTGATGTCTCCTGCTACGTATAATAGTCAATCCTTTACTCTTTTTATTTTTTTCCCTTTTTGACATGTTTATTTTGTATTGTGTACTCCTATGTATGTTCTAGTTACCTGGGATCCAATTAGCTTGTGTCTGACTCTCCAGATAACCATATGTGAAATGCTGTTTATAAACAATGCTAGGGCGCACCTAGGCCCACACCCCCATTGAGGCATATTGCAGGCAGAACAGCAGGGGGGTAGAAATCTGGAGGGGGGGGCAGGGGGCACCAGTAGATATACCACTTGTGTGTGACTTCCCATGTAGCAAATAGGACACAGCAGGATTATTAACATAATATTCTATGGAAGAATCAAGGAAAGCAATTTATTAAAAATTTTCCACAGTGAGAAGTGTAGTTAAAATTCCAGTTCTGCCATGCAATAAACATTGTACAGGAATAATCAAGCACAAGTGAAAATGTAATACAATCTTTAACAATGCAATAAAATCACTCAAATAAAGCAAATTAGTAATTATACTAGCTATCATGGTAGTCTGTTGTTACACTTGCCAAACTGTTTATGTGGGCTGAGTGTCTAAAAGCCCTCCCCCAAGCAAAAGTGTGTGTTAGTTTAATTGTAAGTGTGTGCTAGTATAAAAGGTGTGTTTGTGTAATTCACTTACCTGGTGCAGAGGGCTGCAGTGGTTATTAATAATAAATTAATAATGTAGCTATAGCAGGAACTTAGAACCTATCTTAGAAACTGACTGTTCCTGCCCTAGGCACAGGCGCTCATGTGCATGTATGGTGAATACACCCATGCCAGGTTGCTAGCCAAAATTAAAACTGACTGCTAACTGCTCTAAATAAAGCTAAATAAGTCAAATACCATAAAGGTATTAAAGGGATTGTGTCATGATTTTAATGGTGTAGTTTTTATTTCTAAATTACACTGTTTACACTGCAAATAATACACTCTACAATATAAAATTGAAAAAAACCCAATATGACAATATTATTTTTTTGTAATATTGGTGTGTAGGCAGCCATCTCAGGTCATTTTGCGTGGTCATGTGCTTTTAGAAAGAGCCAGCACTTTATGATGTAACTGCTTTCTGACAGGCTGTTGTTTTTCCTACTCAATGTAACTGAATGTGTCTCAGTGGGACCTGGATTTTACTATTGAGTGCTTTTTTTAGATCTACCAGGCAGCTGCTATCTTGTGTTAGAGAGCTGCAATCTGGTTACCTTCCCATTGTTCTTTTGTAAAAGTAAAATAAAAGAGGGTATGATAAACCTAGTGAGATTTTTGTGTTTGAGAAAAGAATGTATCAATATCTGGTTGGATGGAAGTAGTTGCAATTCTCAGTGAATTCTCAAGGTGCTCATCAGATAATTTGGTTCTAATTTTACTCTTAGTGTGTTCATTCTTGAAAATAGTTGCTCACAAATGTAGGCGCTGCATATATCCCTAGCATAGAGGCCGATGCCACTGAAGAATGCTTACCTGCCTTTGTAAGTAACTGAATGCTCACTTGTTAACTAATTTTTCTGCTCTAGGAAGCCACACACCGCACACCCCATGTAAAATTTACAAAATCACACATACACACAATTTGCGACCGCATACAAGCTCTCTGTGCGCGACATTGCAACATGACATTTCCTGGATTGGTGGAAGTTCAAGCTGGGCCGCATTCATATCCATCCTGGGCCGCATGCGGCCCTCGGGCTGCGGGTTGGACACCCCTACATTATAGTGAAACTCAACATAATGATGAACTTTCCCTTTAAGCACTTAAGAAGGCTGCTGTAAATTTAAAACAATTGTATAACCGGAACAGCAAAAGTTGCTGCATCAGCTCTTATGGTAGTATTATGCTGTAATGTGCAGCTGCTTAAAATCTCATGGGAGCTTCCTCACTCCAACATGCCCTGTTCCATCCACTAGAAGCCTCTGCACTGGGTTGGAGAGTAAAATATCTCAGAAATCGTTTTCATATTCTGCTTTTGTAAAATGTGCAGAATTGCGAAGTATCAACAATCAACACAATGTATAAACGCATTATTAATTTATACATATTATTACTGTGTGTGCTGACAATACAATCTTGGTTACTGGATGTTGTTCTGTACATTTTACATTTTTGCTGTGATTTATCACTTCCTGACTGTGTCAAACCAGAGCTTCAGGAAAGGGAGGAAGACCTTTTATCCTGTTATCCTGTTATAGACCTCTCTTTACATTTTCTCTTACATTATTTTATTTCGCTGTTGATTTTATACAATTGTCATGGCCAAAATTGCTTGATTGTTTTTTAATACTCCACTTACCGGGTATACCAGTATCATTCTCCTGACATCAGATGCCCTGTATCAGACACTTATATCAGTATCATTCTCCTGCATCAGCTGCCCTGTATCAGACAAACAGGGTTTAACCCGTAGCAACCACATTGGTGCTTAAATTATTATTCCTGCAGCAGAATAATCAAAGCTGATTGAGGCTGCTATGGGTTAGTGTCTGTACAGATGCAGAACTGACCAGTATTAGTAGAGAATATAAATTGTTTTGTCATTTATCCCTCAAATGCCTGTTGCTCACATGGGGCAGCGATATGCAGTCCCTTTTTCATTAATATGATATTGTACTAAGAAAAAAAAGACGAGAATGTTTGAAATCTTATTATCCAACAGACCCTGTGAATATTCTGTCATATAAATAGTACAGATATAATAGAGTGAATCATGTCTTCCAGTAATTTGTGCATAATTTATCAACATGGCATACTCTTATATTTATTTCATTTATGGGAAATGCAGTATGTAGCTTCCAGGTAAATCCATATTATCAAAGATCCAGTCTTGGTTTGCATCTTTTAAGCATAAACAATGTGGTCTGAAGAATCTGTGTATGCATCTGTGTATGCAATATTTAATACAGTTGAGAAGTCATGGAGGAAAAGAATACTTAAAGGGATGCTATCAGTGATACATGTTGTGTTATTACCACTAATGATGAACCACTCGTGTGACCACCCACCCAGTTGCGTGCACAGAGAGTTTATGCACATGGCCAAAAAAGACTTGTTGAAAGTGAGTTGAAACTGTCAGTTATGCTGGCGATGGGTTCTAGCTTTTTATCCAACTGTGCAATTTAAGGGTGTTTATGTGTATGCAAATGTGATGTTCCTTCCCGCCCCCGCCCCCCCGGTATATGTTGCTTCTATTTTACTAACCTGTGATAATTTGCATGACTCTGGTATTTCAAATAAAATTCTGTTCTGATTGCTACAGCTGCAATGACACTAGAATGGAATTGGAATGTTTCCTTGAAGGGGACCAGCCACCTAAAATAATTCCAAATTATTCCAAGTTTCCTTTGGTCTGGGAATTTATAAGTATAGTGAGCAGGCAGGTGCCATTTTGTGGACAATGTTATTAGGGCAAGACTTGTATCAGCTCAAAATCTTGTTTGTGCACCAGAATAAGAGATCTGATATCCATCGCCATGTACTGGGTACACAATTAAATGGTGAAGAGAGAGGGGAAATGTGGGGAGTGCAGTGACATCTAGTAAGTGCTGAATGGAAAGTGAAAGTAATTGCCTGGCCCGCCTCTATGCCTTAGGCAGGTAACATTTGATTGACAGCTGAAATTTTTAAATGTGTTTACAACGGTTAAGAATGCTTTAATAAAAAAAATAATTTGTATTTCATGTTTTGTTTGAAAACTGCTTTTATTATACAGCTTTTTATGTCTGGGTGACAAGTTCACTTTCATAAGTGATTTGCACTATTTGATTTTTTGCACATTGCATTACTTTAGTAAATTTACATAAATATTCTGGTGCAATAAGCCATCATGGCCATTAAGCAATTATGCAATAATGAAAGTAAACTGTTAAAGTTAAAATGTTTAAAGGAACAGTTCAGTGTAAAAATAAAAACTGGGTAAATAAATAGAAATAAAAAATGTTTCTAATATAGTTAGTTAGCCAAAAATGTAATATATAAAGGCCGGAGTGACTAGATGTCTAACATATTAGCCAGAACACTACTTCCTGCTTTTCAGCTCTCTAACGCTGAGTTAGTCAGCAACTTGAAGGGAGGCCACATGGGACATAACTTTTCAGTGAGTTTGCAATTGATCCTCAGCATGCAGCTCAGATTAAAAAGCAAACAGTTATGACCCATGTGCCCCCCCCCTCAAGTCACTGATAACCAATCAGTGGAAACCAAGAGAGCTGCAAAGCAGGAAGTAGGGCTCTGGCTATTATGTTAGACATCCAGTCACTCCAGCCTTTATACAGTATATTACATTTTTGACTAACTATATTGAAACATTTTGCACATCCTATCTATTTACCAAGTTTTATTTTTACACTGAAACCCTAATCACGTTCGGTTTCCCATTTTTACACTGAACAATTCCTTTAATGATGAATGAGAATGAATGATGAATGAGACTAGAATGCAAGTTTTGTTTCATCTTCATTGGCAAAATAATAAATAGACACATTCTGGGTTACAAAAAACAAACATTATTTCATCAAGTATAAATTTAAAAAATGACACATTGCACACATTATTATTATTATTATTTTTAACATGTATTTTTAGAGCGCCAACATATTGCGCAGCGCTGTAAAATAAATGTGCTTATACAAAGAAATCATATGAATTACATAGATAAAACATACAGGGGCAAATTCACTGAGCAACGAAAATACGCTACCGAAGCCTTCGCCGAACTTCGCCAGGCGCCCGCTAATTCACTTAAATCCGAAGTTGCGATCAGGGAGGTGAAAGGTAGCGAAGTTGCGCTAGCGTTAATTCGTCAAGCAAAGCGAAGTTACGCTAGTGATGCCTAATTTGCATACGGTGCCAAGTTAAAGTACAATGGACATATATGTAGCAGCAAATACATTACACTAAACAAGCCTGGGAAAGCTTCATAAAATAAAATAGAGTTGTTATTTTGCCCTATACATGTGCCGACTGTATAGTTATGTGCCATATGTTAGGAAATGTAAGGGGGAAGGAGGGTGCCCCCAAAAAAATGTACAATCTTTTTCAGCCTATCACCCTTAAAAAAGTAAAAAACACCAGCGTTTTTTGGGACTTAGAAAAAATTTCTACTTTTTTTGAAGCAAGCCCTATCTACTCTATTGCACTTCGCCTGGTTTGAGGTGGCGAAGGCAAGTCTGGCGCAAGAGGTAACGTTTAGTAAAATCCGCAAGTTAGTGAATTAGCGTAGTTACATCCCTTCCCCATAGCACAACTTCACCTGGCATAAGGGTGCGAAGTAGCGCTAAAGTAGGTCCACTTCGCTAGCAAGTTTACGACAGCACCCGTTAGTAAATCGTCAAAGTAAAAAATGACGTCATGCTGGTGAATTTGCGCTAGCGTTAGCCGCTTCGCACTTTAGTGAATTTGCCCCACAGAGTTACATACATAACAACCCGTACAGGTACAAAAGGTGAGGAAGGACCAGTGCAAGAGAGCTAACAATCTAAAAGGGAAGGGAATGAGACACAAGGTGACACATCTGCAGATATTGAAGATGTATAGAACGATAAGTGATAAAAATTAATGATAAAATAAAATTGTAAGCCTCAAGAACAATAGGTTTTTAGCTGCTGGGGTCATCGATACCATTTCAAAGCAGGATAGAGGCAAATATTAAAAATATTAAGAGGGCAAATATTAAAAAAGTAAAGACTACTTTGGACTTGAGGTAGATGACAGGCTCATGTTGGTGTGAATAACAATTACTAGGTCTCAGAGTGCTTTTTATATGATCTAGGCAGGAATCATAAGATGACTTGCATATGCAAATTATTAAAATCACAAAAATATTGTAAATTTTCAGTTATGTGATAATTAAATGTCATATGATAATTAGGTACAATCCTAGGCTTGAGGCCAGGTTTTCAAGGAAATAATTCAAGGAAATAGAATTAACATTACAATTAAAATTCATTGGTTCAGGAAAAACATATCTGAAGGTTACTGTACCCTGGAAGTTGTTATGTGCATTTGCTCATTCAAGTGAGGATTGCCTCACTATTGCTCATTACAGCAACCAGTTAAATACAATTAACAGATACTGGTTGTCATACTTTCATGAAAAATGGTAGGATGTTTACTTAGCTATAACTGCAGCACATAGATACAGTAATCACTTTTTTATTTTGGATTTAGCAAGGAAAACGAAAAAAAACAAAAAACTATTTTATTGGTTTTAAAAATGATTATTGTTATAAATCGTTAATGCCTTATGTGAGTATAAATGGGCACACACACATAAACAGATATTGTCAGTTTGTTTATATAGTGTTTATTCCCAAAGCTATCCCAATAAAAATTAGTTCACAGTGAATTTTTCATTAGGACGGTTTACATCTTGACTAGGTACTAATTGTATAAGCCTGCTTAGGCCCCTGCCATCCAGTCCTAACCAGCCAAGTAAATGATTAGGGTCTATTTTCAACTTCACAAAACTTATGAATATTTCATGTGGTAAATAAAGGGCTCATACATACCCCCCTGTGCTGGATCTTACATGTAGGGGAACACAGGCATATACTGTACATAGCCTAGTCTCCCAAGATTTTATTCAATGTGCTAAAGGATACCGTTGAACACAAGTAGAAGTTCTAGACCTGCATTTAACATTTCCCTGCAGGGGAATGCATGAGTAAAAGTGAATGCAGGATTAATTATATTATTTTTGTGTATGTGTGTGTGAATTGCGAGATTGCTATGGTAATTACAAAAAATGGACATATATGGTTTTAATAAATAATTGCATAATTACTTAAATTAAAAAAGTCTTAAAATACAAAAAATGGATCATTAGCTTACTGGTAAAATTGAGTTAACTGCCTCTGTACATGGTGTAATCAAATAAAACTCCACCTGTTCCAGTTCTACAGGATCCAGTTAATTTATTCTTTGTTTATGCCTATGCTCTTACTCCAAGAAGTAAAGCTAAATATATAAATATTAAAGTCTGTATTAGTTTTTTTCTAAGGCCACTGTACATTGTCCAATGGAAATATATAGTGGTTATTTATCAAGATATAAATCCAACTTCAAGTGCATTTGTGAACTTGCTACAACATATTATAATTCATCCTTAGCTGCTGTATTGGCTTCCTCCTTAGCTGCTGCATTGGCTTCCTCCTTTGTTTCAGCTTCTGGTTGTATATTGTTTTCTGTTGCTTTTTCTGCATGTTGAGGTTCTTGTTTTATTTTGGGTATTTCTGCTTTATTATCTTTTTTGAGTTTTCCCATTTTTTCTATATTTTTTAGCAAACCTTTCCACTTTGGTGCTTTCCCCTCCTTTTCCTCTTGTGCCTCCTTTGCCTCTTTTTCTGCATCCAGTTTTTCTTTCATCTTCATTTCTGGATCCTTTTTTTGTTTAAATTAAAACATAAAAGAAATTATCCCTGTTCTAAAAAACATTAATGTTTTACATAAAACTGTAATATAATGATCATCCAGACAGATAGGGGGTCATTCATAAACACTGGGCAAATTTGCCCCTGGCAGTAACCCTTGGCAACCAACCAATCAAATGCATTCATTGTTTAACCAGCAGCTGGCCGAAAAAAGCTAGTCACTGCTTGGTTACTGCCCATGGGCAAATTTTCCAGTGTTTATAAATGAGGTCCATAGTGTACAGTACATGTAATAAACCAGCAGAAATTAATGCCTAACTTTAATAAGAAGAATTTGGGAATGTCATTGCATGTATACTGTTGCACAAATAGTTACTACATTTTACAGAAAACTGTAAAAAAACGATATAGATGATATACAAGAATATCAAGAAAAAATAAATTTGCACATTCACAAAGTAAATGGTCCAAATAAAGAACTGTTCGACACACAGTCTTTGTAACTTTGTAGAAATATGGAATCCGTTATCCAGAATGCTTGGACCAAGGCTTTCTGGATCTGTAATTTGAAACACCATTTCATAAGTCTACTAAAAACTATTTAAAGCGTAAATACACCTAATTGGATTGTTTAGCCAGAATTATGGATTCATGCAGTTTCAACTGTTTCAAGTACATGGTAGTGTTTTTTATTACAGAGAAAAAGGAAATAATTTAAACATTTTTGAATTATAAACTTTGATACAGACTTTTGGAGTGTGTGTGTGTTGGATGATAGGTAGCTCTATAAAATACATGTTGCTGATTAATCATTTATAATATAATTTTAATCTGAACCCACCCCCAAAGAAAGAATATGATTACAAAGATACAGTTCCTGTCTAGAAACATAGACACATTTATACAAAAGATACTGCTACCCCAGTAGGGTTATAGGGAGGGTGATAATGCTGAACTGAAATACATTACAGGAAATGTAAACAAAATGTTGCCTAATAAAAGAAAGAAAGTTTAATACTAAGCATACTTTCAATATACATTCATTATAAAATTTCCAAATCAATACATTGGGGGTGCCTAACATAATTAAAGTTTATATTTTTTAAACAGAATACATATACAGTTGCAACTTTTGGAAAAAATTAAGACAAATGTCACACACGGCACAACATTCCTCTGGTGAGCTAGAATGCGTCAATATGGTCAACTACCACTCCATGTGTGTAGGCAGTGACAGAAATGGCACCAGGTAGATCTCCAGAAAACCCCTAAGTGCATCTGATACAAATCATATTCATGCACATTACTTTACACATGGGCAATAGTAGGCCTTATCAGTATGTTTGCAGTGGCGGACAAAACTAAATGTGCATCGGTCACATGGTATTAAAAGAATGTATATATATGGGCCTTACCTTTGTAATGCCCCATGTCTCATTTCCAATCTGCTCAGCGAATGTTTCATTATTTGTTATAAGGAAATTATCAAAGATTGTGCCTGATTTTACCTGTAGAAATAAAATGGATATGAATAACATATATAAAACGTACATGAAGTGTTTAAGTGCATCATGTTAAAAGGGAGACAGGGTGGTAGTTAGAGAGACGTGGTTAGTATATAGTGCTAGTAATATACACAGTACTGAAAATTATTTTAGTGTAATATATAATATAAACAAGTGAATATTGGTAGTAGTAGAGTCATGACTGCTGTTTCTTAGCATGGAGTTGTGCCCAAGGCTGCTGCAGATCGCATCCTGCCCCTGCCCAGTGTTCGTGTACTCACACACGCACTCAAGCATGCAAACAAATAAGGGAGTTCAGTAATCCTCCAGGACCCTAAACTATTTATAGGCAGACAGAGGAGGCACCTGCCCATCAGTGTTATGCCCTAGGTATATGCCTCTTCTGTGTACCCCTTGCTGCGGCCCTGTCTGCTAGAAAAAAAGTTTGGTGATGTTCTGGAGAATGTGCAACCGGACATTTCATTATGACTGATGAGCTTTACTGAGAACTAAAGCTTAACTAAAGAAATAGGCTACAAATGTTGAACATTATGTTTTGGGCTTCTGTACCAGCCCAATACAATCACAGCCCTTTAGCAGTGAGGATTTGTGACCCAGAAATGGCCCTGAAGCTCTCCATCTTCTTTTCTGCTGATTTACTGCTGTTGTAACTTACTGAGCTTAGGGAAAGACTCAAGAATTACAGTGCACATAGAATATGCAGTAAATGTCAGAATAAAAGGCCGATTAGTAATTAATACAGATAAATACTACATGGCAGCACAGAAACCAGTGCAATTAGCGTAAGTATTTAATAATCAGGCTTGTAGTATCAGCTTCTATTACAGGTCAACCTAATTTTTTGTTTGATGATTTGTGATGACCCCTAAGCTTAGCTTCTCAAAAGCTGCTCAGTGCCCACTAAGCAAGTAAGGGTCACAGACACTTTCCAAGATGTTAACCCCCTCTGACAAGTTTGAAGTCCTGGATCATTGCTGCTATTGAGAAGCTGAAACGTTAGGCTAGTGTAATAAGCTCAGTATATCAAATATGGCATTTTTAGCCATATTCATTTTTAGAATCCAATTTCCCTTTAATGCACACAAAAAGTTTTTGTGTTCAATTGAGAATACAGATGTGTTGCAGTTGCTGTGGATGTCAGGTATTATTGTTCACACCTCCAACAATGGCATAGGTGTCTGCAACTGCCTTGGAAACTAATTAACCGATTTAACCTACATGATTAATTAATTATTTTTTTAAAAAAAACATAAAAAATATATAAACATAAAAAATAAACAGGCTATACACAACCTGAATTCTCTCTCTCTCTCTCTCTCTCTCTCTCTCTCTCTCTCTCTATATATATATAGTATACAATTTACACCAAGGGCAGCCCTAGGCATCCAGTGATCCAGTGCTGCCAGCACTTATCAGCCCATGTGAGGGCAAGTCCTTTCACCTAGAAGAGGGGTAATCCTTTGGATGCCAGGCCATCAGACAAGACTGTGCTGCCTTAACTCGGTATCAAACTTCCTCCTTCTTCCTCACTTCTTGTTTTAAGAGCCTTGTGGCCCCTGACAGCGAGAAAGTGTATGAGTGTGTGTGGCGGGGGGCCTAGGGTCTTGGTCAAGTGCAACCTATTTTTGCTAAATTCTGATATTAATGGAAAAATAACCACAGCACATTACTTTCTTACCTGCCACAAGTCCAGTCCAATAATGCCAATACTGTGATATCTATAGATGTTTGGGTCTGGCACATAATCCGGGTTATCAGTCTCAGGATGAATCCACTCACCTTGAAAGTTGGGATTGTCTATGATTTTTGGTTTCCAGATTCCCTACAAAACAAGATGTAGCTTAAGGGCAGAGATACACGTGGCGATTCCGTGGGATTTAGTCGCCCGGCGACAAATCGCCTCTTCTTCGGGTGATTAATTCCACCGAACTGCCTTCCCGTCGGCTAGAATCTAAATCGATGGGGGGATGGCACTCAGAACGCTTCGTTTTCCGAAGTCGGCCAAAGTTGTATTGCAAAAACATGTACAGGTGAGGGTTCAGTATAGGACAGGCCAGGGTGCAAAGTATGAAGTATGAAAAACATGGCAGTTGTATGCACTTTTCACCCTGCTCTTAGTGGTGTAGATGACCTTTCAGTTGACATGTTTTTGCCTTAGAAAACACCCCCAATAGTTTCCCATACTCTTTATACAGACCTTGCTCTGAATCTAGGCACAAGCTCACACTATACAGTATATATAGCAGCATACCACATAATAGTTAGCATGCACAATGCCGTTGCCATAGAAAATATGGCCTATTAAGATCAAAGATGGGGAGCTACATTACTTTGAGCAACTTTTAAAGCATATATCATTTGTGTTATAGCATTACTGAACCTCAGTGATGGTACAGTAAATTTAGTAAACATTTTTTAAAAATGAATTTATAGCTATAATATATTTTATGCTTTCTGTAATTCGGAGCTTTCTAGATAACCAATCCCATATCTTTATAATATTCAGCGAGTAGAGAGGGGAGGTCCTTGTTGTACACCCTCAGAAGATTTTTTTTATTTTGTAAGGGGGCCCAGTGACAACTAGATACACCACTAAAGATACAGTTAATAATTTTAAACTGCATTCTCATCTTAACGCTATCAATAAAATTCCAATTATTATTTTGCTATTTTGGCCTCTGTTGCAGCATCTGTTATGTAAATACACTGTTCATAGAGAATAACAAAGAACCTAGGGTACCGTGGCAGTCAGGTACTTGACTACAAGAGGGACTCTGTGTGGCAAGTAAAGGGTTAAAAAATGTTACCTTGTATTTTGGATTTTGGATCATTGGAGGTTCCCATTCCCCATCCATGGTGGAATCCCAGTCATTCGGTATATGTGACTCTGGGTCTGAAATGTATTCTGTCTCATCCCAATCCTAGAAAATTATATGTACCATGTTGTTAAATTACTAAGAAGGGAGGCCAGTAGTAATTAAAAACTATGTAGTTTAAAATGCTCTAAAATATGTACACAGTTCTTAAATAAACAAATTAAAGGTCACACAGATCTCTTAAAATGTATACTAAGAAGCAATGGATCATAGTTATTTACCACCTACAGGGCAGGGTGCAAAGTGCACAAAAATGGAGGCAGTATGCCATGTTCTTTTGCACATTATTAATAGATCTGCATTAAACATCCAATGTTAATAAAGTGTCCAGGAATGTCCAGTTCAAGGCCAAATGCAACCTTCCAACGTATAATTTAGAATCACAGCTTGCTGAAGAGGTATTACTGTATATACTCGAGTATAAGCCGAGTTTTTCAGCATCCAAAATGTGCTGAAAAAGTCTACCTCGGCTTATACTTGGGTCAGCGGGCAGTAGCTGATATTGCAGTCACTTTTATACCAACAGTACGCTTGGGGAGAGACTGCAATATCACACAGCACCCTCTGTTGGTTATATGAAAGAATAACAGTGTGCCCTCTGTTGATTATATGAAAAAATAACAGTGACTGCAATATCACACAGCGCCCTCTGTTGGTTATATCAAAGAATAACAGTGACTGCAATATCACACAGCGCCCACTGTTGGTTATATCAAAGAATAACAGTGACTGCAATATCACACAGCGCCCTCTGCTGGTTATATCAAAGAATAACAGTGCGCCCTCTGTTGGTTATATGAAAGAATAACAGTGACTACAATATCACACAGCACCCTCTGTTGGTTATATCAAAGAATAACAGTGCGCCCTCTGTTGGTTATATGAAAGAATAACAGTGATGGCAATATCACACAGTGCCCTCTGTTGGTTATACGAAAGATTAACAGTGATGGCAATATCACACAGCACCCTCTGCATATGGTAGTGGGACAGTGGGACAATGCACACAGTAATCCGTTTGGCAATTCTCTGTCACCATCAGCTTTGCAAAGAAGTCTGGTTGATCGCTAGGGGGGTCTCTTTGACGGAATGTGCTCTGCTGGGAGACAGGGCTGTAGTTGTGTCTAGACTTATACTAGAGTCAATACGTTTTCCCAGTTTTCGTAGGTAAAATTAGTTACCTCGGCTTATACTCTGATCGGCTTATACTCGAGTATATACGGTATTAATATTATATACAAAAAAATTAATAAATACAATCAAACGATAACCAATATTGGAGGTAAAGAAGGCCCTGCACAAAATATCTATATATCTTTATATAACTTTATTATTTAAATGTAATCTTGTCCAAAAACATTTTGCATGCCATATAACCACACCACATATAAATAGGAGGCAAACTGCACAGTGAAAAACTCATAATGCTTTTAGTAATTTACCATTTGCGTGTAATGCCCTAAGCTGTAAAGGCACAGAGTTGCACCTCTCTCTTAATATGGTATATGGTAATATTAACAGAGAGGTACAACTTTCTTCTTCCAGTGCATGGCAGCATTGCATACAGCATTGGCAGGTTCCCCTAGCTTGTGAGTCATTCAGGAAATGCAAGCCATGCTCTGCAGATTAAATCAGGCACAAGTACACTGAAATTGTGGGTAAATACACTGCACTGCGTGAGAAAATTACATTTGTAAAAATTTAAACTGGAGTTCTTGGAAAAAGACAAATTTTCTGAAAAAAAGGGGATTTCTGCCAATTTGCTACAGTTTTATCATTATCTTTTTTTTGGCTTACATTCTACAATCCCTTTCCATTTATTTCCCACCACCAGACAAATCCTTTCCTTCACGTCCTATACATCAGCACATTACGGTTAACTCCCACTCCCCACAAGTAGGACGAGAATGGACCAATAAGCTTTAAGAAGGTGCCTCCTCCCCCAACAACCCGTGTTTTTTTCGTCCTACCTGACTGCAGGTAGGGAGCAGAGGACTGAAGATTAGGATGCCGGAGCCTGAGAGCTCTGAATACCGCAGGGGGAACTACCGAACGGTTAGTATTTTTCCGGGAAAAGAGCAGAAGCTTTTTTTCTTAAGGTTGTGGCTGCAGGTCCGGTGAATGGAGCAGGTACATATGCAGTAGCGCTTCTTCCGGGTTTGCGCACGCCGGTGACGTCATCAGAACCGGCAAATTTAAAAATCCATTCATTACAGGGCGCAATGCCCTTTTGCAGTGAAAGAAACCGACAGTGTCGTTCTTCCTGGGGCTGCAGCCACCTGCAAAGCATACTGAGGTACTGTTAGTACCCTGTGCAGCTTTGTTTTCTCTTGTACTATTCCAGCCCCTCTCTCTCTCTCTCTCTCTCTCTCTCTCTCTCTCTCTCTCTCTCTCTCTCTCTCATTCTCTCAATGCTGGCAAGAAGGTTTTACTTGTTTGTTTTTTTAGATGTCCAGCCAAATGGAGCAAGCCAAAGGGAAAAGAGCATCGAAATCTAAACATCTTGCCTTTAGAGAGTGTCAGACCCCGCTCCCAGATGCATATGTGAGAATTGCCTTTCTAAAGAGGATCCTCCTCCTGGTCAGCCAGAGTAAGCTATGGAGTGGTTTAAAGATATGCTCTAGAAGACTTTTTGGAGTTTAAAGAATCCCTCCTTAAAGATGTTCCTAAGCCATCGACTCCTGATACTCCCTCGTCTGTTGGAGAAGGTGATTTTTTTTGTGATCGATGAAGCTGTTTCTTCTAATCCAGTTTGAATGGAAGACTCCTGATAAAGCACCAGTCTTAAATAAAAGATTTAAGTCTTTGTTCTCGATTGACGATGAAGCAAAGTCTCGGGAAGCTCCCCCAGTGGTGGATGTGGCAGTTGCGCGTCTCTCAAAAAGAACTACAATTCCAGTGGAAGGTGGTTCAGGATTGAGAGACGCTATGGATCGTAAAGCTGAATGCTCTTTGAGACGCATTTATTCTTCTGCCTCGGCCCAATGCAAGCCATTGGTTGCCGCCTCTGCCGTCTCCAGAGCTATGAGAAACTGGTTGATCCAGTTGGAGGATGATATTGAGAATAAGGTCTCAAGAGAATCACTTCTTAAATCAATGAATGTGATTAAATTGTCATCCGAGTTTTTGTGTGACTCATCAATTGAGTGTCTGAAATTGGCGTCTAGGACCATGGCCCTCTCCTCAGCTAGGAGAGCGATATGGCTGAAGCCTTGGGTAGCAGATAATACTTCCAAGGTTAATTTGTGCAATATGCCTTTCGAACCGGGCCAAGTTTTTGGCTCTAAATTAGACAGTCTCATGGAGAAGATGTCTGATGATAAAGGTAAGACTCTGCCCCAAGATAGGCAGAGGTCTAGGTGGAGAGGTTCCTTTTTTCGTCTGCAAAAGAGGTCTCCAGCAAGAGCAAGACAGCCAAGATATGGTGAGAAGGAAAAAGAGAAGAATCAGCCCAGATCTCAAACTGGAGCTAGAGCTAATAGGGGCAAAAACAGATCTTTCCCTTCAGGCCGAAAGTGGGATTTCTGTCGCCAGAAGTTTTCAGGTGGGAGGAAGGCTGACTTTTTTTCTTCAACACTGGCAGGATCTAGTATCGGATCTAAGCTGATCAAAGAAGGATACAAGGTCTAATTTCACAAATTCCCTCCTGCAAGATATCTTCCCACTCCCAAAACTGCTTCTTTTCAAAAACAAAGAGCTTTGGAAGAAGCAATTCATTCTTTTTGTGACAAAAAAGTGTTAGAAAAAGTTCCACCTTTGGAGAAAGGATCAGGCACTTATTCTATTGTTTTTCTAGTGCCAAAAACAGACGGGTCATTTCGAACAATTATAGACCTCAGATTTGTCAATCGCTTCATCCGGAAAAAG
This sequence comes from Xenopus laevis, assembly GCF_017654675.1. Classification (NCBI taxonomy): domain Eukaryota; kingdom Metazoa; phylum Chordata; class Amphibia; order Anura; family Pipidae; genus Xenopus; species Xenopus laevis. The sequence continues at coordinate 76,363,755 of NC_054378.1, forward strand.
CGCTGCAAGATGGAGACCATAAGATCGGTTCTTCAGATTCTGGAGCCAGGAGATTACCTTGCCACAATAGATCTCAAGGATGCATATCTCCACATACCCATGGTCACATGAAATATTTGAGGATAGCTGTGTATCTTCAGGATCAGCTACATTATTTCCAGTTCCGGGTGTTGCCGCTTGGGATCACGTCAGCCCCGAAAATATTCACGAAGGTGGTAGCCTCAGTTGCAGCTATGCTAAGACAGGAGGGCATACATGTCGTACCATATCTGGACCACTGGCTGTTCAAGGCTGTTTCTGCGTCTCTCCTTCACAAGCACTTGACAAGAGCCTTAGAGATCCTGCAGTATCTTGGATGGATAATCAACAAAGAGAAATCATCTCTTCTTCCATCCAGACAAAAGCAGTTCTTGGGAATGTGTCTCAACACAGAAACTATGTACTGTATGTCACGCTGACTCCTCAGAGGATTCACAACATGAAGAATCAGATAATACACCTCATGAGGCATATCCAGTCTCCTTGAGACAGATGATGAAGGTATTAGGTCTGATGGCTTCATCAATAGAGGCTGTCCCATGGCGAGTTTACACATGCGTCCTCTTCAACAAGAGTTTCTGGTTCACTGGGACAGGACAGTAGAGTCATTGGATTCCACTTGAATAATTTCCCAGGACACTTTGAATGCTCTCGAATGGTGGCTTTTTTCAGGGGGCTCTGGAACCGGAATGGAACTTAATAACAACAGATGCATCTGCCTTGGGCTGGGGAGCTCATATGAAGAGTCATTCAGTTCAGGGTGTGTGGGATGCCATGGAAAAATCTCTCTCATCCAACTTCAGAGAGATGAGAGCTGTTTTCAATGCCCTAATGTTTTTCACAGAGCTCATCAAAGGCAAAGCGATCAGGATACAGTCCGACAACTCAATTGTTGTATCGTATCTGAATCATCAAGGGGGAACAAAATCCCGTATTCTTCTCAAAGAAGCTCAAAGAGTTCTTTTGTGGGCCGAAGACAATCTATTAGCCATATCAGCGATACACATCAAGGGGAAAGACAATATTCTGGCAGACCGTCTGAGCAGACTGAGGTTAGATCCCAAGGAATGGTCCTTGAAAGAAGATATTTTCCTGAAGTTAATGTGCCTTTGGGACACTCCGGAAGTGGATCTAATGGCAACCAGGAAGATCACCAAGCTTCCCAGATTCTGCTCTCTAGTCCAGCAGGACCAACCTTGGGTTCTGGACGCAATGACAATCAGCTGGAGATTCAGACTAGCTTACATCTTTCCCCCAATTCCTATGATCAACAGGGTAATCCGGAAGATTCGCCAGGATCAGGCATCCGTAATAATAATTCTTCCCTACTGGCCGAAGAGAGTTTGGTTTTCCCAGGTCATGAAGATGTGCCATGGGAATTACTGGGTTCTTCCCCAGGTGAAAGATTTGATCTCCCAAGACCAAGCACTTCATCCGGATTTAACACGCCTGAGGCTCACTGCCTGGAGGTTGGCAGGCCCCTATTAACATCATCTGGACTATCTGAAAGAGTAATTAGTACTCCTCTTCATTCCAGGAAGTTTTCTACTTCAAAAGCCTATTCTACGACAGTCAAGTCAAGGAATGGTGCCTCATAAAAAATGTAAACATGGATTCCCCTACAATTAAGGATATACTGGACTTCCTCCAACGAGGACTAGACAAAAATTTAAGACCTGGGACACTTAGAGTGCAGATCTCTGCAATCTCAGCTTATCTAGGCATCCGTTTGTCTACTGTTCCTCTAATTTAGAGATTTATGAAGGCGGCGCAAAAATTAAGACCATTGGTCCAAGATCCGGTTCCTCAATGGGACTTGAACATGGTCTTAGAAGGGTTATGTGATCCTCCCTTTGAACCTTTGGATAGGATCGACTTAAAGCACCTCTCTTTCAAGGCAGTTTTTCTTACAGCAATAACTTTGGCAAGAAGGGTTAGTGAAATTCAGGCTTTAGGAGCTAAAGAACCCTATCTGCAATTCTATCCAGATCAAATTGTGCTCAGAACACTTCCTGATTTCTCGCCTAAAGTTCCTTCTAGGATCAATATAAGCCAGGAAATTAGACTTCCGTCTTTTTTTTCTAATCCAGTGACAGAGGAAGAACGGAGATATTCCTTCGATGTCTGCAGGGTGATAAAGAGGTACCTTGCTCAAACAGAATCATTCAGAAGATCCGAACATCTCTTTGTTGCTATGTCGGGGAAAAATAAAGGCCTGGCGGTATCAAATTTAACCCTATCAAGATGGATAAAAGATGCTATTCAGACCTGTTATATATAGCTGCAAAATTGTCTCCCCCAATTTTCATTAAGGCTCATTCGACAAGGGCAACAGCAACGTCTTGTGCAGAACGTCTTCTTGTTCCACCAGATAAAACTTGTAAAGCGGCAACGTGGTCAAGCCTACATACTTTCTCCAAGCATTATAGGCTGGATGTGGATGCTTTGCAGGAAGCAGCTTTTGGTAGAGCGTTGCTCCAAACTGTTCTTCAAGGGAATTGATGTGATTATCCCACCCTATTACTTGCTATATCCCGTAATGTGCTGATATATAGGACGTGAAGGAAAATGAAACTTAACTTACCGTAATTTCCTTTTCCTTCAAGTCCATACAGCAGCACTTTATTTGCCCACCCTTATAAATATTATATGCAGTTGTGTGTGTGTACTTTTTTATAACACGGGTTGTTGGGGGAGGAGGCGCCTTCTTAAAGCTTATTGGTCCATGCTCGTCCTACTTGTGGGGAGGGGGAGTTAACCTTAATGTGCTGCTGTATGGACTTGAAGGAAAAGGAAATTACAGTAAGTTAAATTTCATTTTTTTTCAAAACAGAAATCCCTACAGCTGAGCAATCTGAAACACGTTTCATGTAACTGTGCTTGGTACATCAGAAAACTGTTTGTAGGGAACTATCATTATCAGTCTGTATGTTATCACAGGAAATTACACTATTAAATATAAATATCAATAGTGTATAAAAAAAAGCACAAGATGTATATAGAACACAGATGTTTACCTCTGGCTTCATTTCATTGGGATCCTCAATCTGCTCCCGTTCATCCCAGTCTAATGGTTTGGTTGCATTTGGGTCTTTTATTTTGCGGGGTGGAAGGAAGTCCCAGTCATCTTCCAATGTCCCATTTTCAACATTTTCGTTATCAATCTTTACTTCATATGTATTGTTGGGACGAATAATTAGTGTATATAAATGAGTCAGTTCATCATGCTGTCAAGTGAGAAGAATGGACAGAAGACATACTATTGATTATTATAGGGATAAACTGTGTTTAAATCCCTCCTACGTTTACACAAGCTTCGTGAGTTTCCCTGAATGCAAAAGAATTTGAAGAAAAACATTCCAGGCCTCATTTGCTATTAACTACTGGGGGCAAAAATGCTCTGAGTTTTTTGCACATGAAAATACATTTTAGCTCTGCACTGCAATAGCATATACATTACCCTACATTGCTAGTCAAATTCCTTTTCACTATGCTAGTAATGTTCTTTATAGAAAGAAATGGCTCACACATTGGCAATTTCTTTCAAACATAGCACCCACTTTTTGATATCATATTATTTATATAGAAAGCAATTGTCTCTCCAGAGTGCAATGTAGGCATGTAGCACAAAATGTGGAAATGATATCTGTTGGGAGTGGGGTTTTCTTAGTGAAACTGACTGCATGGGAAAATGTTAGCATGGATTAACAAGCAGGGCCAGAACTAGGGGTAGGCAGAGTAGGCACGTGCCTAGGGCGCAAAGCTGGGAGGGCGCCAGGCACGTACCTCCTCTGTCACCTACCCCAAGTCCGGTTCCCTTCACTGGCCGACTCGATGTAGTTTTCACTCTCTATGTGCGCTTCTGCGCATGCGCACGAAAATTCGAGTATGCGCACGTGTTCACTAAATAGGTGGTGCGACTGCCGGGCCTGCCTAGGGCGCCTGCCCAGCATGGCCTGGCACTGTTAACAAGAATAATCAGCACTGTCAATTTCACTATGACTAAGCAACTATGAAATAATCTGTGTAATTTATTCAGGCTGAAGGTTTTTTTTGAGGTATGTACCCCCTTTTATAGTATTGTTCACCCCAATGAAAAACTGATTTTTTTTTCTATATTTATTACACTTTTGTGTAGTTGTTCTAGTAGCTTCAAATCACATTTCACACATTGTGGAAAACGTTCAAGATCTTTACAATTTTTTAACCCACAAATGGTAGTGAATGTAGGGGTCCATAGGGGTTAATCTTTAAGGCCCTACCATTAGCCTTAGTTACTAGGCAAAAGCCTATGTATCCATTTGAGTTTAAGCTCAGTGTTATTGGCCAAGAGGTGTAATGACAACTTCCTGACACACTGCAATATAGTGTGTATAAGGAGTGGCCTCTTCCTCTTTGGCTGCTGCATGGTGATCCGGCTGGGTGTGCCCAGGGGAGCCTGGGTACAGCAAGGCCCAGAGAAGCAAGTGTTCTTGAGAGAAGTCGGGGACCAGGAAACCCCGTGAATGAGGTTTAGCTATAGTAGGGCAGACTTATAATAGTCTCTCTAGGAGAGAAAGGTAGATAGTGTAAAGAGAAAGAGCAGTTGAAGCTCCAACAAGGATTTGCAGGAGGGAGTAGCTTCCCAGAGGCTCTGTGTGATTGCCTCCAGTGCAGGGACCTCAGTGAAGAGGGTGTTAGGTTAGCTGTCAGCTTCCTGAACAGTGCACTGGATGGGAATGACGTACTCAATACTGCAATTGCCTATTACCTGATGTGACTTTGTGTCATGTGCTAACACCTCATCTGTGTACGTGAGTAAACCTGGGGATATTGTCTTCGGACTAATGAACAGTTTCTTGTTTGCATCATAAGAACCTGGCGCCCAATCATTTTGTATATTTTGTATGCACAGTAGCCTGAGTGTTGTACACCTTAGAGGGAAAGCTTCCACTTAGCGAAGGCCCAGATCCTGAAGAGAGAGTCCAATGTAACCCATGCTCCTACCTTAGCTGGGCATTTGTGGTCGGATAGCCCAGATTAGCGTTACATGAACATTTTCCATTACTACCGACAGCAGATTTAATATAATCTTCAAGTCAACAGCAGAAGCAAGATGTAAGCACTATGGCACAAGATATGTTTGGATTGTGCCAACTTGTGGCAGGGATCAAAATACTGTTACCTGACGTGGATTGCTTTGCAGTGACATCTACAAAATGTATCACATATCAGCCTACATTTGTAAAGAAGATGGTGTGCTTTGTCTGCAGTAATTACCCATGCCCACAGTGATTATCCTTTTTTATACTGGACAAGATGTAGCAATCAAAATTGCCACAGCCCTGAGAGACAGGGACAAAGAGACAGAGAGACAAAAAATCTTCCAGACTGTCAAAATATGGTGATGGAACCCAGGGTTATACCTGGCTCTTATGTATTGTGCATGTGAAGTACAGCAGGATTGTTTGTAAATGCACTGAGGTCCGGTGCCTAAGACAGCACCAGACCTAAATACAGCACAGCTAAGAGATAGTAAAGTATGGGATAGTGCAGGCACTTTAATTTCCATTAAATAGTAAATTTGCTCAATTAAAGGGAGGGCTTGTGCATTCTTTCCTAAAGGGGACTGAAAACCAGAGTAGAAATATAAAAGGCATGGGGCAGGTGGAAGATCAGGAAGGTGCTTACATCAGTGGTTTATAGAAATAAATATCATCATGCTTATGCAGGCATGTCACTGATCGCGCTCTCTCCACTAGCAAGTCCATCTTTGGTTGGGTTGGGACTGTTGCCTCAGGCTGAAGCAACTTTATATGTGCCTCAGGGACTGGTATAGAAATAATTTTAATACTCTAGTATATGACTCTTTTCTGGGGGAAAAAAACAGAGTAAATGTTGGACATTAAAAATACAGCATCTGGGTCCTTGCTGACATTAAAAATACAGCATCTGGGTCCTTGGTTAGTGGATACAGTTATTCATTTTTTTGGCCACACGGAGTTGGATAGATCGTTTGGAGACTTGAGGCCCGTGCCAGTTCCCCTAGAGCCTTTATGGCATGAGATATGTTTTCTGATGACTCATCTGCTGCTGAAATTTGTTTTTCTCTGTGAGGAAGGGAGTCTCGCTTCTTTAGCTGCATCAAGTGCTTTGTTTCCCTGACTGGGAAGACTTCTCCAGGTTGCCTCTGGTTTAGTTTAGGCGTCTATAATCAATTTTTTATAGTCTTCTGTTTCCTTAAAGCTTGTCCAGTAAAACCACATTTGGATGTATTTTTGAGTTTCGTGTGACGAATATGATTTTAGTTCCTAAAATCTCTGTATTTCATTTACTTTATTTAACCAGTCTCTAAGCTTTTTTTGTGTCTTCCAGTGTCTAGGAATGAGTATCTTTGCTTTGTCTAATAGAACTGGTATGAGGTATTGCTTGTATTTTTTTAGTGGTAGCTGCGTGCCATGTAATTGCAAATGCGTTATGTCATTCAGAATGTCTGTGTCCGTCAGTCTTTTAACTACGTCTCTTAAGCTGGCCATAGACGCAAAGATCTGATCGTACGAATCGAGGATTCGTACGATTTTCGGAACGTGTGTGGAGAGTCCCGACATTTTTCGTCCGGCGGAGATCGGTCGTTTGGTTGATCAGACAGGTTAGAAAATTTCTGTCGGCTGCCGATAATATCTCTGCGTGTATTGCCGATCGTACGATTTTCAGTGGGAGACTGTCACTAGCTTTGGTTGGACATAGATATCATACGATTGCTGTCAGGGGCAGAACATCGGCTGATCTGTTCTTTTACTAATCTGACTTTGATCTGAATGGTTAGTGGCGGGTCGGGAGATGGGAAAGTCCGATCATACGATGATTCTTACGATCGGATCTTTGCATCTATGGCCAGCTTTACTGTCTGCCAGTAACTAGTGAATGTGAGATATTGTTCCCTCCCGTGCATTGCATTTCCAACATAGTGATGATAGTGAGGGAAAGAATTTTTTTAATTGGGTTGGGGTTCTGTACTAGTGGGAAAGGATCAGAGTTTACCTTTATGAGCTTAAGAACGAATTGAGGGGGGAGGGCGCATTGCCAGTGGTAGTAGAGGCAAAATTCCATTTAAAATCCGAATTTGGCTCTTAAAGTTACTAGGAGTGGCTTTTTGCCAGCCTTGGTAACTTGTAGGCTGCTACAGCCTGAGGCGAGATTCTCAACTCGCTTCATGGCAACAGCGACCCTATACAGCATTCCAGATAACTGAACGTATGCCTATATATAAAAGCCACTAAGCACTAATACATTGTACACCCAATATAAGTAAGAGCATAATACCTTGCAAGTTATGTTCTTTTTGATTAAGTGGTTTTCCCCCTTGTAGTTGAAGATAACATGGACTTTCTCATGTATGGTACCACAGATATCAGGTCCTGAAATGTACAAATACAAACATATTAAAGGAACATTTTAGAGTACAGGAATGGGACCTATAATGCAGAATGTTCGGGCCTGGGGTTTTCCGGATAAGGGATCATTCCATAATATGATCAACCAGGGACGAACCAAGCTGGCCAGGCGCCCTAGGCAGCATGGCCATCCATCTCGCTTACCCCATGCAGTGTCGTTGTGTGTGGGGGGGAGCAGATGCAGCAAACGACCCAGGACTAGGGCAGAAGAATCTTCAAAAGGTACCTGCCCCTTTGTTGCCCAATAGGATTGTTTTGCCTCCAATAAGGATTATTTATATTTTAGCTGGGACCAAGTACAAGGCACATTTTTATTATTACAAAGAAAAATTTAATTATTGTTAAAAATGTGAATTATTTGATTAAAATGGAGTCTGTGGGAGATTGCCTTACTGTAATTTGGAGTTTTCTTGATAACGGGTTTCTGGATAACCGATCCCATACCTGTATTTATTATTAAAATTTTCCTCTTCATTTTTGTTATCAGGGATCATAAACAAAGACCTAGTTCACTGAAAATAAGCCAAATGTTATGGTTTTGCAGAGTTTTTCTCAGCAGTCTAGGGGGTATATTTATCAAAGAGTGAAGTTAATAGTGAAGTTCCACCACTAGAGTGAAATGCCGCCACTCCCCATTCATTTCTATGGGATTTTCAAAGGCATATTTATCAAAGGGTGAACTTTCACTTTCACCCATTGATAAATACGCCTTTCAAAATCCCATAGAAATGAATTATGAGCTGCAGAATTCCACTCTAGTGGCGGAACTTCACTCTTTGCTAAATTTACCCCTAGGTGAGAACTGTCTCAGGTGGCAGGGGCAGTTCATAGGCCCCAATAGCAGAGGTTACAGGTGCTCCCACAAAGTGTATATACATTTAAGGGCTGATTTTAAATTTGAAGTTCAGCTCTATAATTTTCAGCATTTATACTGTCCCACCCTATTCTATAGATTCACTACCTCCAGCGGAGCTTCAAATTTAAAGGGATACTGTCATGGGAAAACATGTATTTTTCAAAATGCATGAGTAAATACTGCTGCTCCAGCATACTTCTGCACTGAAATCCATTTTTCAAAAGAGCAAACTGAATTTTTTATATTTAATTTTGAAATCTGACATGGGGCTAGACATATTGTCAGTTTCCCAGGTGCCCCCAGTCATGTGACTTGTACTGTGATAAAATTGATTGCCCGTGCGCGCGCGGCTGTGAGTGCGCACTTCAGAAGGGGGCGATATAGTTGGTCAGGTTGCCTTGGGTGCCTGGCCCCGGCCCCACAAAAAAGTGATTTAAAGAAATGACAATATACAGTAATATTATGTTGCTCTCCACTGGCTTAAACAGTAACAACAAAAAATCTAAGTGCTTTAAAGTGTTTAAATAAGCTGAAGTGTAGCCATGGGGGCAGCCATTCAAGCACAGGATACACAGTAGATAGAAACAGAAAAGTTCTGATGAATCACATTATATACAACAAAGCTTATCTATTATCTGCTGTGTATCCTGTCCCTTTTCTTCTTTTTCAGCTTTGAATGGCTGCCCCCATGGTTACACAGCAGTTTGTTTATATAAACTATAGTAGTCTTTCTGAAACAAAACGCCAGTTGTACCAGTGCAGGACAACAGAACATTATATTTTCTTACTTTAAAACACTTAGATTTTTTGTTGTTACTGTTTAAGTTACCTTTAAGTTACATGTAGAAGGACAAACAATAGCCTGAAACCAGTTCCATAGTGCAGCACTGGCTCTTCCCGAAAGCACATGACCTGCAAATTGACCTGAAATGGCTGTCTACACACCAATATTACAACTAAAAAAATACACTTGTTGGGTTAAGAATGAAATTTTACATGGTAGAGTGAATTATTTGCAGTGTAAACATGTAATTTAGAAATAAAAACAACACCATAAATATCATGACAGAATCCCTTTAAGGGCCTTATCACATGATCATTTTATTAGGTGGCAAATAACCTGTATGGTCAGGAACAGGTTTCGTTTTGGTGTGTGCACCCACTCACACTAACAATCCCCCTCACCCAGCTTGCTGGCATTCTTTTTGCATTATTTCTAAAAGTAACTATGAATATTTTTACTGAATAAGCATGCTGTTGTATCACTGCTGATATGCCTCTTATTAATCAAACTGCCACAACCAGAATGAGGAGGAGCCCAATAGTTGAAGGATGAAGGAATGACACCTTTTAGAAGGCCAACCAAAAGGTCTGTAAATGCCACTCTCTATAGCAGAGACAACTCCCTAAAGTGTTTACAGAAAGATACCTTATATCTGTTCAAGCACATGCTTTCCCCTGCCGTTACATATTTATACAGGGAAAAAAACTTTATCTCTGTGATTGCATAAATGTCAGTAAAACTGTCTATCTCGTATTAAAGAATTCATTACTTACCAAACATGATGTAGTACTGGGATTCACTATTCAATTGCTCCTGGTTCATATCCGAGGGAAATAATTTTACATAACCTCCACCACAATCAATTCCTTGCTCATGTTGTACAGTGTACTGAATTACCAATGTCTGTCCCTCATTACTGAATTGCTCAAATTTTGCAGAGATAGCATAAAATGTCCCATTCTGGCTTGTCTGCAGACCTGAAGATATAATCCTTGAAATTAGAATCTTCTAAAAATATGCCCTGCTTAGATATTTACCTGTAATTTATTGTCACAAACCTTCTGTAAATTATCTACAAATCTGTAGATCATCTGGCTTTTATGCATAGCCTTGCATTTCTCTGTTATGCATTTTTGCTATGATGTCTACATGAAATAAAACAGCGTTGATTCCTACCTTTATCCTTTTCTGGATCACCATAAAGTTTGCCTGCAGACAACTGAAATTTACCATAATCCGTTTTGTTTTTTGATTCAATCCACCTCTTCTGCCATTCATCTGTAAAATTATAGTACATTAGCATGCATGTAAATGCAAAGGCTTACTACCATTGCTTGTATAGTTGCAAGCTTCAAGAGACAGCATCCCATTCCCCCAGTTCAACATTGGTTTAATAACTATTTAACCAATGTTGATATACTTTTTGCCTATTGTTTTAAATATTTTTTTTTTTATTGATTTTTTCCACTAAACAATGCAAACATTGGATTTGGCAGTGATTAGATTAGGGCACCACAGGTTCTGCTGCTGGGACTTCAGTCAGAAGCAACAGAACCAATGGTTACCCCTTCAAAACCCATGCATGCTGTATTTGCTCTCTACACCGACAATTCTACATTTCTGGTTCAAAAAGTTACTACAGGTGGTTATTAGCTTCATGGCAAAATGCCACTAACTGTCCCCCCTGGTAAAGTGCTGCCAAAGGATTCATATTGCCTCATATTAGAAAGAGCGGCAAGATAAATGTAGGTGCAAAGCTGGGCAACAGGCTAAACATATCAGTAGTTCAAAGGTATGGTTCATTGATTTCCCTATGACTGGGAACATATCTAACCTCCATCCTCAAACTGTTCTCGAAAATATATTAAAGGATCTGCAGACACTGCCATAAGTGCAGCTGCCAAGAGTAAGCACCTCCACATATTTGAAAATGGAAAAACCAGTCACCTGTAGAAAAGGAAAGAAAAGAAGAAATTATTCATATTGTAACTATGGATGTCAAGGATACAAAATGTGATGTAATTAAACCTGATGAAAAGATGCACAGAATGCAAAATAAAGGTCAGTAAATATACTAAAGGTGTTTGAATGGAAAGAGGCATGTGTTCTTGCTAAGCTATAAGTGAAAATGAATACATTTATCATAATCAATAAAAAGTGGGTGAACTGATCTATAATTGTTTTAGAAAGTTGTCAAGCAAAGCTCAAGTTTGGCAGGCATCTAAGTACCTACAATGTCATGCCTTAGTGTATGTGTGTAAGTGCAGTCAGCAAATACACAGGCAAAATGTTAGCACAGTATTGTATGTGAGTAGATGCACAAAATAAAGGGATCCATAAAATTCAGGAATAAAGTGATTACAGAGAGTACAGTACAGATACAGAGATGGAGAGGTGAGTGCAGTTAACAGTTACACAGGTATGAGGATCTATAAGGAAGACTTAGAGGGTTATTAAGTAATAACATGAGTGCATGTGATACAGAGAGAAACAATAGTTTCCATGTTCCCTCTAATTCTTCCATCTTTTGAGCGCACATTTTAAACTCGTTTGTGCATTTTTTTAAAACTGTATGTGCAAATCAGAATAAATGCAGAATTTGTGCACCACAATTTGTTGTGTGCTCCAGCCTCAAAATGTGTGCAGCTTAGAGGGAACATTGACTAGGTTAAGCAAGAAGAGGGGGAATGTTGTAAGCATATAGGAAATACAAGAGGTTGAGTACTGAGAGTAGATGAAAATGATGCAAGAAGAAAGAAAGGAAAGAAGGAAAGAAGGATCCAAGAGTAAAGTAAAAAAAAGTGCATACTAAAGAGTTTGTGCCATGCAGAGAGATGGCCAGATGCTTGATAAAAGGCCGCATATAGGCCTGAAACGTTGCTAAACGGGTCTGCCATGAGAATTTGAATAAAGGCATTTTTTTTAGCTACGTGGTGCTGTACTGAACTAATTCTACTAATTGGAGTGGAGGATGGACCACTGATGGTACGTGCACCTTTTTGCTTGTTAAACTGGGGCATTTAAGCTGACTCGAAATCCCTGCAAGGGAGATGGCCAGATGTAATACAGTAAATGGGTGCACATTACATGCAGAGACGATGGTTGGTATGCAGGGGCGATCCTGGACATTTTGTCTCCCCCCAACCCTCCCCATGGCAGTCACCTTTTCATCGCTGGAGGGGCTCAGGGCAGTCCATGTTGCTAGTGTAGAGATCGCAATTGCGCTCTCTGCACTAGAAGAGCCGAATTTCTGGGTTGAAAAATGGAAATGCGGCTCTTAGTTACCAGGAACGGCATTTTTGCCGCCCCTGGCAACCAGGGGGGCGCTGCCGTCTGAGGCGAGTGTCTCAACTTGCCTCATTGGTGGAGCTCCCCTGTTGGTATGAGGCATTACACAGAGACTGCACAAACTACAAATGGAGCTTGCATAAAGTGCAGCATTTTCATGCTGGGACAACCAAATCATCTGTTGACATTCTCTGGTAGGAGAAGGTACCTTAATATAGTAATATAGTTCAATTAGTGGATGCATAGGGTATTGAGTAGTGGAAGGAATTAACAATATAAAACCACAGATATGTGGTTAATCTACATGACTACAGTGGCAAAATGAAAAAGGGAGTGAAGGGAGGGAGTGCAGCGAGAGAGTAAATCAAATGCACATAGGGAGTTAGGTAAGAGCAGCAATTACATGTACAGGATACAAAGTGTATATAGAGTTTGTGCAGGGAAAGTGGGTTTACATAAAGCAGTAAGTGCATCATGCACAGTTGAAAGAACTAAGGAAATGCAGAGGGGTGTAGTTATTTAGAGAACATATTGACTGTGTGCCCCGAGAACATGAGTTAAGGCCAAGTGGAGTGTAAATTGATGAGATACAATGAGCAGGCACGTGAGGCACTAGCAATTAGTAACATAAGGTACAGTAATAAACTGGAGCAGCACAGGGTGCAGACAGACTGGCAGGGTAAATGAGAGTGAAGAGAGTGCAGTGAGTGAATGAAAAGACTTATGTCTGGAAGGTGAGAGAGTGAAACTGGATGAAAACACAACGTGCTGCTTGTTCCCACGATCTACACGCTGAACAGGACACAAAGAAGAAATGGGTGCTACAGACTGTACTGTATATGGTATTATGTGGTTAGTTTAGATGTGGGATGACAGTGGCATACAATTAACAGGGATCGTGTAAACAGATGTTATGAAAAGCAGATGCCCAGAAGATGCTGGGATACAGAATGAAGAGCCTGGGGGTAGAACTGTGGGAGTACAACGAGCAGATTTGTTACCTGTACAATCGACTCCGAAGTTGAGCTGCTCAGTGCCGGCAGGAGATGTACAAGTGACTGATTCACGCTGTACCCCTCAAACTGTGCCCAACACAGATGGCTTGGCCTGATTGGTCAAGAGGAGCCCTAAGGCAACCAATCAGTGCGGACCACGTGCTGGGAGGAGTCATAGGTGTGAGAAAGGGAAACAGGTAAATGGAGGTGGGGAGATCGGCGGCAGGTTGGTGTAATGGTTTATAGAATGCCAATAATATCGACTAGTAATGGTGTAATTAGTGAGCACTTTACAGCCGAACAAGCAAAATCCATAACAATGTAAACAATGCATGTTGTATTTCAAAGAAAATTCCTTCATGTAAGATATTGGTATGGGTGACAACTCCCCGTTTCATATATTCCCCACGTCGTCAGAGCAGCGACACAGACAGATATTTGTCAAATGCTATTTTTATTGTTAGCTCGAACTTTATTGCGTATGATTAAGTCTGTGCTTTCAGAGCTGGTCCCAGGTAGGGCAACAACAGGCGATGCTGAAGCTTTGCGCTGGTTCAGCATCTTCACGTTGCTCCTGGTAACGCTCTGGACCGCTCCATGACGCGAGACCACGCCTTGACTGCTTCCCAGCCTTCTACGCTCTAAGCCCCGCCCTGTCCCGTGACGTGTGACGCATGATTCCCAACGTTGTGTTGTTATTTCCCTGTTCCAAGATGGCATCTGTCATGGAAGGACCTCTGAGCAAATGGACAAACGTGATGAAAGGCTGGCAGTACCGTTGGTTTGTGTTGGATTACAATGCCGGGCTGCTGTCCTATTACACGGTGAGAGGTGTTTTTCATGAAACATTCATGTACGGTTTGGGGATCTTATCTAAATGAAGATCTCGGGTGGGGACCGCAGAGCCGCCTAGTCGCAGCCAATGCTTAGACTAGTGAGCTAACAGCAGCCAATTGGTGCCCGCGGTATCTCTAGCGCTTGTCCAATGGGTGCGCAGATCTGCGTTGGAACAGCTGTAGCCGCTGGCGTGTACTTGTCGTGTTGTCTTGTGTTCTTAATAGCGTGTTTGTGAAAGCACAATACCACCATAGAGATTACACATCCCACGCTCTCATAACTGACCATTTGTGGTGCTGTTTTAAGTTGTATTAAACGTATTTATCATGTTCTATAAGTAGTCTGACGTGGCTCTTTCACCAGAATGTGACCTATTATAACAGCACATTTTGTATCAAGTTGTTAACACTTTTTCTTCGTTTGAAAGTGTAAGTAATGTTTAAAGAGCTTCTTGCATTTGCAAATTTATGGACTGAGCCCACCACGGTAGAAAAAAAGTACGATTATGTGTGTGCGAAATATGCCTTTGTGTGTAGTTGCCTCTTTGTATATAGCGTGGATATATAAAGCAGCAGCACTTTATAGAGATTGTTTAATTCCTACCCATGTAGCGCTTGTTTACAGTGCAGTCTAGAAGTGCAATATGTAGAATTAATATGTTGATGTAGAGAGAAAACTAGAGACGGGGAAGAATCTTTACATTTTATGTATAACCAGTGCTGAGTGCAATAAGCTCAACAGAATGACCCTGCTGTGATAGGTTTTCTTGCATTTTGTATAATGAACAATTTCTGAATCAGAGACTATTGCAGAAATAGTGGTACATTATACTCAATGTAGTAATTGTGCCTAAATATGAATAGTAAGCTTAATGTATGGAAAAACATTTTTACTTTTTAAAAGGCAAAAAAGCCAGTGTTCCATGAATGTATATTTTTATTTATATAGCTCACCTTATGCATGGAGTGTTGTACAGCAGAAAAATAAACGAATAGAGCAAACAGGGGGGTCATTACAATCTTAAATACAAATAAACACAAAGTACAGTTTCAGTAATCTCAAAGAAACAAGAGGATTTAAGTTATCTGCCCCGTAGAGCTTACAGTCTAAGTAGGTGGGTAACTTACAGACACAAATAGGAGGATATTAATTTTTGTAGATTACAGTCTAGAGCAGTATACAGTATAGAACCTGAGCATATAGGAGGATGTATATGTATATATATTTGTTTAGGTTACCACATTCATTTGCTATGCCACTTTCTACTTGTCTGAAGTATTTTAAATTATGCCATCAGGTCTATGCCAGGTTACCTTCCAGCTTTTTCTTGCATGGTTTGTCCTTATACCACAGTCTGTGGCTATCCCAGTCTGAAGATAATTGCAAGCAAAGGAAAGTGATTTAACAAGTGTTCAGTTATGCTAAACAAGCTAAAAGAGCTGCTTCTCTTTGGGTAAGAATCAGTACACTATGCCATAATTTGGTTTTATTAAGGCAGACTTAATTCTGGTAGTGAATCCCCTGAGGAAGCGTGGCACACTCCGTGAAACACATAGAGGAATTTATATTGTGTATTTGAACTGAACATTTGTTCAATGCGGTTTTAATTTCAAATCTTGTGAGTATACCCAGTTTGGAACTCTTTATCAACAATTAAAAAGCTATAATTCACTATATGGTGTTCCTAGCTTTGTTTTATCCAAGGTTGTGAAGATTGAACTAACGTTGTTTGGCCTATATACCTCTTAAATCTGGTGAGTAGGTATTCTCTCCAGAGAGGTTTGTTCTTACCTTTATTAGTGAGATTACAATACTGACACAGTCTGTGTTTTTGCACTTTTTACTGACCACATACGTTTCTGGATATTCTGCACCACAAGTTTTCTTGTTAGTGCTTCCCCACAGAATATACTGTATTTTCAAGCCTATGTGTTAGTCCTGCAAGGTGGAAACGTTTGGTGGGAGCTGCAATCAAACACTTATACCTCGAATACAGTGCTGATTGGACTTTTTTGCTTTTAATTAATTCTGGTAGTGTTTTGCATTTTGTTGCAGTTTTCTTCTGGTAAGAGAAATTGGCCATGCGCTACTTGTTTTCTTTAAGTAGCAATAAGTTACATTTTTACCACTCAAAGTTGCAATAGAAATGTTTTACTTCGACAGGTCTTAAGGTAAAATACTCTAGCAACATAGCTACATAACATAAGGTGTGCATTATTATGATTGATGACCCAAAGAGTATGCTGCTTAAAGGTAGGCTTAACCTAGGTCTTTTTTTATAGAATGTAATAGTGTGTTTTGCACATAGTGTCGGACTGGCTCACCAGGATACCAGGAAAACTCCCGATGGGCCCAGGTGTAAGTGGGCCCTCATGTTGCTAATCTTTTGGCCTATTTCATGGCCATTCCCTATTTCTATGAGGACAAAGAGGCTAAATAGATGGAAAATAGAGTATAGTAGGTAAAGAAAAGACACTAGGAGAATAGAGGTTGAGTGAAGAGAGGAAGAAAAATAGTACTAAGAGTGGGCCCCTGGTCTAAGATTAATTGGTGGGCCCCTGGTCAAAGGTTTTTGGGTGGGCCCCTGGTGTCCCAGTCCGACACTGTGCACAATGATGGTTATGCTTTGGGGAGTTTGACACTTAGGGGCACATTTACAAAGCTCGAGTGAAGGATTCGAATTAAAAAAACTTAGAATTTCGAAGTGTTTTTTGGGCTACTTCGACCATCGAATGGGCTACTTCGACCTTCGACTACTACTTCGACTTCGAATCGAACGATTCGAACTAAAAATCGTTCGACTATTCGACCATTCGATAGTCGAAGTACTGTCTCTTTAAGAAAAATTTCGACCCCCTACTTCGGCAGCTAAAAGCTACCGAAGTCAATGTTAGCCTATGGGGAAGGTCCCCATAGGCTTGCCTGAGATTTTTTGATCGAAGGATATTCCTTCGATCGTTGTATTAAAATCCTTCGAATCGTTCGATTCGAAGGATTTAATCGTTCGATCGAACGAATAATCGTTCGATCGCAGGATTTGAGCTAAATCGTTCGACTTCGATATTCGAAGTCGAACGATTTTAGTTCCTAGTCGAATATCGAGGGTTAATTAACCCTCGATATTCGACCCTTCATACATCTGCCCCTTAATGTTATTGGACATTAAAGAAGCTGACAATAATGGGAATGGACATGACATCACCAGGCCCGAACTTGCCATTTGTAAATTCTGGCAAATGCCAGAGGGGCTGCTTTAAGATGCCATACACATTCACTTTATATTAGGCCTAGGGTTCTGTTTGGGCTTCTGTTCAGATCCATTTCTCTTAGCCTGTCTACAAAATGCAGGCAGAGAGCAGCAATGCCAGGGCCTAAAGCCTACAGCACTTGGGGAATATTCTTCATTGGTATATCTAAGGTGGCAGAGAAGGGCCAGATCATTGTCTGTTGTTTACTGTAATGAAATCTACTTGTTACTTGCAATGATTGACAGAAATACATGGGCATATTTACTACTTCTTCAACTTACTCACATTTTCTGACATTGATTGCTTTCAACCCCCCCCTTTAAAAAAAAAAAAAAAAAGAAATGCTTGCCATGTTTTTGATGGTGAGCATTTCATTTAAAAAAAACAAACAAAACAGAAAAAAAAATATGTCTCACCCCACAAAAGGATATATCTATCCCTTAATGTTCCTCTGGCAGCATTCACTTGTGACAACTTCCCACAGAAGTAAAACATTCTCACCAGTGCATTTGCAGATAGAAAAGTGTTTTTACCTCTACTTCCATGTTGCTCCTTTCGAAGTCAGCTTTGTAGGAGGCGCTGCTTACTACTGATATTTTTATTAGAACTCTGTTCTAGATTTATCCCATTTATGTAGACTTATCCTTGAAAATACTGGGTAAACTCAATCTGATTTATTGTTTCTCTAAAATGATTCTCTTTCTTTCTTTTTTTTTAGTCTAAGGACAAAATGATGAGAGGATCACGACGAGGGTGTGTACGTCTCAGAGTAAGTAAATTTGGAAACCTGTTGCAGAACTTTATCATACTTAAAGTATATATTTGTTTGAGGTTTTTAATTAATTTCCTAGTTCAGTTGCCTGCGGAAATTTTCCACCAGAACAGGTGATCCTCTATCCACCAAGAGTGTAGGATTATCTGCAAAATACCCCCCCACTTGCTACATATTACGGTAGAAATATGTATGGTAGAAATTAGAAATATTTTGTTGTTCAGTCCTTATAAAGTGCTAGTTTTTTCTTATGTTTCTAATTGGGTTAAAACTCCTCAAACTTGTCTTAGTCTGATTTAGCCACCTACATTCTGGGCCAAATCTGTTAGGCCCAAGCATTGGATCATAATGGTAGTATTCCAGTCCATCGGGAGAGGACTGCATCAGTGTGCCAATGCTGCCTGGCCCAATGGGATTGTGAAACCGGTCTCTCAGACCTAGATAACTGGTTGACATTGGGATGCAGTCAGGGAGGTCCCATACAGGTCTAGAGGGGCTGGAGCAGGCACTATTGCTATTTTGACTCTGTTCGCTTAGGTAAAGTGACCAAATAACCCCAGATGTAGGCATATAAAAAATAACTGTTGCTGGGATTTAAGTTTTGCTGCCCTGCTGGGAGGCATTGCCTATATGGTTCCTTTTAAAGGAATAGTTCAGTGTGAAAATAAAAACTGGGTAAATAGGCTGTGCAAAATAAAAAATGTTTCTAATATAGTTAGTTAGCCAAATATGTAATATATAAAGGCTGCAGTGAACAGATCTCTAATAAAACAGCCAGAATCCAACTTCCTGCTTTTCAGCTCTATAACTCTGAGTTAGTCAGCGACTTGAAGGGGGGCCACATGGTACATTTCTGTTCAGTGAGTTTGCAATTGATCTACAGCATTCAGCTCAGATTAAAAAGCAACAGATATGACCCATGTGCCCCCCCCCTCAAGTCTCTGATTGGTTACTGTCTGGTAGCCAGGGTAACCAGTCAGTGTTAACCAAGAGAGCTGAAAAGCAGGAAGTAGAGTTCAGACTGACATGTTATACATCAAATCACTCCAGCCTTTATACATTAAATTTTTGGCTAACTAACTATATTAGAAACATTTTTTATTTTCCACAGCCTATCTATTTACCCAGTTTTTATTTTTACACTGAACAATTCCTTTAAAGGGGCAATTTATCTTTTATGCTCCATCACAGAAAAAAACTATTCAATCTGACAATAAATTGACATTGTTACACGTCAAAGCTTTTTTTAGTGGCTTTATCACACTCTTGCAAACAAAGTATGAGACCTGGACCAAGGTGGCTCAAGCCCACTCTGCATGAGTCTCGACAATACAGTTATGTGGGGACTGGGTTGCAGTCATGACCTGCTGGCCCTGGTTCTTTACTCCCAAGTCCTCCATTTGTCTCAGTTATGGGTGCATTGTGATTCCTTGCACCATTTGCTAAGATTGCAGCTGGGAACAGTGATAAAATGTCACTTTTGGTACTCTTTTCTGGCAACATTGTATGAAAATTTATATATTGGAATTTGTGGAAAAGCTGAGTGTACAATGGAGCAAGGGACAGCCCTGCATAATTTAAACGGGAGTGCACTTCTGTCAGTTGCTCTGTAGGTGGCAGCAGCGTGTAACAGTAGAAAAGTTGCGGTCAGTTTTCACTGCAGTGTTGTCAGGAAATTTGTGTTTAGTAAGGGACATTGAAAAAATTATTATTCCACTGTTGTTATACATTATTTATATAGCACTAACATAGAGCAGCATGGTATAGAGAAATCATCTTTTATGTTAATCTCTTCTCCAGTGAAACTTTACAATATAAATTCCTACTGTCACAGGATTGCTTTCAGACAGATTTCAGCAGGTTTCTTGGCTTTCCATGCCTTTTTGCTTATTTGTTTTGATTTCTTTGTATGTGTGGATGACTCAGCGCTGCGAAATATGCTGCCGCTATATAAATAAATGTTAATAATAAATGTTAATAATTACTTACATTGTTACTGACACCTGGTCCATTAGAAATATATTTACTGAGAAAAACGTGTTCAATACTTATTTTTCCTACTGTATGAGTCCTAAATAGTCGGATTTTCGGGCTAATTCCAGTGAAGACCACAGAAACTTCCAATTAGGATAGGGTCCTCTCCCATTGACTTATATACAACCTAGGCAGGTCTTTCCTTGGGTTTAATAAATCTTGAAAAGTTGGTGGTTGATACAGGTAAAAAGGGGCAAAAGTGCACAAGATTTGGGCATAGGCTATTTTACAGTACTGCAGAATATGTTGTCACTTTATAAATCCATATTATTGTTATTATTAATCATAATAATAATAATAGGAATTAGGGATGCACAGAATCCAGGATTCAGTTCGGGATTCGGGCAGGATTCGGCCTTTTCAAGCAGGATTCAGATTCGGCCGAATCCATCTGCCAGGCCGAACTGAATCCTAATTTGCATATGCACATTAGAGGTGGGAAGGAAATTGAGCGGCTTTTTGTCACGAAACAAGGAAGTTAAAAAATTTTCCCCTTCCCATCCCTAATTTGCATATGCAAATTAGGATTCGGTTCGGTACTCTGCCAAATCTTTCCCGAAGGAGTCGGGGGTTCGGCCAAATCCAAAATAGTGGATTTGGTGCATCCCTAATAGGAATACCTTGTTTTGGATAAAGGCAGCTTGCAGGTCTATAGATGTTGCTAAAGGAGAATTCAACCCTTAACATAAAAAAACCCTACCCTACGTAGACCCTCCTCCCCCTAGCCTAGCTGCCCCCCCCCCCCGGGCTAATGCCCCTAACGTTTTACTTACCCCTCGTGCAGATTCTGCCCTCAGGAGTTCACGGCAGCCATCTTCATTTCTTCGTTAAACTTGAGAAGCAGCAAGGAGTTTTGGCGCATGCGCAGTTGGAGTAATATTCTGGTCCCAAACAACTGCGCATGAGCCTAAAGTCCAAAAATTTTCGTGACTTTCGGCACATGCTTAGTCGTTCGGGAACAGAATATTACTCTGCGCATGCGCCGAAAATGCCAGTCTGCTTCCGAAGTTTAAGAGAGAAAAGAAGATGGCTGCCGTGAACTCCTGAGGGCAGAATCTGCACCAGGGTAGGCATTTTTTATGTTACTGGTTTAATTCTCCTTTAAAGGGGTGGTTCACCTTTAAGTTAACATTTAGTATGTTTTAGAATGGCAAATTCTAAGCAACTTTTCAACTGGCCTTCATTCGTTTATTTTGTATAGGTTTTTAATTACTTTGCCTTCTTCTTCTGACTCTTTCCAGCTTTCAAATGGGGGTCACTGACCACATCTAAAAAACAAATGCTCTGTTAGGCTCCACATTATTATTATTACTACTTTTTATTACTCCTCTTTCTATTCAGGCCTCTTCTATTCATATTCCAGTCTCTTATTCAAATCAATGCATGGTTGCTAGGGTAATTTGGACCCTAGCAACCAGATGGCTGAAATTGCAAACTGGAGAGCTGCTGAATAAAAAGCTAAATAACTCAAAAAACACAGATAATAAAAAATGAAAACCAATTGCAAATTGTCTTAGAATGTCACTCACTACATCATGCTAAAAGTTCATTTAAAGGTGAACAACTTTAAAAATAATCTAGTGGCTTTTACTTCTCTTTTTATTGCTTTGTTCATCGGTGTTTCTGCAAAAATTAAAACTTCGTTTTAAGTTGGTGTTGAGGGTAGAAAATAACAATTTCACGTGTCTTAGCCTAAAGCAATGCTTTCATTTCATGCTTTCTTGTGATTAAATAAGGTTCAGAGTTGCTCTGCTATTGCTTAGATGAATGTGCCCTGATATGTATGACGAAAGTCTTCTACTCACATTATGAAATTATAACATAATAATGTCAGCAACAGGGAGACTGTCGCATTCTTACTGCCTCACTCCACTGTTCGTGATGTGAGAGGAAGCCTGTGAGATAAATGCTAATTTCCCACCCCTCCTGTGTGCCATACTGCAGTGCTGTAGTGATACTGTGTATGCAGCTGATGTCACTGCTAATCTGCTCAGAATTCTGCTCTTTGTTCCGCAGGGGGCTGTGATTGGTATTGATGATGAGGACGATAGCACCTTTACCATAACGGTTGACCAGAAAACCTTTCATTTCCAGGGTAAGCTTAGTTTATATATTCTTTCTTTCTATGCAGCATTGCTATTACTGAATTTCAGCTTCATTGAAGTCACTGTACATAGTAGGCAGTGTGGATTATGCTTTATATTTTGCAGTTGTGCTGTAGGGTAGATATTTTCAGATCTGATTGTAATAAGATGATTTGGAGCACATCCCAGACTAAAAGCTGAAAATCTGCATTGTTTGGCTGCTGCATACGGGCTGATCTCACAACTCTACATTGTTTTGAGATGGAGTCGTGGGGAGCCAGTAACTTCACAGTGCAAGAAACAACCAATTCAAACTTGTACTTTCTGATTTTGTTGTTGATTAAAGGTAGACTTCACTTCATGACAACCTGCTTTACTGTTTGAGTTTTTCTTGTAATTTTTTCTCTACCAATGCCTGCTACTGTTATGTTCTGCATTGTATGCTATAATTCAACTATAGCAAGGGTATGAATAAAAGATTTGGCAGGATGCTGTGAAACTTTCAGTCAAAGAACTCCACTTCCACTTTCATATTGTTATTAACATTTTAATTCAATACTATACAGAAGAGAGCCATAAACAGTGCTAGCTGCAATTAAGTTGGATTTATTGGAACACACTGCAATTCTCCAAGCCACATGGCTCTTCTTTAAAGAATGTAGAGCCACATGGCTATGCTTTTTTTGTAATATAAATATATATTGTAAGTTTTAAACTTCTATTAAAACAGTTAGAAGGTCTGCTTACCCTTTAAATAGATGAAATGCTGTTTCTCTCCTGCTGATGTAAGTTAAATGAGGGAAATACAGTTCAGTAAAATATTTTCTGAAATAAATGCATTAGGCTATATTGTAACTGTAACATAATTGTAATGTAAAGTAACGTTCCACAAGCATTGCATATTTTGTATTTAAATTGAGGCACCGACTGTACTTTTAGGGTCTGGCCACACGGGCAGATTCAGGGAGATTAATCACCAGGCGACAAACCTCCTCTTATTCGCAGCGACTAATCTCCCCGATCTGCCTTCTGCTGGCTAAAATGTAAATTGCCTAGGGGCAGTCACATGGAACGCTTCGTTTTCTGAGGTTGCCCGTAATTGCCTCACGAGGAAACTTCAGGCGACTTCGGAAAATGAAGTGCTCTGTGTGCCTGCCCCCAGGCGATTTACATTTTAGCGGCGGAAGGCAGATGGGGGTGATAAGTTGCCACGAAGAAGAGGAGATTTGTCACCTGGCGACTAATCTCCCCGAATCTGCTTGTGTGGCCAGACCCTTAAGTGGCCATGCTTATAAATATCTTCAACCTAACTCCAGAATATACTGGCATTATAGAACCTAGAAACCATTGTGGTTTTTTTTTACTTTCTGCATAGCCTAGAGCCAGTAAAGTTTAAGCTATAATACTTAGCATAATTATTGTTATGAAAATCAACTGAAATAGTCTTTGAGAGTAGAATGACAGGAGTACAGTTCTCTGTACTGAATATGTGGTTAGTTGTGTGGTTTTACATCACCTACATTTTGTCACAGGGCAGATATTTGCAGCTGATTTGGTTCCTTCAGTCCAAGTCAGTGGTATATCTGCCCATGTATGGAGCACCCTGCTTACCTGACAGATATCTGACAGCAAATTGTGCAGATATTGATTGGACAGGTTTAAAAATCTTTTTGGCAATGACCACATTGGCTCATTGATGCAGTCCGCAGTCCATCTCAAGGTGGGCATATCGGGGAAAGATTGCCAAACGAGCGGATCTTTTAATGTATGGCGACCTATATTCTAGTGAGAATGGGGGATTGTTCAAATTTATTTTGTGTGTTTAGGAGTAAAACATGTCTGCATCTCAAATGGAAATTTAGCACTTTATGATGGAACTGCTTTCTGGCAGGCCGTTGTTTCTCCTACTCAATGTAACTGAATGTGTCGCAGTGAGACCTGGATTTTACTATG
The DNA here is from genome assembly GCF_017654675.1 of Xenopus laevis. Classification (NCBI taxonomy): domain Eukaryota; kingdom Metazoa; phylum Chordata; class Amphibia; order Anura; family Pipidae; genus Xenopus; species Xenopus laevis. The sequence goes on from NC_054378.1 coordinate 76,388,078, forward strand.
GAGTGCTGTTCTTAGATCTACCAGGGAGCTGTTATCTTGTGTTAGGGAGCAGTTATCTGGTTACCTTCCCATTGTTCTGTTGCTAGGCTGTTGGGGGGGGTTTTACAACTCCAACTTCCAGTACAGCAGTAAAGAGTGAAGAAGTTTATCAGAGCACAAGTCACATGACTGGGGCAGCTGGGAAAGTGACAATATGTCTAGCCCCATGTCAGATTTCAAAACGAAATATAAGAAAATCTGTTTGCTCTTTTGAGAAATGGATTTCAGCTCAGAATTCTGCTGGAGCAGCACTATTAATTGATGCAATTTGAAGAAAAAAAACATGTTTTCCCATGACAGTATCTCTTTAAGATTATATTTGTTTGTAAATGTGTGTACCAGAAGTGATATGGCCAAAATGGTGCCTGTTAACCCCTACACAGTTCTACATTTGGGTGGAAGGTAATAGGGAAACTGGGCTTTTTGGGAGAAGTATAATTCTCCTCAAATGATATATAGGTAAAGGCGGGGGCTTGCTTAATACTGCTTTGTAATTTAAATCTTTATAATACTGTATAATAACATTCTTCTGACTTGACTAACACCATCCAGTAAAGGCGGTACACCCTAAAAACACCATATTTTAATTACATGAGCTATTTTAACATAAGATATAATATAAAATGTACTTTTACAAGTATAGAAATCCGTAGTCAAACACCTAAAACTAGGCAGTTTAAGCCTCCATTGGCCACATACATCTTTTCCTTCCTGCAGAGACTATCGTGCTCAGTAGTGTCTCTATTTGTGAACTTGCTTTAATGTAGAGTTGTGCAGACTTTTTCATGTTACCACAAATCGTTAATTTGCATTTCAGAGGGCATAACCAAATGCATCAAAATGTAGCTAGGGGTTTTGGGAGTTTCTGAGCTCAAATCTGTCATCAGTTTACCCCAAAATCGAATGCCTTAGCAATGTGTTTACTCCAATCCATAGTACTGCAGAACCACTCCACTATTGTGGCAAAGGACAAAAACACGTGCATAAGGAATTTGAGGGAATTAAAGAATGGCCATCTTTCATAGGGGCAAACTTACTAAAGGGCCTAACGCTAGCGAAAATTTACCAGAGTGACGTCATTTTGCCACTACTCAAGCGCTACTTCGCACCCTTACACCAGGCTAAGTTGCGCTCTGGGAAGTTGCAGATTTTCGTGAACGTTACCTCTTGCGCCAGACTTTACTTCCCCACCTCAGACCAGGCGAAGTGCAATAGAGTAGATAGGGATGGTCCAGAAAAAGTTGAAATTTTTTTCAAAGTCCCAAAAAAATGCTGGCGTTGTTTACTTTTTATAGGGTGATAGGCTGAAAAACATTGAAATTTTTTATGGTACCCTCCTTCCCCCCTACATTTGATAACATATGGCACCTAAACTATACTGTGGGCACATGTGTAGGGCATTAGAAAACATTTATTAAGGTTCCCTGGCCTTGTGTAGTCTAATGTATTTTCTGCTGCATATACGTCCATTGTACTTTAACTGCACACCGTATGCAAATTTGCCATCGCTAGCGTAACTTCGATCCGCTAATTGTAGCATTGCTACCGCAACTTCGCAAATGATCAATAACTTGTGCGCAACTTCGGATCTTTGTGAATTTGCACAGCCCTGGCGAATCTACGCCTGGCGAAGTGCGGCGAAGCCAAACGCTGGCGCAACTTCGAAGGTAAGTAAATTTGCCCCATAGACTTCATTTTAATCAAACAATCCACATTTAAAAAAAGTATTTCCTTTTTCTCTGTAATGAAATAACATCAACTTGTACGTGATCCAAACTAAAATATAATGAATCCTTATTAGAAGCAAAACCAACCTATTGGGTTTATTTCATGTTTAAATGATTTTCTAGTTGACTTAAGGTATGAAGAACCAAATTATGGAAAGATCCTTTAACCCAGAAAACCCCAGGTTCCGAACATTCTGGATAACCGGTCCCATACCTGTATTGGATCAATGATATTTCACTATACAACTGCTCAGCACTCGGCAGTCCATTGTGGCAAAGGACAAAACATGCATTCAGGGATGTTTGTAGGTGCTAAGTAATGATGTGCAGGCCGGGCCAATACCAGCGGAACCCGTGGGCCGGTCGGGTTTGGGCCGACCCTGCACCTACGTTTGTGGGTGGCGGGCAGGTCCGGGTCGAGCTCTTCCTTCTGCCACCTTCAACTCCTGGCTTCTGGCTTTATAGTCACGCGCCTGCTCGCCATGCCCCTTTTGTGATGCCATTGATGTGGCAGGTCTATAATGGGAAGTCAGGCTCTGGCGGGAGCGGGTCTGGAAAAACCTGACCTGCACATCACTAGTGCTGAACTTCAATCTGCAATCCATTTGCTCTAAAATAACACACTTGCCATGTTATTAATAAGTGTGCACCATTTCAGTGCTGCGCAATATGTTGGTGCTCTATAAATACATGTTGTTAATAATAATAATAATAATAATAATTTTATAGTATTGGAAAATTATCCATCAGTTTATTGTTGCAAAGTAGAAACCATACAGTATATCTAGGGATTTTCAGTGGTACTGATATGTAATTGTCTGCCAACCATTTGGAGAACTTTTATTTTCCTATGCTTGTTGGTGGTTTATTAACAATAAAGTTGACATAAAGCAGGGTACCATCCTACAGGTCTGAATATTATACTATAAGTATAATAGCTATCGATTGATAGGTGTGTGTTAAATAGGATTTGACATAAGAAAAAACTCAGATTTCAAAAGATTTTGCAATAAAATATATCTATTTTATGAGTGATCTCCCTCAGCCCATCAGTCTTTATTTATTTATTTATTTTTTCTTTTTAACAAAAAAAAGACACATTTACTGATTTCCCAGATTGTTACAGGAACAATTGAATGAAAACTGTTTGGAAGAGTAAGCATTTATCGATTTTCCTGGCTTAACAAGCTGGTTTCAGCATGAGTCAGCAATTTGCATTTCCCAACTGCCAAACGGCATGATTAATATTTTTGTAACAGCAGAAAAATGAGGGAATATATTAATATCCATATCCCATCTCTAACAATAAAAAAGACTATTTGTTAACATATTTACTAAACATGAAATACTGTAAATTTTACACAATGTCGGATCCGGTCAGCAGGACATCAGGAAAAAAATGACTGAGCCTCATCCCTTGTGACCCTGCTGTCCCTGACTTGCTCCCTTCTAACCTCCCCTCTCGATTGTGGACGCATTAGATCAGTGATCCCCAACCAGTAGCTCGTGAGCAACATGTTGCTCTCCAACCCCTTGGATGTTGCTCCCAGTGGCCTCAAAGCAGGTTATTATTTTTGAATTCCAGGCTTGGTGGCAAGTTTTGTTGCATAAAAACCAGTACTGCCAAACAGAGTCTCAATGTAGGCTGCCAATCCACATAGGGGCTACCAAATGGCCAATCACAGACCTTATTTGCCACCCCAAGAACATTTTTCATGCTTGTGTTGCTCTCCAACTCCTTTTTCTTCTGAATGTTGCTCACTGGTTCAAAAGGTTGGGGATCCCTGCATTAGATTATAAGGTATGCGCTGTGGGGCGGTTTTGCGGGGTCGGATATTATTTGGAGGACCTGACAGTGATCTTTAGAACCGGGGCAGGGGACCCTTTATCTGTCGTTGATTTTACCCAAGCTGTCACTTCAGTTGATAATGATATGATATGAATAATTATTAGGTATAGAGTGGTGGAGGGATGGACAGTTGAGATGGAGAGAGCAACTATTATTCATGGTTCATGTTAATTTTGTCTAGTACAGGAGGATACCTTACTGACATTTCTCATTGGCAAATCACTTTTTGGAATACTAGGCCACATGCCACATTGTTGTTTGTGTGAGTGAATGAGTTTGTGACAAGAGTCAACAAAAAGTCTAAAAGCACAACAGAAAATCTGACTGCCCATATTTTCAGGCATTTATTGTTTCGGGTTTGTTTATAGTTCCAGTTGTCAGTGTCCCATTAGGGCTCCATTTGTAAGGGTCACCTTTGCATGACTGGTTGTACAAATGTTTATCAGGCTTAGTTGTTGCTTCATCCTTTTGTATCTTGCATCATGCCTGCAAGATCTATGAACAGAAACAGTACACCAACAGTGACTAATACACTGGCTTGTCAGCAGCACAAAAATCCTGTGGGAATTGCTTAGGTGCCTTAGTGACAGTATTGCAAACTGGCTGAAATGTCCCTTAAGGCTAACAAATGCCAGGCAATCACTCATGAATATGAATCATTCTTTTTCACTGCTGCTGCTCATATCTCAGCTGTAATTTGATTAAAACAGAATTGGCTGCGACTTTAGAATATAAAAATACTGCAGGGATTGCTAATAGCACAGAACCCTGGCAAATGGTTGTGTTTTAGCTGTCTATGGAATTATTTTATACTTGCACTTATATCACATTGGTGCAGATTTTCAAGACAAAGGTGAATTGCAGAAAAACTAAGTAAAAGGGAAATATACAATATCACTGCCTCTGTGACATGGTAAAAGGCTGGTGTTCACTGCAGACATGAATGGCAGCAATGGACTGCAATATAAAAAAAGATTCCTTTTGAAACTATAGAAAAATAAATTGCATGGTGATCTTTTGTGCTTGAAGCATGTTTACGTAAGGGCTAAAGTTAGAATTTGAACTATTACACCAGTGTGAAACTTTGCCAATTTATCAAAAGCTCTAATGTGTATTTTTGCCAAGAGTAGTTTCATAAAGTTCAGGCTGGTGAGCGACCATGCTAAATAAAGAACAGACACTTCTACATATCATTATTTGTGCCATATACTCCATGATAATATCCCACATAAGTAATTTCTTTTTGTGGGGTTTTACCCACTTAAAATTGTATGGGCAAAATGTGCCGGTGAATTTACACAAACAGCTTATGCCAGGAAAGTTTTTTGATATGTTTTCTTTTTTTAACAAATGTATGAATGTTTTTCTTATTTGAAATACACTTCAACTTACATACAAATTCAACTTAAGAACAAGCCTACAGACCCTATCTCGTACATAACCCGGGGACTGCCTAATATGAGGGTTGATGATGAATTCCAAACTTGCTTGATTATAGACCTTAGTGGTCCCTGTCTCTGAATGGTACATAATTATTCTGTTTCAGTATGGTCAAATCAGCTGAAAGGTACACATAATCTCTCTCTAAGTTAGTACAGGTATGGTATCCATTATCTGGAAACATGTTATCCAGAAAGCTCTGAATTACAGAAAGCCTGTCTCCCATACACTCCATTTTATTCAAATAATCCAAATTTTTAAAAATGATTTCCTTTTTCTCTGTAATAATACAACTACCTTGATATCGCATATAGCATGACGACCTTGTAAAAGATTTGGTATAATGCAATGGTATGTATGCTGATGTAAAGTAATTGTAAGCAGACCAGTGGATTTCATGGCAGCACTCTGGACAAATCTGTTAAAGGCGAAAGAAAGTCTTTTTCCACTTGGGGGTGACAAATGTCCCAAGTGATTGTATTTACTTACCTGAAACCCCCGAGCCGGTGCTCCTATTAGCATAAAACTGCACCGGCCTGGGGTTCTTCCAGCAAGCAACACAAAGCAATCCTCTTCTGGCTTCTTCTATCTTCTCGCGGCTGCCAAGCGCAGTAGAGCGTCAAGCTGAACTTTAACTACAAAGTCGGCTATTTCTTTTTACTGTGCATGTGTCTGTCCTGGGAAATTTGAACAAAGAAGTAGCTGAAAGAGGATCGCTCCTTGGTGCTCGCTGGAAGAAGCCCAGGCTGGTGCAGTTTTCTCCTGATAGGAGCACCTGCCCGGGGTTTCAGGTAAGTATATATAATCACTTGGGGGTGCCTAACATTTGGCACCACCAAGTGATAGAAGACTTTCCTTATCCTTTAAGTGTATAATTCATGTGCACTATAAGTTGATTTTTTGTTTGTTTAAGCATATTTTTTTTACTTTGTTCACCGCATAAGCTCGAGATGCAGATGAACGAGAGAAGTGGATTCAAGCCTTAGAAGAAACTATACTACGGCATACACTGCAGCTTCAGGTATGATGCAGTTATAATTGTTTCCCTACTTTTGCACCAGTTAAGCATTGATTAATGTTTATGTCTGCATTACTAGTAGCAATGCACCAAATTGCTGTTTTCAATTTGTCTGGAAGCCAGCACTTTTGTATTTTTTGCAATTCAGACTAAATTCAGACTACCGTGCAGGTAGGCATGCTTCAGAGTAGAAATCATTATTTAGTGTATTTTGGGCAGAGTTATCTAATTAGTGGGGTACAAAATCCCATATAAATGGCAATATTAAAAAAACATTTTAGAGGCACAATTAAGAAAGCTGCTTATCTGAGCCACAAAGTTTAACGCAGAAATAAATACATTTATGCAGGCGAGGGATACATTCTTGACAGAAATCTCTGCTTTTATTTTTTTTGAGGGCATTTATATAAATCTTAAGTCAAAGTGAGTCCTATTTATAGGGATGCATTGGCCCTTTTCAGCAGGATTTGGATTCGGCTGATTCCTTCTGCTCTGCTGAACCAAATCCTAATTTACATACGCAAATTAGGGGCGGGAAAGGAAATTGAGTGACTTTTTGTCACAAAACAAGGAAGTAAAACATGTTTTCCCCTTCTCACCCCTAATTTGCATATGCAAATTCGGATTTCGTTGAGTATTCACCCGAATCTTTACAGAGGGATTCGGGGTTCGGCCGAATCCAAAATAGTGGATTCGGTGCATCCCTACCTATTTATGAATAGGGTCTTTATTCCCTGTAATTACAATTATTTTTGTATCTATGTTGCTGACTAATTTGTATTTTGCTTGATTCTAAACTTTGTCTTATGTATATTGGTGTATGTATTTATGGGTACATGATGAACAATAAAAGGTTAGATATCTATATGCTTTTCTTATACATCATATTGGAACAGTGTTTTTTCTTGCTATATGGAACATCAGGCACCCTATACTTGCTAGCAAATAAAGTAAATTAAATCAATTTGCAATCTCTTTAATAGTGTTGGGTTTTCCTTTCGCGCTGAAAGGATTAACCTTGGTTTTATGTATGGAATACTGCCAAAGTTTGCCAGGACTACAAATGTATAATAACATGGGTCTGTCAACGCCTTTATTAGAAACAGCAAGCACTTCCAATAATGGAAGGCTGATTGAGTGGAAGCTTCTTCAGCAGATATGTTTTCAGACAGTATATTATGAAGTCTGAATTAATTTTAGAAGTGAACTTTTTAATAGCAATTTATATTTTTCTATAAAAAATGTTTATGAGTAGCCACAATCAGTTTATACATTTCTATAGGCGGTGTATTGCAGCCTATAGAAAAATATATTGTTGTTCTACATGTGACCTTTTTGTTTTATCCAAATAAGAGTGTTTTAATTTTTTTTGATATTTAAATTGAAGTAAATACTAATACTGGATTTTGGAAGCACCTATGCTGATAAAAGAAAGTTTAGCTTAGGCCTATTGGTGGTCTGTTGCTGCAAAGGTAGCAACAAAGGTTGATAAATACACGTAATTGCCATCCTCTGGATGGACTGTAACTAATTTTAAACAGTTCTAAAACCTTAAAATGCTTAAAACAACACTTAACACTAATGGATAAAAAGTCAAATTCCTTGTTCATACAAAAAGCTAGGGCATAAAAAGAAGGAGCAGCCTGGAGAAAAAAATTATTTTAATTTACAATTAGAAAAAAATAAATAAAACCGGTGTGCCTTTCGGGATCTACGATGTTTATGAAACTACTAATTACTAATCACTTGGGGTTTTGTGCAGAAAAAAGCTTGGCAATCTTTGGAATTTTACCCAAACTGGCTTTTTTTTTAATGAAGAAAAACCTCAACACCTAAAGGGTCTAATCTTAAATAGATCCCCTTAGTGATCACTAGAGGGTGTATAAGATGTTGGCACCCTCTGTGAATTGGAGTTTCCTTGCTCTGCTTATTGTGATATATACAGTGTAATTCTGCAAACATTTTAAGTTGTCGTTAATATGTTTTGTGGTTTATTTAAAGGGGTTGTTCACCTTTCCGTTAACATTCAGTATGATGTAGAGACTGATATTCTGAGATAGTTTGCAATTGGTTTTCATTTTTTTATTTAGCAGCTCTCCAGTTTGCAGTTTCAGCAGTCTAGTTGGATCAAAATGACCCTAGCACCCATACATTTATTTGATTGAGAGACTGGAATATGAATAACAGAAGCCTGAATAGAAAGATGAGCAGCCTTACAGAGCATTTGTTTTAGAGTCTGTGACCCCATTTGAAACCTGAGTCAGAAGAAGAAGGCAAATAATTCAAAAACTATAAAAAAGAAAAAATGAAGGCCATTGAAAAGTTGCTTAGAACTAGCCGTTCTGTAACATACTAAAAGTTAACTCAAAGATGAACTACCCCTTTAACTATATGCCTTTCTGCTGTGCTTATTCAGTTGGGTTTATTTAGAAAAAAAGTGTATAAATACTAAACTAAACTGCTTAGATTGACAATGTAAAGCAACCCCTGCCTCACATTTTTCTATTGAAAATTGATGGATTCTAGGACTTGAAGTGCACAAATCCTGGAAAAGCAGAGGGACTTCAGATGTGGGCTTCTGTATCAGACTTCCTTCTGGGCATGGACTTGAGCATGCTCAGTTTGCTTCTCCCTCTCTTCTTCCCTTCAGGTCCTCTAATTCACTGCTTCATAATGGAAAAATCAGAGGGAGAGGTTGTATCACATATATATATATATATATATATATATATATCTTTTTGAGCGCAATATTTTTAAGGGAAACACGTCCTCTCTCCCCTCCTTTTTGGGTTTTTATTTCACTTTACAACTAAGTGAAATTTTTGGAGAGCAGCCAACAAAAGTCTTTTTTGGATAAATGGCGAACAATCAACCTGCTGAGCTTTTAATACCAAACAAACTGTATACCCTAGAAAAACTCGAGGATAGGGTGTCACAGTTTAATCAGCTTGAAACGGTTTTAAATAATGAAAATTTGGATGAAGAGGATGACGATACCATTCCGGAAATTTTTAAAAATTTAGAGAAATATATGTCACAAGAATTGCTACTTTGTTGGGATATTGTAACTTTGGAGAAATATGTCGCCTTGAACAGAATACCGAGAGGTTTAAGGATTAGGAAGTTCCCGACGTTTGCCAGAGACGATGAGCTGTTTGTGAATAAATGGAATGATACCTTGTCGAGATGCTCCTTTGAACTGATAGCATTGATTATCAACCACAAGAAACAAGATTTAATTAACACTAGGGAAAATATTAAGGAATCTCAACTCCTTTTGTCAAGCTTTGAGAAATTGCCCGATCTGGGCGACTTGGACAGGCAACTTAAAGAACATCTCTCTAGTTTAGAACAAACAGTCAGTACACGAAAGAAACGGAAATTAAATAGAGATCGAATCAACTACGAGAACAACATGGTCTATATATGGAAGAGACCAAAATCGATTTTAAGATCTAAAAGCTTTCAACGTGACCGCACTAAATCAGTCTCTTTCTCTAGCGACTCGGGGGAGGAAACTTCTTTCTGTACTGACGATTTAACATCCCTACGCCAAAATAGGCACACACCCACCGTGGCAGACCTAGAGGATGTGGAACCAAATGAAGACACTAGGAAGCCAAAAAACTACCACGGCCAGGATCAATACACGAATCGGAAAAAACAGGAGAAAACAGACTGGAACAGAAAGAACGACAAATCAGGAAGAAGACAAGAAGAGGGGGGAAACGGTGCTAGGGAAAGACCCTACAAATTGAGAACCAACCCCAAGAAGAAGGACCGGACTTACTGAATGTCGTTAATTTATCCTCCACTACCCTGTCCTCGTCGCAGACCTCAGTCCTTAGTAAAGGGTTATCTTTTGCTCCTACTCATCACTTTAGCTTGTTTAATACAATACTAGATGTGAACAAGTTTGTTCGCAAGCTAACCCTTAGGAGACACTTTGGGCCAGGGGGTGAGGGAGTTGACTCAGCCCCCCCCCAGAGAAACTATAGCACCGAACTGAGGGATAGTGGGACTACTGAACAGGGCACATCTTTTGAGACGTTCAAGGAGTTTTGCTGCCTTGCAGATTTAAATATGTTAGATAATGAGAACATCAGGGAAGGATCCCCAGATGAGCTCCTAATTGGTAGATCTACTCTAAATAAAAAAGGTTATTCCAGCTTTTACCCCTTACAGTCCAGATGCTCCTCAATGGACATGTTCCAGGATCTGGTGGAACGGGACCTTAAGAGACTCAACACCAGTGTTTCTAACAGAAACAAATGGAACATCTCCCTTGATGAACGGAAAGCCCTTAGATCCTTAAAGACAGCTACAGATATCACTATACGGCAGGCAGACAAAGGTGGTAGTGTGGTGGTCATGAATACTGCCGACTATATAGCAGAGGCCAAGCGACAGCTGAACGACTCGGAAACTTATTCTACCCTTTCCTTTAATCCACAGGAAAAATTCATGAAGGCTATAGAAGAACTGGTGTCTTATGGTATATCTTTGGGAGTGGTGGATACACGTGACAGGGACTACCTGGTGAGGCGCACTCCAATCATTCCTATTTTCCACCATCTCCCAAAGATACATAAATCTATCCAAACACCAGAGGGTAGACCTATAGTTGCCAGTATTGGATCGGCAAATGAGGGGCTTTCAGACTGGCATGATCTGAATCTGAAACCTTTAGTCCCGCTTTTGGGTTCATATATAAGAGATACTGGACATCTTATTGAAAAATTATCCACTCTTACTTGGTTGGATTTCCATGGATGTTAAATCCTTATATTCCATGATCCCACACAATATGGGTATACAAGCCATTTCAGACACCTTGAGGGAATCACATTCCCACACACCAGATTTCATTCACTTTAATTTATTAGTCCTTGAATTTTTACTAACACACAATTTTTTTCACTTCGATGGGGGTTACTACCTCCAGAGACGTGGCACTGTCTTTTGCCCCTTCGTATGCGAACCTCTATATGGGCCGCTGGGAGCAGTGCCATGTCTATGGATGTGCTAACCCTTTTCGTGACCACATAATTTGGTATGGCAGATATATCGACGACCTGCTATTCATATGGAATGGTCCTTTGAGCTCTATTGATGAGTTTCATCAATACCTCAACACAAATCAATATAACCTTCAATTATCACTCGAACATCACAATGACACAATCACATTCTTAGATTTAACCCTAATAGGGAATACATGCACTAAATCAATTGACATGGAGATTTTTAGGAAACCCACGGCGGGCAACACGATTTTAAAATATAACAGTTGTCACCCCAAACACACCCTTAACAGCATTCCTTACAGTCAGTTTGTCAGGTTCAGGAGAAATTGTAGCCAGGAGGCCATATTTGATCGCCAATCATACCAATTAGGGTATAGATTGCAAGATAGAGGATACCCCAAACACCTCATAAGGAGTGCACATGAGAAAGCTAAAACAGCACCGGTATCGGGGAAAGAAAAAATAAGGCTAATCCAGGACCATTCAGATCACACAAAGCCAGAAAAACAAAAAATGTTCTTTGTCACAGAATATAGTGAGGAATATGATCAAATCTGTAAGATCATTAAAAAATACTTACCTACCTTGGAGGGTGATATAAAAATGTCTGAAATTCTGGCCCAAACCGAGGTCAAATGCGTTCCAAGGAAGGCTCCCACCTTAGGTAAAATGCTGGCACCTAGTCTAGTCTCATCTGCTCCATCCAACTTGGCGGACAATTGGCTAAGGGTAAAAGGTACATACAAATGTGGGGCCAATATTTGCAAGACATGCCAAGTCATCGCTACTGGACCGGAGTTTAAATCCAATGTGTCAGGGCAAGTCTTCAATAACACAGGGTTCCATAATTGCAATACCAGAAACGTTGTATACCTTCTAGAGTGCAGCCATTGTAACAAACAGTATGTGGGACGCACATCCCGCATGCTGAAAGAAAGGATAAGGGAGCACATCAGAAGTATTACCAATGGAGAAGAGAGTACCCCGGTCGGTAGACACTTTAAAACATGCTCACCCAACAGTCTAAAAGACCTAAGGGTGAAAGTTATTGAAAAGGTACGGGTTCCCATCAGAGGAGGCAATATAATATATAGATTAAACCTCAGAGAGGCGTTCTGGATCCTCAAATTGGATACTAGGATCCCTAATGGTCTTAACTACAGACATGATATTAGTTATTTATATTAGAGATGTTAACACATTGACTTTCATCAAAATGATAAGGTGAATGAAAGACAGCCTAGTCAAGATGGATATATGTGACACGTTATATCTAGGCAGAAACTTTTTCAGCCTCCCCGTTAAAAACGACCCTTTTAGGAATGGAAACGTATCAGAATCATCCTCACTACAAGATTTGTTTCTACAGTTTGTTTGGATTTTAACTAATGAATATTGTTTCAAAAAATTTTTTTTTAATCTTTTCACTCTGTTGCAGTTTTTAATGGATTTAAATAAAGGTGTAATTTTATTGAGAGCCCACTAGAGGGCACTAGTTCCTTTTGTATAAAAAACCCAGCTGTTGCTAGTGAACTGTGAACCTATGACTAAGGGATAACTCCCGAAACGCGTCAGGTCTTTCCAGCAGGAACTCCAATAAACCCCAATTTCAGAAGTGCCGTCTGCTTTTCGATTTTTTGTTGTATCACATAGCACAGGCAGCACAGTTTTAGCTTGCACTACTGTGTCTAATCTATTGGTAATAAAATTCCTCGGTAGCTATACTTCTCCTTTAAAGAGACTGTCTAGTTGCTGGAGTCAATATCATCAGAGACCAGAAAGCATATTAATTCTGAGGCTAGTTTTGTCTTTTTTTTTAATTTTTTTAATTTATTTTGTTTTACTTATAAGTCTACTTAGGTTGTTACTCAACTTTTAGTCTGTCATTTAAACAGGCTGCTAGGGTGCTTAGTTAAGTGTAACCCCATAATCTTTTAACATCCAAACTGAAAAGCTGTTGAGTGTTAAGTCAGTGTCAAGTTATTTAAATGAAAGACCAACTGCAAATTTTAAGGTGGTTATATACAGACTTGTTTAATCTGCCGATTTGGGTCCTTTAGACAAATTTGACTGCTTATTTGCCTGTGTATGGGGCCCTCAGAAAGGCCTCTCCAACAGATATCTGGCCAAAATCGTGCAGATGTTGATTGGAGAGGTTTTATTTTCCCTTCCAATCAAGGACCACATTGGATAGTTGATGTGGCCCATGTCCCTTCTGAACCTATTCCCGTCACATATCATATGGGGGGAAAGGTCTACTCGTTTGGCGACTTTGCTAAACAAGCAGATCTTATAGTGTATGTTTTCTGAATGGGCCGTCTAACATTACTTCTCGTACATAGAGTGCAATTTTTTGCTTTTTAGTATGTACAGGATAGGTGCAGACTAGCCATGCTGTTTGGTGCTGTGGGAGTTGCAATCTGACACTACAACAATATTTGCAGTGCCTTAAAAGATAGTGTACTGTATGTAAACTGAATTCTGAATAAGTATGCAAATGCTGCAGGCTAAATATATTTGTAACAGAGCTGAGCGTTTGACATGACATTACCTTGTATGATGTGTAAAACAAATGTGAACTGATTATTCATGAGCCCCTTCAGCATATTTATGTTTTGTTTGTAGCTATATGGCAAACCTTAGCTGACTCTATGACCCTAATTTTGCATCCACTGATTTTAAGTTTTCCCACATTTTACACAGATTTTTGCAACCCCACCAGTATATAATGCATTTCTTGATGTTACATTTTCCCCAGTTTTGCACCATTCTTTTCTGGCCCCCTAAAAAAACATAAAATAGGAACTCTACTGTATATTTCTGTCACTATAGCCATTGATGTGTCTAGGATCCTCAGTAACTTTACCCTTTTGCGGACAATATATATGTGTCATTCATAAATTTCTGATGACTCACAAATTAGGCTGATGACGCACCACCAGTTGTTTTCACAGCCTGCGTGTAGGCTGATGCGCTTCTGCTTTCTGTTGCGTGTGGGACAGTCACTGCATTGGCTTGTCAGTGCACTAGTGATGTGCCGGTTGGGTTTTTCCCGACTTCCGGGTTCCTTTTATAGAGGGGTGGAGCGAGCAGCCGCACATCTATAAAATTTCAACCAGGAATTCAGAAGCCGCATTTGGGAGGTACCAGTGAGCACCATGGAGTGATCTTCTTCCATCTTCCTCTTTCTTTGCGCGGCTGCGCATGCGCAGTAGAACGAAAAGCCGAACTTTAACTAAAAAGTCGGCTATTTTGTTCACCTTGCGCATGCCTCTGGCCCGAAAAATTTGGAGAAAGAAGAAGCCAGAAGAGGATCGCTCCGTTTTCTGCTGATAGGAGCACCGGCCCGGGGTTTCAGGTAAGTACAATTACTTGGGTGTACCTAACATTTGCCACCCCTGAGTGCAAGATGACTTTCCTCCTCCTTTAAGTACTAATTTGGGGTGTATAGTTTTCCCTTATGGCTTTTTAGAGTGGCTTTTATGATTTCTTGGACAAGCACAATATTCGTGAATGGACACTGGGTTTCATTTGGAGGGGTTGAACTTGATGGACTTTGGTCTTTTTTCAACCCAGCTTAACTATGTAACTATTTTGGTGATATACAAAAATACTGTGCATGCAACCGCCCAATGCAATGCAGGAGATACCTGAGGCACTAGAACTATATCCACATAGAGGAAATGTACCTTGCAGTTTTGGGAAGAGGTGCAACAACCCAGGGTAGGCTAGAATCACTTGGGGGCTGCCTGAAAACTTGGCATCCCCCTATGATTCAACTTTTCCTTTTAGCTGGTCTACATAGGTCAGCTTCTTTGCCTGAATATGGATTCAGTGATGTACTGATCTGATGTCTGGCTTGTGGGCAGTACATTTAAAGACTGCAGTTCTAGGTTCAGTTCTGACTAGGGCATTCTGTGCATTTATTTCTCCCTTAAAGGAAAACTATACCCCCCAAAAAATGTAGGTCTCTATAAAAAGATATTGCATAAAGCAACTCATATTTAAAATCCTGCTTCATGTAAATAAACCATTTTCATAATAATATACTTTTCTAGTAGTATGTGCCATTGGGTAATCATAAATAGAAAATTTCCATTTTAAAAAATAAGGGCCGCCCCCTGGGATCGTAGGATTCACTGTACTCACAAACATACCAACAAACCATACATGTTAGGTCACATGAGCCAATTAATGGTGGCTCAAGGCAAGAGATGTAAAAGGGCAATATTTACTTAAATATATATTCCAGTTTGGTAAGATTCTTTAATATGCCACTTAATATGATATGAACTATCTGTTGCTTAAGTGTTCATTTTGGGGGTATAGTTTTCCTTTAATAAGTTCTCACTTTTTTTTCCAAGCAGGTTAGGACTTAGCATAGGAAAAGAAGAACTTTGGTGTGATTATTTTATGGTTTAATAGGAAGGTACAGAAGCACTAAAATTAATAGTAAGGCTAATGGCACACGGGACTTTGCATTTCCATCCAGTCCTTTCTGTATCTACGCTGGAAGGCATGGCCTCAGCTTGTGTGCAGACGCAGAGTGGTGCAACAAAATTTTCAAGTTTCCTCATAGCTGCCCACTCCATTGTCTGTACAGAGACTAATATTGTGCCAGTCACTGATATTGTGCCAGTCAGTGCAGATACAGAAAGGAGCAGTGTATCTGCTTTTTTGCTTCTACAGAAAAAGCTGCTGCACAGCCCAGTATGCCATTAGCCTAATAGGTGGCTAATATCCTTATGAAACTGATGTGGTAATATTCGATTTTATTCTTCAGTGGGGGCTGTGAATAATGTGAATGATGAGCAGTCTTGGCAGCAGTCTATATATAATGCACAATAATTAAAAAGATCCCATGGAAAGTGGGAGGAAGCAAGGTCTCTCTCAATTAATGTTTGCCAGTGATGTTTTATTCTTCAGTGCAAAGCATTAGCAGACATGATCTTATCTGAAACCACATGCAATCCACTTTGTTCTACCAGCTAAAGCTGGCAATAGATGGGGTGAAATAAAATGCTTGGGCCCTCCAGACTGAGTTGATTATTGACCCATGCAAAAAATCTGCGACATATACATCAAGCAAGTTTGAAAATCACATTAGGCAAAGAGCAAAGCCTTGACAAATGAACAGATCTGAAGATGTACCGTATATACTCAAGCATAAGCCGAGTTTTTCAGCATCCAAAATGTGCTGAAAAAGTCTACCTCTGCTTATACTCGGGTCAGCGGGCAGTAGCTGAGATTGCAGTCACTTTTAATCATTCCTATACCAACAGTTCACTTGGGGAGAGACTGCAATATCCCACAATGCTCTCTGTTGGTTATATGAAAGAATAACAGTGACTGCAATAGCACACAGCACCCTCTGTTGGTTATATCAAAGAATAACAGTGACTGTAATATCACACATCACCCTATGTTGGTTATATGAAAGAATAATAGTGCACCCTCTGTTGGTTATATGAAAGAATAACAGTGACTGCAATATCACACAGCACCCTCTGTTGGTTAAATCAAAGAATAACAGTGCGCCCTCTGTTGGTTATATGAAAGAACAGTGACTGCAATATCACACAGCGCCATCTGTTGGTTATATCAAAGAATAACAGTGACTGTAATATCACACATCACCCTATGTTGGTTATATGAAAGAATAACAGTGCGCCCTCTGTTGGTTATATGAAAGAATAACAGTGACTGCAATATCACACAGCACCCTCTGTTGGTTAAATCAAAGAATAACAGTGCGCCCTCTGTTGGTTATATGAAAGAATAACAGTGACTGCAATATCACACAGCGCCATCTGTTGGTTATATCAAAGAATAACAGTGACTGTAATATCACACAGCACCCTCTGTTGGTTATATGAAAGAATAACAGTGCGCCCTCTGTTGGTTATATGAAAGAATAACAGTGACTGCAATATCACACAGCACCCTCTGTTGGTTAAATCAAAGAATAACAGTGCGCCCTCTGTTGGTTATATGAAAGAATAACAGTGACTGCAATATCGCACAGCGCCATCTGTTGGTTATATGAAAGAATAACAGTGCGCCCTTTGTTGGTTATATGAAAGAATAACAATGACTGCAATATCAGACAGCGCCCTCTGTTGGTTGTATGAAGGATTAACAGTGATGGCAATATCACACAGCACCCTCTGTTGGTTGTATGAAGGATTAACAGTGATGGCAATATCACACAGCGCCCTCTGTTGGTTGTATGAAGGATTAACAGTGATGGCAATATCACACAGCGCCCTCTGTTGGTTGTATGAAAGATTAACAGTGATGACAATATCACACAGCACCCTCTGCACATGGTAGTGGGACAGTGGGACAATGCACACAGTAATCCGTTTGGCAATTCTCTGTCACCATCAACTTTGCAAAGAAGTCCGGTTGATCGCTGGGGGGGTCTCTTTGGCGGAATGTGCGCTGCTGGGAGACAGGGCTGTAGTTGTGTCTAGGCTTATACTAGAGTCAAATAAGTTTTCCCAGTTTTCGTAGGTAAAATTAGGTACCTCGGCTTATACTCGGATCGGCTTATACTCGAGTATATACGGTATGTCCAGCTGTAAGGCAGCCTATATGGCCACTGTCTGTGGGAAGTGGCACAGCAACTCTTAATAAGTGTATGTAACAATAAAGTTGTCCATAAGCAGGCCGATAAAAGCTACTGGGCAGGTTTTAAAAGCGTGTCATTAAAGGAGAAGGAAACCCCCAGGGCGCTAAACCCCTCCCCCCCTCCCCTGTGCTGCCCCCCTCCCTCCTCCCCCCCTGGCCTACCTGTCCCCTGGGCAAATGCCCCTAACTTTTTACTCACCCCTCTGCGCAGGTCCTGTCCACGGAGTACGCAGTCGCCATCTTCTCCCACGCGCGTCTTCTTCCTGCTCTGATCGGCGTTTTCTGGCGCATGCGCAGTAGGAACAGGTACCGGTACGGCTCTACTGCGCATGCGCCGAATGTCACGAAGTGAAATCGGAAAACTTCGTGACATTCTGCGCATGCGCAGTAGAGCCGTACCGGTACCTGTTCCTACTGCGCATGCGCCAGAAAACGCCGATCAGAGCAGGAAGAAGACGCGCGTGGGAGAAGATGGCGACTGCGTACTCCGTGGACAGGACCTGCGCAGAGGGGTGAGTAAAAAGTTAGGGGCATTTGCCCAGGGGGACAGGTAGGCCAGGGGGGAGGAGGGAGGGGGGGCAGCACAGGGGAGGGGGGGAGGGGTTTAGCGCCCTGGGGGTTTCCTTCTCCTTTAAGGTGCCCGATAATGCGGGCCTCATCTGATGAGTCTCCATAGGCCCCATTGTATGATACAATCAGCCCATCAATTAAATCTGCAACTTCACCAAGCGGTACTCACTGTGTACAGCCAGCTTAAGGCTACTATCAAGGAGATCTGCCACTAACTGGTTTTAATCTCTCTTTTAAATCTAGGAGCAGTTTAAATACAGAATTAACAAATTAACCATTATAGTGCTAGTAGCCTGCTCTTTGAATTGTTTTGTATGTTGCCATGAACACATTAGTGTGGCATAGTTCAAAATCAACAGGAAATATACAATGGATTTTATGTGGATGCTGTAGATACTATATTGTACTAAAAGGATAAGAAACACTACGTTTGCTGTCTGGTTATATGTACCAGATAACATTATCAGCTTCAGGCTGGAGAGCAAAAGAAACAGACCGCTCAGAAAATAAAAGCAAGTTTGAAAATACACTTTACATCGATTGCAGGGTTCTGTTGCAAGCTGAGGTGAATACCTTGAACTAGAAACCAGCAAAATGTGAACATGTACATGTATCTGAGCTTTTACACTGGGTATTGCCACTCTATTGTTGCCTGTAAATAAGAAAAAAAGTAAGTTTGATGGCAGGGGAGGCATGCATTTTTAGGAATTCCTGTAGTGTGAGTAAATGCTAGTTTGCTCTTTTTTTATTTTGTGAATTGTCATATAAAAGATAAGTCATATGAAAACATGATTTTATTGGAAACTACATTTAAATGATGACTTGTTTAGACAGTTAAATAACTAATGATCTGCAGTTTTGCTTGGCTAGAAATTAGTATGAAATGGTTAATATTACGCAGGAAGAGTGTTGAGCAAGTATGTTCAAGAGACTGGTTGGTATCCTGCCTTGAGGTGAATTCCTCCTCCTCTGCGTCACAGACTTCTGACACTCCTAGTGTGTGACTACTTAGCTGTACATGAGTATTTTACTTTTGTATCCGTCTGATCTCATCTCTTCTGCTAGCTGCAAATCTATAACTGACTGGCATCAGATACCTGTATTCTCTCAGAGGTCAGTATAATGTTCAAGTTATATTTAAGTAAGTTAGTGTTTAATATATGTAGCAGGGCTGTAGAATTCTGAACAATGTAGATAATTAATGCTTCATGGGGTTGCCTTGCTAAAATAGTAATTGTACCCATTGCTGAATTCTGTAATGTTGTTGCAGAATGTGAGTTAAAACACGGAGTAGCATGTAGTAAAAGTTGTTCACCTTTGAATTAACTTTTAGTATGATGTAGAGAGTGTTATTCAGAGACAATTTGCAATAGGTTTTCATTTTTTATAATTTGTGTTTTTTGACTAATTGAGCTTTTTATTCAGCAGCTCTCCTATTTGCAAATTGAGCAATCCAGTTGCTATGTCCAAATTCCCCTAGCAACCAAGCATTGATTTGAAAAAGTGACTGGAATATGAATAGCAGAGGCCTGAATAGAATAAAAAATAGCAATAACTATAAATGTGTAGCCTTACAGAGCTTTTGTTTTTAGATGGGGTCAGTGACCCCATTTGAAAACTGGAAAGAGTCAGAAGAAGAAGAAGGCCAATTATTTAAAAAGTATAAAAAATAAATAACAAAGACCAACTGAAAAGTTGCTTAGAATTAGCCATTCTATAACACAGTAAATGTTAACTTAAACACCCATTTAATTTTAAGTTGCTCTTTGCAGTGCTGTTGCACAGATCTTAACAGCATAGAATTAGTGTTGGTCATGTGAGGAATACAGGTATGGGATCTGTTATTCAGAAAGCTCAGAATTACAAAAATGACGTCTACCATAGACTCCATATTATCCAAAAACTCCAAAAATTATCCAAAAAATAATTTCCCTTTTCTCTGTAATAATAAAACCATACCTTATACTTGATCCAAACGAATATATAATTAATCCTTATTGGAAGCAAAACCAACCTGTGGGTTTTTATTTAATGTTTACATGATTTTCTGGTAGACTTAAGGTATGAAGATCCAAATTACAGAAAGATCCATTATCCGGAAAACTGCAGGTTCCGAGCATTCTGGATAACAGGTCCCATACCTGTATTTCTGTTTTAATGACTTTTGAAAGAGGTCTGCTACGTGGTCTATAAATGTAATGTGAGCCACAATAACTGGTAAGTGTTTGTTTTCCATTTGTGCACTGTTCTACATCCTTGTTATAATATAAAGGCAAATAATGCAAAATACAGTTTTTCCAACTTGGAACATGTTGGAAAAACAATGTATCTATGTGACACTCCTTTGGATTTTGAGGTGAGACCATTACATTTGTATTCCTTGTTTCCCAATCAGTCTGTAATTGTGATTTTTCTGTCCTTTAAAGGAGAAGGAATATCATTTTCTACTTGGGGTGGCAAAAGTTAGGCACCCCCAAGTGACTACTTTTACTTACTTGACACCTAGCGAGCACCACGGAGCGATCCTCTTTCTACTTCTTCGATTTTTAAATTTCCCAGGGCAGACGCATGTGCAGTAGAGCAAAATAGACGACTTTTCCGTTAAAGTTCAGCTTTTGGCCGTACCACACATGCAGCCGTGAGAAGACCCGAAGAAGCAGGAAGAGAATCGCTCTGTGGTGCTCACTAGACGAACCCCGGGCTGGTGCGGTTTTCTGCTGATTGGAGCACCGGCCCGGGGTAAAATAGTCACTTTGGGTGCCTAACTTGTGGCGCCCTCAAGTAGAAAATGGTATTCCTTCTTCTTTAAAGGGGAACTGTTGCGAAATTAAAATTTAATATAAGCTTCATCATACTAAAATAAGAAACTTTCTCAGTACAATCAATTAAAAATTCTGTACTGTTTCTGAAATAATCAAGTTTATCTTCACTATTCCTCTCTCAGCATCTGTTTCTCTTCATTCTCTTTTCATGCAGGAGTTGGGTGTCAGATATTCATTAGATTGATCATTCAGTTAGATCCAATATATTTTATAGGGGGCTCCTTTTGCCTAGAAGATGTATTAGAGCTCGCTCTATTGAAATCACCAGACATCATGTCTCTCTACATGCAGGATTTGAGCAAAGGGTAGTTATTTTGTTAGATTTTGTTTGTACTGGAATCCGTTATTTGAGTGAGCTCTAATTCATCTTATTTTAATTGATTGTATTTACAAAGTTTCTTATTTCAGTACGATGAATCTTATATTAAATTAACCTTTTTGCAATAGTTCCCCTTTGAGGAAGAATAAATACAAATTTCAGTTATGCATATCACAGGCTTTCTTGTTATCTAGATAACTTCACTTATGTTTTACTCACTATTGTCACAAATGTTTTTGTATTTCTAATGTGCATGTGTGAAGACTAGCAAGTCAACTGAAAAGTTTTCCATCCAGCCTGGAAATTCTGATGATGTTAGCACTAGCAGATACCATGCTTGGGAGCCACAAACAAAGTAACACTCAGTCTGGCTGGCAGCCCGTTGAGCTGCATGCAGGCTTGTGTTTGGCAACTGATGCTTAATGAATAATCGTTTCCACTTGGCTAACACTGCAGCAACCTGTTAACATTTAATATGCTGGGAGAATGAAGTTCTGAAAATAATTTTTTGGTGTTTTATAACATTTTTTCTTATATTTATGTTTATGGTTCCCGACAGATTTATATAATGGTTCTCTCAGCCTCTTTCTAGGATTAACAACTATTTCTGATCTTATGCTAATCAAATGAAAGTTCAAACCTCAGAAACACTTTTTAAAAAGTTACCAATTCCACTGGGTGTCGGTACTAGCCCAAAGGTCCAGCCAACTAATACCCCACTTTAGCAATTTCACATGGCTCCTAAATTAGGTCAGTGCCTATGGTGTGGCTCAGTAGCAAAACATATATATCCAAACTACTGTGTATTATCTTAAAGGGATTTGAGTAGTATGCTGTAGAGCAGTGTTTCCTAAACAGTGACTCATGCCCAAAAGTTGCTTACCAACCCCTTGGATGTTGCTCCCAGTGGTCTCAAAGTAGGTGCATATTGTTGAATTCCAGGCTTGGCAGTATTCTTTAGGTGCTTAAAAACCATATGTGCTGCAAACTAAGCCTCCTGTTGGCTTCTAGTCCAACTACCAGTATACAACCACAGCTCTTATTTGGCATCCCCTGGAACTTTTGTTAATGCTTGTGTTGCTCCCCAACCCTTTTTACAATTGAATGTGGCTCACAGGTTTAAAACATTGGGGAACCCTGATGTAGAGCATGTTAATCAGAGACCATTTGCAGTTGTCTTTTATTTTTTTCATTATTTGTGGTTTTTTAGTAATTTAGCTTTTTATTCAGCAGCTTCACAGTTTGCAATTTCAGCAGTCTGGTTGCTAGGGTTCAAATGACCCTAGCAAGCATTGATTTTAATAAGGACTGGAAGATGGATAGGGGAGGACCTGAATAGAAAGATGAGTAATAAAAAGTAGCAATAACAATAAATGTGTAGCCTTACAAGCATTTGTTTTTTGTTTTATTTTTTATTTTTAGTACAGTGATCACATTGCCAATAACATATAAGACAATCAAGATAAAGGCAGTCCAGCAGAACGCACATTATACAATATCACAATATGATAATATCTAGATCTATCGATTCCAATTGTGCATTTGTTTTTTTTGATGGGGGTCAGTGACCCCCATTTGAAAACTGGAAAGAGTCAGAAGGGGATGGCAATAATTTAAAAACTATAAAAACATACTAAAAGTTAAATATACCTGAGTTTCATCTGAAGGTGGAGCTTTACCCTGTATTGATAACTTGCTAGATGGTAAATGTTTAAAAAGAAAATTTAAGTGTGATGGCAGAGTAGGTCTGCTGCTGCTTTATGAGAAATTGCATTCCTGCTGTGTGCGATTAAATGCTAGCCTTACTGTGGGTACTTAGAAACGTATCTCTGTCATTTGTTAACACTGTACTTAAAATCCCGGACAGGATTTCAACTCTACTTGATCTTGATCCATCTGCTTTTTCATAAAATCGCAATGTGTATGTATGCTGCCAATTATAAAGATCCTTTTCATTGGTGACTCCATTCACTGTATATCACTGCACATCAAAAAAAAAAAGTATATGTGCTGCAAGATACCTCCAGTGGAGGGGCTGTTTGGGCCTCTGTGTACTTGAAATGGCAAGGTCTATTTTAACTGCCAGTCTAGGCCTGTTGGATACCAGAATTTATTCAGATAAAAGGGGATTATGTAACACATGGCTGACAAGATTTTACCACAGCTCTGCAACTTCTTTTTTTTCCATAAGCCTTTCTGTTTAAGAACATGCATGTAAAGGAGAAATAAACTAGCTCATTTGCTTCCTCTAGTTTATTTCATAGTGCCAGTGGCAACAAATGCATTAATTCTTTGGGTGGATACAAAGTGGAGCATTACGTGAATCAGATCTGGCATTTTCCCCTCAGTGTAGTGCTACACAGTGCGTAGGGTCACATGGTATGCAAACCACCAACCAGCACTGCTCTCTTTCATTGTGAATGTAAGCTCTCTCCGGCCAATTGGTGAGCAGGAGGAGGTCAGCTGCTGCTTGCTAGTGGGAAAAAAAGCAGAGGAAGTAGCTGGATATTTTCAGCTTGTAAGTAAAACCAATTTACCTCCCTGGGGAAAAATCAAAACATGTCGTTTCTGAAGGCATTCTTGCTTTGCAGAGGCAAGGAGCTGTAAGCAGGATGGCAGTGGAAGGCTGGGGCAGTGTAAGTAACAGCAGGCAGCATTTCTTGTTATGGTACGTCGGTGCCGAGATTTCATCGTTTGTTTTCAAGAGTGATTTAGAGTGCGAAGGGCAGAGCAGTTGACCTCTCTGCCAATGAACCTCCTTGTTTAATTACTAGGACTGAGTGAAATGTCTGAAAGGCTACATTGTTCATATGAAGACGGGCAAAATGAATTTGAATTTTAATCTATTAACAGTTTATGTTGAGTGGAAACTGTCATTGTTGAATTGTCCTGTGAAAACCATGAGAGCAGCTATGGGATTAAGAGAAATTGTTTATTAGTGGGGCAGTTTGGGGTTTATACTTGCTTTGATGCCATTGTTGCTTTGATATTTCAAGGTACTTCTTCAAAAATGTTTATTTCAAATGTGGTCTTGGGTTATTCAAGCAATCTGAACATATTACTTTAGAAGTCTATAAAATGATCATCTTCTTCCTCATTTAGTATTTCTTCTTTACATATCATGGACACTTAATTAAGATTTTATGCCTCAACATTTCATGTTTCCTTTGGGGATAAACAATTAGCAGCTCTTGGGTTGCGTGATATTTTTTAGTTTTAGAATGATAAACAATCTTACTAGATGAAAATAAAACAGAGTAGAAGTAATTTTAGATGTGCTTGTATTAATACAATTTGGCCAATGTGAGTTCTTTCTGTCATAGGGTGAAGACACATGGAGCTACTAGTAGCAGCTACAAAATACCCCAAAAATACCCTGTCATATACAATACTAAAAATTGTCTCTGCTAAACCACACATAGTATTTAAGCAAAGCCAGATTACCACTATTTTCTGTTTTGTAGCCGTCACGCATAGCTGCTACTAGCAGCTCTGTGAGTCTTCACCCTTATTGATATAATTTCCTTGATATGGTGTGTGTATCATAGTTTTATTTGGTTGAGATTCTAATTGGTGGTGCTGTTGCTCTTACAATTCTGTCTTCCATGATTATAGTTCAATAGCTGTAGTGTTGTAGTATTACCGGTTTCCCAAAATTTCAGTTTAAAGTTTAATGTTCCTGTCTCTAGTGTTTGTCTGGCAGCTCTGTGATCCAGGAGCATTCTGGACTGTTACAATTGGATACATTCAGTTGATACATTTAGTTGATACATTTCTCAGCAGTATCTGTGGATATTAGCAACTCTTTTACTGTACTGAACGGAAAAAAATGTTCGAAGACGAACAACCCCTTTAAGAAAACTTAGAAGGTGCTTTTACTTTATTACTTTTTGATTGCATGTAGCCTTTAGGATGAGACGTCAGTTTGCATGAGTAACCTGCCTGTATTACATTTCAGTCACAGGATTAAGAAAGAGGAAGTGAGCAATAAGTCATTTTCTGTTACTTTTCTTATTTAGATTTTGTTAGAGATGCTTTAAATTACTTTTAAGCCATATACTTTGGGATTAATAAAATAATTTTATTTCAATTCATTCTTCATTATTTTACAATATTTTACATTGAACCCTGGTGTGTTACTTAGCCCTTGTAAAACCTTGTTAATTTTTTTTTAGCTCTTTATAACCATTGCCTATACAGTCGAATTCCTGCTGCTTTAGTATATTTGAATTGTTTCTAAACTGGTGCCCCAAATTACTTTGTATGTTAGTACTGACTAGTACTGTTATATGGTTATATCAATTAGTGCATATAAATATAAAAAAAATCTCTGCTGGGCAAGGTGCTGGCTGTCATATATTTGCTCAGGGTCGGACTGGGGCATAAGGGAAAACCCAGTGGGCCCCATTGTCCTGGGTACAGTAGTGGGGAATCGTGTAGGGAAGGGAGCTGTGGGCCCTTGACTCAGTTCTTCCAATAGGGCCTGGGTATGCCAGTCTGACACTGCTTTACCTTACAAGTCTTAAGTTAAAGTAACACCAAAAAAATCTATTCAAGATATTCAGATAGCAACATTGATTGTGGCTGCAAGCATTAGTCTCTACCTGCTTTAACTTTAAAAGCTCCACAATGAACTAGCTAGCTAAAGGTGGCCATTTACTCACAAATAAAATTGGAGGAAGCTACATTTTTATGATTTTCTGTGCATGTATAAGTTTGCCTGCCTTTTCTGATCATTATCCATATAGTACTGATATCAGCCGGTTTGAGAATCAGGAAGGTTTGAAAATGTCGTCTGCCAATGTAGCTTTCAGCATAAGTGGAAGGAGCCGTGGCTCTACCTGTTGCTTTTTTTGTAAACTGTCAGATATCCCTCGTACACTTTGTCGGTTTGGCCACCTTAAGAGCTCTTACATACCAGTGTGTATTTGAGAGTATCAAAAACAGAAATTTGTAGAGCAGCCAATCTTAAACCAGGCAATAAAATTAAGTAAAAATATATTTATTATGTCAAATCATTATGACCTTACGCACACTTAGTCATATGAATACCTTTTTGTAACATAAAACCCGTAGGATTATATATAAATATATTTTTACTTAATTCTATTGCCTGGTGGAAGTTTGCCTTATAAGTGCCTGCTCTACAAATTTCTGGTTTGGATCGCTCCCCTTGCTGAAAGCTCAGGCAGTGCACCTGGGCCTCTTCCATTACTTGGTGAGTTACCATTTGATGTTGGACTACCATTTTCTGTCTACCTGTATGCCAACACATAAAATGGATATACAGTTATTACATAACTGTAATTTGCATTTTCTTAGTCACCTGTCTTTTTTTTTTTAAATATAATGCATTTCTCAAATCTATTTGTGAACAACTTTGTTTATCTAATATATTTTTACTGCTAGTCCTGATTTAAATGTATTGATTCAGACTAATTAAGTAGCTACAAAATCTATAAAATGTCTTTAATAACATTTTTACTTACCACTTATATAACATGTTTGTGTAGATAGAATTTACAGGAAGAAAGGCACTTAGATTTAATTTGCTTGACTAAACCTTGTGTGCTTCACATAATATATAACTAAAATGTATGTTTCCAAAAATAGGACATTGCAGTGGTTCCATTAGATTCACAAAGAATGCCTAGTGGTGCAGGTTGCTTAGTATGGGGAGGAAATGTGAAAGGATGGACATCAGGGTTTAGATGTCTGCGACAGGATGTGGATTCATGCAAAAATTGTTAGTTTTTTAAGATTTTAATTCCACAAATCCCTTGATGGAGGAATGCCTTGAGTATACTTAACAAGAATATAAACCAAGCATATGTTTTTGCTCTTTTTAACCGTAAAGTAATAGCATGCTTTTAAAACCACATGGTTCACTTTTTTGAGAAATTTTAAGTACAGAATTTCTTTTGCTGTTGTGAATACAACACAATCTTTAAAATGCTTCTAGGGCATAAAAACATCTTTGTTGAAATTCTCAATATCCCATCATACAAACTACATAGTTATATACTCATAACTATATAATGTATAATATATATCCTGAAAGACACTTGTATCTTGTTTTGACCCTTTATACTTGTAATTTATTGATTAATCACAGGAAAAAAGCTCTTCTAACACAAAATTACTTTATGGACTGCAGTTGCCCCAAAAATAGATTGCCCACACATGCTGCATTTGCAGAGGCATATGTCCTAGCGGCTTCTGTAAAAACTTCTATTTTAGCTGGCTAAACCTTTTTCGACAGATTGCAGTGCAGCCCTAAACCACACAGTACTAGGAGCATTACACCAGGGATTAAAGTGCTGCTCAGCAGAATGTTTATTAATCTCTGCGCTACTTTTATGTTGCAGTATTGGATGACACATTCTGTTTGTTATGTAAACAGATCTGCTTGATTTAATCTTTGAAAGATGAAACATTAAGGAATCCCCAGCATATGGGAATGCCAATGGGATTTTCTGTAAAAACAAAACTGTATTTATTTATTTTTTTTACAGAACAGAGTCGTGCATCTAATGCATTTCCGTGGGAGCCTTTCCCAAATTTTTTGTATATTATGCGTCATAATTTTGCCCCATTTTCATTCAAAACATTTATTTTCCCCTGTGAGTGATTTTTCCCCATATATATATATATATATATATATATATATATATATATATATATATATATATATATATATATATATATATATATATATATATATATATATATATATATATATAATTTATTTTTTATTTTTTTTATTATTATTTATTTATTTTTTAGTTTTTACAAACCCTAATTTTACATACCCCCTGTTTTTTTTTAACTCTTCTTTATAAAGTGCCAATATATTCTACAGACCTGCAGAGATTTCATCAGATGTTTACTTGGTATTTGACTAACTACACAATTAGCACTGCAGCAGCATTTGCTTAATAATCCTGATGTTTTATTGGAAATGCTTAGTGAGCTTAGTTTACCAGGGAGTGTCATAGCCAATACTAATAATTGCCATTTAAGGCCATTTTTTAAAAAATGGCTTACCGTTTTGCTGTTTGATTTTCATAGTCAACATTGCTCTTTGTAAGTGGGTCAAATAATTTGATTCCCTTATGCATACCTACTCGGGAACACTGATCATAGTGCCTAATTGGTGCATTGGTCCATGTACAAGCTGTGTGGTTTATTTCAGTGGTCAATTCCATTTGGGATCAAATCTCTAGTAGCAAAAAGTAAACAACTGAAATCACCAGTTTAGCCCACAGGTGAAATTAACTTGTGCATTGGCAGCTATGTTCTAATGAATACATGAATTATTATTTTGCTGTTTACTGCATAATCTGTAATAATCTTGTAGGACTGAAGAGATTTCGATTTCTTAGAATGTGATAAACGCAGTTTACTTATTCATCAATAACTTGGTTCAGGGCCACAATGAATATCACTTGTGAAATATCACAATGAAATCACTTATGAATTTGCTATTTTGTTAGTGGGAATTGTTATTAGAAAAATATGATGATAAAAAACTTGCCATTGATCTTTTCTGATATTCTCTGCCCCTCCATATAATTTGCAGAAAATATGAGTTATCATATCTCAACCTCTTAATATACAAAAGAGTGGAGGTCTTTTTCAGTCACTTCTGACTTCAGCAGTGCATTTACCATATAACATTATGGGAAGTGGCAATAGACAGAAAGTGCATACACATATAAAGATGTTAGGCTCTGCTTCCAGCTTGTGCCCTGATGTGAGGTAGCATCAGGCCGTGGGAGCCCTGAGTGATGAATCTCCAGTAGTTCTAATAGGTAGAGGCAGTGTAAAATACAGAAAGAGGCATGATGCTTTGTGCTAGATTCTGAAACCTGAAAAGATTTGTGCATAAGAATGCAAGGTTTAACTGAGGTATGGTGCATTGTGGGCAAAATCACGGTGCCATTGCCTGTGTTTTGCACTATTTTAAATAATTTTATTTGTTATGCCATAGTCTTACTTTATCGGACAGTTGTAGTGCTCTAAAGACCACTTTGCCTTTATATTAGTTGCATTACTGAAGATCAGACAGTCCTGATTTTGACAGCTCAACCTGTAGTCTATTGTTCGTTACTGAAATGTCCCGACATTCTCTTTGATCCCATGTACTGAACAGGCAGAAAAAGATACATAGTTTCTAACTTTATTGGCTTTTGACAGAGAGCCCAGAATACTTGGCAGATGCACTTAGATAATTTTGTAACAATTTAAGATAAGCAAAGAAACAATTGTAACAATTTAAGATAAGCAGGTCTCTTGGGGAAACTGACTTGCAGTGACTTGCAGCTTAAAGGGCAATTCACCTTTATTAGCAAAAGTGTAATAACACATAAAAACCACAGAAGTGTGTTGAAACTTTCATAACCTGGCAAATTTTGTAAAATGAACATGGTAATTGGGGGTGTGGCCAAAATGGGCTCAGCGCGGCCAATCTTTTTGTCCCTCTTTCTATTTCCAAAATGTTGGGAGGTATGGTATATTGTAAGGTTTGGCTGAGTTCATTTCTTTTTTAATTAACACTGTTTCTACGTAAATATTTTGTGTAACTTTGATTCAGCAGGGTGGGGATTCAGGATTTGTTCCAAGTGTTCAGGACTTCGATAAGAAGCTTGCAGAGTCTGATGCATACCTACAAATTCTCATAGATCAGATCAAGGTAAGTTCCTTGTAGCTCACACAAACTGAATTTGCTTTAACCCCATTGCTATTGCATTTTCTACCTGATAATGTAATGTCATTGTTTGGTGTGTGCTGTATTATTGTCAACTGTGTGTGTGTAAATAAAAGGAAGATAAGCACTCCAATATTACTGGTCAATAATCTTGTATTCCACTGTGTATACCAACGTTTCGGTCCACGTTTGGACCTTTATCAAGGATTATCCTTGATAAAGGTCCAAAAGTGGACCGAAACGTTGGTAATAATAAGCACCTTATATTTTGCATATATCATGCACTTGTTAAATTAAGATGCAAAATGAGAATTGAGTCACTTCCTGTATGAATTAATGAGGGGAGGGGTATATATATGGTGAATTGTTTGGCAGATTTTACCTTGAGAAAGGTCCCAATAGGGATCGAAACGTCACGTCGGATACATATGCAATAACACTTTTTCAATTTTTTGCAAAACCCTGGTGTTGCTGGTCTTTCTTTCTATATATATATATATATTTCTTTACCGTGCACCCAGGTATTGTTTTCAAACGGAGTGCTGTCCACAACTCAAATCTATATATATATATATATATATATATATATATATATATATATATATATATATATATATATATATATATATATATATATATATATATATATATATATATATATATATATATATATATAGCAGAATTTTGCTGAAGTAGCACTATTAACTGATGCGTTTTGAAAAAAAACATGTTTTCCGATGTCAGGATCCCTTTAAGAATTCTAATGCTTCGTTATACATTTTACACAGGGACTAAGTTGTACTTGCAACTTACTTGCTGCTTTCAAAGTAAAACTCCCAAACTTGGTTGCCTTTTTATTAGCCACCAGTGGGATCACCTGACTATAGCTGTATATATATATATATATATATATATATATATATATATATATATATATATATATATATATATATATATATATATATACTATCCAAGAAGAAAGGTGCACACCAGGATTTTTAATAAGTTAAAACTTCATGTTTATTAAATAAATTATTAAAATAACATGAAGTTTTAACTTATTAAAAATAACACCTTTCTTCTTGGATAGTGGATAATACAACTTTTTTAAGGTAGCACCCAGATAGATGATCTAATCTTTAACTAAATGATGGATGGTGTGCGTTTTTTATATATATATACACACACACACACACACACACACACACACACACACACACACACACACACACACACACACACACACACACACACACACACACACACACACACACACACACACACACACACACACACACACACACACACACACACACACACACACACACACACACACACACACACACACACACACACACACACACACACACACACACACACACACACACACACACACACACTCACACACACACACACACTATTATACCCATGAAAACAAAATGAAAGTGACATTCATATGCAGCCTACACATCAGAATGCAAGCTTAACACACCCAGTCTGGTAGAAGCTTCCCTTTTCTTTGTTTGTGTACTATCAAAGGTATTCTGCTGGGAAATTCTACAAAGTGAAGGTGTAAATGTCATTTAACTACTTGTAGGGCAGGGTGCAATATTTGAAAAGAAAAAAAAGGGTGCAGTCCTCCATTTTTTTTGCACTTTACACCTACCCTTCAGGTAAAATTTTGCTGCAGAGACCCTTAATTTTTGTAGCTGGTCATAAAGAAATCAGCTGACTTTCAGATCCAGCACAGTGGTTGTGCGATTTTCCTTCGATCAGAAATTACTTAGAAAGCTTATGGGGACCTTCCCCATAGGCTAACATTGGTGCTCGGTAGGTTTTAGGTGGCAAGTTTTTTTTTTGTTTTTTTTTTAAGAGACAGTACTTCGACTATCAAATGGTCGAATAGTCGAACGATTTTTAGTTAGAATCATTCGATTCGAAGTTGAAGGTCAAAGTAGCCAATTCGATGGTCGAAGTAGCCGAAAAAAACTTCAAATTCTAAGTATTTTTCATTCTAATCCTTCACTCAAGCTAAGTAAATGTGCCCCTAGGTTCTGCAACACCTGCACTGGTTCATGCAAAAATCTGAAGTACTTTATGCACAACATGAAAGTCATGAAACTGCTTTGTTACACTTCTATCCCTTTGAGGATAGTTTTATTAATTTCTCATTGTGTTACAACCAGATTATCAAGAGAATGTATCTGTGTTTTGTGTTTCTGTGATTGCTGGTCTTTGAGTTTGACCTCTAGTTACATAAGTTATTTTTGTAATGAGATGCTGCATAGTTGTGTTTGGGCTGAAGTCTTGGCTGAAAACGACCTGTGGTTGCACTGGGCTGCAATGACTCCAACTGAAACACCAGGTCTGTTTAGAGAAATGCAGATCACTAGGGCAATTTTAAGTTATTGATTCCAAAGATCTTTTTGTCTGCACCATAATTCAGTGCTTGCAACAAGCAGGTGAGCTTGAATATAATAAAGCAGGCTAGAAAGAAAGCCATAGAGCAAAATATCCTCTTTTGTGCTCATTGCTAACAAACTAGCAGGACCTCAAATCCCACCTATACATGTGCCACCAAAAGAAAAATCATCTCCCCCAAAGGTATCCACTTTTTATTAGTAAAATATTCCTTTGGTAAATTTGGAAATCCTAAAGTTTTATTTATAGAAGATGAAAGATCTTGTGTTGGTGGTTCCTGGTGGGCCTTTTGCCCTTTTTATTAAAACAACTCTGCTGATCACACTATGAGGTTTCTAGCATTTATGTTAACTACATTTTAATAAAATAACATTTTAATAAAATAATTTTCAAAAATCATTTTATTTTCTCTGTAATAATGATAAGAAGAAAAAAGTACCTTGTACTTGGTCCCAACTAAGATATAATTAATTCTAATTGGAGGTAAAACTATCCTATTGGATTTAATGTTTAAATGATTTTATAGTAGACCTATGCTGATCTAAATTAGTGGACCCCTAATCTGGAAAACCTTGGGTACCGAGACTTCTAGGTAACAGGTCCCATACCATGATTCTCTTGCTTTAACTTTCCAGAAGGTTTTCATCCCCATCTGATAACATATTTGCTATAGACAAGCCATTAATAATATAAAGGGCAAAACAAATATTTCTGAGAGTATGCAGCAAAAAATATTCACTAATGTTTTATTTATATGTAGCTTTGATAGGTGTGTGAGTGTTTTATATATTAATACAATTTCAAATGTTTACACGATAATATCTAAACTAATGATATAATTGCATTTTTTGCTTTTTTATTTTCTTCAGCTGTTTGATGAAAAAATCCAAAGCTGCAAAGATGATGAACAGAGAAAGGCAAGTAACCCATTTTGCATTTGGACCAGCTGTCTGTATTACTGTTGTTTGAACTCAAATTAATGTTGTACTCTCTGTAGCACAACTTTTTGTTTATTCTGTACCTGTTAATTGTTTAGTTATTTTAGCTGGGGCAGACGTTCACAGAGTAATTACATTATATAATAAGCTTTAGCATTTGGTCATTTCACCTCACCAGCATTTTAAAGGGCAAGTCAAACTCAAAATAAAAATTTGCCTAGTAACAGAAAAGTAACCTTGCAATATACATTTATTAAAAATTGTCAGTGCTTTTAAAGTTATTTGTAAAAGCAATTGCTATTGAAGGCAGCATTTGGTTAACTCCTGGTTGTTACTTTTTAAAGATTGTTGGAAAAGTCTTGGTTCCCCAGCAAAGACAGTTCTATTAATCAACTGCCTTGTCTTACATTGTATCAACAGCCTGAGCACTCAGGGCAGAGAATAGAAGGGGACAGATAAATACTGCTTTCAATAGCAATACGTATACAGTCATATGAAAAAGTTTGGCTAGTTCAGGGACTGGGGCCCTTGTTAAAGTTGAGGGTTGGATGAATTCAACCTAGTTTCAACAAATTCTTTAGGGTAATGATCTCCATCCCCATGCACTGGTTACACAATTAAATGGTGAAGAGTACTGGGGGAATGTGGGGAGAGCAGTGGCATCTAGGAAGTGCTCAATGGAAAGTCAAAATTAATTGCCTGCCCCTCTTCTATGCCTGTCGCACCCCAGGGCTCCTTCCCCCCAATCCCCTTGCTCCGCTCGTTACCTAGGGGCTGCAGAGCGAATGGGGAAGTTGCTATAGAGGCTTCAAAAGCCGCCCCTGGCCCGGAAGTGCAGCAGAACGTAGAATCTACGTTCTGTGGTATTTTTATACTCAAAATGTAGATTCTACGTTCTTCTGCATTTAAAGGGTTAAGAGAGAGTTTAGGCTATGGCCACGATGACCTGTGGATAAACGCTCAAAGTAAACACTCAAAGTTGCTCTAAGGAAAAGTGCATAAAAAAATTATGCTATTTCTACGCCATATTTTACATGGCACTGTGTGGCAAATTATTCTGCTATTTTTTACACTACATAATAAATCTACCCCATAGTGTGTGGAAGAGGGCCCGGATTAGGATGAAGTGAAGGGAAGAGGTACTGTATGTGCCCGGCACCCCCTTCACCATTGCACCACTAGTTCTGGCCCTGACTGCATTAGTCCATGTGCAGAAACATCCTGGCTAAACGCATACTCGTTGTCATTGTCGTCGTACCTACAAGAATGTATGTATTGTATGTACACTTCCCAACTAGAGTTGCCACCTGGCCGGTATTAACTTGCCTATCTGGTAAATCACTAGCTTTGGCTGGTATTAAAAATAAAAGTCCCATTTTCTAGGCAGTTTTTGCCAACAAGGTACATAACTTGTACGTCCCTTGCACCAGTCAGTGTCTGACAATTTGTATTGAACTTGAATTTTTGGGAGTCATTTGAGGGTGCAGAGCTGTAGAACTAAAGAGCTAGAATTAACCGAACCTAAGAACAGTAGTAAGCTTTTTGATGGCACATTTAGAAGAGGCAATCAAAGTTTTTCTGTGTGCCACTGTCTTAAAAAATAGGAGCTCTGCAGTTCTGGAGAAGAGACATTTGCCTCTCTTTCCCCTGTAAGAAAGATAGTAGGAAGTCTGGAACGACTACAACATGGCATTGCTTACCTCTTGTCAGTGATTCTTTCTACTTTTTATATATTATATAAAACCATTCTGTTTTATATGTATTGCATATGTCTGTTTTAAATAGTGGATGGTCTAAGAGTTGTTTCACACATAACTAACCTACTTGCTACTAGCTTTCTTAAACACTGAGAACAGAACAGTTTTTTCCTACTTTGCTTTAAGCTAAAGGTCAGTTTCACATTTTATATATTCCACAGGGCATGCAATGTGGTACTTTAATCACTAAGCTGTTTAAAAGCCAAAAATCGCCAAAAGGCCAGCCACGCCTTCTGTAGGAATTGTATAACAGAATCTTGTTACGCACTAATAATGCCATTTTTCCCCTGCAGAAAATTGAAAATCTCAAGGATACTACTTGTGTAAGTTTCTAAACTGAACTCATTTACTTTAAACAGTTTTCTGTGTATTAATTAAAATGTGCGTGATTTAACCTATGTCACAAAAATGCAAACTAGAAATTAAAATCATGTGCATAATTTATTTGAAACCAATGTATTGGTCTTACATTTAAGTCCCTGGAAAAAAGTTATGACACCCTGAAGAAAATTGGCATGCACTTAAAGGGGTGGTTCACCTTTAAGTTAACTTTTAGTATGTTCTTCAATGGCCAATTGTAAGCAACTTTTCAATTGCTCTTAATTTTTTCAAGTTTTTTAATTATTTGCCTTCTTCTGATTCTTTTCAGCATTCAAATGGGGGGGGGGGGGGGTCACTGACCCCAACTAAAAATAAATGCTCTGTAAGGCTACTAAATTATTGTTATTATTTATTACTCGTCTTTCTATTGAGGCCTCTGCTATTCATATTCCAATCTCTTATTCAAATCAATGCATGGTTGCTAGGGAATTTGGACTCTATAAACCAGACTGCTGAAACAGCAAACTGGAGAGCTGCTGAATAAAAAGCTAAATAACTAAAAAAAACACAAATATTAAAAAATGAAAACCAATTGCAAATTGTCTCACTCTCTACATCATACTAAAAGTTAACTCAAAGGTGAACAACCCCTGTAACTGCCAAATGAAATGAGCAAACGTAACTTGTATAAGCTAGAGCTAGCTATGCACTGAAAGACATACTCACCTGTTTGGTCCTAGCCTAAGATTTTGTTAGATAGAATAATGAAAGTAAGACCATCTCATCTAAAAGCACCTTCTGCCAAAGTAAAGACCTCTCAACGGTGGCATCCTTATATGTTTTTAACTCTATGAATTCATATATGTAATAAATCTAGTGAGAGCAAACAACCACATAGTCAAAATGTGTTCTTATGCATATTTCATAGAAAAAACTATGAAAAGGTTTTTAGTGCTACATGTGGCACTAGCCATAGTGTGCCTTTTAAATAGAGACTAATGTATAAGGCAAGGGCTAATTATGTGCACTTTATGCCCCACATGTTTAAAGGGATCTATATTGGCAATTGATGAGTTTAGAAAACAATTATTTTCTACTGCGTTCCTTGTTTTTAAAAACATGGAAAGTAGACTGTATAGTGAACCAATATGTAAGGCATGCAGAGACATCAACTTCGAGTTCTTGTTGCCCAGGGATCTTTGAGGTCCCCTAAAAAAAATGTGGGTGTAGCCTAAGCCTAGGTCCCTTCATGAGATAATTGGAAGATAATTGTGCATGCACAGTAGCCCTTCTGCAGAGCTTAATGCTCATTGTGCAATCGCAGAGGCCTTTTTTTTCACTTCATATGTGCACATTTAGCCTAGCCAGGGAAGATTTTAAAAATCAGGAGAATCGTATCTAATGAATGGAGCCTAGGGACAGGGTCTAAAAACCTGGTAACTCCCAGGAAGTTGAAGTTATGTGCATGCAATTGCTAATGAAAGGGTTGTAACCAACTATAACATAAATAATTATAGTGAATAAAGCATACTTACAAACCAGTTGTATTTTTCATTTAAACACTTTAATGCTAACAAGATCTTCTACAAATGCCTGATTTAACGAGAAAGCAATTTTTAAGCATTTTGTACCCATACTTATTTAGCTTTAAAATTTGCCTAAAGATGTAACATTTTAAAACAACACGAATAAAAATGTTTTATATAAAGGCATTCTGTCAGGGGTAAAACATGTTTATTTCTATACTCAGTCCTTAAGCTGAATCTTGTATTGAAATTAATTTTTAATTTAAATTTGAAATCTGACATGAGGAAAGCCATTTTATTACATTCCCCCAGCTTTGTAAATTGTTCTCTGGTAGTTCATTTATTAACTTTTAGCATGGTGTAGACAATTTGCAGAGACAATTTGCAATTGGTCTTCATGTGTTTTTTTTTTTTTTTTTTTTTAATTATTCAGCCTTTTGTTCAGCAGGTTCCCAGTTTGAAATTTCAGCAGCTGGTTGCCAGGGTCTAATCTACATTTGCAATAGGCAGTAATTTAAATGAAAGCCTGAAATATTAATAGGCAAAGGTCTGAATAGAAAGTTAAGTAATAAAAAGTAACAATAATAATAATAAAATCATAGCTTCACAGAGCAGTACTTATTTGGATGTCGAGGTCAGTGACCCCATTTCAAAGCTGGAAAGTGGCAAAAAGAGAGACAAATCATTCAAAAGCTATAAACTATAAAAACAGTAGACTAATTTAAAAAAGTTGACAGAAGCACTATGTATTTAAACTGCTACCACTGCTGTCCATCAAACTCAAAACCTGCTTGTATTTTGGATAGTGGAGTAAATGGCAGCCCATGCTGACTCCCTTTCACTTTACTGTGAATTGCAATGGAAAAAACTATTGTTGCGTACTTTTTTGTTGCTTATCTTTCCAAAAAGTAAGTTAACTTTATTGTGCTAATAATAAATTTGGTATATGCCTAAAGCTGGTCATTTTGTTTGTTCTTTATTATTCATTATTTTGTTAGTTCTTTGTTGTTCATTATTTATCTGCACTAGTAATAGTGCTATATATTATACACCTTTAAGTTAGTGTGTAACACTATATATGTATATTTTTTTTCTAGAGTATGGTAGAGTCCATCAAACACTGCATAGTTTTGCTGCAGATTGCAAAGGTAAGTTGTTATAATCTTTGACATATTTCTTACAAATGTTTGCTGCAGCTAACTTTAGATCCCCTGGCCTACCCATCTTTCTCAGGAAATAGGGTCTTACATCATACCCTATGGTCTTAGCCTTTTCTTTTGTTATCCAACTAGTTTGTGATTTTGTGATTAGTGCAAATACTGCGTACTCTGCCTTGCTGGAACCAGGTGGTGTTTGAGCCTTTTGTAGCGAGAATTGTTTGGGGTTGGGTTTGATTCAAGTGAAGAAAGATGTTGTAGCGCAGGGTCGGACTGGGCCAGCGTTGCACCGGGACAAAACCCCGGTGGGCCCCGTCAGCCCAGACTGTCACCTTGCCCTTGCTGCTGTGATCTGTTTCCAGGCCCGGTCGCATCAAAACCAGGTACACTGGTAATGGTGAAGGGGGCTGCGGAAGGGGGATTTGCAGCAGGGTCAGGGCTCGACTGGGCCCTGAGACATCAGCCCAGGTGGGCCCTAGGCCCCCCAGTCCGACCCTGTTGTTGCAGATTAGCCATTAAAAA
This sequence comes from Xenopus laevis, assembly GCF_017654675.1. Taxonomy (NCBI): domain Eukaryota; kingdom Metazoa; phylum Chordata; class Amphibia; order Anura; family Pipidae; genus Xenopus; species Xenopus laevis. The sequence goes on from NC_054378.1 coordinate 76,426,874, forward strand.
TTCCTGAAATGTGCGGTTAGGTGCTACTTTTTATTTGCTCACTGAGTAAGTAAAAACTTTTCAAGTGTAGAAGGATACTTCCCTTCAAGCAACTAGAAGGACAGGTGGGTTTGCTGGTTTTGGGGTGATAAAGGTGATGTTATATCACAAGAACTGTTTTTTTTTCTTTCTGGTGACTGTATGTGATATTATCTGCCTCAATGAAAGCACATATTAGGTCTACTGTATAATATACATTCCTCTGTACGTCCTAAGAAACTAATGAATTGGGTTGTTTCAGACAACCTAACCCAAACCCATTGTGAATGTACAGTTTGACCACAGAAAACTAGTAAGGACATATGCAGAGATAAAGATAGATTGCTATGGCAGAAAAATATGGTCCTTGTTATTGGCTAGTAAAGGTCAGATCTTCTCATTCCCTATTATTGATGTATACCGTGATATTCTGAGACAATTTACAATTGGTCTTCAGTTAATTTTTCATTATCTTCGAATTTCAGTAGATATCTGGTTGCTAGGGTCCAATTAACTTTAGCAATCAGTCAGTGCTTTGGGTGCCAGACTGATGAATAGGAAAGGGACTCCGTAATTAAAATAAATCTATTATTATTTTATTAACATGTATTTATATAGCGCCAATATATTGCGTAGCACTGTAATCTATAAATAACAATTACAGTTTAACCTCAAAGAGTAATCATTTTTTGCCTGAGGGAGACAGAGACTCTATTTAAAAAGGTAGAGCAAATAATTTAAAAAAAAAACTATGAAGACCAATTGAAAAGTTGCTTAGAGCAGGAAATTCTGTAACATACTAAAAGCTAACTTAAGGGTAACAACCCCTTTCTATATTTGTTTAAATTTGGACTTTGGGTCGAAACATTATGTTTGTTTTATACATAAATACTGTGATTAGAGTATACTTAGTAGATCTGTTTTGTGTCTGCCACTTCCACATCTGATTTTATGAGTTCTTGCTGCATGGCGTCACTCTCTCTCCATACCAATTAAATCTAAGGAATATCTAGAGAGCATTCTGGCAGTTAAATCTCCGTCTTAGAAAGACTGCTCTCAGATCACTGTCCTCCATTGGCATATGGACTATGCTATTTCTTAATTTTTTATGTTATGCCCTTTCCAGTAAACCTTTATACCTTTAATATTTTATATAATATTTATAATATAACCCTGTATATATTTTGTGTGTCTGTAATATTTGGTAAATGATTTAAAATGTAATTTGTCTGGTATTGGCTGGTTAAGAATGTATACCGGTATTTTGTGTAAATTCTTTTTTTTAAAAAACATTTTGAAGTCTTGTCTCTGTTATCCAGCTGAGGTGTTAGGGAATACTTTGTACTCTTCCTTATTGGGGACCAGGAGAAATGGTGCAGTTCCTAGCAAGGGGAACTTTTGTAGTGTGAAAATTATCCTAAGAGGTTTGTGTAGGAGAATATTTTCTACAAACACAAAGTTTAATTTGTGATGTTGGGGCAAATTGCAGTAAACACACTCAAAGTAAATTTTGGTTGCACTTGTTTCCTATCATATTCCCTGCTTGTTCTTGCAAAAATTGAGAGCAATACTGCAATTTTCTTTATTCAGTTCAGTCTACCATGTAGTTAAATTATTAAAATACTTTTTTCACTGTTGCCCCCCCCTTTCTTTTAAATATATATATTTTTGCCCCAATAGGTACCAAAATGTCACTTTGGCTGTTCATGCTATAATAAACCCAACGTTCACCTTTTCAACTTAAGAAAATTAATTAATTTATAACTAAAAACATACTTATCTGACAATCGGGCAGATGACTAATGACAAATGGTTTGTTTGTTTTTTTGCTTTTCAAATACATGTCTGAAAACAAATGATCTATGAAAACACCAGTGTCATTGTTTTTTTTTTAATTTTATTTTTAAATTTGTATTTGCAGCCATTGTGTATTATTTAATATTAGAGTATTTGTGTTAATGCATTAGTTACATTTTTTACAATAAATTTTTTAAGGTTTATTTTAGAGTTTTGATTCCTTGATAAATACATTTTTTTCTTCTACTCACAATGTTGCTAATGTAGCAAAATGTTATCATTTGCAAATATAATTCTGCCTATTTTATGGCAAGCCTGTCTCCTTCAAGAATTTATTCAGAAGTAACAAAAGGTTGAGAATTTACCTTTCTGGCAAAAAGGACATTTTTTTTTTTATTTATTAAAGAATCTAGCTTTTAGATACTGAATGGGAAAGGAAATCTGAAGGGAGAGTTTTTTTCAGCTGTATAGAAATATTTAAAGCCTCAGAAGTGCTTTTAAGTTATTTTCAAGTTATCAAATGTGCTTATTGTCATAAAATACATTTTTGGTATGGCTACCATCAAAATGTTATCAATTACTTTTTGGTAGATCCTTATAATAGAGTACGTTCATCATGAGGGAAAATGTACTGTATCATTATTGGACAATGAAAATTGCAGAGTAAACAAACCCCTTGCCCATAAAATAGCATTAAAGATTATAAACATGTTTCAAAGATTTCATCTTTTGGGCATAATTGTTTTTTACCTTTAATGTTTAGGCGAGTTGCTAAAACCCGGTTTGGTCATTTGATGCATAAGTGACAGTAAAGGTGGCCATAGATACAGAGATCGCCAAATGAGTGGATCTCTCCCCGATATGCCCACACTGAGGTGGGCCAAATAATCGGTTTACAACTAGCACAATACAGGCTGCGGAATAGAGAACCTCATGAACAACCCGCCGCGGCCCATGATCTGATGGGATTTTCAAACCTGCCTGATCAACACCTAGCCAGTTTTCGGCCAGATATATGTCAAGGAAGCCCGTTGGAGGGCCCCATACACTGCCCAAAAAGCTGGCAAATTAATCTGTCAGCAGCTTATATCGGCCCTTGTAAGGGGACCTTTACAGGCAGATTTATCAAAATGGGAGTTTAGATTTGAATAAAAACTCTCCCACATTCAATTAATTTCACTGGGATTTTTAGAAGCATATTTATCAATGGGTGAAAGTTAGAACCATTGATAAATACAGTACTAAAAATCCCATAGAAATGAATAGAACATGGGTGAGATTTTATTTATTCAAATCTAAACTCACATTTTGATAAATCTGCCCCTAAATCTAAACAATCTTGTGACCGTTTAAAAGTCTACAACAACAAGTCTACAACAAAAAGAGATTTTTTTACAGCAACCAAATATCTTAAATAAATTAGGAATTAGTTGGTTCACTTGCAAGACAAATCCACAAAAAAAATGTTTTAAGCTATATTAACAGTAAAAAGATGTGGGAAGAGAGTGTAGGTCCATTAAAAAATAATAACATTTCTGTGCTTATGATTTCTTTTCCACAATATAAACAATAGAAGAGCGATCGTTACATGACCAACTCAGTAGTATTACAGGAGGCTCAGTATTAACACTAAAGATGAACTACAATTCCTATCTAATAGTAACAGGGTCTGCTCTGTGTCTAAATGCATGTATGCATGAGTATCTCCTTATAGTAATTAGGTAACTATCTACAACAAAAACATATACATAAAATATTCATTTTAGTTATACAGGTATGGGATCTGTTATCCAGAAAACTCAAAATTACAGGAAGGCAATATCCCATAGACTCCCTTTTATCCAAATAATCCAAATATTTCAAAATGATTTCCTTTCTCTCTGTAATAATAAAGCAGTACTATGTACTTGGTCCAAAATAATGTATAATTAATCCTTATTCAAAGCAAAATCAGCTTATTGTGTTTATTTATTTAATGTTTACATAATTTTCTAGTACACTTAAGGTATGAGGATCCAAATTATAGAAAGATCCATTATCCACAATACCCCAGATCACAAGCATTCTGGATAACAGGCCCCATACCAGTACACCACTTATGTTAAAATACCCTCTCCCTCCCAAACCCCCCACAGTGCAAACCTGGATTACACTTCTAAATCAAAACCTGCCCCTCATCAAGCTCACTTTGTTAGCTAGAGGCTCACAAATGAAATTTGACTTGGTAGGAGGTAGGGCTTAGGGGGTGCGGCTCCCTTACTTAAAACACAATATATAAAAGGTGTGCCATGCAAACCTAAGAGCACTATATAATAACTGGCGGATCTAACCCTGATTACTTGTTGAAATTCTCATGTATGAATGTTTACGCAATGTCTAAAGAGGCTACAGTATCAGCCACATCAATCCAATGTAAATCGGCTAAGTCATGTAAAGATGTTATTTTAATGGCATGGTTTTGACTTGTGTTACATGTGTTTAAAAACAATTAAAAACTATACCTTAAAAAAACCCTCTCCCGTAAAAACATAGTGTATAATCTTAAATTGGTATATTACAGAAGGCTCAACACACAAAATTTGTCAGTGACTGAGGTAGAATATGGTTCTTAAATTTTTTTTTTAAAAAGTTAATGAGATTCAAGTTCTGGGACCTGGATTCTGGATTTTCTTATTTCATCGGGTTTTCATCTGGTTTGGTACCAATGAACTGGAGGAAAGCTGATGCAATTCCAATATTTAAAAATATACAGTATACGGATTCCTTGGACACGTATTTGGATTTATAAAATCTTCTTTATTTATTAATAAATATAATTTGCAATCAGCTCTGAGGAAGTGTCATGTGACACGAAACGCGTCACTAGTAATGAATTAATGAGCTGAGTCGGAGCTGTCATGCAAATTATATTTATTAATAAAGAAGATTTTATTCATCCGAATACGTGTCCAAGGAATCCGTATTTGTGATGTTGTGAAGAAGTTCCATTACCAGGGAACAGGAATTGGACTCGTGATTGTCTGGATGTATAAGTTGACCCAAAAACCAGACGAGGGTCTTCCAGTTTAGCACCTGAAACCTACACAGGTTTAATGAGGGTAGAGCACTGCTAATCACTGTCTGGAACCAATTGGGAAATATGAGTAGAATTGTGATCTGCTCATATTTTGCCAAAGCTCCTAGCACAGTGCTGTACAAATATTTGTAAGGTATTTTGGTCTTGATGTTCTTTGTACATTAGCAGTTAACTGGCTACAAGATACTCAACAAAGAGTAGATGTTCAGTGGTTTAAAGTAGGGGTACATTATAAATTTGGCTGTGGCAAGCAATGCCACTTGGCGGCAGTAGAGCCCATGTGTGATTGTTCTATATAAAGGGTATAACTTTATGGGAGGGGTATGTCATTCTTGTAAACAAGAAAAATTAGGGGGTTTTGGGTTTTTTTGCAAGGCATTGCAATCATTTGTTAATTTTCCCTTTTTGTTTTAAATAGTTATGATAGCTTAGGTGAGCATGGTTTCAACACTTAAGCCTTGGCAAGGGATCTGTTCAATTATTTATAAAACACTAATGTTAAAATTGGAACATTGACACATTAAAATATATATACAGAGCATTTTTGTGTCTCACGGTTAACTAAATAAATACTGTAGTGTGGTTTACTATGTTTCTAAGATGTGGTTTTTGGCCAGCAGTCCAACCATAAAATATAAACGATAGGGCAATAAAAACCAGACTTTTACTTATATATTTTTTTTTTTTAAACTGACAAGTTTTATTGAGTTCAGTTAAGCCAAGAGCAGGGTATCCGTGGCACACGGAATCCCTTCAGTAATCGTCATACACAATACAACTGATAATAACCATTATTCAAGACAGAGAGAAGAAAGGAGGAGAGAAAAGAAAAGAAGAAGGAGAGGAGAAGGAAAAAAAAAAAAAAAAGGGGGGGGAAGGAAGATCAGAGATACGGGGGGAAGGACATATCATTTGCAGAAAAAATGAGAAACAATATAGTTATAAGGCGGTGGGGTATCTGTACTGGCACAATTGGGGGGGAACTAAACGTGAGAGTCAACTAAAGCCAGTCAGTGTGGTTCGTATCATGAGTGCAGGGCTTGAAAAAGCTGAGGGTCGTTTTCATGGGCCAGCCAAGGAAGCCATATTTTGTCGAAGGCCGCCATATCATTCATCAAGGTATAAGTAAGTTTCTCATTAGTGGCTATGCAAATAATCTTAGCCTTAAGAGAACCCAAAGGTAGTCCTGGTTTTTTCCAGTTGGCTGCTATGATAAGTCTTGCTGCCATCAAAATATGTTGACTCAGCCTGTGGGCCGAATTGGTATGATTGTGCGGCTTCCTGCCCAGTAAAAGTACCATAGGATCCTTTGGAAAAGTAGTATGGAGGACTCTGGACAAGAGATGAAGAACAGCTTCCCAGAATTGCGAAACAACTGGGCAAGACCACTATATATGCAATAACGTTCCTGGGTCTGGACAGCCTCGAAAGCATTGTGGATTGCACGAGGGATAGAGCTTATGCAATCTTGCGGGGACTAGATAGGTCCTTTGGAGTAATTTAATAGAGGTCTCCCTTATAGCCACACAGGTACTCCCTTTGTGCGTTGTAAGACTACAATGGGCCCATTGTTGGGTCGACAGTGTGGTATTCAGGTCTGCCTCCCATTTCAGCATATATCCCAGTTTCTGAGAATTCTGCGGGGGTTGGTTTAAGAGTTTGTACAGCGTGCTGAGGACGCCAGGTTGGAGCGGATGCTGCTTGCAAATGGTCTCCAAGGCTGTAGACTTTAAGCAGCCGTCAGCAGCAAGTCGGATCTGTTGTTGCGCAAAGTGGGCTAATTGCGTCGTCCGAAAGGCCTCCTGCATGGGAGGGTCGTGAAGGTCATATCTGGTCAGCGATTGAAGCGTGGAAAGTCCCTTCGCGGTCCACCAAGCCATCGCTCGCCTCGAAAGCCCTATAGGAAAATCTGGGTTATTCGCCAAGGGCTTTAAAGGAGAAGGGGAAGACATCAAGCCAAATCTCTTCCTCGAGGCCGTCCATAAACGTAGCATGTCTATAGATAGTGGAGAAGCATTGGAAATAATATGGTACGGAATCTTTGGTAACCAGATCAGTTGTTGCAAGAGATATGGGTAGAGTAAATCGTCCTCCATCTGAACCCAAAGTGGTGCAAGGGGTCCCGCATGAGGTGGAGCTAACTGTGCGAGACGGGCTGCCCAGTAATACTTAACAAGATGCGGTACCGATAGGCCTCCATTGGCTTTGTGTAGGCACATAGTGTGTTTGGATATCCTTGGATGCTTATTCTGCCATATAAAAGCATTCACCCTAGATTGCAGCATGTATAAATCCTGTAAAGGTACTTTAATTGGTAACGTTCTAAACAAATAGAGAATTTTGGGGAGAAGTACCATCTTAATGCAGTGAATCCTGCCAACCCAGGAAATCTTGTGTTTGTCCCATTTTTGTAAGTCCTGTGCCAAAGTCTTGAGCATAGGCTGGAAGTTGGCTTTATGAAGGCTAAGGAGGGATTTAGTAATTTTAACTCCCAAGTATTGCAAACATTCTGGTTGTATTTTAAAACCAAAATTCAATTCCAATAATTTAACCGTATGGCTCGGCAGATTGCAGGGCAGCATCTCAGACTTATCAGGGTTTATATTCAATCCAGAAACTTTAGCAAAATGCGAGAGAGAGTTTAGCAGGTTGGGTAGGGAAGTTAGGGGGTTCACCACGTGTATCAGTAGGTCATCAGCAAACATCGAAATCTTATATTCACGGTCCCCAATTTTGAGGCCTTGAATAGTCATCTGTTGTCTAATGTCTCTTGCTAGCGGCTCCATTGCCAAGGCAAACAATGCTGGGGAAAGTGGGCACCCCTGTCTGGTACCTCGTTTAATTGTGATGGGACTTTGCAGTGAAGTGGTGGGGAGATTCAGATGCGCTTTTGGGTCATGGTAGTAAGTCCTAAGAGTGTTCAAAAAGTTGCGGCCGATTCCCATGTTTTCTAATAGCGTAAAGAGATATTGCCAATTTAAAGTATCAAATGCCTTCTCTATATCGAGAGCCAGCAGGCAAAGGGGAGTTTTAAATTTGTTGGCATGAGCTATGAGATTAAGGATCTTCCGTATGTTATCTGGGGCTTGACGGGAGGGGATAAAGCCTATCTGATCTTTATGAATGATGGAGTTCAAAATTTTGTTCAAGCGTTGTGCAAGTATGGTCGCCAGTATCTTAATATCCAAATTTAAGAGTGAAATCGGCCGATAATTTTTCGGGGAGAGATGGTCCTTATTCGGTTTTGGGATCACTGTTACCCTAGCTTCGTTCATTTCAGGGGGTAAGGGTTGGCCCTGGGTAATGTGCTGGAAAAGTTTATGCAAGTGAGGGATTAATTGGGTCTGGAATTTTTTATAGTAGAGGGACGAGAAACCATCAGGGCCTGGAGCTTTATTCGATTTAAGGTGTTTAACCGTGTATTCTATTTCCTGATAACTAATATCCTCCTCCAGTGCAGATGTCATCTCTCGTGTCAGAGGTGATGGGGCATGTTTCTCTAGATACATTTGCAAAGTCTTACTATCTAATTGGCGTGGAGAGTCATATAAGCGTTGGTAATAGTTCTGAAAGACTGAGGCAATCGCATCTGGGTCAGAAGTGATGCGACCCTCGGGATGTTTAATTTTATGGATAGAGTTTCGTTTATTATGGGCCTTTAATAGATTAGCCAGCATTCTATTGGGTTTGTTAGCATAAAGATAAAATTTATGGTTAGTCTTGCGAATGGAGTGTTCAGCCGAATAAATTTGGCAAGCTTTAATCTTCTGCTTAGTTTCTTCTATAAGCCTTCTGGTTGCGGGGCGTGGGCGGGACCTATTCGAATTTTCTAGGACCTCTAGGTCCTTTTCAAGGAGGGTCAGTGTTTGGAGGCGCTCACGTTTTTTCTTAGCTGCATACCGGATCAGACAACCTCTGATATACGCCTTATGCGCGACCCACACCCAAGCTGGAGATGATTCGGGGATCGAGTTCTCTGTCATAAAATGCTTCAATTCCTGTGTTATGAAATCAATGCAATCAGGATCAGCTAATAAGCTCTCATTCAATCTCCAGCTTGGACGTATAGGAGAGGAGGTCTGTAGGTCCAGCATCGTCATCATAAGGTCATGATCTGACCAGGCACAATGAATTATCTTGGAGTGCAGAATCCTAGAGGCATCTTGGCTTTTAATTAAAATATAGTCTATCCTGGAGTAGCTATGGTGTACATGCGAATAGTGCGTTTACCCCCTTTTGGTATCATTGGCCTCTCTCCAAGAGTCCGTCAAGCCATGTGTGTGCAAGAGACTCTCAATCTGTTTAGTAATCCTTTTGTGTTTCATAGAGGCGTTCTGAGAGGTCCTATCCAAGGAGTGGTTAAAAGAGAGATTAAAGTCTCCTGCCCACACAATTCTCGCTTTCGGGAGATTGGACAATTTAGTCAAAATGCGTTCAAAGAAGGAAAGGGGAGAGTCATTGGGAGCATAAGTGGAAACAATGGTGTAGGGGATACTTATATATTTTGATCTCAGTGTTCCCAGTAATTCAACTTTTATGCTTTATCACAAATGCACCCTAATCGCATATAGAATTGCCTACAAATACAGTATCAAACCAATTACATACAGCAGAAAAAAAGCATTATGAATATGTTTGTCCCAAAGCATCTAATGTGCGTAAGTTTTCTTTATAGAGACTTCTTTACTAAAGAATTACAAATGTCTATAAAACACACAGACACTCCAATGGTCCAATTGTTGGAACAATGCTCCCCAGTTAAATGATTAAGTTTAGTGGCATTCCGAGTCTATGGCTCGCAGTATGTATGTCCAGTTGATGTAAGACAATAATCTCCAATAAATTTAGGCTTAGTGGGAGTATGCTTATTAATGCTACTGAAAATGTAGGGCACCAACTGAACATAAGGAGAGTGAAATGAGTGGGTGCATCCACTCTACAGCAATCTCAGGGCCCTCAGTATATCTCTGCTGTATGTGTTTGGTTTTATATTTGTATATAGAATAGACTAGCCAGCCACATATAGATTTTAGGATTACTGTTGTATTACTGTTGTATTCAAGTTTAAAATAAATAAGTCTGTTGTTTACAACTGTAACATTAGTCAGCATTTGTATAACAGTGATTAGTTCTTACCCCCATCTTCTTCCTCTTGTAGTGTGTAGTTTGTAGTCTCACAGTCTTTGGTCACATTTTCTACTTGCAGGTCCAAACTGAGATTCAAAATGGGCCCTGGCATTTCAGGAACTCAGAGATAGTGACTGTCTATGACATCTAACAGCGTCCTTTTTGGCATTTGCTAGCATCTACAGATTGTCTGGGCCTGTCTTCTTTTTACTGTCCTCCCTTTAGACTTGTGGTATGTGAGATATACACCCACACTGTTTCAAGTGTTTCTTTTCCTCCTGTTCATAGGTACATGTTAGATTTTAGGGAAGTCTTATATGAATGCATGCTTTATACACAGGCGTTTTCAGTTCCTGCAAATAACCACTCTTCTATCCAATTTAGAGTGCTGTGGAATCTGCCATACAACTGTAGGATTAGCCAGCCTGTATGTAGTACAGTTATTTCTAGACCGGGGTTCAGATTTTCAGCTTTATCCCCTTAGTTAACCACAACTGTCATAGACTATTGAAGGGGTGGTTTACCTTTATGTTACTTTTAGTATGGTATACAGTGTCCTATTCTTTTGTTTTGCTCTTCTGCATCTCTTCAGGCTTCAAATGCACGTTATTGGTTGCTGCAGCAAAAAACTATTACTCTGTAAGGCTACAATGTTATTCTTATTGTTACTTTTTATTACTTATCATTTTAGTCAGACCTAGTCTCTCATTCCAACACCTTACTGCTTCCTAGGTTGTATTGGACCATAGCAACCAGCTGTTGAAATTACTGAACAGCTAGCTAAATAATTATCACACTCTATATCATACTACAGGGTAATTCAAAGGTGAATTTGCTTATGGTTCAACTACCTTAAGACGTTAAACTGAATGTCTTATTTCAAATATTACTTGGGTGTTTCACCACTTTATTTTCCCAGATGTTAGGGAAACCTTCCATAGGATATGCTAATTGGTATTAAGCAGAATAACACAGAAGACATCTTATGTAGCATTATTATGTTTGTTTAGTAAATATGTCTGTTCTGTTGCATGTCCCCAAATAGATACCTATAGCTCCAGTTTTAAAGAGACTCTGTCATCAGTTAATTTTAAATGGTGATTTTCCATCTTCATTTCATTATCTTTGCCGATTGTATCGCTCATAAAACATGAAATATTATGGAATTATTATCTTATAGCACTATTAACAAATATTTAAATACAGAGCGATAGGCATTAGTGAGTAGGTAAGAAAATACATTGTATCATATATATATATATATATATATATATATATATAAAAAAATAGCCACTGGCTTCAGTATAACTGATATTTTAAGGGACTAGTAAAAGTTTGATGAAGGGGGTCTCTTTAAAATGGTTTAATAATTCAGATCTCAAATCTAGTTGCTTAACAGATACTCAATTGTGCTTTTTAATATGCACAGTGGGGGTTCCAGTGTACAAATTCTCGCAGCCCCCTCTTAACCCTCCCTCCTGCTTGTTTGCAGTGAGCAGCCACATTTAAGGAGATAATGTGCATGAGTAGAGAGACTACCCCACAGCAGACTCCACAGTCCATGAACCCCCCCCCCGGCCATGGAGTCTGCTATATGGTAGTTTACTGTATGTGCTTCTTTAATAAACATAAGTTTGTGCTTCCCAATAAAATGTGGTACCTTGGTTCCTGTTCACCTGCTCTTCACTTCCACATCCAAAATCTGTTATATGTGTTCCAATGCTTGCTGCATGTTCATGTTTGTAATATTTGTTTTTCTTAAGGACCAAACTAACGAGGAGAAACACGCAGATGGATTTATAGTAAGTTTTTCACCAAATAGTTTCCCTTTTTTCCTATATATTTTTACACAACTGTAGTGTGGATTTTGTCAAGATCCACTCACAGGCCATATATTTCAGGTTCTTTTTGTACCCACATCTTTTCTGATTATGTGTTCTACCACCAAAATCTACATTGCACTCTCCAACAAGAAATGATAGACAAGAGCCATATGTATTTCTTGAAAAATGACTTGGCACAAAAGTAAAATTGTATTCAGATATATTAGTGTGTCCATTGTAACAATGAAAACAATGAACGGATATCATAATGCAGAGACTGATGTTGGTGGACTCCACTGTACAATCGGTATGCATGATCATATTTTATCCTCTCAACCTTCCAATTTAGTTACTTAAAAGCATTGCATATTCATGTACACCAGGAGTGCCCATACTTTACTAATGCAAGGTCTACTTTTAGTGATGATGTCCCATTAAGATCTACATCCATAAAAGCATTGTTAGCATTCTGTTCCATGGAAAATATTACTTAAATATAGATTTACGAGAAAATTTATATTGCTATATTTAAACACCTATTTCTTATGTAACCTGAATGTAATAAATATCTGCATGCAAACTATGAAACAGGAGGGCAATTTAGCGGTTTGTTGATATGGTCTTGAGATCTACTGATCACCAGCTAAAGGTCTACTGGTAGATCCCTATCTACCTTTTGGACACCCCTGATGTACACCTTTAAAAATATAGTGAATATAACATGCCATGTTGTAATATAGTGAGATTAGTAAGACCCTATAAAGCCACAAAGCTTTACAGGTCATTATAAGGTGACATTTTGTATTGGTTTTAACAAAAGTACAAATAAACACAACCAAAAAGAAATAAGGTGGGTAATCAGTACACAGCGGCATTAAACATTGCATATGTTCATTCCACATTGTAGGTCCAAAAATATTTGCATGAGAAAGACAAGTAGTAGACATTATATAGGTACACACAATACACGGGGAAATGTCTTTCCACCAGAGGGTCTTACAAGGTGACTTTTAAAATCCCTTTATTACTAAAGGGGATTCGTCACTATTTATTTTTTATAATACACAAGTTTCTGTGAGTCACGTGACAGAAACGATATCACTAACCACAGGTTAAACCTAATTTGCAGGATATTCATTGTGCTTGTATATTATATAATTATCTCCATTATATTCCTTGGTATATACTTTAGTAGAATTCACTTCTTACACTGACAAATTGATCATCTAGGATCTTGGAACCAAAATATCATGGCTTTGTGAAGTGTTGCTCATACACACTTTTTTGTGTATATTTAAAATGTGTGTGTGTGTGTCTGTGTATTTGTATGTGAATGAATGCATATGAAATTAATATATATGCAATAATACAGTCACTTTAAAGGAATTGTTCAGTGTAAAAATAAAAACTGGGTAAATAGATAGGCTGTGCAAAATAAAAAATGTTTCTAATATAGTTAGTTAGCCAAAAATGTAATGTATAAAGGCTGGGGGGGATTTGATGTATAATAAGTCAGTCAGGACACTACTTCCTGCTTTTCAGCTCTCTTGGTTTACACTGACTGGTTTCCCTGGCTACCAGGCAGTAACCAATCAGAGACTTGAGGGGGGGCCACATGGGTCATATCTGTTGCTTTTGAATCTGAGCTGAATGCTGAGGATCAATTACAAACTCACTGAACAGAAATGTCCCATGTGGCCCCCCTTCAAGTCGCTGACTAACTCAGAGTTATAGAGCTGAAAAGCAGGAAGTTGGATTCTGGCTGTTTTATTAGACATCTGTTCACTCCAGCCTTTATACATTACATTTTTGGCTAACTAACTACCGTATATACTCGAGTATAAGCCGAGTTTTTCAGCATCCAAAATGTGCTGAAAAAGTCTTCCTCGGCTTATACTCGGGTCAGCGGGCAGTAGCCGAGATTGCAGTCACTTTTAATCATTCCTATACCAACAGTTCACTTGGGGAGAGACTGCAATATCCCACAATGCCCTCTGTTGGTTTTATGAAAGAATAACAGTGCGCCCTCTGTTGGTTATATCAAAGAATAACAGTGACTGCAATATCACACAGCGCCATCTGTTGGTTGTATCAAAGAATAACAGTGACTGCAATATCACACAGCGCCATCTGTTGGTTGTATCAAAGAATAACAGTGACTGCAATATCACACAGCGCCATCTGTTGGTTGTATCAAAGAATAACAGTGACTGCAATATCACACAGCGCCATCTGTTGGTTGTATCAAAGAATAACAGTGACTGCAATATCACATAGCGCCATCTGTTGGTTGTATCAAAGAATAACAGTGACTGCAATATCACACAGCGCCATCTGTTGGTTATATCAAAGAATAACAGTGACTGCAATATCACACATCGCCATCTGTTGGTTGTATCAAAGAATAACAGTGACTGCAATATCACACAGCGCCATCTGTTGGTTATATCAAAGAATAACAGTGACTGCAATATCACACAGCGCCATCTGTTGGTTATATCAAAGAATAACAGTAACTGCAATATCACACAGCGCCATCTGTTGGTTGAATAAAGGATTAACAGTGATGGCAATATCACACAGCGCCATCTGTTGGTTATACAAAAGATCAGTGATGGTTTTATGACACACAGCACTCTCTGCACAATTCTCTGCCACCATCAACTTTGCAAAGAAGTCCGGTCGATCGCTGGGGGAGTCTCTTTGGCGGAAGGTGCGCTGCTGGGAGACAGGGCTGTAGTTGTGTCTAGGCTTATACTAGAGTCAATAAGTTTTCCCAGTTTTCGTAGGTAAAATTAGGTACCTCGGCTTATACTCGGATCGGCTTATACTCGAGTATATACGGTATATTAGAAACATTTTTTATTTTGCACAGCCTATCTATTTACCCAGTTTTTATTTTCACACTGAACTATTCCTTTAAGAAGAAAGTGCGCTCTCTTTCAGATCTTTTGTTTTGCATATCGGGACATAACCATCAATTACTCTACCCCCCCCTTTAATTCTGAAATTACTCAAATCTAAATGCTTTATCAACAAAAAAAATACAACCTTGTTGTATTAGCAAAAAATTTTATTTATTACCATTTGCTCATAATAACGAGTTCTGTGTTATTTGATCAACAAGCGAGTATCTCTAGCCGAGTTTTTAGAGAAGAATTTTTAGAGATTTATTGCGTCACAAAGCAGCAAAGAATACTCCAGCTTAAACCTGTTAAAGTCAGTGACAGAGGTCCCTTTTAACCATTTGAAGATGTTTTTGCCTTCATGATTTTCGAGTGTTTGACTCATTTTGTCACACAAAAGTAGCACGATTGAGCTGCAAAACGAAAAAGTTGAATGATTTGAGTGGAAAATCAAAAAAGTAGCACAATTTGAATTGTCACACAATTTTGTTGCAACTTTTTATCACACCAATTTTTTCAAGAATAATTATTGGTAAATTAAGGGGATTCGGGTTTGGGAGTTTGGTAAAATACATTTTTTTTTTAATAAAGTGAGAAAAAGTCGCATTTTAGTTAATTACGCCCTAGGTCAGTGATCCCCAACCAGTAGCTCGTGAGCAACATGTTGCTCTCCAACCCCTTGAATGTTGCTCTCAGGGTCCTCAAAGCAGTTGTGCTTATTTTTGAATTCCAAGCACGAAAGCAAGTTTTAATTGCTTAAAAACAAAGTATAATCGCAACTAGAGTCTCTTGTAAGCTGCCAGTCCACATAGGGGCTGCCACATAACCAATCGCAGCCCTTACTGGGCACCCCAAGGGACTTTTTCATGCTTGTCTTGCTCTCCAACTCTTTTTACATTTGAATGTGGCTCACAGATAAAAAAAGTTTAGGGACCCTGCCCTAGGTGTTACCTGGACACTATGCAGTTGAGTTCACTATGAGCTACTATTTATACTCCCCAGATATTGCTAAATCTGTCAGCATTTATCAATGCGTATAATTGTGTAAAAGCATGTTGTAAGTTTTATTTCAGCAACATTTGTGGATTCAAAGTTAAGAAAGTGTTTTAAAGAAAAATTCAGATCCTTCTTTTTGACATTTAAGGCCCATGGCACACCAGGCCTGCCAAAGATTAATTGGTAACCACCTGTCACCAGTAGTGATGAGCAAAATTTTTTGCCAAGTTTTGCCACGAAAATTACACCAATAAACTCTAATAGGTGGAAACATTTGTTGCGCATCAAACATTTTTTGCACATTTTGTCGCACTTCAAAAAAAAAAAAATGTTGCCGCCCATAGAATTCAATGCATTTAGGCAAATTTTTACCATTTCGCAAATTTTTGGTGAAGTGAAACGGGTCAAATTCACCCATCACTAGTCACCAGTGGTGGATAATTAAAAAAACGAAATAAAACTAAATTGAATAAAACTTTGTGGTGTGTCTGTGTATATAAAAAAAAATCCTCTGTAGTGTTTTTGATGTAACATTGTTTAGTGAGAAAAAGACCATAACAGGTGAATACATGAAATAAGATGTTTACATAATTATTTAATCCATGCGTAGTTCAGGTTTATGGTCTGTCACCTGTCAATTCTCACACATGTTGGATTTTTACTCTGAAACAAGCAAATGTGCTTTTTTTCAGGCCAAAATCCATCACGTGCAAGTACTGTGATTATTTTTTATGCAATCTGAGAACACAGCACATGTGATATTAGACTTACCAGAAAAAAAAGGTGTAAAAGATAGGAAAATTTAAAATTAGGGAATGTATTATACATAATATATAGGTGGGACCACAAAACAACAATTTAAAACCAGGGGATGTAAAATTGAGGTTCCACTGCATTCTGCCAACATTTTTCTAATTGTTGGGCTTGGAGGGATACTGTGTAAATGAAGTTACAACTAGTGCCTGTAAAATGGGAATCATGGTGGACTTAAAGAAAGGCATATTTGTAGTGAGAATTATGTTTTGGCTTCAAAATTGTTTATTGAAATTAAGTTTGGTTTTGGTTGTATGCCCCTTTTAATAGAACAGGGTTTTGGGTAATAGAATTTGAATGGGATTAGCTTGCTGCACTTCTTAGCTTTGTCCAGTTATAAGTCTTCATCACCACTTGCAAAATGCACCATTGCTATATTCTGTAACTATTTGCTTGTGCTACAAATTGAAAGCAAACATTTGGCTTTTGCAGTGGGTTTCTAGATAGTGCTAAGTCTGTTTGTATTACCTGGTTATGTCATTAATGTGAATCTTCTTCTGTGTGACACTTTCCTGAGCAGGATATCCCATAACCACATCCAGCTTTCCACAGCTACATGTCTTCAGAGCATGACATTTTTTGTGTCACTGCGCTGTAAACAACAATATTTTACTTTAATACATGACAATTTTCCGTAATGTAACTAATAGTTTCTAGGCCCAGGTACAGTCCTCTACCCCCCGCCAGTCACAATTTTAATGCTGGATTCGTTATGTCTCGATCGTTCGGCGGACCCTGATAGGGTGCAGTTGTTCCGCCCCTGACAACTGAGTTGCGGTGAAATTCATGTTTTTATACTTACAATCCAGGTATTTGAGTATTATCTAAAACAATCTAAATCACCAACACCTATATTAATTATAGATGTATGTAATCATCTTACAGATTGATGTTTCTTTAGATATATGAAAATGTTCCTATTGACTATGATGGTCAGTCTTTTAGGGCACGCCAGTATTTAGTAGCGATAAATCAAAAGCCGCTGAACTTGCTGAGGAGAATTGAAAGCATTCTGCTTCTCATTTAATTGGCTTCTTCATTTCAGCAAAACAGTTTGTAATGCTAAAGCATTTTATGCATTTCAGTGTATTAAAATCACCATAATCCAATAACATTGTTTCTCTGGTGTGCCTAAGCTAAGAACCACAAAGAGCGACATATCATCCCATGTGTCTTTAGAGAAACTTATGTTGGTCTTAAGTGGTGTTTTTCAAGTGGTAGTGCAATATTAAAAGAGAATGAAATATATTTTCTTTTCAATAGTTTTTATTAACATTTTCAGTAATGCAGAATGAATGTCAAAACGGGGTGTACATATCAACATTTTTGGACCCAGGACATGTTTAAATCTCACTATTATAGCAGAATCATGATTATTATTATAGATACTATGTATCCAGTTTTAAATAGTGGGTTTACTGCCATCTGGAATCACAGGTTCTGTTTATATTGTATGTATAAGTCCTTTGTGTATCCTTGGCCAGCTATGGAGGGTAAAATGTAAACTACCAGCCACCGTATCAGATAACCTGTATTTTCGTAGTATTTTATAATGTTTATTGAAATTATTAAGATCCGGTTATATTTTCAAGATGATTATTGTAACATATGTTCTTTATAAGCCATTCATCTTGTGTACAAATTCTGCTTTATCATTTTGTGGCTTGCAGGTTGGAACACTTGGTGCTGTTTTTACTTTACAATGTGTTTCAGTTTATAATAAAAACTATATTCTCCCTTGTCATATAGACTGAAGACATCTACCTGGTCTTGCATTCTTAATCAGATCACCTGTAAATCTTTGAGCTAGCAGTTTGACTTTGTACCTATTGCCTTTTTTCAGAGTACCATAAATCCTGTGGATTCCATCTATCAACCCAGTGCTTTGGAATTAGTTGTGATCCCCAATATGCCAACGCAGGCTTCTCCAGTGTCAGGTAAGAGTTGCTGCACATGAATCATCTTCTGAGAACTGCAAATTATTATCTGCAGTATAATATATGTGTGTGTGTGTGTGTGTGTGTGTGTGTGTGTGTGTGTGTGTGTGTGTGTGTGTGTGTGTGTGTGTGTGTGTGTGTGTGTGTGTGTGTGTGTGTGTGTGTGTGTGTGTGTGTGTGTGTGTGTGTGTGTGTGTGTGTGTGTGTGTGTGTGTGTGTGTGTGTTATTGAGTTTGGCTCTATATGCACATTCTATAATATGTCATGCTGTATAAGAAATAAATATGTTCTACTAATAATGGTTCATTTTCCTTAGAATCAGTGCAAGTTTGTAAAGGGGAGCCACGACCCTCCTCCTTAGCTGTTGGACCAGTAGTGAGCAACCTTGGAAGCCACCAAAGTCCAACGCCCATCAGCACAGGTATTTTCTTTACCTCAAACTAAAGGATATAGTGGATTTATCCTCTGAACATATCTTTGTTGACTTTGGTTTTCAGGTCTCTGGTAAAGACTGCACATGTTTTTTTGCTTCATTAGATTTCCATTAATCTGTATCCCTGTGCAGTCTCTGATCAGTTTTATTTCACAATGCAGGAAGTGGTCAGTCCGCTCCTAGTAGCAGTCTGACTACCCCCAGTCATGTCAACTTATCTCCGAACACAGTCCCAGATTTCTCCTACTCCAGCAGTGAGGATGAATTCTATGATGCTGATGAGTTTTATCAGAGTACCACCTCTCCAAAACGTGGCATGGAGTAAGTATCACAAAAATTCTAACTGTTTTAAAGATTGCAAATGATACATTGTGTATGTAATACATACTCCTAATAACCTCCACAAGCCTGCAGAATGGCATTTATTTGGCTTTACATACAAGATGTTACATGGCAAAAGATCACACTTGATTGTCATTATGATTATAAAGCACTAATAGTTATACCTATCCTGGCCCCTAGAACATTTGTGTTCCTGCGGCACAAAGAGATCAAATGACTTGCCAAAGCTGCAAGGAGTTGGCAAAAAAGCTAAGGATTCTCTGAATCATAATGCAGTGATTTAAGCAAAAAGCCACACTTAGGGGCCGATTCATCAAGGGTCGAATATCGAGGGTTAATTAACCCTCGATATTCGACTAGGAATTGAAATCCTTCGACTTCGAATATCGAAGTCGAAGGATTTAGCGCAAATTCCGCGATCGTACGATCGAAGGATTATTCCTTCGATCGAACGATTAAATCCTTCGAATCGTTCGATTCGAAGGATTTAAATCCAACGATCGAAGGAATATCCTTCGATCAAAAAAACTTAGGCAAGCCTATGGGGACCTTCCCCATAGGCTAACATTGACTTTGGTAGCTTTTAGCTGCCGAACTAGGGGGTCGAATTTTTTTTTAAAGAGACAGTACTTCGACTATCGAATGGTCGAATAGTCGAACGATTTTTACTTCGAATCCTTCGATAGTCGTAGTCGAAGGTCGAAGTAGCCCATTCGATGGTCGAAGTAGCCCAAAAAAACTTCGAAATTCGAAGCTTTTTACCTTCGAATCCTTCACTCGAAGTTAATGAATCGGCCCCTTAGTTTATACTGAATTCTTTTGCCACTTAGATTTCTAGATCTTGATTTCTCTTTAAAGGGATGGGCAGACCAAACTGTATTCACAGTTTATATAACTGTGGGGTCATCTGGTTATTTTTTAAGCAGTAATTTAAAATCCGAAGTGGTATGCAGATTTTTTTAATATTCTGTTTGAGTGGTACTCTTCTTAGTGTTCCAACCGCAGTGCAGAGATATTGCACATTGCACTAAAATGACATTATGAACTTTACTTACTATATTGGATAATAGTTCTATAAATCAGATATGCCTACTGCTTTGTCTGCCTGTTGGGCATTTAATATTAATGAATATCTTTGAATATCTTTCTTGTGAATTGAATACATTTACAACTACTTATGTAAAAAAAAAGCTGCAATGCAGACATTATTGCATTTTTAACAAAACCATAATATAGGCTCAAGTACTGTGAAGAAATGATCTGTTAAATATCTCTTCCACTAACTAGCTTTCTCCAAGTGATTCTAACCTACTTTGTATACACTGCTTTCATAGCTGTATATAGCCATAATTGGATTCACACACTGTAGTGTAGGCTTAAGGTGTCAATTTTCCTGTTGTATTGTTTTTATATTGTATTGTGCTAATCACTGTGTTGTCTGATTTTCTTTCTATCCCCTTTTTAACTCATGAATGTTATGTCCTTCAGCTCTGTTTATATGTCTTTGCTTTCCTTGTGCTGCCAGACTTCCCTCTAGTTGGTAAGGACAAATACAACTCATAAATCCATTCTAATTGGACTGAAGGCCTCTATTGACATTTTATAATCCAACATGCAGTATAGATCACACGCTTATGTGCTTATAAATTAATAGCAATGTTCCCATCTATGTTGCTAGATATCTAAGATATCCTATTTATTCTTGTTAGCCTCTGGCTGCTCGGTTCATTGCACTGAAGTAATCACAGAAAGTCAGGTTTTAGCTTAGCCAAGACCTTAATTCTAGTCCTTTAAAGTGTAGTAGGTGACCGTTGTATAATCAAAAACCTGTTACTGGCACACTTATTGTTTTTTTAGAATTGTTTGGTGTGTGGCACACTTGAATTGCCACTTCTCACATCTGATAGTATACCAATGACATGAAAAGCCCTCAAATACCTTCCGGCTACTTTTTTTTTTAAATTTATTTACTTTTTAAACAGTCCTGTAACTCTATTCTGATTCTATTCTATTTTCTGTTTTTGTCATCATTTCCTACCTTTTTTGTTTTTGTCTTGTCGTTGCCATCATGAAAACAAAAATAAAAATTGGGTTATCCTTGAATAACTAAAAACAAGGTTTGGAATTTTGTTATCAAATGATGCCAAATGTTTTGTGAAATAATGAATGTTTGTTTATTGCAGCTCATCAGAGTCTGCAACAGCTTTAACGCGTAGCAGCACAGGGGCCAGTCTAAAAAGACCAGACACTACAGAATCTCTGAATTCCTCCATGTCCAATGGGACAAATGAAGCAGGTAGTGATAATAATCTGTTCACCAAATATAAATAAATATTTTATTATTCTGATTATTTTAAAGCGGAACTATTGCAAAAATGTAAATTAAGTATAAGCTTCAGAATACTGAAATAAGAAACTTTCTAAATATAACCAATTAAATATTCTGTACCGTTTCTGAAATAATCAAGTTTATCTTTACTATTCCTCTTTCAGCATCTGTTTCGCTTCATTCTCTCTTCATGCAGGAGTTGGGTGTCAGATATTCATAGACAGTTAAATCCAATATATCTTATTTTGCAAAGAAGATGTATTAGAGCTTACTCTATTAAAATCACCTGAAATCCTGTCTCTCTACATGCAGGATTTGTGCAAAAGGCAGTTATGTTAGATTTTATTTGTACTGGAATCAGTTATTTAAGTGAGCTCTAATACATCTGCTAGGAAAGGAAGCCCCCTATAAGATATATTGGATCTAATTGTCAAAGACTATCTGACAACTGCTGCATGAAGACAAAATGAAGAGAAACAAATGCTGGGAGGGATAGTGAAGATAAACTTGAATATTACAGAAATTATGCAAAATATGTAATTGATTGTATTTAGAAAGTTTCTTATTTCAGTATGAAGCTTTTATTACATTTTCATGTTCGCAATAGTTCCCCTTTAAGATTAAGTCACATGATTATGGCAATACACCGATAACACTGGTCTTTATTTTTTTAAAAAGTGACAAGCATTTATTTCCAGGCATAAACTGAGATGATCCCAGTTTACCAGAAAGAAATTAGTACACCCAGTGGCAGAAGCCGCGGTCGTGGGGGGCCGGGACCATAAGGGTCTACTTCCTCTATAGCTTCAAATTATTCCCCCTCCCCCAAGGTACCACATACAGTAAGCTTTCACTTGACTGGGTTTCAGACTAGCCCCTATCCAATTCCCTCAGTCCCATGGTGAGGGAAATCTCTGCTTTATAATGTAAACTACTGAAACAGATATTGTCCTGCAGTCATTAGTTTCTTATTAAACTCAAAATCTTCAAAACCCATCTTTGCGTTATCACTACATTTCTAAGGCTTCATAAAGTTCCAACTTTATCACTTGTTACTTTCTGTCCTGTAGAACAATTTGATACTCATGATGACCGTGACGATGATGGGGAAGGAGAGTCTGTGGAAGAGCACAAAAGTGTCATCATGCACCTTCTGTCCCAGGTCCGTCTGGGAATGGACCTCACTAAGGTAGGTGAAAAACTGTTTGCTTTGTAATTGCAACACCCGACGTTCATTGCACTCTATATTGGTTATATTTCATTTAGCTGTACTATTCAGTTATATTATAATTATCTCTTTTTGATGTTAGAGAGAGATGATTCTAACAGTTTAAGCTCACATTTTACACAAATTAGGAATTATAATAAACAATGTATCCCTAACATTAAAGCGGTTGTTCCCTGCAAACACTTTTTTTCAGATTAGATTGTTCTCAAGAAATATACTTTTTTTTCCAGTTACTTTCTATTTGTGACCATTTTTCTAATATTGAAGTGTAAAGTTTAATTTTTCACCTTCTCAACCAGCTCTGGAAGGGGGGGGGGGGCGCCAAATCTTTAACTGTTCTGAATTGATACATTAAGTTGATACATTTGTTATCTTTGACCCTGAGTTTCATTAAAGGCAGCTGTTAAAATTGATATAATAGAGTGCTCCTGGATCACTGAGCTGCTGAGACACTAGAGACAAAAACATTAAACTTAAATTATGGGAATGGTAAATGGTAAACGGTAAAAAATAAAAGATCAAAAGCAATTGAAAAAGATTTTGTCTATGGTGAACAATCTGAAACAACTCAACTGAGAAAAAGTGTTTGGAAGATGAACAGTCCCTTTAATAGGGATTTGACAAGATTGTTAGAACTATAAGCCTTATGACAGAGACATCACTTCATTGATTAAAAGTTACTAAATAACCCTTCTGTAGATTTTTCCAGGATGTAAATTGCCCCAGACCACCTGCTTTAGTTCCATCACCACCTTATATGCAGAATTATCTTCAGTATCATCTATATATTATATGTGCATATATGCGATTTAAACCCCAGCTACAAAGCTAATACTTCATTAAAGTCTAAAGTTTTGTGGCAGTCCTTATCTGTGACTTGGTGAAATGTAAGTCTTCAACTGATTAAGAGCAGCATATTGGCAACATTATTTGTGTTTTCTTGGTAGTTTTTGGGTACGTCTTATGCATATCTGATGGCATCCTATCATTCATAGAGATCTTTTTCTGTTTTAAATGTGTTCACACTAAGGTTGTACTTCCTACCTTCATTCTTGAACGAAGATCACTCCTGGAAATGTATGCAGATTTCTTTGCACACCCAGATCTGTTTGTCAGGTATGACTGATGCAGATTGCTTCTCTTTTCCTCTCTTATTTTGACATATTAGACTTTGCTTTAAAGGAGAACTAAGGATTAACTAAAGAAACAGGCTAGAAATGTTCATTATGTTTTGGGCTTCTGTACCAACCCACGGAAACCACAGCCCTTTAGCAGGGAAGATCTGTGTCTCCAACGATGCCCAATAGCTTCCCATATTCTTATCTGCTGATTCACTGCACATGCTCTGTGCTGCTGTCACTGAGCTTGGGGACTGACTCAAAGTATACAGTACACAGAATATAAGTGTCACAGTATAAGGGAGCTAACACACGGGCAGATTCTGCAGGGCGGCAATCTCTCCGAACTGCCTTCCCCCTGCCTTCCGCATGCTATAATGAGAAAACGCCAGCGCTTCGATTTCCGAAGTCGCCTGAAGTTGCCTCACGAGGAAACTTCGGCACTTGGGAAATTGAAGCGCCGTGAGTGCATTGTCGCTGACATTTTCTCATTATAGCAGGCGGAAGGCAGTTCGGGGAGATTGTTGCCCCGCAGAAGAGGTGATTAGTAGCCAGGCGACTAAATCTTCCCGAATCTGCCCGTGTGCTTGCTCCCTTTGGCTGATTAGTAATCAATACAGATACTTACTATTACTATATGGCAGCACAGGAACCAGTGAAACTAGCATCATAATATAATAATCAGCCTTGTAACATCAGCTTCTATTACAAACCAACCTCATTTTCTGCTTGATAATATTCAACAACCCCTAAGTTTAGCTTCTCAACAGCTGAATAGAGCCCACTGAGCATGTGAGTGTCAAAGACACTTTCCAAGATGGTGACCCCTGGATCATTGCTGCTATTGAGAAGCTGAAACTTTAGGCTGATGCAATAAGTTCAGTATGTAAAATAAGGCATTTTTAGCCTTATTCATTTTTAGAGTTTAGTTCTCCTTTAAAAGAATTCAAGAGAGTTTGTAAAGTAATGTTTTTGTGTTTGCCTTCCAGCATTGGGGAACATAAGGATCCTAAAGACAGGATGACACAAGTGGTGAAGTGGTACCTATCTGCTTTTCATGCTGGCAGGAAAGGATCAGTTGCAAAGAAGCCTTATAATCCCATCCTGGGAGAAGTCTTCCACTGTCACTGGGCTTTACCAGGTCTTGAAAATGATGTAAATCCTGTGAGTGTTTGTTGAACTATTATGTTCTAACTGCCATAGACTAAGCCATTTAAAAGTATACCATATTTCATCTTTCATGATTATGTTTTTGTTTTAGCATGCTTTAAACACATGTCCTATTCTAAACCTTCACACATCTAAATAATTGGATTGTTGCAATTTTGGATTGTTAATATATTGGTTGCTATTTTGCATATAGAAAACGATATGATATTATTTGAAATAAATAGAATAAATGAACATGGACAATGCAAAACTTGTTGAATTAGCACCCTGATGCATATTAAAATGTTATTTTCAATTGATGCACCCCTTATAACTAAAATAAACGATATTTTTCTTTTCAAAGTAGCGAAAGCTAAAAAAAAAAGCTCAGGCTTGCCCTGGTTGTGTACAGACTCCTATGTTTTCTGTTTTGGGGGTGGGTAGTGCTTGCCATGACACAAAACTAAGGGTACATTTGTAGATGAAAGTAGAAAGTTTAGTGTCCTGTTAATGGCAAAGTGTTATGATTTGAAAATATTTATATTATTTTATTTATTGTATTATCTGTCATAGTTGTTTTTGCTTCCATTTTATCTTGCTTATTGAGTCTTCCCTCTTATGAGAATACTGCACTCTTCACTTAATGAAGAATTTTACAGAATGTAAAGCTTAGACCTGGCAATCTGATAAGATGAAACTACATCCTCCTCAATCTTATGTCGGTGACATCATATACTGTATGCCGCAAAGTCATAAAGGTTCTAAAAAAAAAACGCTGGCGTTTTTTCATATTTTAAAGCGGGATTACCTTCAAAAGTTCTAACTGAAACATTTTTGTATTAACATTTTTTTAACCATTTGAGGGGCATGTCACATTTGTTTTAGGGTGGGCTCATGTCTAGGGCATGAGAGGATCTCTTTTGTCTTTATTATGCTTCCTTTGAAATTTGTAATAATAAGTGGCCACTTCAAGCTTTGCACCAACATCACTAATAAAGACGTCTATTTGACCGATATTTACCCGCCCTATTCAAATTGACCTAAGCGTAAAAGTACTAACGAAGTTTTGCTAGGCAGAATTCTGTGCTAGCAAAAGATAGCCATGAAATGCTTGCACTGACAAATTAACGCCAGCGAAACTTCGCCAGCGTTAGGCTGCTGAGACTCAACTTTGCATTTTAGTGAATTATTGTAGTGTTCTTGTCCTAGCTGTTTTTTTTATATATTTTTTTTTTTTACTTTTGACTGTGTAGCTTGGGATTGCACAGCTTTAATTAATAAAAGGGAAGTCCACATTAAAACTGCATTGCTTTGTGTGTGGCCAGACTTATGGATAAGCTGTATTTGATACAAATATGTGTCAGTTTTAATTTGCCATCATTCGATTTGCTTTTTTTAACAGGAACCAATTTCTGAAGGACCAGTTCCAGGGGCTTCCAAAAACAATGTGACATTTGTGGCCGAGCAGGTCTCGCACCACCCGCCAAGTAGGTATAGAGAACATCTTAAATATTTAACACACTATTTGTCCATTGTCAGGTTTCCCAGCATATATTCCTCAGATTTAGAAACCTCCAAAAAATGTAACATTGGTGTTTGGATGAGTCTATACCTGTACAGGTTTTGACTCCCCTACCGAGTAAAGAAGAGCCCATTTTCTTTAAATGAATTGTTCAGTATAAAAATAAAAACTGGGTAAATCTGTGCAAAATAAAAAACAATTTCAATATAGTTAGTAATGTATAAATGCTGGAGTGATTGGATGTGTAACATAATAGCCAGAACACTACTTCATGCTTTGCAGCTCTCTTTGTTTCCACTGACTGGTTACCAGGCAGTAACCAATCAGTGACTTGAGGGGAGGCCATGTGGGTCGTAACTGTTGCTTATGAATCTAAAGTGCATGCTAAGGATCAATTGCAAACTCACTGAACAGTTATGTCCCACGTGGCCTCCCTTAAAGTCGCTGACAAACTCAGAGTCAGAGAGCTGAAAAGCAGGAAGTAGTGTTCTTGCTATTATGTTAGACATTCAGTCACTCCAGTCTTTATACATTACATTTTTGGCTAACAAACTATTTTGAAATCCATTTTTTATTTTGCACAGTCTATCTATTTACCCAGTTTTTATTTTTACACTGAACTCTTCCTTTAAACATTTACTCATTATGTTGTCAGCCAGTCAGGTTGCCCAGCAGTCATCTAAAGTCTCATTGCTCTTTTGGTTTCAATAGAAACATATCTATCCTACTGTTGTACAAGTCCATTGCCTTACATATACCCTCTGACCCACTTAATTCAGCTATACATTGTCAGTTGCCCAGTCATATGTACCGATTTTTAATTCAAAGAAGCAATACAGTACCATTGTTGTTCACAAAGCCCAGCAGAATAGGATTGAGTCTGGTCATTTATGCTGTACTCCATTACCAATGTTATGTTCTTCTGTTAACTTAATGTATTTTTATCTGTCAGATAGAAATATTGCAGTTGTCTCTGCTTTTGGCTAAAATGGTTTCTTGGAGACTTGCTCACTGAATGCAGAGATTTGTTCAGTGCCCTAAAGAAATCCTTTTTCCTTAATGCCTTGACATATTTTGTATTTCTGAGAGCAGTGCTTTACAGTCTCACTCTACATAGAGTTATTCCTTTAGGTCATGCTCTGCTCTAAGTAATCACTCCACCCTTTTACCTAATTTGTTTTTCTCTACTGGAACATATACTTCTGTTATGGATTTCTACTTATAGAGTAAATAAGGCTCCTATTAGGCTTCTTATTTGATCATGTATTAAGATATAGTAGCAGCAGCTATTGAGCCTTTTTAAACAGGTTTCCTGCAGCATTTTCACACATCTCATTACAACCATCTGAGCAATAAAGCAGGTAATGAAGAGTCCTGTGTACTGCTGTGCTCTGCAAATACTGTTCTTGCCACATTCTTTTTCTAAAAGTCAGTTATTGAAATGGTTGTTTCTTTCAACTTCCCCGAAATAGTGGAATATGCAGTATACCACGTAGTGCCTGGGCTTACTGTATTAAAATTCAAAATTCGTTCTACAATTCTAGCATGGGGTATCTCCAAACAGATTTGGAAAATCTCTGGGATATGTGGTGAGAGGCTGGGGTATTAAAGGAAGTACCACCAAAATAGTGTTTTAAAGTAATGAAAATCGAATGTAGGGTTGCGCTGCACTGGTAAAACTGCTGTTTTTGCTTTAGAAACACAATTGTACTTTATATAAAAAAGCTGCTGTGTAAGCATGGGGGCAGACATTCAAAGCTGAGAAGGAGAAAATGCACAGGATACAAAGCAGATAACAGATAAACTTTGTAGTTTACAATGGGATTATTCAGGACTTATCTGTTATATGATGTGTATCCTGTGCTTAAATGGCTGCCCACTGGCAACACAGCAGCTAGTTCATATAAAGTACAATTGTATTTCTGAAGCAAACACACCAGTTTTACCAGTTACTTTAATTTTTTCATGTTACTGTTCCTTTAAGAATCATGAAGAATTGCTCTACCCTTGAATAAAGTTAGGCCTGGGCAAAGTTGCACAAATTCTACTACTGTCCCCCTACCCGAGCAGATTTGATGTACTTTAGTTAAAGAGGAACCAAAGGACTTCCAAACCAAAATTTTATAAAGATGCCACATAACACAGAAACCCCTAATATACCCATCACAGTTTCCTGTTTCTTCAAAAGGTATAAGTAAAAGATTTTGGAAGATTTGAAACTGATCTCAGAATTCGATATACAATAACGCAAAACTGTGGAAACGTAATGTTATGTTAACCTTGTTTATGTTTAATTTTCTTCCTTTTTCTAATTATTCATCTCCTTTACTGAATGCATGTTTTCTAACAACAATAATTATTATAAAACCACTAATTGGACATATATAATGTCCAAGGAATGTATAACATACTTTGAAAACTAATAAAAACAATTTTCAAAAAAAAAAAAAAGTATAAATAAATGCCATTTTCTATGCTTAAATCCAGCGGTTTTACAGTTCTTCTCTTTCTGCATCATTTGAAATCCTGGCAGGGAAGGAGGGACTAAACACTGATGTTACAAATTGTAACAACTTCTCCACAGCTTACAGACAGTATGCAGGAACTACATAACCCACAATGCATTGCACTATGTTCCGTTCCTTATTGAAATCACGTGTGCAGGGAATTGTGGGGTTTGGAGGATACAGGCTGAGGACAGATGGCTGTTGATAAAAAGTAACAGTAGTCAGCCAGCTCCGCAAAGTAGTCAGACAGATCAGCAGGAGAGCAGGGCGCTAGGCTTAGGGAACTGTCAAAAACCATTAAAAATCATGAAAAGTCTGCATATTTTTTAATTGATGTATATTGCAAAGTTGCTTGAAATTATGTTTACTTTTCAAAAAGCTTACGGTATGTTTGTGTGGAGTTCTTCTTTAACTTTCCTCCTGATTTGTCCCCTTTACCAATGATGCGCCTCTGTTTACATTTGAACACACATCATTAGTGAACCCCCCCCTTCTTAGACCTGTCTTTCAACCAATATGGATTGAAGCGTCACGTCACCATTACGATGTTCGATTCCTCCTCCGAAGTCAGGGGTTTTTGTGCATGCGCAGTATGGCTTTTGAGGGAAAGCATGTTGCAGCACCTACACAAACATGGCGGCAGCACAGCAGATCCCTATAAGTTCTACTATAGGGGTAGGTCACACCTAGTTACCTTTCATTCTCCTTTAATGGTCTATAAGTGTGGATACTGGCAAGTTCTCTATTTGTGTAGATCATTAAAAAATTTGGCTAAAAAAAATTATATCACACATATAAGGCGGTGGTCCCCTGTTCAGTGCAAGTAGCCAAGTTGTAAGGCTGCGTCTCCAGTTGCATAGTCTTGCTAATAATTCTCAATTGATTGGACAATTGTATCACTATATATCTTGAACTGTAAATGTCAGTGTCACTCTGGAATCTCTGCAGCCACATTGTTTTTCTTCTTGCATGCAGTTTCAGCCTTTTATGCCGAATGCTACAACAAGAGAATACAGTTCAATGCACACATCTGGACAAAATCCAAATTTTTGGGGATGTCTATTGGAGTGCATAATATCGGGCAAGGTAAGAATCTGGATGTTTAGTGTGATTTTTTATTTTATTAGAAAGTTGATATGGTGTAGGTAGCCTGTTTTTATCCTGTACACATAACTGCTCCATGGATAGAGTGGGTGTATGACTTTGCATTTTCTAACAACCATTCATCAGATTGTGCTTTTACAACCTGGACTCTTATACTCACTGCAGATATTAATTATTTTTGGGACAGGTTGTGTGTCCTGCCTTGATTATGATGAGCACTACATCTTAACATTCCCCAATGGCTATGGGAGGTGAGTTTTGCATGAATAAATCGGCTGCTTGAGGTACTTCTGGCGAGTGATTAGGACCAGTAGTTGTAAAGGAAGCTCAAATACATCTCAAATACGTCTTCTGTTACAATGCCTTGTTTAAATTTCATCTTCCCTTTTCTTTTCACTTAAATATACATTAAAGTTTGATTAAAGTAACTTGTTCTTTGCACGGATGAATTCCAGGTTGTATAATATTATATACCTAGCAGTTATCATTTCTCTCATATTGTTACCAATAATATTTGCTTTGTTTAGATCTATCTTGACAGTGCCTTGGGTTGAGCTTGGGGGTGAATGTACCATTAACTGTTCCAAAACTGGATACAATGCCACCATCACGTTCCACACCAAGCCTTTCTATGGAGGCAAGAAGCACAGAGTCACTGCGGAAATCTAGTAGGTTTTTGGTGGTTATTTGTGTCTGTTTCAAAGGATTAGTTACTCGGGGAGGGATACTGCCAGAGTCAGGGGTGTATTAGTGGTCTTTAGTGTTTGTGTTCACTGCAGTTATGGACTGTTACAAAAGAAAATGCTGCTAGGCACTCCTGTCAGCAGGTCACATAAACCTACATTTATTTAAAGGAAGGAAAGGAAAAGCTAAAATTAAGTTTTAGTTTATCAGAAAGGTCTATATAAATACACCAGTAAATCCTCAAAGTAATGGTGCTCTGAGTCATCTGTCAAAAGAAACACTGCATTTCTTTCCTTCTATTGTGTACTCATGGACTTCTGTATCAGACTTCCTATTTTTAGCATAAACATCCAGGGCTAGGGCTTGAGCATGCTCAGTTTGCTCCTCTCTCCCCCTTCCCTTTCCCCCCTCCTTTCTTTAATCTGAGCACAAAGCTATGAGCGAACAGGGAAAGACTCAGGCTAATATGGCACCTGCTATCCTAAACAAAGAGAGATCACTTCTAGAGATGTTTACTCAGGTAAAGCATTCTGCAGAATAAATATAGTGTTCTAGCTTGCACTATTGTGGCTAATCTATTGGCAATATACTGCTTCGGTAGATTTCCTTCTCCTTCAATGTAGAAAAGTGTAGTTGCAAAAATTTCGGGTTCTCTCCCTTAAGTTCTACAAAGAACAACAAATCAAAGAAATACATTCATTACTGTGTGCCATTATTGGTTTCATCCAATACCTTCCCCTACCACTCATGCTTTCATTTAGTGCTGTCCGTTTTGAAATAATTAGTTGCCCATTGCTCACATGGTTGCCCGTTATAAGCGAATTCTTGTATCATAAGGGAGTCGTCTTTTTGAAATGAGTGCACTTTGGATATCTGCCTATATGTCCAAATCTTTGGAAGGCCTTTTCCTGAGATGGACGTCTGAGATTAGAGGTGTTTCACTCCCTTTTTTATCCACTATTCAATGGCTGCTAGTGAGACAATCTGATTTGGTAACTTTGATATGTTGTTTTCTTAGACACGTTTAAACTAAATTCCATTTCTTACCAACAATTCTCTTCTGTATCTTTCATGCAGTTCGCCAAATGACAAGAAACCCTACTGTTCAATTGAAGGAGAATGGAATGGCATCATGTATACAAAATATGCAAATGGGGTAATGAAAGATACACCACTCTGTACCCTATAGTTCATAACATTTTGTACATCTTTAATCTGGAACTTTGGGATACAGGAAGCACCTTTATTTAGTGTCTCTGTAGGGCTTTGTGTGATCCCAAGCTGGCGGAAAATCTAGCATTTTCTTTGGCAATAATTTTACCAGTGTGGATTGTAACAATATTATTTAACTGAGAAATTCCTTTAGTTTATGTTTTGTTGTTGGAGGTTGAAGATTCTTTCTTGGGCGTCTCTCCCAATTAAATAGCCAACATGTAGTTTATTGGGTTTATCTGGCTACTCGAAGAACCATTGTATATGGTTAAAGGAGAAGGAAAGGCTAAAATTAAGTAAGCTTTATCAGAAAGGTCTATATAAATACACCAGTAAAACCTCAAAGTAATGCTGCTCTGAGTCCTCTGTCAAAAGAAACACCACATTTCTTTCCTTCTATTGTGTACACATGGGCTTCTGTATCAGACTTCCTGTTTTCAGCATAAACTCCAGGGCATGGCTTTGAGCATGCTCAGTTTGCTCCTCTCCCCCTTCCTGCTGTAATCTGAGTTCAGAGCTATAAGTGAGCAGGGAGAGACTCAGGCAGGAAGTGATGTCACTGCAAGCTAATATGGCAGCTGCTATCCCAAACAAATAGAGAGCTTATAAATTTGTTTGGTAAAGCATTCTGCAGAATAAATATTGTGTCATAGCTTGCACTGTTGTGGTTAATCTATTGGCAATAAACTGCTTCGGTAGCTTTCCTTCTTCTTTAACTAGCAGCCTATGAATGGGGAATTGCCATCTCAGGATATTCCACACACATTGTGTATAAATGACTCTCCTATGGGAATTTCTGCATTTACTGTCATTAACCTTAATAGGAATGAGCGAAGATTAACCATCTAAGTCAGGGGTCTCCAACATTTCTTACCTGTAAAAAGTGTAGGGCAGCAACACAAGCATGAAAAAAGTTCCTGGGGATGCCAAATATGGGCTCTGATTTGAACTAAGTCTACAGCAGGATGAGAACTTGCTGTTGTGTTTATAGAGAACTAGCCCCCCCCCCCAAGGAAAAAACATATAATTTATATACATTTTTTTTTATTAACTGAAGGATAACATTTACACCTCATAATTAAAGGGGTTGTTCACCTTCAAACACTTTTTTTTGTTCACTAAGTTTCAGATTGTTCACCAAAAATGAAGACTTTTTCCAATTACTTTCTATTTTCAACCATTTTTCTAATATTGAAGTGTAAAGTTTCATATTTCACCTTCTGAAGCAGCTCTGGGAGGGTCACTGACTCTTTAACTGTTCTAAATTGATACATTTAGTTGATACATTTGTTATCTTTAGCCCTGCTGAGCAGATTCCCTGAGTTTCATTAAATGGGTGATTCTCCTTCAAACAACTAGTTGTTTTCAGATAGTTCACCAGAAATAACTACTTTTTCCAATTACTTTCTATTTTCTATATGTGATCGTTTTTCTAATATTGAAGTGTAAAGTGTTATTTTTCACCTTTTAAAGCAGCTCTGGGAGGGGGTCGTCAACCCTGTAAACTGTTCTAAATGGATATATTTAGTTGATACATTTCTTATCTTTATTTCTGCTGAGCACAATCCCTGAGTTTCATTACAGGCAGCTGTTAGAATTGATACAATAGTTGCTACTATTCCAGACATGCTTCTGAGAAATGTATCAACTAAATGTTGCAAAATTGTAACAGTTCAGAATCTCCACCTGAATTACTGAGCTGCCAGACTCAAACACCAGAGACATGAACTTTAAACTTAGATTTTGGAAAAACAGTTAGAAAAAAAATAACGGAAAGTAATTGAAAAAAGTTTTTATTTCTTGGGAACAATCTAAAAACAACTGAATTTAAAAAGGTTTTTGGAAGGTGAACAACCTCTTTAAAGGCATCTGTTAGAATTGATACAATAGTTGCTAATAGTACACAGATTCTGCTGAGAAATGTATGAACTGAATGTAGCAAATTGTAACAATTCAGATGTTCCTGGATCACTGAGCTGCCAGACTACATTAAACTTACATTTTTAGAAAACGGTTATAAATAAAAGATGGAACGCAATTGAAAAAAGTCTTTGTTTATGGAGAACAATCTGAAAACA
This sequence comes from Xenopus laevis, assembly GCF_017654675.1. Classification (NCBI taxonomy): domain Eukaryota; kingdom Metazoa; phylum Chordata; class Amphibia; order Anura; family Pipidae; genus Xenopus; species Xenopus laevis. The sequence goes on from NC_054378.1 coordinate 76,461,073, forward strand.
ACTGAACTGAAAAAAGTGCTTGGAAGGTGAACAACCCCTTCCTAAACCATTTCCTGAAGCATACAACAAATGTATTGTCCTGTTTATTTTCTATTATGATCTGTTTGCTATAAGCTTGTGTGTACCACTGACCTAACCCTTTGCATTGTGTTATTTGCTAGGGTAGATACATCAATGGAGGAAAAGGCTGATCTGCTCCCATGTGCCTCATATTATATTGTACATTGACAGGCTCACTGTGGGGTCAGAAGCATGCACACACTGTGGATTTCTGTGCGGAATATACTGTTCATTTTTGCACTGGAATCCATCCTATGTGCATTTTAACAGGCCAATGCCTTGCCAGCCAGTATAGTTATAAAACAAGGTGTATGGGAATAGCTCTGCCTATATGTGCCACTGGCCTGGTCATTTAGCAGTGTTGTAAGAGAAATCTTTAGACTATACACAGATCAATCTTATATTCTTTTCTTTAAATGGCATGTTTTTGGCACACAGGAAAACACAGTATTTATAGATACCAAGAAAATGCCTACAGTTAAGAAGAAGGTGCGGAAGCTCGAAGATCAGGAAGAATATGAATCTCGAAGGTGAATGAATTAGAAACCTGTATTTAAGAGCAACAATTTACCACCTGATCAAACCACTGTAGTAACATTTAAAAAAATAAATAAGGGAAATTAGCTTTCAAAATATTTTTTTAGATATGGAATAAGATTTACGTATGCTTAGTATTTAAAGGGTCAGTTACACCAGAAAATGAAGACTAATAGATTTTCCACTGGTAAAAAACTGGTGATACATGCCTAGATTTGGGAGGTTTTAATTATACTGCCATCTTGCCTGTATAATAAGTTGGGGAGGAGCATTAAGATGCTTTTGATGGAATGAAGTAAAAAGGCAAAGATGGGCAACTAGTAGATATGGCCTTGGGCACATATACTGGATACAGGGGCGTAACTATTTGCTGGTGGCCGGCCCACTGTATTTATACCATTGACTGGATAACAAGTAGATCTGGGCCAGGACACATAGTGGGCAATAATTAGATATTGGCCAGGGAACTAGTGGGGTCAGATTGAGCCTCAGATGAATAAAAGAAATGGGTTTCAGTAGATTGGTTTCCTTTTATACATCACCATCTTGAAATTCACCATTTGCACATCCCTAATGATCAGTTTTTAAATGAACAATATTTTACTTTGTGCTGGTTACCAGGCTGTGGAAAGATGTGACATATAACTTGAAAACTAAAGATATTGATGCAGCAACTGAGGCAAAGCACCACTTGGAAGAGAAACAGAGAGCAGAAGCAAGAGAGCGCAAAGAGAAGGAGACAAAATGGGAGACCAGAGTAAGTCTGAGTGTGTCCATTTAGAAATGGTATCTTGTATAACAGACTGTTAATCCTGGATGTAGGCTAAGGTCATGTAAATGTTTTTTTCTCTTTTTCCCCTGAAAGCTTTTATTTCGGTATAGCTATAATCCGTACTAGGTTGATGACACACTAGTAGAATAGTTGCATGCAACAAATCTCTACCACCGACAAGTAGCACAAAGTTTCCTTAGGGCAGAGACACACGGACAGATTTGGGGAGATTAGTCACCCGGCAACAAATCTCCTCTTCTTCGGGGCGACTAATCTCCCCGAACTGCCTTGAAGTTTCCTCATGAAAACAAAGCGATTGGAGTGCCATCCCGGACTGCCTCCCCTTCCCGCTGGCTAGAATGAAAAGCGCCGACGGGATGGCACTCGGATCGCTTCGTTTTCTCGAGGAAACTTCAGGCGACTTTAGAAAACGAAGCGATCCGAGTGCCATCCCGTCTGCGCTTTTCATTCTAGCCAGCGGGAAGGGGAGGCAGTCCGGGGAGATTAGTCGCCCTGAAGAAGAGTACATTGGTCACCGGACGACTAATCTCCCCAAATCTACTCGTGTGTCTCTGCCCTAACAAAGCAACTTTGGGCTACTCCTGGAGTTTATCTCTTATGGATTCCATTGCTCTGATCCAGTTTATTTTTGATGTCAGAGTGTGCCTCCCTGGGATTTTGAGTTGTTTCCAATTCTAATTTGTGTGATTGTTTAGAGTGTATGGCACTAATCTTCATTCCTTAGAGGAATGTGTGTGGAATTGCTTGTATAGTACAATGTAGAAACTCAGAGAGCAGAGTCTCTACCATCTTTCATAATTCCTGAGCTACAGTAGAGGTCCACCAGGTGTGCAGGAAGGACCCCCATTCTCCACAACCTCTGAAACATTTAGCATGATCTGGGTTACCACTGAGTTTACTGATACGCGTGGGAGTATACCAGCGGAATATCATTTTGTATGCTCTTTCGCTAGAGACTGCACATATGGATGTTTTTCGGCTGTTTCCCAGATTGCTGACCAGGTTTTCTCAGAAATTGTAATATCTAGATCCTCTTCCCATTTTGGGGAAGAGGATCCCATACCCAGGGGGCGTTTTGATCAGTGTAATCTTAGGACTAAGCTTTGTTGCGCTTCTGTACCTTTATGATATGATTTATTGTATCCCTCCCACCGACCTCCGGAGCGTCCCGGTACTCTGTGTGGCCTGTCTCTTGGGGGTATACAGTGAGTTTAGCGCTGCTGTATCACGTTGCGCAGTTGCTTACCCCAATGGAGTGCGGTACTTTTGCGGCCTCCCAGCTAGCTCTCGCAGCCTGTCTCTTAATCACCTGACCGTCTTATCAGCAACAATGTCCGTTCTTGTTTTTTTAAAACTGAAGTGTGGTCTGGCGGGTGGCCACTTGCTTTAGAAGTGTGTGGCAGGCTTACCGGGTGCTGGTATGCTCTGCAGTTTCTGCAACCGGATCACCCCTTTAAGTGTCGGAATGCTTCAGGAGCCGTAATGTCTCTTTTTAATAATGTGCCGCATGGGTGCTGGGTGCTAATGTGAGCTTTCGGCGGGTTTTCGCGGAGGAGCTATCTGTTCACGTGGCCATCTTAGTTAGCGTCCAGGCCACGCCTCCGCTTATATATTTTTTAATAAACATGCTCCGTCCCTGAATGTGGACTTTCTAATGTGTATATTTGTATTTTTCTTTCTAGCTGTTCCATGAGGATGGGGAGTGCTGGGTGTATGATGAACCTCTGCTAAAGAGAGAACCAAGCCTAAGATATTAATTGGCTCGCTGAATTGTTCCATCAACTGGGTAATGAAAAAAAATGACAAATCTATAATAAATATGGTCCAAAACCAAGAAATGATGGTATTAAAACCCCAGATGAGCAGAATTTGCTGTGGTGCTGAGAGCTCTCTTTACACTGCAGTGTTTCCTAACTCAGGGATACTGGACTTGCATCGTCAGACAATTCATTCAGGACACTCCGCTGCTCAACAACTCTATGCTCTTGTTCCATACTTTATGCTTTAATGGGCTCCTGTCAATCGCAGTTTCTTGCAATGATTTAGCCTGAGTGAGTAAAATGCATCTTGATAAAGACTATGAATTTGTTCAGCACAGGAACACAGAATCTTGCTCACTTCCTTATTAGTCCTTATTAAATTGCTGGACTTAAAAATTGCAATTCTGTATCCAAATACATTTTGAAATATTGTATATACAGTATGAATCTGGTATTTTAATTCAGAGCTGAACATTCAATTGAAATTGTACAGCTTACTCTTTCCCCTTCGGAATACTCTCTTTTAGATTTTTATTTGAATATCATACCAGAACCATATACAATCCATCTCATATACCTTATAGCTTCAGCAAGGGTTTCCTTCCATATATACATTTGTATTTATTTATTTCCTAATAAAAGTTAGAGCAAATTATTTTATTAGACCTGCATTTATGATTTCCAATTAAAATGTAATATTCAAAGAGAAAAATGCATTTGAATTCTTTTAAATAAGTGTGCTGGGATTAACAGGTCAGAAGCAGCGGTGGCACTGAGACATGGCATTCACCGACAGCCAGTAATTGTATGACGGTAGGATTTTGAAGAGTTTGTGACTTTGCATGTGTATAGGAAAATCTGGTTCAGGAAGGACAGGAAAAAAGTAAATTATGCATCTGCTTGTATGTAAAATAATTACAGGATACTGTTAATTGAATTGGCAACAGAATCATGGGTAGAAACCCAGGAAGCAGATATTGTAAGATCGCTATTCCACCAGATCAAGACATCTGAAAATGATGCCAAATAAGAGCATTTATGAAATATCAAACATTATAATTTTGTACAGGTATGAGATCTGTAATCCAGAAAGGTCAGAGTTGCAGGAAGGCCGTTTCTTATAGACTCCATTTTTATCCAAATAATCCAAATTTTTTTAAAATGTCCTTTTTCTCTGTAATAATAAAACAGTACCTAGTATATGATCTAAACTTAGAATTAATTTGCATTGGAAGCAAAGCCAGTGTACTGGGTTTATTTTACGTGATTTTCTAGCAGGCTTAAAATATGCAAATTATGGAAGGATCCATTCTCTAGAAAACCCCAGGTGCCAAGCATTCTGGATAACAGGTCCCATACCTGCATATGTCAAAATAGTATTGTATGAGATAAAACCTATGGGGGTTCATACAAGTACAGTGTGCAAAATACACTGAGAACAAATATCAGTCTGGAAAGCATTACAAAGTTATTAGGGCTGTGGGATGACTGACCCACAATGGGAGCCATTATCTTGGAACACTAGTGAATCATCCCAGGAATAGTCAACCGGACACAACATATAACTTCATACCTCTCATTCACAGCTAAGGTCAGTGGTTATTCCCACAAAAGGCACAGGCTAATAGAGACAGTGTCGGAATGGCCCAGCGGGATACCAGGAAAACTCCCGGTGAGCCCAGGTATCAGTGGCCTCTTGCTTCTAACCATTCAGCCTATTTCATGGTCATTCCCTATTTCTTTATGGGAAAAGGGGGCTTTATAATGGAAGAATAGAGTATAGTATGTAGAGAAAAGGGACTATGAGAATAAAGAGGTAGAGTGAGGAGAGGAGGTATAATAGTTTGGAAAGTGGTCCCCCAGCTTAAGGTTTTCTGGTGGGCCCCTGGTATCCCAGTCCGACACTGAATAAAGGCCACACCCTGGGGAAACAATCGTACCATTTGTGTCATTGCTCTGCCCCGGCACCACCAGCCAGCTCCACTGCAGTGTGACATTTTGGGGGCAGATAATGAGAGTGGGGAAAACCATTTTAACATGATCAAAAAAGAAAATCAAAGGAATATGTTCAGTCATTTGTACAAATGCTTAAGCAGCAAGACAATGATCCAAAACTCAAAGCAAATCTATATCTGAATGGCAGAGATAAAACCTAAATAAATTTGACTAGTTGGAGGAAGAAGATGGAGGTTCCGCACACCAGGCAATTTAAAATCCAAGATCTTTATTCATCGACGTTAAAAGACACGCAGCATACTTGACACGTTTCGGGAGTTTCTGCCTGAAACATGTCAATATGTTTTTACATGCCACCCTTGGTACAGGCGGACCGGTAATCTGTGAATTCTGGCAAATGCCATAGACAGTCAATATTTATTGGGCTGGTGGTGGGGGGATGTCTGTACTTAAAATGCCAGGGCCTATTTTGAATCCCAGTCCAGACCCGCCTTGGTAGTTCTTAGCCTGTCTCCAAGTTGGTGTTAGAATCTGCTTCTATTAAAAAGCATTTAAGGAAGCAAACTGTGATCACATAATGGAAAACTACACAAAATAATGGTGTAAAGCCAACACCAGGAATCCAGCATCTCCTACATCTGTGCCTTCTAGAATTTTAGTCGATTATTTTGTGGTATGGGAAGAGCTTCAAGGGGGAAGTAAAGGCACGGATATCAGTAATTAGCACTGCATTCGCCATCAATGGAGTAGCAGGAAGGAAAGACAGACAAAGGGGACTGGAGGAATCTGGTTGTCCCTTTGGATTGCACGTCACAGCATCTGGCTCCTTCTCCCCAAAACCAACCGCCTAAAGGAAAAGAGCAGGATTAATTGCAATTTGCAAAGCAGTATGTCCTGGGTCAGATTTGTGAATCACTTGTTTGAGGACTATAACATTTCCATAGGCTTCTCTATAAAATAAGGCACTCCATATAGTGGAACAGGACTACTATAAGGTGCTATAAAATGTCTATAAATGACACGCAGAGGAGTTTGGAGACCAGCTGGAAGTGCCACTGAATTATACTGCAGAGAATGAAACACTTACATGCACACTGAGCATCTTTCTGTCAGGGCCTCGAAGTGCTTTAAACAAGGAGATCATATCTTCCTTCACAAAGGTCTTCAGAGCATTGATCTGAAACGCAAGTATGTGTTAGCATGTTCCTCTAGTGGAGCAGGGTTGAAAACCTCTAATCATATATTCTCTGATGTCCCAGTTAAATAGGGATTACGAACATAAAGAAGATTATTACATTTATTAATTGCCCACACCCAGGCTACCAAACAATGTTGCTTCCTACTTTATATGGCATGGAACAGCGGGATAGTACCAGCAGGAACAACACACACAAGGCTTTTGTTTTGGACTTATTGGGAATTGATCACTTTTGCTTTAGTTTTGCCTGTCAGGGTGTTTTCTTTAGAGTGGCAGCCTATGTGAATTTTTTAATGGCCCACACCCAGCTGAAGGTTCAAGGCTTGGCATCCGGACCCTAAGAATGTACTGGTGAGTAGAGCACTCTATGTAGCTAGGGTATCTGCAGTTATATTCCTTTTGCAAAGCTTTTGCTTGCTCCTATAAAGCTGCTGTTAAAAAACAAAAGCTTAACTAAAGAAGTAGGCTAGAAATCTTGTACAGTTGTAGATTATGTTTTGGGCGTCTGTACCAGCCCAAGGCAACCACAGCCCTTTAGGAGTGAAGATCTGTGTCTCCAAAGATGCCCCAGTAGCTCCCCATCTTCTTTCTGCTGCTGTCACTTACCTGAGGAAAAATAGCTGCAGTGGGGTAAATGCCTGGGTGCACACTGCAGAAAAGTCATATAGAATATCATGTAAAGCAAGGCACTTACGGGATTTAAAATATGGTGAAGAAGAGATTACGTTTTTTCTCTTTTTCACCATATTTTAAGTGCTTTACATGATATTCTCTCTCTCTATTTTTTTTCTATGGAATTTTTTTCTTTAATAAAGCAATAGAATGGTTTGGCCATCTGCATGAATTGATGCAGCTTTGTTATTATTATTATATACAAGGCTAATAAATCTTTTATTAGAGAGAAAAAGCAAGGCAGTGGCATTGGTCTATGTAATGCACATATCTCAGAGCTTTCAAAATCATGGGTTTCCAGATAATAGATCCCATGCCTGCAAAGGGCCTGGATTTACATATTGGGTGCCCCTAGGCCCACTGCCGTTCATCGCCCCTGTCCCCTTCCCTTTATTAGTGCAAATTTTCATCATCTGGACTGGAGCAATGTGCATTGGCGCATGGGAAATGTAAAAAAACTGTTTCTGCAGCACATCCCCAGTGTTTTTGACCCAATATGGGTGTGGTTGGACAGCATGCCGTCCCCCTAAAATCCTGCCACCCTAGGCCCGGACCTAGGCGGCCTTTCTTCCAATAGTGAATGGTAATACCATCACAGCAACTGGTTATTATTATATCATACCTCACGCACTAAACGGTCAAACAGGTACTGCTGGCTTTCAACTTCATTCCAGTTCCTGTCCACTTCTTCCCCCAGGTTGGGATCCTCACATTCCTTCTTTTTTATAAGTGCTTTCACCTAGAAGAACAGCACCATTAATATGCACTAAATATTTACCTGGATAGATACCACCATGCATACATGTCCACTTTTTTGGCTTAAACCCTCCTCTGCCCCAGGATGCTTCCAGCTAGAACAACCACTCTATACACAAACCTGTGTTTTGAATTCTTCATCAGTCATGTTTGCAATTCTATCTCCGTACAACACCAGAAATTCCTCTATTTTTTGGTCAACAAACTCAGAGCTGTGGGATAAGAATACAAACAGTTAAGTATTCAGATGTCTAATATAGTTAGCCAAAAATGTAATGTATAAAGGCTGGATTGACTGGATGTCTAACATAATAGCCAGAACACTACTTCCTGCTTTTCAGCTCTCTTGGTTTACACTGACTGGTTACCCTGACTACCAGGTAGTAACCAATCAGAGACTTGATGGGAGGCCACATGGGTCATATCTGTTGCTTTTGAATCTGAGCTGAATGCTGAGGATCAATTGCAAACTCACTGAACAGATATGTACCATGTGGCTCCCCTTCAAGTCACTGCGGCTCATTTATCAACGCTGTGCAAATTTGCCCATGGGCAGTTACCTATAGCAACCAATCGGTGATTAGCATTTTAAAGCCAGCTGCAAGTAGAACAATGGAAGCAGCATTCTGATTGGTTGCCATGGGTTACTGCCCATGGGCAAAATTGCCCAGTGTTTGATAAATGACCCTCACAGATTTAGAGTTAGAGAGCTGAAAAGCAGGAAGTAGTGTTATGGCTATTATGTTACATATCCAGTCACTCCAGCCTTTATACATTACATTTTTGCCTAACTAACTATATTAGAAACATGTTTTATTTTGCACATCTATTTACCCAGTTTTTATTTTCACACTGAACTGTTCCTTTAAATTCCCAGTTCAGATCCCATAACCCACAAATTCTCTACTCAGCCACCTGTCGTCCTGCTGTCCTGTTCCCCACATAAAGCTACAAATATTTGAAGCACCCGAAAGAGAAACCCCTAGCAACTTTTAGAGCTGCTCTGGCCGTGGGCCGGTTGAGTGTTTGAAAGAATGATGAGAACAATCGTCTGCACAGACACAGTGATGCTTTGGGTGTCTAGAGGTGTATCTAGGTTTTACTCACCTGAATTTAGTTGCTTGTGTCTCCACAGTAATTGAAAATCCCAAAATGCCACATGTATTTCGGCACGTTGGATACACCTGATACCTGTGAAGATGATACAAATATAAAAAGGTCCTTCAGTACTGCTTTTAAATCCAGTTAGTGGTTCTTTTGATAAAGGTTGCATTATTGCATTACTGCATGCAAAACACTGAGCAGAGAGAATTACAATTTATCCTCACACTAAAATACTTATCTCCTGGGCAACTGCAAGAACTCACTATCCTACACTTCATACAAAACCTACAAATCAATCCCACTTGTAAAGGAATGAGAAACAGAAGAATGTTTCCTACAGAGTTTTTACACATCGCATGCCCAATTGAATGGCTAGAAAACTCCAGGTTCAGCTGCTAAGCAGAAGTAAATGTGGGAACACAGATAGTGGACAAAACAAAAACAAATCCACACGGCTCTTCAATGCACAAAGCAGAGAGAAATAATATACTGTCGTGGCAGAAAATTTTCAATTGATGAATTTGATTGAACACCCCCAAATGTAATAAAAAGGACTAAGTTTGCCCAAGAGCAGTAGCATATAGTAACCCATATGATGTTTGCTTTTAAAGAGGTGACCAGTAAATGCTACCTACTGATTGGTTGCTATGGGTTACTGCCCATGGGCAAACAGTGCCTTTAATTACATAACCCTCCTAAACTCCAGAATGTTGCAGACATCCAGCTGTTCAAAACTGATGGTCATTCTTATATATGAATCAGATGGGAAACTAGTCAGGGTGGAGTTCTTCATGCTGATATCATGTATCTCTCACCCCAGAGTCTGCTTTGTCCTCAGAAAATCAAAGCTGGGTTCCTCCATGTGCAACTGGAAAAAAAAAGACTTTTCTTAAGTGACATAAACATACTGGCATGTTTCAGTTAAAGGGGTTGTTCACACTTTTAAGTTCAGCTGTTTCCAGATTGTTCACAGAAATAAAAACTTTTTCCCAATTATTTTCTATTTGCAACAAGTTTTCTAATTTTCTTATGTCTTTCTGAAGCAGGTCACAGACTTAACTGTAAGTAAGACAAGTTGCTGGTCCCAGCGTGTAAGTTCAGAAAGTGTATCGCTGTGAATTCCTAGGAGCCTGTGTCACACTCCCAAGAGTATAAAATACTGGAATAAAGTTGGAATAAACAGCTTCAAAGCAGTATTTTCAAACTGCATGTGTTTCTTTTATTGACAGTGCAAAACACTACATGTTTCGGGTACAACCCTTTTTCAAGACTTAACTGTTCCAAATTGATACATTTAGTTGATAGATTTCTGCTCTTTGTCCCTGCTGAGCAGAATCTTTGGGTTTCATTAAAGAAAGCTGTTAGAATTGATAAAATAGTTGCTAATATTCCACAGATGCTGCCAAGACCTGGATCAATTACTGTAACAAATTGTGACAGTTCAGCACCTGCATCACTAAACTGAACAACAGAAAGAAGAAAATGAAAATTCAACATTAATAATTGGAAGGTGAACTTTAATGGGAGCTCTGTCAGTTATTATACATTTTAAATAACAAATATTGTGCACACTGGTTCAGAGCAAGTAGTAGAGATACAATCGCACACCTTTATGTTGATAATAAAGATAAGCTTGGTGCCCAGTGTTTAGAGGATACGACGACCTCCAAGTACTTAGTAGTAAAGAAACAAACAAGACCTGTAGTTACCCTTGGAAACGTTTTTACTGTGGAAGAGCAATGTTTCGGGCCCCTTTGTCAGAGCTTGTAACCACCTTTTGGCCAATCCCTCTTTACCCATTGTATCAGTTATTGGTTGTTTTTGTATGTAAATCTGTATTCACTGGAGAGCGAAGTAGTGAAGTTTGTTTGTTAGTTTATTGGAGATGCATTGAACATCTTTCAATCCACATGGGTCCTTCCTCTGGTGCAATTAACAGAACATAGATTGTGATTCTCCTTAAATCTACATTACAACCCCCCACACCAAATCATGTGACCTGCTACACCAGCACCAGGTTATTAAAGTAGTAAAATCCCTTCATAAGAACACATTTCTTATTTTCTATTTCTATTTATTTTTACTAGTTTCCATTACAATGGCTACAAGCAATTCTTTAGAATTGCAGAATATTGAATACCATAACTGATAAATATGTAGCGCACCACTAATATCCATTAATTAGAGGATGTCAATAACAGCTTTGTGCCTGACATTAGGAACCTGGTTGCATCCTGCTCTCATCCTGACCTGAAAAGCCCTTTAAACTTTTTTTTTTTTTAATAACAGCTCCAAACATCTGCTGAAATGCAAAAAAAGATTGGTCTACTTAACTGGTCAGTGTGGTTTTCTGCATTTCATACCGAGCGACTAGTATTGTACAGTAATAAAATGCTCACCTCTAGCAGTTCCATCAAAGCGCTCTCTCTTAAACTTCTTGGACCTGACTGGAAAAAAATATAGAATTAGCATTTACTAATATTTTAGGAATATCTCACACCACTTAAAGATTAAAATTAGGCTAAAGGCAACCATACAAGGGCTGATTCCCTTAAACATCTAATCACTCAGTCCATGGTCTAAATGAATGGAGTGTGTACTAGTGGCCATATACCACACAGTAACGCTTCCACAATTCACATCTACTTAGATTCCAAAAAAGTTCTCTTAAAGGAGAACTAAACACTAAAAATGAATATGGCTTAAAATGCCATGTTTTATATACTGCACTTATTGCACCAGCCTAAAGTTTCAGCTTCTCAATAGCAGAAATGATCCAGGACTTCAAACTTGTCACAGGGGGTCACCATCTTGGAAAGTGTCTGCGACACTCACATGGTCAGTGGGCTCTGAGCAGCTGTTGAGAAGCTAAACTAAGGGGTCATTGCAAATTATCAAGCAGAAAAAGAGGTTTCTCTGTAATATAAGCTGATGCTACAGGGCTGATTATTAAATTCTGATGCTAATTGCACTGGTTTATGTGTTGCCATGTAGTATTTATCTGTATTAGTTACTAATCAGCCTTACACGGTGACATTTATACTCCATGTGTATTGTGAGTGGGTCCCTAAGCTCAGTAAGTGATGGCAGCACAGAGCATGTGCAGTGAATCAGCAGAAAAGAAGATGGGGAGCTACTGGGGCATCTTTGGAGGAACAGATCTTTACTGTTAAAGGACTGTGGTTGCCTGGGGCTGATACAGAAGCCCAGAACATAATTTACAACATTTCTATCCTACTTCTTTAGTTTAACTTTCCTTGTCCTTTAAACAGAGTTAAAGTATTTCTTGGTATAAAGGTTCGCTTCCTTTCTGCTTGGAAAGCATCAGTCCTGCCCCTGCTCATATTTGAACATTATCAGACTTTTTAACAGTAGTCTTCATTTTCAAAAGTCTCAATAAAATATGCTAAAAAACTATGTATCATCTATAAGTGGAAATGGTTACCTGGTAATAGACAGTGACTTCGGAATTGCTGTCTTCTTTATTCAGAGCTTTCACTTTGCACAAGCAGTGAGCATTAGGCAATTCAACAACCTGGAACTGGACAGGAACACGGGCCTCCAAACGAGAGAACTTCAGTTTCCTGCCAAAAAGCATCAATGATTTGTTGCAAATAATGACAGCAATCATTTGCAAGCATATTAAAGCATTATGCTTGACAAAAGCACAATTGGTTGATTAAGTTTGGTTGACCAGGCAGGATGATGGGAGGCCAAAGAATAGCTATTAAACAATACAGCAAGAGTTGTGTATTACACAGTGCATGGCAGTTTACAAGGGAACAGTCATGAATTCTTAAAAAAAAAAAAAAGCCTTCAACCTATAAGAAATTAAAGTAGTTACTACTGCCAGACTTTTTCTAAGCTTAAATACACAAATTAGGGTGATACAGTGTGACAGGGTACCCTGTGTTGCTAAGGTTCGATTAGCAACCAACTCTCTGCAGACCAGAAAGGTACAGACATTGCAATTAAGCAAATGTATTCATTAAAATGCATTAAAAGGTGGCTGGCCTTCCCACTGATAACATTAATATAATCTTAAAATTCAATTCATATAAAATGAACAGATAAGGATTATTAAAAACAACAGAATCCTTATATTTAAAAGAGAAACCAGCATCTTCTTGTTTAATTGTATTGTCTTATATTGTCAGAGTTTCACAAATCTATTCCTGCAAAAGAGTTGGATTTGCCCCTTTAAAGGACAAGGAAAGGTTGATATTAAGTGTAATGCATTTTAACTGCACGTTCATAAAGTTTTCAGAGAACTTACTGCTTCTACTATCAGTGCTTTCAATCGCTCTGTAGGCTGCTCTTTTCAAAACCTGCCAGCAGCACTAGGGTGACGTCACCAAATTCTTCGCATTCTTTCCTCACACTGCCCGAGGCAGCAGTCCTACAGCATTTTCCCTTCTAACACTACGCGCAGCCGCATTCCACTTATGAGCGCTGCTTTGCTTCCTTGATTGACATCGCTCTAAAGAGTCACGGTTGGAGGAATTTTCGCGCATGAGCAACAGGTTACCCTGGTGTCGCCATATGATAAATGGAACTAAGACATTTAGGAGTGTAGATTTTAACTCTCCAAATGCCTATAACACTGATTTAACTTAGCGACTCACTACACTATGTTGTGAACTTTTATTTCAGCAAAGATTATTGGGTAAGCTTTCGTTCTCCTTTAAGGCTGCTTATGTTTATGCGTTTTACTATGCTTCCAGACCCCATCCCTATAAAATAAATATATTAACTATTTATTCTATACCTAAGACTCATCAGTTACTAGTACTGAACCTCTGTGGGACAAACTATTTTTTCCCACCTTGCAAATACTTTTTTCAGTTGAGTTGTTTTCTGATTGTTCACCATAAACAAAGAGTTTTTTTCAATTGCTTTCCATCTTTTATTTTTAACTGTTTTCCCAAAATTTAAGTTTAAAGAAATAATGTTCCGGTTTCAATCCGGCAGCTCAGTGATCCAGTGATTTGCTACATTTAGTTGATACATCTGTGGAATATTAGCAACTATTGTATCAATTCTAACAGCTGCCTTTAATGAAACTCTGGGATTCTGCTCAGCAGGGACAAAGATAACAAATGTTTCAACTAAATGTATCAATTTAAAACAGTTAAAGAGTCGTCGACCCCCACCCCAGAGCTGCTTTAGTTGAAGGTGAAAAATTAAACTTTAGACTTCAATATTATAAAAAACGGTCACAAATGGAAAATAGAAAGTAATTGGAAAAAGTCTTTATTTCTTGTAAACTATCTGAAACCAATTGAACTGAAAAAAAGTGTTTGAAGGTGAACAACCCCTTTAATCCTTTTTATAAACTGGGAATTTGTTTACAGTATGCTTTGCGAGTGATACAAATAATACAATACAGTACATTAAAGTGCAGGGAAGCATCTCCGTCAAAACTTAATTTGGCATGGTCAAAGGATTCTTCTAAGAATGTAGACAGAAATAAAAAAAAACACATTAAAATAATTTTATGTTTGAAAACTCAAGTGGTGGGTCAGATATAAATAATTAGAATATTGTCTCTCCCGCTGTACCAAACTCACAATCAACTTGCACAAAAAAGTATCCGACAAGAAAGTAAAAGAGCAAGTGTACTAACCTTACAACACAGTTGAGAAACTCAATGGATTCCTGCAAAAAATACAAATCTGCATTTAAATGAAATAAGTGGGCTAGCAAAACTTAAAATGAAGTGTGCATACTTGCTTTAAAGGGCAATAAAAACCTTTGTTTCTCCATGTAGGGTTTTTTAATGTAAATGGTGCTGCTGTACAAGTTATCACACAGAACAGCCCAACACAAGAAAAACCATAGTCTGCTGTATCTCACGTGTAAAGCTTGCACCCCCGGCCTTGTTTGTGACAGTTCAGATGCACAAAGTTTGTTCCCAGTAATTATACCAGTAGAAGTTGGAAAAGTGGTTTGGGAAAATTGACGGTGGTCCTTAAAAAAAACCAAAACAAACAAAACCCCACAAAAAAAATCCCATCCACCGCTTAAAAGGTCATTTCCACCAATCAAGCGCAAACTTAGGGAGGGGTGTCAACATGGTTTATTTGTGTACTATAGGGCATGGTCTCCTAACACTCACACTATAAGGCTCATTTACTACCACACCCATAGTTGTGGTCATCCCCAAGTGGACAAAGTTATTGTGCCTTTTAACACTATTCATTTAAAAGGTACTTGTGTTTAAAAGATTCTCCTTTGCACTTTCCTATAGTTACACTCAGTACCAGTGCACCTGTTTTGCCTCCTTTTCTAAATCATGTGCCTATTGATGCATGGGAACCCTAGAAGCTGTAGTTAGTCCCGGGGTTCCCTCTGCAGGCTGTAACAACAGACATACAGGCAGATTTGTACCCAGTGAATCACAAAGCTGTCATAATAGTGCAGAATGGTGCAATCCCAATTTGTGTCCAATATCTCAAAATGCACCACCTGCATTTTTGTTTCGACACACTGGACACCACTGCAGTGGATGCAACACTGATCACACATACTTGTGTGTGTAAAATGTGTAATTTCAGTGGATCATGGTATATGTATCACGGTCATACATTATTTAAGCTTTAGTAAAACATTTTTAAAATGTAGCATGGATATATACAAAATGTATTCAGGACAATAAAGACAATACCGTAACCTTAAATCTGGTTTGATGCAATATTTACAGTATGTATAACTTTATTCTTTACACAATAAGCATGGTATGTATTCCATACTCACCTTGCAGGTGAAGTTTCCTTGCACTAAGCCCTCAGCATACAGTCGAGACTTGAACGATTTCACAAAGGACAGCATACGCTCTAAGCTTACACCCTTTAGAATTGTTTGATACTTTTCCATCATTGACCAGCGACCATGCTCCAGAATAATAAGTCTTATGTCCCTAATGAAAACGAAAATTTGCATACAACCTTTTTATTTTTCTGAGAAAGTTCAAGAACCAAATGAGTTTTATAAAAAAAAAAAAAAAAGAACTTAAATCCATGAACAAACTTTTTGCCTTTTGGTTGAAAAATGAAATGTTTTGTTATTTTTAGGGTTACACAGTGAAATGAACACTACTCAATGTTTGGTTTAGGGGTGCACCGAATCCACTATTTAGGATTCGGCCGAATCCCTCGCGAAAGATTTGTCCGAATACTGAACCAGAATCCTAATTTGCATATGCAAATTAGGGATGGGAAGGGGAAAACATGTTGTGACAAAAAGTCACGTGCATTCCCTCCCTGCCCCTAATTTTCATATGCAAATTATGATCTGGATTTGGTTCGGCCGGGCAGAAGGATTCAGCTGAATCCTTCTGAAAAAGGTCGAATCCTGGCCTAATCCCAAACCGAATCCTGGATTCGCTGCATCCCTAGTTCATGAAAAGGTAGATAATTAGATTACCAGTGCACATATAAGCCCCTGCATAATCAACTCCTGCTAACAAAAAGCAGAAGGTGTTGTATAATGGTAAGCTAATTTTCTACCTTGCAAGGACCAAAGATGGAGTAGCTTCAATTATGCTCAGATTTTGTCAGCACAGCACATTGCCCCTCTATCAGTCTTTGCTACCCCTTGTTTTCTAAAAAACAAAGAAAGAAGGCAATTATTTGAAATTCAACCTTGTCTAGCAGTCTTGCCTGGACTGACCCAACTAATGAACTATGAACTAGGACACCACCATTCTCATTTATATAAAGATATTACTTCCAAAGCAAGAAGCAAAGTATTGAATGATTGCAAATCAATAGCATTTTTAACAAACCACATTGTGGCCTGTACCCATAGCACTGCACATAGCAACATGCAGCATCTCCCCTGCATTTTAACCATACACAATTAATCCTGGGTGGAACTATATCAGGAAGCATTTCTGGTCATGCCTTTATTGCTTATTTATCTTCTAATTAATGTTTCTGGATGTTGAGAAATAAATCCATGAATAAATTGTGGACAAATTAGTACCTGGGCAACAACCCATAGTATCCAGCTTCAGGTAGAAAAATGAAAACCTCTGAATGGATAACATTGGTTATTTTCCTATGGTTGACAGTTGTTGGAAACAATGTGGCTCATTAAAGGGAGAAAAGAAAGGGAAAAAGGGTTTCTAAAAGATGGTGTACTTGATACTCACGGCCCTAATTTCGTTTGTTTGATGAGACGATTGGAGTAGACTTTCTTGAGCTGCTCTGTAATCATTTTGTACACATCAATAGAAGCGGTGAAGTCTGCCAGGTGGTCAATAATCAGTTCAAACAGAAGCTGTGGGGAAAGTAAAATTGGAACATCTGAAAGTATTCCTTATTTGTATTTGCTTCTATATAATCGTGATATAGTGTGTAATGCTTTAACAAAACTCCCATTTTGTCCCTGCCCAAGTGATACAACATGAGAGGAAATCAGAGCAAATAAATGGAAAACAAACTCCATGCAGATAAAATTTAGCTAAAGGGTCTCTTTCTTTAGTTTGAGATTTATTTTTAATGTGTATATTGGTTTTGCTCATCATGAATTTCATTGAGATAATTAACCCTGTCCAATCCAATCACTGAAGAGGTTGATTGCATTAACACACCCCTTCTCTTATTATACTCACTGGCAATTTGTGGTTGAATCCTTTCACACTGATAGCTAGTCCAAATTCTCCAGCCTCCAGTTTATATTCCAGCTGTGCAAGATCTGCCTCATAGGCCGATTCTGCGAGCGTGTGGTTCAGTATATTAAGAAAGATGTCAAACAGGACCAAGCTATAAAAATAAAAAAAAGAGATAGATCAACTGATCTTTACCGTCTTATTTTACATATAAAACACATACATGACACTCACGTTTCTGGTGATTTCTGTATCTCAGGGGAGATCAGATAAAAACGAACATAAGCTGTTGGGAGGAAAAATAGATACATGAACAAAAAACCTCTACATTCCCTATTGTGCAGTAGAAATGTATCTTTTACAACAAAAACATACCGGGCATCTTTGATAATGGCGAGTTCTACTTGATAATTATTTACAGACCCCTAGATTTTGTTAATACTTGGCTCTGTTTTTCAATACCTACAGTTTTAATTTGTTTATAAACTGGTGGTCAAATGTTATGTGCCACATGGGAATCAACAGTCCAGTCACAAAAGTACCTGTGTGCCAGTGTCATAGATTAAAGGTTTCAAAATTACATTATTTAACCTGTCACCTGTGTTTCGTGTTCTTTCTGATTTCATGCATGTATTTTTTATTTATTTTTTTGCAGGTTGAGCGAAGTGGATCTACTTTGCTCATTTTCTACACTTAAAAATACAGCTTCCACTTGCGTGCAGGCAGAGACTAGTGAAGACAGCGCTCCCTGTGCCCTCAGCCTTAAAGGGGATCTATGGTCGAAATCTATAATCTTTCTTAGGATTTTGGGAATAATTATAAAAAAACAGAACCTAGGGTGTGGCCTTTATTTCAGAAAAAGTTAGAAAGCACACTGTCATAAAAATAAGGAAGAAATTAGACCTCAACAAAATGAGTGTATAACTCTTATTGTCATGAATAGAAACTAAAAAAAAATCCCTTCTTTGGGTTGGAGTGCTTGATGGAGTGCTTGTAGGCAGTCCTACAAAGGAGGGTGTTTAGATGCATTTTACTTTGGTTGTACATATTGGTGTTCATTTTAGCACAGTCACATTGAAATGTACTTTCAAAACACAATAAATATACAATACAGCAAAGACAATCAAGCTGCACTCCCAAAAACACAAGTGCTTGCCTTCAAAAAACCTTTTAACACATTTAGCAATGTTTAGATCACACACTCCAGACCATCACAACTCACCTTTAGGAATTTTGAATTTGTTATCTTTTTTGTACCATAAAGCTCCCAGCTCAGTGTCCAACACCTTCACTGGATACTCTGCGTCTGGGCAGTCTGATGTCTTCAGAGCAAATTCAGAAGCTATGAAAAACAATCAAGTGCAAATGTTAGCTATAAAGAAAAATGAATAAAACAGTGAGCTATTTTATTTCTTATATTTTATCAGGTTTAATGACAAAGTTAGGCTAATTTACAATATACATATAGACACAAATTGGTTATATGCAATAAATACATTTGTAAAAAGTATAAAAAGATAAATATATTTATTTCCAAAAGTTACCAATAAATTTGTTTTCCTCGGGGAGATGCAAATCCAGGTTTAAAGCAAAATCTGTGGCCCAGAGAGCTCTCCATTTTGGATCAATATCTGTAAAAAGAAAAAAAAAACATAGAGGGTGCCTTAAATTTGGTTCTGAAGTATCATGTCCTTTGAAATGGATTGCAAGAAGGAAATGATAAAAAACAAGGGGGGCAGCTCTTATTGTCAAAACAAACCAGCTGGGGAGTACTTTGCGTTAACAGTGCTTGTCACCATCTTTTTCTTTGCTTCAAGGTATCCTTTGCACAGATTTAAGGCAGATGCACATGCAGTACAGTAAGGAGCCGGATCAAAATTTGGTGGCATGGCACTCGGAGCACTTCATTTTCCGAAGTCGCCCGAAGTTTCCTCGTGAGGCGATTTTCATTCTAGCCGGTGGGAAGGCAGGGGAGTCCGTTCAGGGAGATTAGTCGCCCGGGAAGAAGAGGAGATTTGTCGCCGGGCGAGTCATCTCCCCGAATTGCATCGTGTGTCTCTGCCCTAAGGCTGTGCTAAACAGATTGGCAACCCCGGTGTTTTGACATTTTGTTCTCCTTCTAAAACTAGACCTAGAAAAAACAAACAAAAAAAAGTACCTTCTTTGCTGTACTGGGTCCCAAACCATTTTTCTATGAGATCACATTTTCCTTCATTATGAGGTGACAGGGCCATAATATTTGCCTTCTGAGGTGTAAAGTACTTGAGGGCATTTGAGATTACCTAGAGAAAAAGAAAACATGCAGTTTCTTTAGTTCAAATGCAAATAAGAAGCCTAGATATAATCTTCCATATGCTCCTTACGCAAGCACAGTTGCTGAGATTTAAAGTGTAGCAATGCAATACTTGTGCTAAAATGATCATTCAGGCTACAGCATATGCATGGTGTCAGTGTTAAAAGGCCCTTTAGTATACTGCAAAGCAATAAGTGGTGTTTCTTTTTGAAACAAGGCTCACTCACCTCAGGACTGTATTCAAAAAGTAGCTCATCTCCAGTCAGGATATCCTCTTTTACAAACAGCTGCATGTTTTCACATATGTCTTCAACATTCTTGATAGGGTCTGTCTACACATGAAAAGGAAGGGGGATAACAGATTAGCAGAAGGCAAATGGGACAGTAAACAAAAGGAACACTTTCCCTAATAAAAAAACAATTTGAAAATTAGTGAGCATTAGCTGGCACAAGGTGCGATCTAAAGCGGTCCATAAAATAAAAGATCTGCCCTTTGGGCTGAGGTGGGGGATATTGGGCTGAAACAGTCTTTTGGCCAAACAATTTGATCACAACAATGGGAAATGCAGGCTGTCAGGATGAAGAATACATCAACAAGCCAATGCAGTTTTAACTGAACCATGTAGGGCCATGTTAGATGAAGCACTGCTGGACACAAGGTTGTACCCAACGGCACTGCCAAAATTTCAAGTGCTCTGTACATGAGTAGACATGCGTGCCATTTTGCTCTCTTTCTACTCTTGCAGTTGTGTCAAGGGCAACATTTAAAGCTTTACAGTCTCTAAAACACGAGTGTATGTATGTCTCTTTATTGCTGTATTTTGGCAGTAAGCCAACTGGTATTTTGCAGCTCCAGGCATAAACTCATTTGACTCTACACCCACACATACAAAATCCAGAATATCCACAAATACCAAACAAGGTCCTTGAGTAAAATTTGGGAATTTTTTATTTAGGATGTATAATGTATAGTCAGTGAAACCCAGCTAAAATCTGATGTCAAACACAAGATTTCCATCAAAGGCTTAAAGCACCAATTGTTTACAACACTCGTATTCACTTTTTTTTTATTGTAATGGCATGTGAATAAACTATAATAATTAAAATAATAATATATTTAATACTAATGTAAACATGGAATCTTCCTAAAATCTCACTTTTAAAATGTCTCTTTCCTTTTTTCAGAATAATTAAAATTGGGTAATTTAATAAAGATACATATGGGTATAGCCAGGACAAAACATGTCTACCCTTTCAGTTGCAAAGGCAGACAGTCTGAATGAGTGGCACTGATAGCAGCCTTCAATGATCATACAGGCTCAACAGCACAGGATAAAGAGCCTTGTTTTAAATGTATTTAAATGTATTCCTGCTGGTGTAGTGGAAGTACACTGGCAATGCTGTCATTTTCAGGGGGCTGGCCCTGAGCATATTATAAACATGCGCCCCAAAAAGACATACGAGAATTCACCTTTAACCATTTCTGTACCATGTATACATACCCATAAAAAGTAGTTAATATTAAGAGACATTTCAGTGCTCTTAAATTCAAAAAAGTTCAATAAACCTTTACAGCTATGGGACCTGCAATTCCGGGGTTTTCGGATAACGGGTCTTTATGGAAGTTGGATCTCTATGCTTATAAACATTAATTAAACCCAATAGGATTGTTTTTCCTCCATTAAGGAGAAATCTTATTTTTTATACCAATGTACTACTCTCACACCCCTTTTACACTTAAAGGGCTTCAATCAACAGATAAGGCAATTAAATAAATGACCTATATTTAATCATATTCCAAAATAAATAGTTAGAAACAGATCTATTAAGTTGTTCCACTCCTTATATTAAGGGGACATGTGTGCAAGTCAATGATACCTATTAAACAACACAGGTATTGAGCTTCCTGCAGAATCAAACAATGGAGCTCACATGGAATTTTCTTTCTCCAAAATAAGTTACTCCATGAACCAAAAGTATTTTCTTTAGGTTGCCTTTTCTCTGAGAAATCCACAGATCAGGGTTGTATCTACCATATAGGCACCCATGGACCCAAGCCATTGCAAAGGTTTCTCTATGGTAAAAAATTTAAATTACCCCAGCTAATTGCTGGGCACTTGTCTAAATCTGGAAGCAGGCTTGAGGGGGAGCAGGTACCTATAGAGAGACAGCATCTGTTTCAGAGTGTGAGCTCTAATACATCTTCTAGGCAAAGGGAGCCAGCCCCACACTCTCCTAACTTTTAGTACTGGTTGTTTTCATGTTTCACAACCAGTCCTATTCATTTTACAAGTACCTGCTCAATTTTTTCTAGCATCCCACTACCTAATTCTTATCTCAGTTGGACAAAACATTTGCTGTGACAAGAAGGACAGAATAAATCTCAAACCCAACATTAACTCTTCATTTAAAACCCACACTCAGACCTGTTTGAAATGCGCCCCCATTCTGACCTACATCGGTTTGTAACATATTTAATTGGTTACAAAGCTACATCAAATATTGTCCACATTTGTACTTAGCCCTTGCCCAAAAACTAAATGCGTCCTAGTTTAAGAAAAGTGAAAAAGACTATCTCAAAATCTTTTGGTGGCAAAATCTTACCTCTTCCTGGAAGCGGAAGCCATTATCTTCAACTTGTTGTATTTCCCGAAAGATTCTGAAACCAGAGAGGATGGTATTAGTGTTTAGTTTTACTATTTCAGGGGAAAAGAGCAACCAGGCAATTACATTACCTTTCCTGTGGTCCCAAGACCTGCAACATTTTTAGATACTGGTACACTATATGTATTACCTACACAAAAACAGACGAGGCACAATACATGAAAATATGTTACAGTGTTGCAGCGCAGAATTCAGTTTCACTTGTTTTAATTAGGGAACATGTTTAAGGGTTCTACTGTAGTTATCTGTTAATTTCTTTATCTGTGGAAAAAGGTGCATCACGGATTCATTTCATTTAGGGATGCATCGAATCCACTTTTTTGTATTCGGCCCAACCCCTAAATACCTCGCGGAAGACCTGGCTGAATACCGAACCGAATTTGAATCCTAATTTGCATATGCAAATTAGGTGTGGGAAGGGGAAACATTTTTTACTTCCTTGTTTTTGTGACAAAAAGTCACGCAATTTCCCTCCCTGACCCTCAATTGCATATACAAATTAGGATTCGGATTTGGTTCGGCCGGGGAGGAGGATTCGCTGAATCTGAATCCTGCTGAAAAAGGCCGAATCCTGGCCGAATCCTGAACTCAATCCTGAATTTGGTGCATCCCTAATTTAATTTAACATGTTTCTAAAATCGGAGCCACAAATTTAAGAAAAGCTCCAGTGTAGCCCAGTACGGTGCCCGTTATTGTTTTTCTTCAACCCACAAAATGTATAGCTAAACTATTTGGGAGAATGTAGCACTAACTATAACTATGGGGCTTACAAACTGTTACTTTACATAGTCATTTCCGAAGAACCCAAAATGTTCTGCTTATAAGAGAGCATTTATATACAGTTCTTGTAACTACTGCTGTTTAGAGCACCAACCATCATTTGGCAGCTGAAAATAATATCTTGTACATTTAACAGCCCATACCTCATAGAAATGTTCATATCCTGCATCTGTTAGTGTGATGTTCACAGTAAACACAGAACAGGTGGAGTTTTCTTCATCACCAGTAGAACTGCAACCTCCATACAGAGCCACAGCCCAATACCTACAGATAAATGGGACTTGTTGGTCAAAAGCAGTTATTCATGACAGTAAATGCTACATAGTGTAGATGTGAACATCTTCCTTAAGTAGGCAATGGGAAGAAACACCTGGAATCTGGAGAGCTACAGCCATCCCACAGTGTAATAGGCTATTATGAAACTAGACATAAATAAATAATAATCATTTTGTAACATACTGGAGAAAGACTGATCAATATGGGGATCTCCTGTTTACATGTATAATGCAAATACACTTTGAAGGTAATAGCACATAGGTCAATGTTGTCTGCTCTGTAGCTCTGTGGGCAGGGAACAAAATACTAAACATTACCCCCTTTCATGTTGAATCCGTTAATTAGCTTTAATAAGACCCTATCCAAGATAAAGGACCAACCATTATTTACTTATTCTTCTTTAGGGTTGGGCAGACGAGCAGATTTGGGGAGATTTAGTCGCCTGGCGACTAATCACCTCTTCTGCGTGGCGACAATCTCCCGAACTGCCCTCCATCTGCTTGAATGAGGAATCGCCTGAGCTAATGCACTCGCGGCACTTTGATTTCCGAAGTCGCCTGAAGTTGCCTCACGAGGAAACTTCGGGCACCTTCGGAAATCGAAGCACTGCGAGTGCAGGCGATTCTTCATTCAAACAGACAGAAGGCAGACGGAAGGCAGTTCGGGGAGAAGAGGCGATTAGTCACCAGGCGACTAAATCTCCCCGAATCTGCTCATCTGTCCAACCCTAAAGAAGAATAAGTAAATAATGGTTGGTCCTTTATCTTGGATAACCCTTTAGCAGATTCTGGAAAGCACTTTAATAACCTTGCAAAGCTACTTAGATTACACCTGAATACAAAATAGCATTGTGTTGATCTATCAAATATATATCAATATTTTATTTTATTTCTCATATATCCCTCAAACCCCTGCCAAACTAGGTGTTGCTGGTAAACACACAGCACTAAAAAAGAAATTAAAAAAAAATAACCCCTAGAAAAAAAGCCAGTGTCAAAACTATAGTGATTTTATGAAAATAAAGTAGAATCTAAAGTTGATAGTGCTTGCTAATATTTAAAAAAAATACTTTTTTAAATACAAATATAAAAGTTCTCATATTAAATGTCTAAGTAGAAATTGACAAGCTCTATTCCCCTGGTTCATGGTCCTATCTTTTTATCATTCTTGCAACAAGCTTCAAGCACTATTCCAGTGTCAATTTATTCTGAGTCACCATAAAATTCCATCTTTACGTAAATGAACTTACTTCTTTCGTAGCAAGGCGAGAATGCTGCCTTTGCCCTCATGTCCGATCAGCCACGACAAATAACGAAGGGGCTTGACCCTTAAATACAGAAGTGACAATAAGGAAAGTGGTGAAAGATCTGAAGGCAAAACTTTTTCTTAGCAACAACAAAAGTACAGATGAAAATATAAAAAGGGCTGTGTTATTTTTTAAAATTTTTATATTTAAGGGGGAAAAACTATTTTTACTTTTTGTTCACAAACCATAGGTCCCATACCTAAATTGGCACACCAATCAGATTTCAGTATTCAGTATTCCATACAGTATTCCAAATGCAACAAATATATACATAAAATCAAGTACCTATCTAACTAATGAGATTGCTCCATTTCATAGTACAGGTATGGGACCAGTTACCCAGAATACTTGGGAACTGGAGTTTTCCAGATAAGGGGTCTTTCCGTAATTTGGATTTCCATTTAATAGGTCTAAGAAATACCCACTAGGATTGTTTTCCCACCAGTATGGATTCATACACCTCAGTTTAGATCAAGTAAAATGTACAGATTTATAATTATAGAAAAGGAAAATCTTTTATAAAAATTAGAATTATTTTATTAAAATGGTGTCTATGGGAGATGGCCTTCCTGTAATTTGGAACTTTGTGAATAATGGGTTTCTGGATAAAGGATTCCATGCCTGTATAACACTGCTACTTTCTTCCAGTCCTGTTTGCAAAGGACATAACCTAGTGAATGTTTAGATTTCAAGTGATATTACTTGAAAGGAGAAGAGCTACAGCTGAACACGATGAAACATGGGTGTTGGCTGTTAATAATTTTAAACTAATTTTAGTTAATAAGCAGAACACTGTGGATTATGAGCAGGCCCAGACTGGCAATCTGTGGATTCTGGCAAATGCCAGATGGGCTGCTGTAAAATGCCACATAGGCAGTAACTATTTAGTGGGCTGGTGGGGGGCTATTTGGGCCTCTCTGTATTTGAAATGCCAGGGCCTGTTTTGAGTCCCAGTCCAGGCCTGATCATGAGACTGAATAATGCACAAGAATTAGACCAAGCCCAGGGTCTGGCTGAATCCCATTATTCACATTTGGTTCAGCTTTAGTGTTCCACCAAACCCAGTAGCGTGATGTAACTAAAGCACTAGAGAGCTGAAGGCAACATTAGTTGATGCATTTTGGTTGCGATTTGCCCAGGTTTTGTATTCAGCTGAATTTTCAGGTGTTTGGGACCCCTGTGAGAACACAATGTTAGGTGACAAAGTGACCAAAGGCCTACATGAAAGACCTTCGAAAAGTTCAGAGCCAAGCACTTTAGATAAGTGGATCCTCACCTATAATATTGATGCTGAGGAGGCATAGCCCATGATATGGTCAGAGTATGATCTTTCTTGATTGGGACAACTGAAAAAAATATCAAAAGATAAGAATGTGAGTTAATGAGGAAGTTATTGCAAGAGTATAAGCACTTTTATGTCATATACTCACAGTGGTGGTTTATATGCACTGTATGACCAGACAAACATAAAACCAGATGTTTCAGAACACACTCTGGAATTTAGGGGGGGGAACATTGCATTGTGGGGAAAAACACTTGCAGATTTAAATGAGCCCTCTTGTGTTGAAGAAAAGCATTTAGTAATATTATTAAATTACCAGAATTTGTCGACTCCAAAATAAAAAAAACTATTTAATTCATCAGAGAAATAATTTCACAATGAATGCACCCAAAATCACACAGGAGACAGCAGGTAACCTTGTGACATTAGTTTAGTGCAAGTCAAATCTTCAGACTGATAAAACCAGTTAAGGTCAAGGTATTTGCCAATAGGTGGCCAGATTTGGCAGTACATAGAATTACATGCCTGGAAATGTTGTTTTTGCTCGCAGGTAAAATGCTCCCATATTAGTTTTAATAATGCTGCTAGGCCAGTTCTGTAACCTGTGTCATATATGAGACCTTCTGCAGAAAAATAAATTTGCTCAACACAATTGATTCACTCAAAATAACCCAACAACCCTTTTCTCCGTTATTTGCCTTCTGCAAATAAATCCCTTCCAGGGCAAATCAGAATGGGCTTTTCCCTACTAGTATTGCTATCTGCATAATTAATATTCCCACTTTTGTTTGCCCATAGAATACAAACATAACCTAGAAAAATTCCACTGAAATTCAGCCAAAGAGGGACATATATAGACATTATTTTTGTCAAATGTTGAAAAGAGCTCCATTTTAGTTCTATTGAGGCAAGCTGCACAGAAGACACCAATTTAATAAAAGAAAACTGCATCTTCAATGTAACTTCTAAGTCATCAGTAGAACATAAGGGGGTTATTTATCAAGTCCGATTTTTTTCTGGTTGGAAAACCACCATTTTTTCGTAAGAAAAAAAACGTAAATTTTTCGGGATTTATTAAACCGTGATGGTGTTAAAAGTCAGAATAAAAAACTACGCCAACTCAGACCTGCCGAGTTCATGTAGAAGTCAATGGCAATATCCCGTTGATATCCTGATCTAAGCTGGATTTCCTGCAATAATCCATTTCTTGTTTTTCAGGCGTCAAAATTTATGGAAAAGAGTGAGAACTTTTGGTATTTTGATAAATAACCCCCTTAAGAGTTGTTTCATCATAAAAGCTGTATAACCACACTTGTTGGCAGATCACTCTTTTAAAACAGGACTCGTATATAAGCATCATTCTAAATAGTTAATAAGCACTATTTAAATACAGTACACATTCTAAATGGCACTGGACTTTGCGTATCCAGTGCCATACAAAATTAATATACTAATGTCCAATTTTCATAAGATGAATTAGAAATGCTACTATTAGGGGGTTATTTATCAAAGGTTGAATCTTAGTAATGTGATTTTTTTTTTTTAACTCAATTTTTTTTAAATTGATTTTATTCACAATTTGAATGGTATGTTGTTTATGGCAAGATTTGAATATTGTCCTGACCCAAAAATTCGATTCAAAACGATTTTTTTTCCAAAAAAAACCCCCTCTACTTTTGCACTAAAATTTTTTTTGTAGATGCGCGACATCTTTGGGGACGCGTGACATTTTCAAAGTGAAACTTGGCAAAAATTTGGCTCATCACTAATATTAACATATTCATATAGTTCAAGGGACCTCCGCTATTGACTTTTACATGAACTCTGCAGGTTTAAGGTGGAGTATAGTCTAATTAGAACTGTTTCCAGGGTCGAGATGTGATAAATCTCATATTCAAATTCGAGTTGGTTGTTTTAAATTTGAATATGTGAGTTTTGACCAAAAAACATTTTAAAAAATTTTGAAATTCAAATTTACAATTCTGCCCCTTAAAGGAATTGTTCAGTGAAAAAAAAAAAATAGATAAGCTGTGCAAAAAATATTTTTTTTCAATATAGTTAATGTAATCTATAAAGACTGAGTAAGATAGCTGAAAAGCAGTTAGTTGGGTTCTGTTCTGTTCAACATCCAGTCACTCCAGCCTTTATATAATACGTATTTGCCTAACTAACTATATTAGAAACATTTTTTATTTTGTACAGCCTCTTTACCCAGTTTTTATTTTTACACTGAACTGTTCCTTTAATATAACATTTCTCTCATCCATTCTATGTTTAAGAAGTATAGATTTCGCCACACCAAAATCAGCTAGTGAAAATCCGCTGGCTGATTTCAGCCTTACTACTCACAGTAGTCTCCTCTCTTTGGCGCATTTTTGAGTGCTGAATCGGTTTAGGCATGTAGAATATATTGGTATTCCTTGAAGATTAAAGATGCCAATGTATCTAGCTGCATACTGATTGTCTGCAGACACACCAGTACAATGCAAGCCTGCTTTTGAATTATCAAAAATGGTATGGGGGGGATAAAATGATGTAACTTGAATTCTATAGAAAAAGAAAATACCCATTGATTGTAAATTCTGACTATTTATCATTCAAGCTATACATACACTTTAAAATAGTGACAGGATAGAAATAAACAAGATTACATACCTCTGTATAGTACATTGAAATGAGGGTTATTGAAAGGCTCTATAAGGTTGCTAAAATCTGGCTTTGGTAACTCACTACAATGACGGGAAATAAAAAAGAAAAAATCAAGTAAAGGTTAAAAGAATTGTGTAATCAATAATGCCAATAACAATAATAA
Source organism: Xenopus laevis (assembly GCF_017654675.1). Lineage (NCBI taxonomy): Eukaryota > Metazoa > Chordata > Amphibia > Anura > Pipidae > Xenopus > Xenopus laevis. The sequence continues at coordinate 76,489,936 of NC_054378.1, forward strand.
ACAATGTATAAAGGAGTTTGATAAGTTGCTCCAAAAGTATTGGGGATGCACCCAATCCATTATTTTGCCATTTGGCTAAATTCAGAACCCCGATTTACTATGCAAATTACATAGTTACATTAGGGCAAGGAAAGGTTCAAATGAACTGTGTGCACATATTCGTGGGAAAAAAACCCTGCGGTTTCATTGTTTGTGTGACGAAAAAATCATGTGATTGTAAGGTTTCGGGTTTGGTTTAATCAGGCACTTAGAATCCTGCTGATAAAGCCTGAACCCCTTACTTCTGTCTTCTAGTCATTTTCTCCATATGGCTGCAAATTACTTTTGTGTTGCATTTTATGTTTTGCATAACCCAAAGTCACATATTATGTTAAAAAAAAACAAACACAAATTAGTTTGATTATAGCTAGACTTACTTATTTGGGATATGGCTGAAAATCTCTCTCACCCATGTTTCCAAAGTACTCAAGGTCTCTGTGCAAAGAAAAACAAAAAAACAATTAAAAATTCATAATTTTAGATTGTAAGCTCTTTGGGTAGGGCCGCTTCACCTCTTGTATCTATTATATTGCTTTGTATATAATTCTGTATGTTCCATGCATAAAATATTTATTGTACAGCGCTGAGGAATATGTTGACACCTTATAAATTCACGTTAATAGTAATAATATTTACTAAGCATTGTCACATAATCCACTAATCTTGGCTCTCCCAGATCTCCCTTCGTAATAAGCTGTGTGTTTTACTACAATAAAGTTTTCTTTTTGGGATATGTTGATATCCCCGCCAAGCTTTCATTCCCCTGGTGCCATACCTTTAGACTGCACAGCGAGGGTCATGTAATTTGCAGAGTATTGTCTCTCATAAAATGCTCTTAGTCTCGAATGTGGATCTATATTTTTCTCTTTAGGCTCATGTTTCAGTGTCTGAGCATTTCCTGCAATAAGCAACAATTAAATTTACAGACAAATAACAGGATCGTAAAAAAACCAAGGTGCCTGTCCTTCAAAAGGAAAAATGTACATATTAAAAGCACAAAATGCATAAACAGTATCTCAAAAGTCCAAATTATTCTTTAATTTTGACACTTAAACCTAAAAAGTATTTTTGCACTCAACCCCCTTTCTTTTTTCTATTTCTCTATTTCTATTTTCTTAATAAATATATCTGTATTTAAGTCACTTGTCTGGTCAGTGTGTGCATCCAAGCCAAACATCTTTCAAGTGACACCTACATTTTGCTTTTGAGGCAGAAAGGTGCAGTTAGTGTCCAGAATCACATAAAGGGAGCCAGCTCCATTGTTACATCGCTCTCCCTCTATTCTGAACATTTTATTTACAGGCATTACAAAGCTAAAATTATCCTGCATTATGACAATGCATCTGAGAGGATTAAACCACCTTAAGTTCACTGCACAATTTGCAATGTTTGGGCACCTTTTCCTGGAGTACACTGTCTGAAGCTTTTATGATATGCTTTGTAATTCTAGTCACCTTTTAGCAATTAAAGTGTTCCCAGGGACTATTTAAAAAAGAAAGACAGTTAAGTTAGCATAGTCCATACTCCCTTCTTTGGCTAAAGGAAACTGTTCAAATACCAAAAATGGTAAAATGTTAAACAATTCAGTTTGAGGCAAAATGGCATGCAATACTTTAGATGGGAAAACATAGTACTTACCCCAAGAAAAATTGGCCATAGGGTGGCCAGAATTGGCAAGGCTTGCAAAAAGCATTTGTCTTCTATTGGTGTCTGAAGGTCGTCCAATCTGGTATTCTGCAATGTTGCAAGACCGAATTCAATTTATATTACAACAACACTTTTACACAGAACAAGTTGCTCTCCAATATAACACTTACCACTATCAACAGCTTCCACCTCCCTTTCAACTGCATCACGAACCATCAGTGGCACAGTAAAGAACTGAGCCCACCTACAGAAACAAAGCAGATAAGAAAAAAAAAAAAAGTGTAATTTCCTTAATCCATAGCCCGTGGTTAATGGGCACCACACATCCTGCCACAGCCACAAAATACAGGAAGTCAAAGAAGCAAAGATTTACAATGTAATGTAATAACATTTTGATATGGATTATTAAAGTGGTACCTCACTTTCCATCTTTTATTGCATTACCCCCTGCCATTATGCTCTGTATATCTTAAATTTAAGAGGTGTGAGCCAAAATATATACATTATGTGGCAAAATGGAACTTTTAGCTTTTAAGGGTAATTAACTGTATAACAAATAAATATGGGGAACAGCAATACAGTAGTATCATACAAAAGGACATGCCAGACTTTCAGTGTAAATTTACATATCATATTTTTAATAATGGACGCCCACGGTAGAATACAAAAATGATAGTGTTCACTAGCATTATTTTTAGGTTCATGTGGCAGACTGCATATGTTTCCAAAATTTTAAAAGGATAACTGGTAAGACAGAAACATTGACAGTTTAACAGGTGTGCAGTTTAAAGGGATGCTATTCCAAAAGACTATACTAATAAAATGTTTCTCGGGCTAATGTATCAACTGGTGGGACAAGGTATATGGTGGATAATGAAAGGCAAAGAAAGAGTATACTGCTGTATTTTGACTGAGTAACGGGTACAAAAATGTTCTTAATGAGAACATATGATATCAGTGGTTTTGAATATCACGGTGTACAGTGTTTTGAAACCAGGCTCAGCAATTCCCAATATGTTGGCGCTCTACAAATACATGTTAATAATAATGTTAATAATTGTCTTTTAAAACAATCTGATTTTGTACACTGCCACCAATCATCTAAATGTCATTTATTTGAGAATCTCAGCTATACAAGAAAGTGGTTTAGACAAAAACACACCTGTCCAAGCCTTCTTTAAAATGCTTTCGTTGGACATCAAACTGGAAAATAGTGCGCTCAGAGTCTGTAGAAGCATTTGTACTGCCACCGTATTTCTTAAGGAAAACTTCAAAGCCATTTTCATCAGGATATTTCTCACTCCCCATAAAGACCACTGTAATGAGAAAAATGAGGTGGCCAAATACAATTACACGGTCAATAAATTAGGTTAAATGCGAATATCTATATGCATGGCATGTGCAGATCCTGTAAGCTTGAGGAAATTACCGGATTGGACCCATATACTGCAACAAAAACCTGCAGAGTCAGCCAACTCCACTGTTACAGCCCTCTCCCTCCATTCTGAGCATTTTCTTCCCATTTATAGGCATTACAGAGCTAAAAATAATCCAGCACTTGACATTAATTTGCATTTAAGATGAATTTATATAGGTCTCTGATTTAACATGATCACTTTATATTTAAACATTGGATAGGAAGTTACTTCTCATAATGATGAGCTGCTCCACCATTCAGTTAATGAAATTGTTGCTTTATTTTTATTCAAAATCACTACTAAATTTTCTGCATTTCTAGGAAAACTCTTACAGCTTCTTTTTGTATGAATGTACAAAAACAATGCTTACTGTGCTCCAAGAAATGTGCCATTCCGGGCAATTCTTCTGGATCACTGAAAGATCCTATACCAACACACAAGGCAGCAGCAGACTGCAGAAGAAAAGAAAGCTTGTATTTTACATTAATCATAATCATCCACATAATAAAGGCAAAGCATCTGACAAAAGCAAATAAGCACCTACTTTACTACCAAACAACAACATGACAGGTAAAGTTTTATTGTCACAGGTCCAGCATTGTATCTACATTTCCATACCAGCTTCTCTTCACAGCAGTGCTTTTTACTGGAGTCCATTCCACTGGATTCACTTTCATTCGTATCGGATTCACATTCTTGCTCCTGTTCATCATCATCATCATCATCATCACCATCTTCTTCTTCTTCTTCTATCTCGTCCTCTGAATAGTCAGAGACAATTTCACCCACATTCAAATCAGAGATAAGTAGCGCTCTTAACCCATTGTCAAGCTGAATATATCTAGGTTAAAAAAAAACTCAAGTCAAGGAAACACATTACACAAGAAAAATAAATGCTTAGTTAGCATTTGCAGAAGAATAATATGTATCTCCAGAAACCGGTTTTTAACATAATGTTCTATTCTTAAAAAGCAAGTAACAAAGCCCTTCCAAGGTCAATGTCATTTCAACAGGCCAAGTGTCCCCCCATAAAAAATTCTGCAATCTGAAATTAAACCTTTATAAGCAACATACGTGTAATGCTATATTTAATATTATAGTCCTCAGGCTATATGGCACGAACATGTACTACTGACAGTTTCAAAGAGCTTGCATTATACAGGTATGGGACCTTCAGCATCTCTTATAAACTTATTAAACAGCCTTTCATTGGTTTGGCAAAGTAACCAATCCTGTGAAATCTTTACCAGTAGTTAGGCTAACACAGCTACTCAGCTAAAATAAACTGTAAAAAAAAACAAAAAAACATAGACCTTAACGCAGTTATATTATAGCGAAGTTGTACTGTGTCCACAGCGAAGGTGCTTCTATAATGCAGAGTACTAATTGGTTACTTGATCTAACACCATGTGTCAATATTGTCAGCCAATCGATCAAAAGTGAGGGAGGGACAAAGCGCAGCAAATAGGAGCATAGTAAGGGTAAAATAATGATGCGGAGGGTGCGGGCCTACAGAAAGCAGTTTGATATCACACCCACTTAGTTGGCAACAGGGAAAGCACAGCAGTGAAATGGGAAGCAGTGACTGGTAGGGCCTTTTGACAATTCCTACATTCCAAATACCTTTTGGGAAAGATTATGCAGATCATTTATAGCTGGATATATGTATAAACTTGATTTAATTCATAACCACATTTCATACATCATATTCTGCTGTTTTCCCATTGAAGTTTTTTTGCAATGGGATCTGTTGCTTGTATATTTCCACTGGCTAATAAATGCTCAAAACCATCCCCGCTGCCTCCCATTGAATTAAACTGAAACCACCTGACACTGCATCAAGTATCAGCCAAAAGATGCTCTAATGTGGATTGAAAACAGTCACCCCAAGTTTTCTATTGATGTCAGTGAGAGGTAGCATGAACTTGTTTGGGCATTTCTCCACTGAGAATTCGCTACTTGTTATTAGCTTTAGAAAAAGAAGGATCTGGATTGGTTACATAGTTAAATTGGGTTGAAAAAAGACAAAGTCCATCAAGTTCAACCCCTCCAAATGAAAACCCAGCATCCATACACACACCCCTCCATAACTTCACATAAATTATATATAGCCGTATCTATACTAACTATAGATTTTAGTATCACAATAGACTTGGATATTATGTCTGTCCAAGAAATCATCCAAGCCATTCATAAAGGCATTAACTGAATCAGCCATCACAACATCACCCGGCAGTGCATTCCACAACCTCACTGGTTATAGTGTTCAGCACTGATGCTGTGCCCTACCTCCCACTAAATGGAATGGTGTTTTCAGGCTTGAAATCAGCTAAACAAAAATCTCATCTACTATTTTGTTGTAATGTTATAGACAGAATCAAATAGTCTGTAGTTCACAAAAAAATGCTCAACAAAAAAAATTCCAGCAAGTAAGCAGTTGGCTCTTGGTTGGAATCGTATTCAGAGACTCTCATTTATCCTCTGGAATTTCTATCTTTCATAATTGTGAGTTTGCCTTCCATCTGCTAGTGGCTTTCTTTTCCCACAGCCCTAAGGATATTCTCCCTAGAGTTCTCCGACCTCTCACATTTTTCCCTCTGTGTATACACCCTCATCAATCTTTCTGTGTGCACAGTTATCCATCCCAGTCTTTAGTCTACAAGGGCAATATAACCCAGTCTCTTAAATTCTAAAGAAAAGTAGGATGACAACAATGAAAACTGGATATACCAGCTATAACAGATTTACACTGGACTCTTCCAGTAGAATAAACTTCACCAGTCCACACTGGCACAGAAAGCAACACACAACAGCTACACCCTGGATGCAAACATTGCCTTGGTATAACTTTTCAAAAGAAGGCTTGCCAACTGTAACCATTAAACCTCTTCATGTTTTGCATTACATTTGATACCTAATAAGAATTTTTACTCTACATTTCTTGCATTTTGCACTTTTCTTTCCCTTACCCCATACTAACCCAATTAGGTGCCTGTTGTCACCACCCTATTATTATTATTATTATTTTTAAACCACTCCAAGAGCTTTTATTTTTCTCAGCTTTTCTCACCCACAAGCACATTCATCCTCCCTAAAACCCAATGCATTTCTTCTCTGAAGCCCTCCAGGTGTTTTCTGTCACCCTTGCTTCTTCCTGGATGTCCCATTTAACACTACATACATTCACATACCTATCTGCCTTTATACCACTTAGTAACTATCCAAGGTGTAATCAACAATACCTATCCCTACTTCCTAACTGTAAAGCCCCAGCAAATACTTTTCCTTGTGTTCTCCAGCAGCCATGTTTATATAAACATACTACCCTTCATACCCCCTTTATTTGTCATATCTTTCTATAAAATTAATGTAACCAAAACCTTAAGTACAAAACTGTATTTTGCCATTAATTCTTTCCCTATATACTAATGACTTGTACTCACCCCAATCATAATTTTCAGCAATATGCAGCCAAGAAATATAGGCAAGATCTGTGTTCTTGGAAACAATGGTTGTCTTAATGGCATAATCATTAAGACTAAGCAGCACAATGCATTTGTCCTGTGGTGCAGTTTTTATGTGATCCACCAAAATGCAATGCATGTGTTAAAGAGGATCTAGACCTCAAAAATGTATTATATTATATTATATATTAAATGTAAATATTTAAAATTGATCAATACAAGGTCTTATTCTGGGGTTTCAATATTAGCCATGTTATGTTGTTAATATACTTTTTTCCACAGCAGCACTAAGCTGCAGTTATAGATATCAGGTGCTTCGGTTTGAAATGTCCCCCTTCTTTCCTTAAAATGGCAAGTCAATGCCAAAATAAAAATGTGCCTGACAAAAGAAAACATCATTCGAAGAAACTTTCTGATATACATTTGTTGAAAATGTTCAGTGTTTTTTTTACGTTATTTGTAAATGTAATTGCTATTGAAAGCAGTATTTGCCTAACTCCTTGTTGTTACTTTATCAACAATGTTGCAAAAGTCCCCAGCAAAGACGCGTCTGTTATTCAGCTTGCCTTACATTGTTTCAAAATGTCATCAGTGCAAGGGACAAAAAAATGGCAATGGCAATATATATATAACTTTAAAACCACAGAAAATCTGTAAGTAATGTATGCTGCGAAGTTGTTTAGAATTATGCTTTCTTAGGTTAGAGGACATTTTTTGGGGGGGGGTTGATAGTCCCTTTAACAGCAAACATGCCTTTACAACCTGAAGCAGAGAGGGAGGGAAATGTGCAGAAGAACATCCAGAGATGCTGCTTGCATCAGTTATTATAACCCCAACAACAGAGCAATTATTTGAGCAATTTGATATCAGATTATTGGTGGTAGGGGTTTATATTGCCTGTAACTGATCCAATTCTGCACTGGGATCTGGACACCAACATGGAACAATGAAAATCTTTATAACCACGTGTAACTGGTGTAACTGTTGGTATTTGCTCATGTGCAGAAGTAAATAAAGTGCCACATGAAGCCATTGATGCGGAGTGAAGAATAATCCAATGTGCCAAGCAGAGCAGAGGGTGATAAAGAGGACTAGGAATAGGGAGAGACTATGAATAGGGGGAGTGTGAGGTATTAGCAGAGATTCCCAGCAGTACAAGTGTGTTTATGCCCATGTCATACTAACCGGTACTTCTTAGAGTCATTAGGGGATTTTACGATAGATGTGTCTTCCATTTCGTCCATTGAAGAAGCCTCATCTAGGACACCAGAGCTGTCTCTTCTGAAGGCTGGGCAAGCCCCGTCAGATTCCCCTTGATTCTTGTTGGGCATTGCGAGAGCGAGCTGTCTACCGGCGAGTTTTGCTGCGAACACTTCGCCACTGAGCTAACTTCAACCAATCGCTCAGCGCCGCCGAACCACGTGATCACGCCAAGACCAATTAAAAGTAACCGTGATGCAGCGGGAATGTTTAGTCTCCTACCTATCAGAAGTCCTTTTGCTTCGGCGTTGTAATGGGAAAACAGGAAACCCGGACACGTGGGTTTGTAGGGGTTGAATGTGTTCTAAACAGTTTCCTGTCTGGCAAATGGCAATGGAGTGTACGAGTAAGAAAATAGTGGGCTGCTGAGCCCAGAAGTGAGGCGCTACATGGGAAAGATTGCTCAGTAATTAGGGAACTGTCTTATTACAAATACGGAATTGCTGTTGTCCATTTCATCTGTACTGTAAGCCTTTTAACTAAAGCTTATAATTTTCAGCTGACTACTTTTTCATTGTTGTAGCTAACTAATCTAACCCAGCGTTCCCTCAAAGCCGTTGATCCCCAACCTGTGGCTTCCACATATTTTGCTCACCAATCCCATGGATGTTGCTCCCAGTGGCCTCAAAGCAGGTACTCCTTTTTTAATTCAAGGCAAGCTTTGGTTTCATAAAAACAGGTGAACTGCCAAACAGAACCTCCTGTAGTCTCAGTCCACATAGGAGCTACCAGATAGCCAATCACAGCCCTTCTTTAGCACCCACGGGATCTATTTGCAGGCTTGTATTGCTCTCCAAACTCTTTTTAGATTTTACAAGTAAAGTTTGGGGACACCTGCAATGTGGCTCATGATTAAAAAAGGCTGTGGAACCCTGCTGTAAGCCATGTGCAGGCTCAGATATACTAAGGCCTCTGCAAAAACCAAACCTCATCCCCCCCCTTGCATTTGGGAGGCATCAATTTAGGCATTAAGGACAGCATTGTTCACCAGACATAAATACTTGTTTTAATTGCTTTCAATTTTTTTGCAGCTCAATAGAGAATACAGAGTCTAAATAAACTGTTACATTGTTACAGTTTGCTACATTTGTTGATACATTTTTCAGCATCAGCTGTGGAGTGTTAAAAACAACTGTATTAATAAATAACAGCTGCCTTTAACGAAACTCCAAGAAGGGCCAAAGATAAGAAATGTATCCGTTTTGGACGGTTTGCAGAGTTGGTGACCCCACCTTCCCCCATCCACAGTTGCTTTAGAAAGACATAACAAGGTGAACAATGAAACTTTTTAAACTACAGAATTAGAAAAAGGTTCACTAATAGAAAATATTTTTTCTGGTGAACTATCTGAAAACAATGCAACTGAAAAAAAGTGTTGGAAAGTGAATAACCCCATTAAAGCATAAGAACAATTATAATATATACTGGGTGCCAAATATTGCCCCCAGTGACTATAATTGCTTACCTGATACCACAGGTCAGTTCTCCTATTAGTTGAAACCTGCACCTGCCCAGGGTGCTTCTGTGCAGGCACCACAGAACAGTCTTCTTCCTACTGCATGTGCAGTGGAATGAAAAGCAAAACTTTAAGTAAAAAGCAGGCCTTTTCACTCTACTGCATACTTTCCTTCTCATTTCATTCAGCAGAGCAGGCAGAAGGTTGGCATGGGTGCTCACTGCAAGTAGCAAAGAAGCATATGGGGGCATGTATCTTTCTGCATAGCATCAAAGCACACATAATTATTTCTGGTTTAGCATTTTGTAAGTAAGCATTTCTATCGGTCTAAATATGGTGCGTGAACTCCGTTTTCCTGGAGGTTTTTCCGCAAATGCACATCACCCCAACTCCTCAATAAGCTTCTGAACTGACGATTAGATGACAATAGAATAATTCAGAAGATGTGTGAACTGCTGCCATTGATTTATGGTTTTAAGTAATGGCCCCTTTTCCAGGGTCAAATATTCACAAAAGTATATAGTAAAGCACAATCTAAACAATCTAAACCTTTCTCATGTATCATGCCACATCACTGCTCATTTTAGGCGGAGGCTGCCTAGAGCTGTCATGTTGGTAACAGTACTCAACACCTGTGAGAGTACCTTAAAACCTTTACCACAGTACTGTTACTGAGCTCCAGATATCTCATTTCCCTAGGCCCAAAAACTTAGTGCCTGTAGCACAGTGGATATTTATATATTTCTGATTTGAGTCTTATTTATCTTTAGTCAATGAAGTAAATTCAGCACATTTTAGAGAGCTTTTTTAAAGATAAGAAGTAAGGTATCCTTGCTCTACATGTATTGCTTGATAAACAATCCATAGTAAACACCGGTATGGTTACCCAGCAAATATTGTTAAAAATGAATAAATAGACAAGACTCCGATTAAGTAACAAACCGAGTCTTGGTTAAACAGATGCAGAATTCTTGTTTTTTGTTGTTTTGGTTTTTTTTTTGGCGAAGGGTTGAATTTTCCTTTAAGCAAACAATATTACCTAGGTCAGCATTCGGGTTAAAGGTGTCTGAGTTTATAGGACACCTTCATTTTTGGATTAGTAGCTTCGCCTCAGACTCTTGAAAGAGTGCCAGGATTTTGGATCATCACTTGGTTATCAGGATTCATACACCAAAGGTTGAGGAGCTCCCCAATTGTGCTGAATTGATGCTGAACTGGCTATTCTTGTAATTACCATCATATGACGTTAAGTAAATGTTTTTAAATTCTATCTTTACGTGTGTGTGTGTGTGTGTGTTATTGCTCACAAGCAGTATATTAAAAGGTTTAATCATTGATCCTGTATATTTGTATTCATATTTCTGTTATAAGTTAATAAAATTATTAATATTGATTAAGGTTCACCCCTTTATTACAGTTCCAGAAACACTTCTATTGTTGGGGGTGGGATTGATGGGGCTTGGGAACAGTTAACTTTGCAGTTTCTAGCCCTCTGCTGCAGCAACCTTATTGACTAGTATACTTAAATGAGAAGGAAAGGTATTTTTAATTGGGGGTGCCAAAAGTTAGGCACCCCAAGTGATTGTATCTTCTTACCTGACACCCTGGGCCGGTGCTCATATCAGGAGAAAACTGCACTGGCCTGGAGTTTTACAGCACGCACCATGGAGCGATCGCCTTCCTTCTTTCTTAAAATTTCCCGCACAGACGCATGCGAAGTAAAACAAAATAGCGACTTTTTCTTTAAAGTTTGGCTTTCCGCTCTACTGTGCATGCCCATCTGCGAGAAGAAAGAAGAAGCCGGAAGACGATAGGAGTTTGTGATAGGAGCACTGGCCCACGGTGTCAGGTAAGTAAATATAATCACTTGGGGATGCCTAACTTTTGGCACCTTCCAAGTAGAAAATGCCTTTCCTTTTCCTTTAAAGGGATACTGTCATAATTTTTATTGTGTAGTTTATATTTCAAAATTACACTGTTTACAATGCAAATAATTCACTTTACCATGTAAAATTTAATTCCTAACCCAACAAGTGTATTTTTTTTAGTTGTAATTAGGGTTGCCACCTTTTCTGGAAAAAAATACCTGCCTTTCTATATTCTTGCCATTTTTTCCTATTAATAACATTGGCATCAAGCATTATTTTTACCAACCAGGACGGTAAAATACCGGCCAGGTGACAACCCTAGTTGTAATATTGGTGTGTAGGCAGCCATCTCTGGTCGTTTTGCCTGTTTATGTGCTTTCAGAAAGAGCCAGTGTTGCACGATGGAACTGCTTTCTGACAGGCTGTTTTGCCTACTCAGTGTAACTGAAGCAGGTCTGGACTGAGAATTAAAATAGGCCCTGGCATTTCAGGTGCACAGAGGCCCAAACAGCCCCCCCACCAGCCCACTAAATACTGGCTTTCTATGGCACCTTATTTGCCAGAACCCACAGATTGCCAGTCCGGGCCTGAACTGAAGGAGTTGGGACATGGACTTTTGACTGCTGTTCTTAAATCTATAAGGGAGCTATCTGGTTACCTTCCCATTGTTCTGCTGGGGGGAGAAGGGAGGGGGATGATATTGCTCCAACTTGCAGTGCAGCCGTAAAGAGTGACTGAAGTTTATCGGAGCACATGACTGGGGGCACCTGGAAAACTGACAATATGTCTAGCCCCATGTCCGATTTCAAAATAAAATATGAAAAAAATCAGTTTGTTCTTTTGAGAAACCGATTTCAGGGCAGAAGTCTGCTGGGGCAGCACTATTAATTGATACATTTTGACCCATAAAAGTATCCCTTTAACGATGGTTTACTTGGCCAGTCAGAATGCTGACAGGCAAAATCTAAGTATAAATTAATCTTCTGCTATATCGACATGAGTGCATAAGGGCAAATCTGAATGTGTGACTGTTACACTAATTGAGTCACATCTGGCATAACTGGCTGCTTTTTGTAAGATCCAATTATATCCTTAATTAGTAATGAAAAGTATTTTGAAAAATATAAGGAACCCAACATCAACATATTATGAATGAGGTGTGAACATTTAGCTGTGCAAATTAATCTTCACATTTACAAGTGTACACGTCACACTGGCTTACTTTGTGTATGTTATGTCTATAAATTACTATAAAAAAAATTATTACTGAAGTACACCATATGAGTTCTTATAGCTTTTTGGGTTAAAACTGTTTATACAGTCTATGAATATTATTGGCACATCCTGCAGGATCAGACATAACTTATTCTAAAAAAAAGGAGAGTTTTTGGAAATATGTTGTTTATACACTACTCTAAAAACAATGCAGTTAAATTGGGAAAATGAAAGAAAAAATTGCAATATAACCCTTACCTAAATCACAAAGCAAATAGACATGAGATTGTAATGAGGTTATTTTCACCAGTGAGCTCACTCTGAGACCTGCAAACAAGAAACACATTTAGGGGCAGATTCACTAACTTCGAGTGAAGGATTCGAATGAAAAAAATTCAAATTTCGAAGTATTTTTTGGGTACTTCGACCATCGAATTGGTTAAATTCGTTCGAATTCGAACGAAATCGAACGAATCGAAGTAAAAATCGTTCGACTATTCGACCATTCGATAGTCGAAGTACTTTCCCTTTAAAAAAAACTTCGACCCCCTACTTCGGCAGATAAAACCTACCGAAGTCAATGTTAGCCTATGGGGAAGGTCCCCATAGGTTTGCTAACCTTTTTTTGATCGAAGGATTTTCCTTCGATCGTTGGATTAAAATCGTTCGAATCGTTCGATTCAAAGGATTTAATCGTTCGATCGAACGAAAAATCCTTCGATCGATCGATCGATTAGCGCTAAATCCTTCGACTTCGATATTCGAAGTCGAAGGATTTCAATTCGAGGGTCGAATTTCGAAGTATTTTTAACTTCGAAATTCGACCCTTAATGAATCTGCCCCTTAATGTCTGAAACACATGGTCAATTTTCAAGATCAAGTTTCACAACTACTCCATTTTGATTCTCAGGCCACTGACATACCAAACATTGTGTCTGCTGAATCAGCCGATTGAATGCACATAGAGCAGTGTCTTTGCTCCATGTGCATTTAACTGCGTGCTTGTCATTCAATAGCATAGGGACATGAGAGGGAGATGGGTGTTTGTCTTTTGGTGTCCTTTAGCTTCTCTACCAGTCCAAGCAAGGGAAAAGAAGTGAACCCAAATAGTAGCTCCCCATCTTCTTTTCTGCTGATTCACTGCACATGCTCTGTGCTGCTGTCACTTTCTTAGCTCAGGGACCGACTTACGATAAACAGTACACATAAGATATAAATGTCACAATATAAGGCTAATTAGTAATTAATACAGATAATTACTACATGGCAGCACAGAAACCAGTGCAACTAGCATCAGAATTTAATAATCAGCCTTGCAGCATCAGCTTATATTACAGGTCAACCTCATTTTCTGCTTGAAAATTTATTATGACCCCCGAGCGTAGCATAGAGCCCACTGAGCATGTGAGTGTCGCAGACACTTTCCATGATGACTTCTTGTGAGAAGATTGAAGTCCTGGATCATTGCTGCTATTGAGATGCTGAAACTTTAGGCTGGTGCAATATGTTCAGTAAATAAAATATGGCATTTTTAGTCAAATTAATTTTTAGGGTTTAGTTGTCCTTTTAGATTCTAAATCACAATTCCAGTTAATGAGAAAACAACATGAGCTAGGAGGTTTTCATACAAAGAAAATTCAATACAGCATAAGACAACATTTTTCAGAAAAGGTAAAAATCTGTGAACATGTAAAATTAGGGATTACCTTATGCATTATATATTAAAGGGAATACACAAAATGATGTATAACACTGGAAAATTTAAAATCAGTTTATATAAAAGGTTTCACTGTATCTCTAAATATTTAACAAGTTACCTAAAGATATATGAAGAATCTTAACTTGGTTGTGCTGATGTGTTCAGGCATTAAGGGTCAAGAATTTTAGCATAAAGAAAATGTAATTCCAAGCAACTTTGAAATACACATTGGACATGGATATTTATTATTTGTTAAAAATAATATCAGCTATTTGTAAATGTAATTGCTATTGAATATCCAAAGCTGCAGTGGGTATGCAGTTAAGGGGAGTTGTCTGTGTTTGTTAAATTGTAGTATCTGCCCAGGATATTACCACCATATGGAACAGTTCACAAGAAAACATGATCACACTTTGAATTAGAGTATCCAAAACACAAATGTTCAATATTTATAAAGGGCAAAAAATTTGAAAAACTTCAATGCAAAAACTTTGGTACCGAAAAGTTTGTGAGTTCACTTAGAAGCCAAAATTTATATGAAGTCGAGTTGTTAAAATTTTTCACTTTTTTATAAGAGTTTGTTGATCCATTGAAAGTTATGAACAGAATACAAGTAGCTTTAGTTTGTTGATCAAGTTTTTTAGATTCAAATTTTAAATAAATAAGCAAACAGTTCATTCTAGTTTATTAAAATGAATGGGCCTCCAAATAGCTTAGTATGAATGTAATGTATTGGAGAATGACCTCATCAACTACCCCTGTGCATACAGCGCCAGGGCCAGATGGCATACACCCCCAGGTTCTAAGAGAGCTTAGTTCCGCTTTAGACCGGCGTCTATTTATGATTTTCTTAGATTCACTTTCATCTGGTATGGTACCTATGGATTGAAGAAAAGCTGATGTCATTCTGATATTTAAAAAGAGATTGCAATCTCAGCCTGGCAATTGTAGGCCAGTAAGTTTGACATCTGTGGTGGGCAGTTTATTTGAAGGCTTGTTAAGGGATCACATTCAAAATTTTGTCCTACTGAATGGCATTATGAGCAGCAATCAGCATGGCTTTATGAAGGATAGGTCATGTCAGACAAATTTGATTGCTTTTTTTATAAAGAGGTAAATAAGATGCTGGACAGTGGGGGAGCAATAGATGTGACCTATTTGGATTTTGACAAAGAGTTTGTGCTTAATTAAGTCTTTGCACATGGATAGGAAACTGGCTAAATGATCAGGTACAGAGGGTGGTTGTTAATGGTACATTCTCTACTTGGAGTAAGTTTCTTAGTGGGGTCCCTCAGGCCTTTGTATTGGATCCACTTTTATTTAACTTGTTCATTAATAGCTTAGGGGAGGGCATTGTAAGTAACGTATCAGTGTTTGCAGATGACACAAAACTATCCAGCCCAATTAATTCCATCCAGGATGCGGCATCCTTGCAACACGACAAACTGGCAATCTGGGTAGCTAAGTGGCAGATGAGATTCAATGTTGATAAATGTAAAGTCGTGTACCTGGGATATAAGGTTATCCAAGCTACTAGGCAAATCCATAATGGAAAAGGACCGTGGAGTCCTTATATGTAATAAACATGGCTGCAGAAAGCAATGCCAGTCAGCAGCATCAAGGGAAAATAAGGTTTTGAGCTATATTAAAAGGGGCATAAATTTGCACAGGCTTCTCCTGCAATGACGCAAGGTGAGAACCTTGCCTCTGGCGGTAGCAAGCGACCGGTTACAAGGGGCGGCAAAAAGCCACCTCTTGTAACTTTAAGAGCTGAATTTCCAGGGATTATACTGGAAATTCGGCTCTGCTAGTGCAGAGAGCACTATTGCACTCATTGCACTAGCGATGTGGGCCCCCTTTTACCCGCTTTGCCACTGATGTTTTAAGCACGGAGGGGAAGAGGGGGGTGGCATTGGGGCTGCTGCATCAGGCAGCAGCAGCCCCAGGGCCACCCCTTGATTCAGGGGAGAAGGGGTTATTCTTCCATTGTATAGAGCACTGGTAAGGCCCCATTTAAAGAAGTAGAGAGCGTGACCGCTGCGACTCACCACATATTTACTATGGTAAAGAGAAGCTGGCAGCTTGAAAACAGTTGGGTGCTGGAATCTTTCGGTGTCCCAAGCCGTACAAATTTGAAGACGAAAAAAAGATGGTTCCGCACACCAGTAAATTTAAAACTGTTTTAAATTTACTGTTGTGCGGAACCATCTTCTTTTTGCCTTCAAATAAGGTCCCATCTAGAATATGCCGTACAGTTTTGGTCTCCATCACTCAAGCAGGACATTATTCTATACGAGAGGGTACAGAGAAGG
Source organism: Xenopus laevis (assembly GCF_017654675.1). Lineage (NCBI taxonomy): Eukaryota > Metazoa > Chordata > Amphibia > Anura > Pipidae > Xenopus > Xenopus laevis. The sequence goes on from NC_054378.1 coordinate 76,506,314, forward strand.
GCAACTAAGCTGGTAAAAGGTATGGAAAATCTTAACCATGACTTAAAGACTGGCCAAGTTAAGGTTGTTCACGCTGGAGAAGAGGCACTTAAGGGGTGACATGATAACTATGTATAAATATATAAGGGGATCATAAAATAATCTCTATTTAACAGCTGACGCAGGTCATCCATTTTGATTAGAAGAAAGGAGGTTCCTACAGGGACATTAATTTTCTCTTTGAATCAGTTGTACAGGCTGATACATTAGATTGCTTTAAGAAGGGGTTGTATGGCTTTTTAGCAAGTGAGGGAATACAGGGTTATGGGAAATAGCTCATAGTACAAGTTGATCCAGGGACTAGTCTGATTGCTATCCTGGAGTCAGGAAGGAATTTTTCCCCCTCTGAGGCTTCAAATGGGTTTTTATGCCTTCCTCTGGATCAACTAGCAGTAGGCAGGTTAAACATAGACTTAAAATGTTGAACTTGATGCACTTGTATCTTTTTTTAACCTAACTTACTTACTATGTATGTTACTCTCTCTCTCTCTCTCTTTATGGGGTACATCTACTAGAGTAAAATTCCGCCACTCTCAATTCATTTCTATGGGATTTTGAAAGGCGTATTTATCAAAGGATGAACTTCCACCAATTGATAAATACTCTTAAAAATCCTATAGAAATTAATGGAGAGTGGTGGAATTTCACTCTAGAGGACTGTGGTGATCTCTAGCTTCCTCTGATAAATATACCCCTATGTGTTCAGTGTGTCGCGAGTTGCAGAAAGTACTAAAGACCACACTGCACATTTCAACCCTTATATGAAAAAAATGTAGTTGCCTTTCTATTGATTGTAGTCATGTTTTCATCTGTATCTTTAATTATTTGAAGTGCCACTGGATTCATTTTCAGTAACTGTAGCTACTCAAATTTGTATGTATGTTGATGAGGGTGTGTAATGTAGGACAAAGTTATTTAAAAAAATAAATAAATAAATAAAATGAAAGCTGTTTTCTAAACAGTATCATTTAATCATCACCAGGAAACAGTTCACACACCAAAAGACATAAACTGACAAGATGCAGAATAAACATTGCACTCTTCAACACAGAGCAGCAAACAGTTTTCAGCATTGCCATGGATGGGATGGGCTTTGTGTTTCCTATTTAAGACACGCCAGCAATACAATGCAATATATTGTTTGGATACATTGCCACCATTCAGACAAGCAACACTGCAATGTTTTTGAATGTTTTTGCAAATTATACTAAGCAGACCAGATATACAGTAAAATATATTTAGAACCAATTATAACAGACAGGTTTGCAATACAGTACAGTGAATTTATCATATATTAACCCAGCTGGTGATAAAGCACTATATGGATTCAACCTAGGCAGAATAGTAAGGGGCAGATTTATCAAAGGTCGAATGAAAAAAATTTGAATTTCGAGCTATTTTTTGTGTACTTTGACTAGGGAATAGTCCAAATTTGATCTGAATTTGAAAAAAAGGTAAAAATTTGAATATCGAAATTTATCATGTACTGTCATTGTAAAAATTCGACCTCGACCATATCCCGTCTAAAACCTGCCAAATTGCTGTTTTAGCCTATGGGGGTCCTCCTATGACCTATTTGGAGTCAATTGGTGGACTTTTAAAAATCAAAGGTTTTTGGGAAAAATTTCGAATTTGATCAAATGGGCTATTCTACATTTTTTCAATTCGAAATTCGACCCTTGATAAATATGCCCCTATTGGGCAAATTCACTAAAGCGCGAAGCGGCTAGCGCAAATTCGCCAGCGTGACGTAATTTCGTTACTTCGCCCATTTTGCCGTAAATTCGCTAGCGAAGTGGACCTACTCTAGCGCTACTACGCCAGGCGAAGTTGCGCTATGGCGAAGGAACGTAACTACGCTAATTCACTAACTTTCGCATTTTACTGAACGTTACCTCTTGCGCCAGACTTGCTTTCGGCGTAAATTCGCTAGCGAAGTGGACCTACTCTAGCGCTACTACGCCAGGCGAAGTTGCGCTATGGCGAAGGAACGTAACTACGCTAATTCACTAACTTTCGCATTTTACTGAACGTTACCTCTTGCGCCAGACTTGCTTTCGCCACCTCAGACCAGGCGAAGTGCAATAGAATAGATAGGGCTTGCTTCAAAAAAAGTTGACATTTTTTCTAAGTCCCAAAAAAAACGCTGGCGTCTTTTACTTTTTTTAAGGGTGATAGGCTGAAAAAGATCCTAACATATGGCACCTAAATTCTACAGTGGGCACATGTATAGGGCAAAATAACAACTCTATTTTATTCTATAAAGCTTTCCCAGGCTTGTGTAGTGTAATGTACTTGCTGCTACATATACGTCCATTGTACTTTAACTTGGCGCCGTATGCAAATTAGGCATCGCTAGCGTAACTTCGCTTTGCTTGACGAATTAACGCTAGCGCAACTTTCGCCACCCTGAACGCAACTTCGGATTTTAGTGAATTAGAGGCTCCCTGGTGAAATTTCACCTGGCGAAGTGCGGTGAAGCCAATGCTGGCGCAACTTCGAAGGTAAGTAAGGGGTTATAAATCAAGCAACTTTAATTCTATTCAGCTTTATATATTACATTAAAATGTTGAAATCAATTTCTGAACTGTTGGTTAAGACTACAAGTAACACTGAAACAATGCAGAGTGAATTAGTTTCTCTCCAGTCTAGAATACAATTTTTGTAAAAGTGTGCAAGGCATTGTGGGAAATTGAATATTGGATGGAGGGAGCGATATTGTCTATTTTGTGACTGTCAGGTTTTCTATAAATACCAGCACCTGTAATCAATATAAATACTATACACAGTGACTAAAATACAAATATACAACTGTAACTGTACACTGTGAAACTACAGTATAATACAACATGCATGTATTTAATATTATGTCTCTATGCAGATATCAGTAGTAGTGTTCCTTTTTCTGTTGCATTGTCTGTTGCTTGTTATTTCCCTTCTTTCTTCTTCTTATAATAAATAACTGGTGGAAAGGTTCTCCGCTATATCCATTTGTCCTTGGTAACAAATACTAAAGCTATCTGTAAACATCCTGTAAGGTAGAACATTCTCCAGTAGTTATCATCATATTGATGATATAGTTCACCATTATTTCCCAGAATCCCGCTGAGTTATAAAGTATGTGTTAGGTTTCACTACTCTCCTTCATCCCATGGCTTTCCATCTGTTCCCAAAAACCTTTTTTTAAGACCCTGTGTAGTTTAATCCAAATGTCCAATTATGATGGGAAAGATGTCACTGAAATGCTGCTCTTTCCTTCCCGAGTGACAGTATTGAAACACTATTTTACAGTAGCAGTGTATGGTAAAGTTGTCTGTGAACTGTCAATGGCACATGGTAAATACCATTAGCTTGTTAGAGAAATATAAACACTTCCAGTAGGCTGATGATAAAATAGCTATAAGGCTATACTGCTAAAGACACAAATACCTACACGAAACTGAAAAAAAAAAACTAAGGCAGAAACACAGAAGTCACTAAGTTTGCCCAAAAGTCAGTAAGTTTGCACAGGAGCAGTAACCCATAGCAACCAATACGATGTTTCCTTTTAAACAGGTGACCAGTTACTGCTACCTGCTGATTGGTTACTATGGGTTACTGCTCCTGGGCAAACTTAGCAACTTTTATTACATAACACCCATTAAGTACAGAGGAAGCTAAAGTATAGCCCACCAAATTAGTCTGCAAAAGTCAACAGGTCAATAGGTCTGGAAGGTTACACCTGAGGGTATAAAAGGAACTCATATTTATTGATTACTGTTTTATTTATTTACCAAAGTAGTGGTTCCCAATGGTAGAAAAACATATTTTGAACAAACACTTCACAATAATATCATAAAAACCTATTATTTTTATTATTTGTGGTTTCTGGGTTATTTAGCTTTTTATTCAGCAGCTTCCAGTTTGCAATTTCAGCAATTTGGTTGCTAAAATGCCATATTATCTTAGCAACCATCCATTGATTTGAATAGGAGACTGTAATATGAATAGGGCAGGGTCTAAATAGAATGATGTGTAAAAAAAGTAGCAATAATAATAAATTTCTAGCATTAAAGAGCATTTGTTTTTAGATGGGGTCAGCGACCTCCACTGACAGCTTTTAAGAGATGGCAAAGGATTAAAAAAACTATAAAAAATTGAAAAGTAGCTTGGAACTGGCCATTCTATAACATACCAAGTTAACTTAAAGTGAAACCACCCCTTTTAATAGTAGAATTACTTAAAATGTAATTTCACAGGTTGAAGGCTCCAAGGCAGCAAAACCATGTGGAGGAAATGTTTAACCTGTTAACTAAAATGGTAGCCAAAAGTGGAGTAGTTATTATTTCTTATTTAGCTTTCAAGAAAGCTAATGATATTGTTCTGCACAATTAATATATTTTTAGCATAAATTTGTTTAGAATCTGCAATACCTACCTGACCTTAAAGTAAGTAGAATGGGCTTTTGACTGTAAGCTTAAAAGAAAAAAGATAACAATTGGTGTTACTGTTCAATATATTCATAATTAATATTGCAAAACATTTCCAAGTAAGATGTTCCTCTTTGCAGAAATATCTACAGCTTAATACAGTTAATATTCCAGGAGGGTTATGCCAAACGCAGAATTATTTATGGAACTTGGGATCTTACATTTTATACAAACTATATATGCATAACTTAAAATTATACATTCTGTCTCTATGTAAACAGGACCAAATTATCCCAAAAAGTACAGGTGGATTGGGGTCACACCTGAGTTTAACTGGGCATGCTCTTGGTGTATCTGGGTGTGTTCTGGTGGATTGGGGGATTTGATTCAAATCAAATATAGAATGTTGGGAGATTTCAATCTTGTGGTTGCTATATCCATGAATCAATGAATACGAACATGAATAAAAAGATTTTAAAAGAAAATTAAAAAAACCTTAATTTATTAATTTGCAGCATTCAACCTCGAACAACAGACAGTTAATAGATTACAGACACTAGTGTTTTTTCCCATTAACTAATATTCCAATGCACTTTAGCTTCAAATTAGAAGCATATAATTTAAAGGAACTAAAACAGACACAAATTCAACATTTTTGTCTGCAAATGTTACATTTAAATATATGGAATATCTTTTGTGATTTTTGTTAATAACGCATTTTGAAGCCAGGACTTATTCACAGGCACACATATGTAAAATATCTAGTCACTTGTTTCCAAGATTTTCCCTCTATAGGTATTATACATGGCTGCATTCACCTTCCATTACTGAACTGTACCAAATCCTTAAAAATGGTAGCACATGTGGATGTTGGAATGGCAGGTATAATAAAACTGTCTAAATGATATAATTCATGTGTCAAAATAAACAACCATACAATTTATCCATGGCAAGGACCAAAACCAGAAGCATCCGGATACTATGAAAATGATGTGATGCTTTATAAGTAAAGTAACGCAGGAGATTTTAACCTATATTCGGGGACCCAAAACTAGATCAAGTCAACAGGCTGCAGTAGCGGTATGGAATCTGTTATCCAGAATGCTTGGGACCTTGGACCCTCAATATAATGGATGGCTACTATAAATCATTTAAACAGTAAAAATCATTTAAAAAGTTGTCAAATAAATTGTGTAGTTAAAGGAGAACTAAAGTTAAAATCTCTGGAGGTGCCAAATGTAAAGGGGGTCATACACAGGCAGATTAAAGCTGTTGATATCGGTCCTTTAGACTGATTCGGCAGCTTATCTGCCTGTGTATAGGGGCTTCCGACGGGTCTCCCCGATCGATCTCAGGCCAAAAATCGTCCAGATAACTATCAGGGAGGTTTGATTTTTCTATGTGTTCAGTCGGCGCCCATTTCCTTCACTATAATAACCCAATATTGCCCTGCCTTGGTGGGCATTTCAGGGAAAGATCCTAATAGCCAAACAAGCAGATCTTATTGTGTATGGCCACCTTTAGACACCCTCAGTGATTATAAATAACCTACCTGATACCCTGGGCTGGTGTTCCTGCACCAGCCCAGGAGCATTGGCCTGGGGTATTTCTTTAGAAGATGATTAGGACTGATCTTTTTTCCTCCTCTATTTTTCCCCCAGGCAGATGCATGTGCAGTAAAGCGAAAAAGACAGCTTTTAATATCTAAGTTCAGTTTTCACTCCACTGCGCATGTGCCTGTCTGGATTGGGCCTAAAAGAAGAGGGAAGGGGCTGAAGAAGATAGCAGTTAGGATCTTCTGCAGAAATGCCCTGGTGCCGTTTTTACAGAACAGAAGCACTGGCCCAGGGTATCAGGTAAGCAATTATATTCAGTGTTGGACTGGGGTGTCCGGGGGGCCCCCCACCCCGGTTGTTAGCTGAAGCTCCTCCCTATGGTACCAGCCACCTCACCCCTCCCTGCACAACATGAACCACACTTCCTACTTGCAGCCACAATCGGGGCGGGGGGATGAGGGCCAGTGCCCACGTGTACTGACTTGGGGGAGTGGGCCTGGGTCAGCTGTGCCACGGGACCCACCTGACTTTTCCCTGTGTCTTGGGAGCCCAGTCTTAACTAAAGAAGAAAGATGTTGCACATTGTGTCCAGCCGTAGACAGTGTACCACAACCGCATTAGCAGTGAAGATTGGTGCCTCCAAATATGCCCCCAGTAGCTCCCCATCTTCTTTTCTATTAATTCCCAGCACATGCTCTATGCCACTTGTCCGTTATCTGAATTTAGGGACCAACTCAAAATATAATGTAAATATAAAAATAATGATACAAGGCTGATTAGTAATTAATTCAGGTTCTCATTACACAGCAGATCAGAAGCAACTGTAATTTGCATCAGAATTTAACAATCAGCTCTGCATTATCAGTTTCTATGACAGTTTATGTGAGGGAAACCTATTTTTTGCTTGATGATTTCTGAAAAACCCAAGTATAGCCTCGACAGCTCCCCAGAGCACACTGAGCATGAGCAGTGTCGCTGACTCCTAACAAAATCCAAGATGTGAAGATCCTGTGCACTGAAACATTACTGTTATTGAGATGCTGACCATTTAAGTTAGTGCATTAAGCTAAATATATTATATAAGACATTTCAGGCCATATTCATTTTCAGAGTTTAAAAATGCAGCTGTATTTCGGACACCCAGTATTATATAAATCATAATTACAGTAATTATCCATTAAAACTAGGTAAACTCTATTTATAAACATGCTGATTGTTTTTACTGCCAACACTGTCAGACCTGTCCTAACCCACCGAATATCAATTCAAACAGCAAAGAAGCTGTGCTGTAAAAAATGGTGTAAAAAGTGATCACACCAATTTTTTACTGACTCTTTGCGGTAGGGTATTATGTAGCCTAAACTAAGCAGGGGTTAAGAAGAAAAACAAGCAAGCTCTTCGCACACAAAGCAAGTCAGTGCTGCTGAGACCCAGTATTTGTTTAGCAGAAGTAGACTTGCCTGGGGAAATATGGCATTTCCCTTAATATGTTTTAGGCTCCTTGCCATGGAAAGTACAAGTTTAACCTGGAAGATATTTTATGTTTAAAAACTATTTCTAGCCCTCCCTTATCTAAAATCCAAGTACTAATAAAGTGGGATGCATTGGAAGAAGCTATATATAGTAACAACTGCTTCATTGACAACTACGCCCAAAAGAAGGCTGAGTGTATCTGACCAAATCTGGTACTGTCAGTCATTTGCCACAACTGTAACTTTGTATGTGGGGTATGTGGCCCCAGATCAGCAAGAACACTTCTGATGTACAGGTGGAGCAGTGTCTGTAAAACGCAAGTTTTTCCCTCCGGGAGGATGATCTGTATCCAGGCTTTCTGACATTTTGTCACAGATTATGTCCACCAGGCGCTCAAACACTTGCTTCACCTGAATGTTCTCCTTAGCACTAGCTTCAAAGAACTGAAAGCCTGCAATAAATAAATAAAAAACAAATAAAAAATAGAATGGAAGGCGAGAAACATCTTAAGATGAGAGTTGTATTTAGAAAACTAAATATGTATTTCTTCATAGCAGTGTATTGTGTTATTGTTTAACATAGATGGTTGTTATAGCCTGGTTTATGTAAAAAAAATCTGTAGAACAATTACTATATACCACATTAAAGTTGTTGCTATAATTGTTTGGTGGCTATTATTGTTTAATTAGTGATACAATTTGCATAACTCTTGCATAAAATCAAAGTTTATATTCTTTTGTATGGAAACAATTTGTTGCCCCACATGCCAAGAATTTTATCCCTGTCATGAAGCTGTGGAGCAAAATGGTGCTATGTATGTATTCACAAGTAATTGGTACAATATATCTAAAGAAATTCCATTTTCTGCTAAAGTATCTCAACAAACATAGATATCCAAGCTCCACATCAGAATATATAGGCTAAAGCAATGTTAAGGTTTATATACCAGCATGTAATAAATATTATGGCTGCTGATGCAAAAAATGAGCAAAAAAGAAAATATTAGGTAAAAAAATGAATACATATCATGAACTGTATCATGTCTGCCAGTGTCCTTAATTTTCAGGAAAGGGACAAAACAACTTGTCCCTGAAATGTCCTTGTTTTTAAAACTGTTCTAAAATGATTTTTCTTTTATAAACAATGAAAGAAAACAAAATCCAAATGAACTTTTCAATATGCGCTACTTAAAATGGCTTATATTTTAACCAGTAAGAGCAAGTGAAACCATAATTTGTTTATTGCATTCTGTTCTCTGCTTTTCACAAAAACAATGTAGCAGAAGTCAGTTCTCTCTCAGTTGGCTTTTGCTATAGAGTTTTAACCAGAACCAGAGAATTTCAGAAAATACAGACAGACAGGCACTGTGTTTGATAGCATTTACTAATAACTAGAACAATAGCAACATTTTCATAAAAACGGGCCTGTCAACCACACATAAAAAGCTGTATAATAAATGCCCTTTGCAAATTAAACACAAAACTATATATTTTTTTTAATTAAAACATCTATACCTGTTAGAAATGTATGTTTCCCTTACGTCCCTGTACGGCAGCAACCATGAGATTTATTCTTTGCAACCTGCTATGTAGGACAATGAAGAGAAAAGGTTAATTAACCCCACCCATAAATAGGCACTCCCCCTAGAAATCACCAGTGTTTTTTTGTCCTACCTGCGTAGGAGAGTGAAGGTTTGTTGTCCGTTACTAATTATTTCTTTTCTTTCCTTCTAGGGCTGTCAAGTTCCAGGTCTCCAGGAGACTTGATGACCATAGGATTGAACTACCCTAGGGGTAGAAGATCCGGAGGCTGTGAAGGGGTCTCTTTGGTTATGTTGCCCTCCATGAGGAATTTTTTGTGCAGCCGAGGGTTTGCCTTCTTCAAACATGGAGACGACTATTCCACTGTGGGACGCATGGACGCCAGGACGCGCGCGCGCGGTAAGACGCGCGTCGGAACGGGCGCGCGCGCGTCAGAACGGGCGCGCGCGCGTCAGAACGGGCGCGCGTCGGAACGTGCGCGCGTCGGAACGGGCGCGCGCACGCGATGACGTCACGAAGAGCGCCAATTACCAAATGAAGCTGAGGCTATTTACAGGTATGCAGTGGTATTCTCAGCGCAGTTCAGACAAGGTCTGCAGATCTGCTGGTGATACTTTTGAACTGTCTCCTCTGCCTAGGCTGCAGCCTCTTGGGCAGGTTGTAAGGTAGTGACTGAGACTGGAGGGATTGTACTGGGTGTGTTCCTAGGGAACATTTTAAGTATTCATTGTCTGCTGTTATTGTTTTTTTCAGATGTCCATCCCTCCTCAGCAAGAGATTCCTGTTGCTAAGAAGCATAAGAAATCGAAACACATTCAGTGTAGAGCTTGTGATACTCCGCTTCCTGATGGATGTGACAGGAGATTCTGCCAGGAATGTTTGGCGAGTTTGGCTCAGAAGGATACTATTACTCCCTCTACAGATTGGATTAAGGATGTTGTTAAGACTTCTTTGAAAGAAATTTTAGACCAGATGCGAGTGGATCCGAATACACAGTGTAATGTTGTTGCTGAAGATTCTCCCTCATTAGCCAATCACTGGTTCTTGGAAGATACGGAGGAAGATTCATCATCTGAGGAGGAGGATGAATTAGCTCTTTTTTCTGTTGAGAATACAGCAAGATTAGTTAAGAAAGTAAAAGCTACCATGGATATTGCTGATGAGAAAGATTCCCAGAGTTCCTCTTCTTCAGCTAAAAGATCAAGATCTTTCCCTGTTCATCCTGTCATGAAGGAACTCATGGAAAGAGAGTGGAAAAATCCTGAGAAAGCCCCATCCATTACAAAGAGACACAAGTTGTTGTTTCCTATCCAAGAAGAGGAGCTGGAGAAGTGGGAATCTCCACCAAAGGTGGATGTTGCGGTAGCAAGGCTATCAAAGAAAACGGTCATCCCAGTGGAAGACGGGTCTGGCCTAAAAGATCCGATGGATCGGAAAGTGGAAAGCTTACTTAAACGCTCCTATACAGCGGCAGCGGCTTCCTGTAAGCCAGCTTTAGCAGCCTCAGGGGTAGCTCGCTCCTCAAGATTCTGGCTAAGACAACTTATTGAAGACATAAGTAATAAAGTTCCTAGGGAGGAATTGCTTGGATCCCTATCTAAAATTTCTACAGCAGTGGATTTTCTGTGTGATGCATCTATTGAAGGGATAAAATTGGCAGCCAAAGCTATGGCATTATCTACTGCAGCCAGACGGGCTCTATGGCTGAGAACATGGCCGGCAGATGTTATTTCAAAGAATAGTCTCTGTGCTATGGCCTTTGAGCCGGGTCATCTTTTTGGGGCAGAACTAGACAAACTGCTAGAGTCACTGTCAGGAGCCAAAAGTAAACGATTGCCTCAGGAGAACTTCAATAAGAGAAAGAAGAACTATTTTTTTCGGAATAGACGTCCCTCACCGAAAAGAGACTCCTTTCAGAGAAGCGGAAAGAAAACAGAAGTTAGTTCCTTCCACTCCTTCAGAGGCAGATACAACAGATACAGAGGAGAGAGTAAGTCTGCTGAGCAGAAAAAGAAAACATCTTTCTGACGCCAGAAGTGGTCTTCCGGTGGGAGGAAGATTGAGGGCGTTTTATCAAGAATGGGAAGAAAGGATTTCAGATGCTTGGATCCTGAAACTGATACAAGAAGGATACAAAGTAGAATTTCTTTGTTTTCCTCCACACAGGATTCTTATAACACCCATTGCATCGCCAGTAAAACAGGGAGCTTTAGAGAAGGCAATAACAGAATTCCTTGCTGCCAGGGTTCTCGAACCAGTGCCTCCATCCCAGGAATTTCTAGGTACTTACTCAAGGGTTTTTTTGGTACCAAAACCAAATGGGAGCTTCCGCACAATAATAGATTTGAGGTTTGTCAACCAGTTCATCCAAAAGTTGGCTTTCCGTATGGAAAATATCAGATCGGCTATAAAGCTCTTAGATCAAGGAGACTATATGGCTTCTTTAGACCTCAAGGACGCCTATCTTCATGTGCCTCTTTTCAAGGACCACAGAAGATTCCTACGAATAGCTCTGTACATGGGAGGGGAGCTTCGTCATTTTCAATTTCGTGTACTGCCCTTCGGAATAACAACAGCTCCCCGAGTGTTCACCAAGATTGTAACAACAATGGCAGCTGTATTGAGGGAAGAAGGGATTACGATAATTCCCTATCTGGACGATTGGCTTGTCACAGCTATATCAGCATCCCTGCTTCAGAAACATTTGGACAGAGTGATTACCTTCCTTGTACAACTAGGTTGGATAATAAATTGGGAGAAGTCATCGTTACATCCATCCAGAGTAATGAAATTCCTGGGGATGGAAATCAATTCAGTCAAGATGAAAGTTTTTTTACCACCAGAGAAAGTTCTCAGTCTCAAGCAATCAGTCCAACAGATCATTGCCAGACCGCATTCCTCTCTCAGAGAATTGATGAGGGTGCTCGGTCTTATGACAGCGACGATCGATGCTGTACCATGGGCGAAATTTCACATGAGGCCCCTTCAGGCGGAGGTTCTCCTCAGATGGGATCGCCAGCCTTCTTCCTTGGAGAAGAAGTTTTTTCTCAGCAGAGAGACGAGACACCGGCTTCAATGGTGGCTTCAGGATCTCAATCTTACACAGGGATTATCTTTCCAACAGATGAATTGGTTAGTTCTCACAACAGATGCTTCCCAATCAGGATGGGGGGCCCATCTGAACCAATTAACAGCACAAGGTGTCTGGAGTCCAATGGAAAGGACTATGTCATCAAACTTCAGAGAAATGAGAGCAGTCTTCAAGGCAATCTTGGCGTTAGAACGACATCTCAGAGGGAAACATCTGAAAATCATGTCAGACAATTCTACCACAGTGGCATATATAAACAAGCAAGGGGGAACCAGAGCTCCCTTATTGAGCAAGGAGATACGGAAGATTATGGAGTGGGCAGAGACCAATATACCCAGTATTATGGCTGTGCACATAAAGGGAGAGAACAACATCTTAGCAGATCATCTAAGCAGAAATGCATTCAGACCGGGGGAATGGTCTCTGAATCAAGAAATATTCTTGAAAATTACGAGACGCTGGGGACTTCCAGCTATAGATTTAATGGCGACCAGGAAAAATCGCAAGCTGAGAACGTTCTGTTCCCTGAACAGGCAGGATCACCCAGATTTCCTAGACGCGATGTCAATCAGGTGGAGTTTTCACCAGGTCTACATATTCCCACCAATTTCCATGATCCTCAGGGTCATTCAGAAGATCAAGGAGGAACAAGTGAAGACCATCTTGATAACACCTTTCTGGCCAAGGAGAGTCTGGTTCTCACTGTTGATGAGGATGGCCAGGAAGGAATATTGGGTCCTTCCTCAAGTTCCGAAACTCCTGACTCAAGGTCCAATTGTTTGCCACGACCTCCCCAGACTTCGGCTAACGGCCTGGAATCTGATAGGTCCCTTTTAGAGTCACAGGATATTTCCCCGGAGGTAATTAATATCCTTGTACAATCTAGAAGAGATTCTACAAATAAGATCTATAGCAGGATCTGGAAAGTATTTAGAGCCTGGTGTAGCGGGAAAAAGGTTGCAAGCGACCAGCCTTCAATTCCTAACTTGTTAAAATTTCTTCAAGAAGGTTTCGACAAGGGATTAGCAGTTAATACAATCAAAGTTCAGATCTCAGCTCTTTCTGCTTTTTGGGGTAAATCCCTTGCTTCAATTCCACTTATCAAAAGGTTTGTAAAGGCCATATCTAAGATTCGACCTAAGATTTTTCAACCCCTTCCTTCTTGGGATTTGGCACTTGTCCTTAAGAATCTTTGTGTTTCCCCTTATGAGCCATTGGAGAGTTGTTCTATAAAATGTTTATCTTTCAAAGCTCTTTTTCTAGTGGCCATCACTTCAGCCAAACGTATTGGAGAATTGCAAGCTCTGTCATCCAAAGAACCGTACTTGGTTTTCCTTCAAGATCGGGTAGTTTTGAAACCTCTTCCTTTCTTCAGACCTAAAGTGGCATCCTTATCCAATACTAACCAAGAGATCATATTACCCTATATTAATCAAGAGACTCAAGAAAAGGACGATCAGCTTCAGTTTCTTGATGTGGGAAGAAGTCTAAAAATATATGTGAATCGCACCAAGGAGTTTCGTAAAGACGAAAATCTATTCATCAGTTTTGCAGGGAAGAATAAAGGTCTAAAGGCTTCTAAACCATCTTTGGCAAGGTGGATTAAAGAGACGATTCAGATGGCATATATCAAGGAAGATCGTCTTCCTCCATTCCAGATTGCAGCTCATTCGACAAGAAAAATGTCCACGTCATGGGCAGAAGTCGCAGGAGTATCTATGGATAATATCTGCAAAGCAGCAACATGGAGTAACCCAAACACTTTTGTGCGACACTATAGGGTGGACATCTTAGCTGCTCAGGAAGCTTCCTTTGGCAGTAGGATCCTCCAGAGGGTGATATAACCTTGGAACCCACCCTTATTGCTCGCTAACTCTCATGGTTGCTGCCGTACAGGGACGTAAGGGAATGAGTAAATTTATACTTACCGTAATTTACTTTTCCCTTAGTCCCTACGGCAGCAAGAATTCCCCGCCCAAATAATAAAAGATATTAAGCATTAGGTGTTTTCTCATTATTTCACTGGTGATTTCTAGGGGGAGTGCCTATTTATGGGTGGGGTTAATTAACCTTTTCTCTTCATTGTCCTACATAGCAGGTTGCAAAGAATAAATCTCATGGTTGCTGCCGTAGGGACTAAGGGAAAAGTAAATTACGGTAAGTATAAATTTACTCAATGCATGCCCAGCTTCTTTGCCTCAGGTAGGGTTGCCACCTTTTCTGGAAAAAAAATACCGGCCTTCCTATATATTTATCTTTTTTCCCCTAAAATAACAGCCAGGTGGCAATCCTAGCCTCTGGGGTTGTGGTGATGGAAAATAACCTGAAGGACTTGGATGTAAAACAGGGGAAAGAGATTTGCAGAAGGGCACATATATGGTGAAGACATTAAAATTAAGGAAGGTTATGGAGATAATGGCATATGATCAGTGCTGAAAGCAAGCTATGGGGTAGGTGACTTGGGGATGGGCGAATTTTTTCGCCGTGGAAATGATGCTCATAGACTTGCATTGCGAAAAAAAATGACGCGTGTCAAAAAAAATTCACTGTGTGTCAAATATTTTGACACCCATAGACATTAATGGGTGTCTGCGACATTTCGCTGGCAGCACAGTTTTGATGAAACGGGTCAAATTCGCCCATCCCACTAGGTTTGCCACATGCCCGGCATTTCATCATCCTAGCCCGCAAAGCCAGGGTTGATATTACACATTTACCAAATTTTCCTGCAGTGGGCCATGTGCACCGGATTCCCAATATGGACCCACACCTACAAAACAGCCCAGCCGATGCAAACTCACCTGGCACTACTCACTCTGTTTTTTAATGCTTTAGGATATTAAGGTTTTCTAAGACATAAAATATTTTCTTTAGCTAAATGGTAAATTCTAATCCATGAGTGTATAGAGAGGATCAAGATCAGTTTTATATTAAATACCTAACTAGGCATAATAGTGCAGTGAGCTGACCCTTGATAATTTAAAAGCAGTGTACAAAGTCTACAAAAGTCTATAAAGTACCACAATCCCTTTATCCCCTTGCTTGGAAAACTTAGAAAAAACTGGTTACAGTTTATAATTAGTGGGTGATAAACTGTCAAAGTTGTAGTTCTTATATTTTCAGTGGTAATATTAAATTATAATGGACAGTTTGTTGCCTTCTCCTCCTTATGACTCCCTATAGAATAGCACAGGACAAACTCCATCTCTGGAAAATATCATATTATTGAAACAGAATTGTTTAATATTTCCTTTTTTTTTACATCTTGTACATAGACTCCCAACTGTAGAGAAATCATGTATTTATAATAAGTTTTGCAAATGATAATGATCATGTGAAATATATTTTAACCATAATAGATGTTCTATCAAAATATCCCTGGGGTGTTTGACTTCATAACAGATCAGGCGCCTTCTATGAGCAAATATTTGAGTTCATATGCAAAGATGATAGCGCCATACCAGAAATATACAAGAAGGTAGATGGGGCTGAATTCCAGAACAAAATTATGAAACAGCCTTTTTAAAAGCATGAATAATATCTCTTTGTAATCAGCAACTTCATTTCTGTGGATATGAGCTTCACCAGCACATTGAAGTTTAGGACACTGTGCTATTTCACTGATCACTGCTCTTTCTGCTGGACTAATATTTAACTTGACTAACCCCATAGTTACTGTACTTACGCACAATACACTTCAACACCTGTCAATGAGACCAACAAAATAATCAGGCACAATAGCTGCCTAGAACAATCCTTTAATGGGTTATGAGCAGACATACAGCAAAAAAGATCTTTCACAAAACACTAAAGGTTTTTTTATAAGCTGAAGGATAGCTCTGAGTTAGGCCAGGACTCAAAATTGAGCCCCCATGATGTTTAGATTTGGTGTCCATCCATGATTTCTTTAATTATGGATAAACCAAATATAGGTTTTTGGTTTGAGATTTGACCCAATACCAGCAATTATACAATATTCGGATTCTGAATTCTAATCATTTATCCAAGCCTGCAACTTGACAAATTAGCATTTACAGTTGGTGCTATTTCCCCCCCACCCAAAAAAAAAATCTGAATATCTAAATTAGGGGACACATTTGGAGAATTTTGTATTCACTAAAATTCTCCAAGTGCAGTGTGGAGAATTTGCAGTGTGGCAAAATGTATTCAACAGCCATTGTATGACCACACCCTTAATTCGCATGTCCATTTTACAAAATGTGGCTGGTTATGAACTTTCAAACACATTTCTGGGAGTTTAGGGCAATGTTTTATGTGTTATAGCAGTTTTGCTAATGAAAGTGAAATTGCCCTTTAAGTTGTGAGTCTCCCAAGAGACTTACTTATCTTAAATAGTTACAATTGTACTTTTGCTCATCATAAATTGTTACAAATGAATTAAATTGCAGCTGCTCAGTGTTCTGGGCTCTCTGCAAAATAAACTCATATTAATGCTTACTACAATGCACAGATCAGATTCTTTCCCGAGAAACTGAAAAAACACTTTCAGTCGGGCACAGACTCCATGCAAGGTCAATAAGCTGCTGACAAGGTCTGAAGGGGTCAAGTGGGTATGGGGTTGGAGAGGGGGGACACTTTCTAGCACTGTATTCAGGGAAGTACAAGTCCTACACCCCAGCCCTGTATGCAGATAAAAGTACTATGCCCCAGGTGTTGAGTGGAAAAATGCAAAAAACATGGTGATTTGTTGAACCTTTTAAATTACCCCTATTGGATTGGAAAAAGGAGCTGCATAATTCCAGCTGCAGTCACATTTTGACTTGGTTTTGAATCTTGTGCACTTTTTACATGGCAAATATACCAGTGCTTGCATTTTACCATATGGCTAATTTAATAGCAGAGGATTATTTGCACCAGTGCGATTTCTGCAAATTCTCTTGAAATGCGTCACAGATACAGCTTTGGCTTGTATTTCTTTTGGTACACGGCCATGTTCATTAAATATCAGCTTGAATCTACAGATAAACATGTTGTGCTGCACTGCAGGCATACATTGATAGTACTTCTGTTATGGTTCATATATATTTCACATGGTCATTATCAATTCTGTTATGGTTCATATATATTTCACATGGTCATTATCAATTGCAACACCTATCACAGTTTACTTGTTCCCACCGCCCATAGTCTTTGTCTGAAACAATCTTTTTTTGAGAATCTTTGTATAACTTATAACATTGCTAATCGAATGCCCTTTATGTCAAAAGATCCTAATTTGTTATGGTGTTACGTATTGCTTTTGTTATAGCATGGGGTTGTTTTTACCATTCCCCAAAAATGCATGCGCAGTAGAAGGCATATACCGGTTCAGCTCTACTGTGCATGCGCCGTAAGTCACAACGTTTCCAAAAAAAGAAATCGGAAAACTTTGTGACTTTCGGCGCATGCGCAGCAGAGCTGAACCGGCAAATGCCTCCTACTGCGCATGCACCGCCAAACGCCGGGCAATACAGGAAGAAGACCGCACGGGAGAAGATGGCGCCTGTGAACTCCGTGGACAGGTCCTGCGCCGAGGGGTAAATAGCAACGAAGGGGCATTTGCCCGGGAGGGGGGGGAGGTAGGCCAGGAGGGAGGGGGGGGGCAACACAGGGGAGGGGGAGGGATTTTAGCGCCAAAGGGGTTTAGTTCTCCTTTAAGAGAATGACTTTGCATCTAAAAGCTGCCAATTTGAAGAGCCAGCGGACTGATATGTTGCCTAAAAAAAATTGGCCACATATTGAGTGGGCAGGGTTAAAAATCCCATTGGGTGAGGACTACATTGGTTTGTTAAATCTGACCCCACTCAGGTGCATTGCCATTGTTGTCATCCAATAATTTTAACCGAGGTCCAAACCAACAGATCAGCTAAAAATTATGCACCTCAGGGTGGTCATATCAGAAAAGATCCTCTCGTTTTGGTGACCCTGCCAAATGAGTGGACAGGCTCATCCAAACAACACTTTATATACATACAAAACTTTATATGTGCTTTCTTTCTACTCCCTCAGGGGTCCTCTTTCTTGGTGGAGGCACAACTTGACAGAAATTAATAATGCAAGGCACCTACTGCTCCATTTCCATTACTATTGGCTATATGTTCACTATTTTTGTGCATATAAGTCACCTCCATCCAAGTGTCTATCTCGTTCAAAGAGTAATGGGAAATGCAGGCACTGACCTACAAGTAAGGCACCTAGTGTCTGACTGGAGACCCATGGGCCCACCAGTGTACCTGACTTCCATGGCCCTTCCATCATCGGTCAACCCTCACTGCCAGGTCTGGACTGAGATTCATAAAACTCCCTGGCATTTCAGTACACAAAGGCCCACTAGCCCAATGAATATTGACTGTCCAGTACAGAGAGGTCACGTGCACACTCAGGCCCTTCAGTGCTGGTTCCGCTTGGTGCTTAAAAGCCTAAGGGAGATGGCACCCCCCAAAATATCAAGTAGTAAAGCAAAGCAGGCTAGCACACACAGCGAGTTAATTTAATTGAAGGCTGGGGACTTTTGAAGAAGTTCCATTTTGCAAGATGGAATAATTCAAGGATATGGTTATTACAAATATTCAGTGACTGTGTCCCTTTAATTCTTTCATACCTCTACATGGTGTACTGGTTCTGCTTATAACAGATTTGTCTCAGTAATGTTGATAAAGGTGCGGCTTGTTCCTCACATGTACCAAGTGTAATCGCTATATTCCACCTCTGCAGTGTACAATAGGGATTGTATAGCCTAGATTTGGGTGCTCATGCTGCAGATACCGGGGTAAAGCCTCTCCTGTGTGTTACAATGTAGACTGATGACTAGTGGAATTTTCTATAGAGAACATTTACAATGCACATAATCAGCTGGGACTTGAAGCAGAGAGGAATCCTATAATTCAGCTGACTGTGTACATTCTCTGTGTTTGACAAAATCATTAGCTGCCTTTGTCATCTAATACTAATTTGAACTGCTTTATGATGGAAAGATGATAATGACAAGCAGGTGGATCATACTCCATTGCAATTTCATGTCACTTGCAACTAAATTGTAATGAGGACTTGTCTCACTGAGAATAATGACAGCTATAGCCCACAGCAAGCGGATGTGAAATATTTTCAACAGATGGCATCTATTAAATAATAGGATAGAGGCTTTAGGTGAAATCTGCACCACCTCCTAAATTAAATACAGGTGCTGGGAAGCAGGGGCGCATCGCCAATGAGGCGAGTTGAGGCTGTCGCCTCAGGCGGCAGCACCCCACTAGATACCAGGGGCAGCAAAAATGCTGCTCCTGGTACTTTAAGAGCGAATTTCCAGGGGAGGGGGGGCAGTATCTGCTGCTGCCTCAGGCGGCGGAGGGGCCAGGATCGCCCCTGCTGGGAAGTTAGTTAAAAGGAAGAATGATCGACCTAGACAATCACACACATGCTATACCAAGTACAGGAGGTGCCTATGAACCTGCTGATAACAACAATTACTTGGGTAAACTTAAAGGGCAAAGAAAGTGCTATCTACTAGCAGGCTGGGACTGGCATTCTGGCTGCTGTAAGATGTTATAAACAGACACTTTTTATTGGGCCTTTAGGGAACTGTTTGGGCCTCAGTGTACTTGAAATGCCTGGGTCTCTTTTGAATCTTAGTGCAGGCCTGCCCCCCTGTGAATATAATGGCTAAACTCACCTCCATCTCCAAGGATTTTCCAGGGATCTATTGCAGCTGTCCTGTAGTGACTGCATGCACAGTAGATTAACATCGCAAGCCTGTGCATTTGACATTATAGAAGAGTGACCTACCACTCCCTTGCATTTCCCCAGTTACAAACAACTAGTGCGTTTCCAAGTAGTGAAACCCAAAACCGATTGCAATTTTTTTCTGAATAAAGATATTTACACAGCTGCCCACCTTTGTACCCACCCATGCTTAAAAATGCAATCAAAGCTAATGTTTTCCCACATCTAATGACACCCTTATACATGCATGTGGCGGGTTGGTCTCCAAGTATAAAGATATTTATCCTCCTAAACAACCTAATTAATAATGTAATTATTGAGCATGTTGAAGGTCCCACCCTCATAGTGATTTGAAGACCTCAGTTATTTCTTTACATCCTAAAAACAATGCCCTAAAATATAAATCTTTTATTCTTTCCTACCCTATTAGCAGTACTGAATCCCTATAGTTAAACCTCCAGTCCCTATTTAGGAATCTGTGTATTTGAAAAGCCTACAGTCCGAGTCTGAGTGTAAGACAAAAACATTGGCCATTTTGCTCATTTTTTATACAGGTATGTGATCTGCTATCCGGAAACCCAGCATCAAGAATGCTCCGAATTACAGAAAGGCTGTCTCCCATAGACTGCATTATAATAAAATAATCAATTTTTTTTAAAAAACATTCTCTTTAATAATAAAACAGTACCTTGTACTTAATCCAAACTAAGATATAATTAATCCTTATTGCAAGCAAAACCAGCCTATTGGGTTTATTAAATGTTTAAATGATTTCCTAGTAGAGTTAAGGTATGATGATCCAAATTACGGAAAGATCTGTTATCTGGAAATCCCCAGGTCCCGAGCATT
Organism: Xenopus laevis; assembly: GCF_017654675.1. Classification (NCBI taxonomy): domain Eukaryota; kingdom Metazoa; phylum Chordata; class Amphibia; order Anura; family Pipidae; genus Xenopus; species Xenopus laevis. The sequence continues at coordinate 76,526,991 of NC_054378.1, forward strand.
CTGGATAACAGGTAACACACCTGTACTATTTTTAATCTCTATGTAACCTCTCTCTGCAACTGACCAGCAGGTGGAGCTATTGTATAACACATACCCAGATGATCAGCAAGGTGCTTTCCTTTTTCTGGAGCGATAATCCTTTCCTCTTCCATGTCACATTTATTTCCCACCAAAATGACCTGTGCATTGTCCCAGGAGTATGTTTTAATCTGGGTGGCCCTGAAAAAGAATAAGAGAGTGAAATTACAGTTTGGTTATATATGATCAGGGAAAATAATAGCATGAAATAAACATTTGCACCTTAAACATTTCTGCCAGATCTTTTGCTAGACCTCCAAACACAGAGCTCTCAGCTCTTTTGTCATTTTCACACACACACACATATATATATATATATATATATATATATATGTATATATATATATATATATATATATATATATATATATATATATATATATATATATATATATAAAGAAAGACCAGCAACACCAGGATTTTGCAAGTAGTTGAAATAAGTGTTATTGCATATGTATCCGACGTGACGTTTTGGTCCCCAATGGGACATATGGGCCCTGTACTCCTCTAATTAAAAAGTCTCTTTTGCAGTTTTGGCCTTTGCTGAGCACGGATCCGGATATGTCGAAATTGGTAAAAAAGATGAGATTTGGATATAAGCGCAACAGGAATATGAGGGAGCTACTTACACCAGCGGATCCGGCAAGTAAACATGTTCAATCAACTGGAGGGGGCACATTGAAATGTGGAGTGTTTAAATGTGACAGTTGCGTTATGTGCAATACCCTAATACTTGGAGACAAATGTTTTCATCCACATAACGGGAAATCGCACCAAATTAAACATAGGCTAACATGCAGTTCACAAAATGTGGTGTATATCATAAAATGCCCTTGTGGTTTGCTATATTGCGACAAGACCACTACATAACTGAGGGACAGGATTAATATGCACCGCTCAACAATACCACCCGCATTGGATCCTGATTATGATAAAAAGAAGGTGAAACAGGATATATCAAAACAGCCTATTGCACAACATTGGATAAATGCAAGACATCCTATTTCTTCTTTTAAATGTATGCCAATTGACTATGTAAAAACTCCACATAGGGGTGGAGATGTAGATCAAATGTTATTAAATTGCTTTTTAAACAGTAGATGATGTCCCTCAGTGAACTGTTGGTCGAAACAACAGAATTAGTTAAATTTAATAGGAGAGATTAAGTCCATTTATAGCGAACCAGTTTAGGATTTGAAATGTAGTAGTAATTTACAATATGTTTCAATATGTAAGGTATCAGAGGAAAAAGGAGTAAGCTGGGCTATAGGTTAATAATATCTGTAATATGTTATGTGGAATATGGTTATATTTGTTTTTAGAATTTTTTAAAAAAATAAGCACAAAAACAAGCACAGATATCAGCTTTTTTAAATAATGTATACACCAACAAAGAATTTTAGATATTTATGAGACTCAAGAAGCTATTTATGTATTGAATGTCGCTGGTATTCAGCCTTATGATGGGTTAAATTTTGCACATGATGCCACAGGCACTTACTGTAAGGAGCGCTCACTGGCGCTCCCTACGCTTTCGGTGTTTTCCTCAAGATGGTGGCGCCCAGGGTAGTCACATGGGTCGCTGGACGCCAGCGTGCCATTCCGGCACAGCGTAATTATGCCAGTGTAATAATGCCAGCGTCTAAGCGTGTGGCGTCAGCACGCAACGTCAGTGCGTGATGTCATCATGCACGTTATGGTGCGAAAAGTCGCATAAAAGGACGTCAGAGGCCTGAATCTTTGCCCAATTATAGGTTCTTCTACTTAAGAGTTCCTGGGTGTGTTCTTTGGGTGTATTTCCGATCCTTGACCCAAGCCTGAATCCTGACCACGATATCTTGCCGCATGAACCGACCTTTGCCTGAACTGATGATTCTTCTGCCTAATCCTTCTGTACTGTGAACTGTTTTCCTCCTATACCGCTTCCTCCTTGGTTCACACTCCTAACTGCGCCTTCGGGCCTTGACACTTACTTACATAGGCTAGCCTATGACTAAGTGTTCTAGTGACACGAAACGCATTAGACAAGAGATGCTTATATAAATAAAATGTTCATATTTTATTCATTTTTTGGTCTGATCTAAGAGTGCCTTGCTCCAACTTTTTTGTTTATCTAGTTATGGATTGTCCGCTCCCTTAGGCTGAAGGCCTGGGGCAGGAGCACCTGGGCCACCTATATAATTCAGTGAGTGACTTCATTGGTGAAGCTTTTATGCTTAAATATGTATTTGGCATGAAGTGGCAACCCTACTCTCGGAGACTCACACAGTGTTCAGTTTAATGGTATTTTAGGTGCTTTGTTGCCCAAAGGGAGTGTGATTTCCTGCAGACAGCAAAGTGTCACACCTATCAATGTCCTAAGGGCGAGAGTATATGGGTGATGGGAGCAGATGACTGCCTCTGATGTCTGGGAAAAGCAGAAGTGGTTAAAGTATCTGTCTGCCTGTCACAGCTTCTGATAATATGATGCTGTGGACTGATGACAGGTAGCAGTTTGCCTTTTACCGCTCAATGTTCATCACTTAAGGTTCTTTAATTGAATATTTGAATGGGACTGCTCAGTGTTTTATGTACAGTATATTTATTTCAAAGTTGTATGTAAATGTATAACGTGTATAATATTGTACTTTATTGCATACAGAACACTGCAATATCATGCACTTTATTTTTCAGACTATTTAATGTCTGCTGAAGTTGTGGTCACAGAAGGGTTAACACGCTTGTCTGATAAATGGTTGTGGTAACCTTATCCTCACATACTAAATACACGATAAAGTGAGAGGTAATGACACCCTAAATACATAAAATACAGTGAGCTTGTGGCATCTCATCAAAAAAACATACATGAATAATGCACCATTTCAAATAGGCTCCATGTTAAGAAAATGTATGATATAAATCAATCATTCTAGTTGAATTTCATTCCAACAGCTTTTTAGTTACTCTGGTATGCAAAATAACCAGCTATTCCCTGCAGAGATTTTACTTCAGAGATGCTTTGTTATTTACTTCATTTATTGTTCCTTCGCTGCAAGCATCTGTGGTTCAACGGGGTAAATTTAGCAAACAGTGTAGTTCGCCACAGTCCACAAGAGTGAAATTCCACCACTCTCCATTTATTTTTATGGGATTTTGAAAGGCGTATTTATCAAAGGATGAAATTCCACTTTCACCCATTGATAAATACTCTTTTAAAAATCCCATAGAAATAAATGGAGTGGCGGAATTTCACTCTAGAGCAGTGCTGTCCAACCTCTGTGTACTGAGGGCGGATAATGGAAGTCAGTGTTGACCACACCCCTTTTAACCACACCCACTGTAAACCACACCCACGTTACCACAAGAACGTTTAAGATCATATCCACATTAACGGGGCCCCTAAAAACAATTTCAAATGCTAACATACCCCCAGAACAAAGCCATACCAGGCTTACATCCCACATGTATCATAGGTCAGAGAAGAGAATGGCACATACAAGCAGCACTGGGGAAGCACAGTATGGCACACACAAAAAGCTATGGGCAAGCAGAGTATGGCACACACAAGCAGCACCTGGCAAGCAGAGAATGGCACACACAAGAAGCACTGGGCAAGCAGAGTATGGCACACAAGCAGCACTGGGCAAGCAGAGAATGGCACACACAAGCAGCACTGGGCAAGCAGAGAATGGCACACACAAGCAGCACTAGGCAAGCAGAGTATGGCACACACAAGTAATACTGGGCAAGCAGAGTATGGCAAATACAAGCAGCACTGGGCAAGCAGAGAATGGCACACACAAGCAGCACTGTGTAAGCAGAGAATGGCGCACACACAAGCAGCACTGGGCAAGCAGAGTATGGCACACACAAGCAGCACTGGGCAAGCAGAGTATGGCACACACAAGCAGCACTGGGCAAGCAGAGTATGGCACACACAAGTAGCACTGGGCAAGCAGAGTATGGCACACACAGAAAGCATAGGATAGACAGAGTATGACACACACAGCAGAGCATAGGAAAGGCAGAACACAGCCAGAGACAGGGAAACCTATCAGGACAGTTCATACTGGCTACATACAGTGACACAGTGCTGGTGCCCTATTAGCATTTTGAATAAGGTGTGAACAGGTGAACAATGTTAGCAGTTTCAGTCTGGGTCTCAGGTGTGAATAGTACATGGCTTTAGGGTGTTAGCAATAGAGGTGTTACATGTGTGAACAATACTGGGGAGTCAATCCCAAAAGTGCAAAATTTAGATAAAAAATACCTAAAAACTCAAAAATATAATTTTGACCAATGAAAGAATCATATTTAAGCTTGAGGTGTTGAGGTATACTGCATTCTCTATTAGGCAAAATGTTATTTTAGATTTTACATCTTCTCGTGTACTCTTATTGCCACGTTTTAACCATGAATTGGTCAAAAAATTCTCCAAAGATATGTGAGAGCAGTTGCGGTAATTGGCCACCGTTGCAGTATGCACAGGGCAACTGCACCAAGTACCCAACTATACTTACTCAAATGTTGCAAGACTGCAATTCCCAACATTAGGGATTATTAGGGTTTAAATGATGATGGGAGCTGTTTTCTAATGATATTATAATCTTATTTTTAAAGCAATCCTTCTCAATAACAATTTTTTTCTGCAGACCAATGACTGTAAGTGTTTTTAATGCCTTTCACTGGTCTAAACATGTAGTGGCAGAACTGTAACATCTGGGAATGGGGCTGTAATGCAACATTGATGGGATTGGATGGATTGAGGCAGGTATATTGGGTCTGGGAGAGCTGGATGCGTTTGAAGCATTTGTTAGGGTAATATAGGAGCATGGATAGGCAGGAGAGAAAGCTGGGGGATTAAGAATATGTAATTTTATATTACCAGTGCCAGCCTCAGTGATATAATCGTTAGGCCATAATACACTGGCTAGGTGGAAACCCTGAATGCAAGAGAATCATCAATGAACTATCAATGAATAGTTAAACTACAGTACAGCTTTCTATCTGATGTACATGTTATTTGCTAACTTGTTTATTAATGACCTGTAGATGGGCATTAAAAGTTTCGATTTTTGCAGATGATACTAATTAATTGTGCAGAACTATAAGTTCCATGCAAGATGCTGCCACTTTGCAGAGTGATTTGTCTAAGTTGGAAAACTCGGCAGCAAACTGGAAAATGAGGTTCAATGTTGATAAATGCAAGGTTATGCGCTTTGGCAAAAATAATATAAATGCAAGTTATACACTAAATGGCAGTGTGTTGGGAGTTTCCTTAAATGAGAAGGATCTAGGGGTCTTTGTAGATAACATGTTGTCTTATTCTGGGCAGTGTCATTCTGTGGCTACTAAAGCAAATAAAGTTCTGTCTTACATAAAAAAGGGCATTAACTCAAGGGATGAAAACATAATTATGGCTCTTTATTGGTCCCTGGTAAGGCCTCATCTGGAGTATGCAGTGCAGTTTTGGACTCCAGTCCTTAAAGGGATACTGTCATGGGAAAAAAACATTTTTTCAAAATGAATCAGTTAATAGTGCTGCTCCAGCAGAATTCTGCACTGAAATCCATTTCTCAAAAGAGCAAACAGATTTTTTTACATGACTTGGGGCAGCTGGTAAATTGACAAAATGTCTAGCCCCATGTCAAATTTCAAAATTGAATATAAAAAAATCTGTTTGCTCTTTTGAGAAATGGATTTCAGTGCAGAATTCTGCTGGAGCAGCACTATTAACTGATTCATTTTGAAAAAATATTTTTTTCCCATGACAGAATCCCTTTAAGAGGGATATAAATGAGCTGGAGAGAATGAAGAGACGTGCAACTAAACTGGTTAGTGGGATGGAAGACATTATTATTATGAGGGTAGACTGTCATGTTTGGGATTGTTTTCTCTGGAAAAATTAAATGATTACACTTTACAAGTACATTAGAGGACATTATAGACAAATAGCAAGGGACCTTTTTACCCATAAAGAAGATCACCGTACCAGAGGCGACCCCTTCAGACTAGAAGAAAAGAACTTTCATTTGAAGCAATGTAGGTGGTTCTTTACGGTAAGGTCAGTGAGGTTGTGGAATGCACTGCCGGGTGATGTTGTGATGGATGATTCTGTTAATGCTTTTAAGAATAGCTTGGATGATTACTTGGACAGACTGAATATCAAAGGCTATTGTGATAATAAACTCTATAGTTAGTATAGATATGAGTATATATAATTTATGTGAAGGTATGGAGGGGTGTGTGTATGAATGCTGGGTTTTCATTTGGAGGGGTTGAACTTGATGGACTTTGTCACCTGCAGTGCTCTGCATATTATAAAATCCGCACGTGTGTCCATAGCCTTAGGACCTCTAATGGTACTTTATATACAGGCTATATACAGGCTAGCTTTATTGATAGATATAGTAAAGTCAGTGCAAAGCTTTGTCCATGAAAAAAGTCTACAAACTCTCCCCCCCTCGAGAAATTTTCATTATTAATAAGGAAATGAAAACTGCCAACATACCAATCCTGTACAGCATTAAAGGAACCTTCGCTGGTAATATCATACATCAAAATAAAGCCCATTGCGCCTCTGTAATAAGCAGTTGTGATGGTCCGGTACCTCTCTTGTCCAGCTGTATCCTGCACAGAGTAAAAATGAAATGCTAAATGACTTAATGCAAACATTCTACTCTAATACAATAAACTGCAGCTGACATCTATAAGGCAGTTTTGATTAATTCTAAATTTATAGATCAACATATAATGAAAGCTGGTAAAATATTAAGATGACAATTTATTTAGTTGCTGTCAGAAAAATCTGGTTGTACTATGACAAATCTGAGGCAATTGCTGATTCAGCAAAATTAGTACATACCCTCCTACATGTACTTATTGCAGGATAATATTGATGGACCTATCTAAAGTTTCTTCAGTTCTTATCAGTTTGAAAATTAAGAGGGATTTTTTTTTAAAGGAAGTTGTATGGCTTGAATTTCACCTACATATGTTTTTAAGCCTCTTTATTACTAATATAAAAACTGGTGCTTGTGGCATTGTCACAGGAAGAAACACCTGAGTATATGTGTTTGAGTGCAGGTGACAATCTTTTATTTTAATAAAAACTGACACTGTTGCTTTAAAAACCAGAAACCCAGAACATCACAACCTTGCATCTATATATCGAGCCAGATTACATTTTAGGAGATAATATGATCACAGTGGAACACAAAGAGAAATTCTGAAGATCATTGTCATGTTAATTAAATGCATAAATATGAACATTAGCAGGAGTTAAATATCTGAAATGATTAACATTGAAGGGAATGAGGTGTCATATTGACCAGGCAATCAACTCCTACAGGTGACATTCTGATGAGACATTTTGTCCTGCCCGTACTGAGCAGCGACATGAAACAACCAAATGGGCATGCATATAAATCCTAATTATCAAACCTCAACCTCAAAAAATCAAATGGCTTTGCAGAGGATATAGAAAAGGATTTAATTATATCCATTTGAACTCCCCAACATAACAGCTTAAAAGCATGTTTCATAAAAGCAGATCTGTCTTTTCAGACTGTGTAAAAGGTCTCCGTGAATTGTTTGGCGGGTCAGGCCAATCTGTGATAACAAGTCTTTCTGCTAATGGCCCGGAACATTTGCTAGAAGAGTGATTCATACATATCCAGTGATTATGCAGAGCAATTAACTGTCTTAAAATCTCGTTTTCTTCATCTGAAGGTTACAGCCTCTTCTGGAAACTTTCACATGTCATTAGAATGAAACTCTTTATAGAAGCTAAAATATATAACTAACAGAACAAGCTGCAGACTCTACAACATAACTGGATACCATACAACTGTGGCTTCCTCTACAGTTACATGACCCCCACCCCTCCAGCCATTTTATTACCTTTGGCCTGGGGAAGGAGGATGCAGGCAGCCGGGAGACTACAGCAAGAGGTGGGTAGTGGGCAAGATGGGAGGGTGGTTGGGGCTTGCAGTGCTCTGGGCCCCTCCAAAGATTTTTTTGCACTCTAGTTACGCCACCTATAGATATTATACAAATTGCCATACAGAGTATAGCCAGCTATTGTTTTGGTCATTCTGGCTGACAGCCAAAGCATTGAAACAACAGAATGTAAATAAAAGATGTGGCTCCTCTTCCTTACTTCTTCATCTTATGATGCTACGTGCATTGGCCAACACAATACATTGGCAGATTTTTAAACCTGCTTCACAGAAACAAAAATCTGTTGGCATTTCCACAGCTGTCTCTGTAGTTCTAAGGAAATTATTTGCAAAAACAAAGCATGCCGGTTTAAAACAGACATGTAGAAAATCCACTACTTTGGTTCTGCCAGTTGCCATAGATTTCTAAACAAACATTTTAGTTACAGCAACATGTACAGAAACAACATTTCGGAGGGTAAGCAACTACCTGACAAAATACCTGACAAAATATTGTTTATTTTGGTATGACACAGCAGTTTATAGTGGTGTGTACTGTGCCCTTTTTTTCATGAACTCTGGAATTACTGACATGGCCATATGTCAGGGATCCGCACCACCAAGGAAAATTTTGCTGAGTACATGGTGTGCTCCCCAAAGCCTATGTTGGCAACGTATAGTATTACTTATTACTGTAGTAACTAATAACAGAACTTTTTGGTCTGCTGATCAAACAAGTTAGTTAGAGTTTGAGGCAGACAGCCTGTAGAAATACAGGGATCTATGTATTTTATCCCCTAACTGCCCAGCTTAAAGGAGAACTAAAGTTCAATAAATAATTAGCCTAGATGTTTTAATGCCAATAGTTTTGGCGATCTACACCAGCCCAAACCAACACAACAGTTGCTACAATGCTCTATTTCTAACATTGGCATCAAAAATAATTTTTACTGGCTAGGCCAGTAAAATACCAACCAGGTGGCAACCCCTACCCTTAAAGGGGATCGTCATCTTTGAGTTAACTTTTAGTATGATATAGAGAATGATGTTCTGAGACAATTTGCAATTGGTTTTTATTATTTGTGGTTTTTGAGTTATTTAGCTTTTATTCAGCAACTCTCCATTTTTCAGTTTCAGCAATCTGATTGCTAGGGTCAAAATACCCTAGCAACCATGTATTAATTTTAAATAAGAGACTGCAATATGAATAGGAGATGGCCTGAATAGAAGATGAATTAAAGCCAGTGGCTGGGTCTTTTGAGTCACTGACCTGTCAAAAATGACCTAATATGATCAATGGTGATGATCTGCTGTGGACAACAGCAACATCCAAGAGCATGAATCATTAATATTCTAGAGATGTAGAACCTCTGGGCTGGTACAGAAAGTTAAGTATATAAGATACATCACTTTTAACTTTATTCGTTAACAGGCTTTACCTCTCTTTTAATGGTATGCCAAAACAATCTACTGACAAAAAAAGGTTTACTTTTTCTTTCATTCAGATACAAATAGCATGGAGGTAATTTCAGGGTGGGTAGGATGTAAATAATGACTGCATCTTTATAAAGCTTCACATGAATGGAATTAATTTTGCTTGATTGCAATTAACTTACAAACAGTTTGCATGCTGGATATACTACTTTTGTATCCTCTATTATGTTTTTGTAATCTTAAACTGATTATCTAACTACATGAAAAAATGAAGTATGTAGCAAACCTTCTTTAATCCAGGCCTCAATGCTAATCCAGATTTTTGTCATGTACTTGCTTCAGCATAAATTTATTAATTACAAATACACTCTCTAATTAGGCTAGAGCTGCCAAAACAATCCGGGCTATGTGGTTACTATTGAAGACCACCCGTAAATATAACAGTATCCGTGGCAGAACGCAATAGTGACTGGCTCCTTGTGCAGAATTATTTGTTTGCTTCAGCATAAATGTATTAATTACAAATACACTCTCTAATTAGGCTAGAGCTCCCAAAACAATCCGGGCTATGTGGTTACTATTGAAGACCACCCGTAAATATAACAGTATCCGTGGCTGAACGCAATAGTGACTGGCTCCTTGTGCAGAATTATTGTTTGGCAATCCCAATACAGTACTTCACTTCCTAACACTGTCAAATTTAAAGTCCAATCATCAATGGCTCTGGAAGTATTCCTTTAAAGTGGATTTAACTGTGTCCTACAATGCTACTCAAGACCTCAGCCTTGCGGAGTGCCTGATAATCTGTTGCTGTTGATACACAGATTTCCTGTTTTTCTGATTTCTGGTCTGTCCCTGACCTGATATTGTCTGCTGCCTGCCAAATTCTGCTGTCTGGTATTTGAACATTCGTTTCCCTATGTGGGGGAGCAAACTTTTGCAAATTTACCAACATGATTAAGGTGCTCTGGATACTTAGAGCAACTGGCAGCAACTGCTCACGCCGCATCAAATTCAAGCACGCCAGCATCAAATATCAGGCACCCGCGTCAAATTCGTGCACGGAAGCATCAAATTCGGACTAGGCTCAACAGCACATTTCAAGTTTGTCCGTGGCACGGTACTGGCCCGCGACTCGGTACTGGCCCGCAACCCAGTGGTTGGGGACCCCTGCACTACTGGACAGCATAGAAAATATAAAAAGGGATCACAATGGGTCAGTTCCCATCTGCTGCAAAGACCAGCTCTCTAATTAACCAAAGTATACTACATATGATATATATTCTAAAATTCAAATCTTCTAAATATCCTAGTACAAGTATCGCAAAGTCATGCAATTTAAAAAAAAAAAGATACCAAATTAGTCTTGTGCTACTGTCTTCTTGTACTTGAGCTGTGCCATGGTTGCACCCAGTGGAAGCAGACCCTGCGACTGCTGGTGCACCCAAGAGGTATATGTAACCCTAATTTGGCTTAAAAAGGCAAATACCAACTAGAGGGGTAGAGCATGGGCTACACTGGACCCTCTTTCAACAGGATGGGTTTTTGCTAAGTGGAAAGAGCATGTGAGGGTGTTGCTGAACTGCCTTCTTAAAACAAATTAGGGTTACACATATTTATGAAACATTAATTATTCCCAAAGTAAAGAGACCCTCAAATGATTTTGCTGAGGGCCCAGTAACTTCTAATTATTCCAGCATAGCAGAATCAGACTGTATTGTCTATAATATTTTCTTCCACACTAAATGAATATCAAGTGTGTCCTGAAGATGAACCTTAGAAATTTCAATAAATGTCTCCTATGATCTTGTCAAGCAAATAAATGGATCAATGCAAATGCTGCTCGCATCTGTAATACTCTCAGATAAAAATGGCCTCAAAATGACAGCACCCTTGGGAGGGAAACTAGAAGAACCCAGCAGGGAATTCATAGAGTACTAATGTACAAGACAAGCAGGTAAACAGCAGGATATGAGTTAAGGAACTGAAATAACATAAAAAAGGAAGATGGAAATAAAAATTTTAAAAAAAACGAAGCAATGAATACAGATCCATTATTGTGTAAGATATCTGCTGGGCCATTGAAACATCCCTGATTTTTAAGGCCATTTCCATAGACCCTATTTTATCCATATAATCCAAATGATTAAAAATGAATTCCTTCTTCTATGTAATAATAGAACACTACCTTGTACTTGATACAGACTAGAATATAATTAATCCTTATTGAAGCCAAACCAGCCTATTGGGTTTATTTAATGTTTACATGATTTTCTAATAAAGTTAAGGTATGAAGATCCAAATTACAGAAAGATCCATTATCCGGAAAACCCTAGGTCCTGAGCATTCTGGATAAAAGGTCCCATACATGTACACCCACTTTTTAAATGTTGTGCCAGGTGTACATTTTTGGGAAACAATCATAGACATTTGTGGTACTTTTGCCGACAACATGAAGTCACTTTACAGCTTATGTTAAGGTCCATCTTTGCAGGAGCTGGTAGTGCATATTGTATAAATAAAATTTATTGTGAAGTCAGGATGGAAGTAATGTAAAAATAACAATATAGTTATAACCTAGACCCTTACTGCAGCTGTCTCAGAAATAGAAATGATGTGTTCAGTGACTGAAGCTTTATGGCTCTATCGGTAGCTGTTGATTACATTGTGTCTGATAAGGGGCTTTGACGTCAGTTCATTGAGTGTGACTGCAGCATGTCCTTATCAGAGCTCCATCTTTCATTTAATATGATGTATGGGGTTTGAGTCACAGCTAATCCTCCAGCTCATCCGTAAACTGGTCCCTGTGAGCTGGAAGCAGCTGGCAGGGCTATAAATAACTTTAGTGTGACACTTATCCTTTGAAAAACATTCTCTGTACCTTTAATACCACAATGGCAGAAAATATTAACAACTAAGATTTGTACTGCATCTTACTATGGCCACTATATGTAATCAGACTACACTCAAATATTATCTTGTTCCTTCAGCAGTCACAGCACTATTGAATCAACAGAAACATTTGGAAATGAATAGATGTTTGTTTAATTTATTCTTGCCATATAGAGAGATACATTTGCTTTAAATATAAGCTCCATTATCATTGGTTAAGGCTGATTCTATTGGGATGCCATTAGCTCCCAGATATTTTGATAAATGAACACTTCTTACTCCTGAGATTTTGTTAATACATCATATGCATAAGAGAGAGAGATAAGGAGCTGACTGAAAGCTTAAATGTTTATGGGTTTACCAGGTGCTTCTGACAGCTCACATTTCTATTGCGTCTAAATAGAAATCACAAAAAAAATCCCGTCCTTGACAGGTGTCAAAGCAAGTGTGTATAGCAACAAACAATTGGACTATGGCATGGCCTTCTCATTTCCTTGCTTTATAATTAAGATACTTATATGTACGGATATCTATGCTGAATTGCTAACCCATAGCCCATAGCCATGCTTAGAATAAGCTTTACGTAAACTTTGGGCTTACCAACTGTTGCCAATCAGGGGTACCTGTCAAGTCTTACTATGCTGTATGTCTATTTTTATATTTATATTTTATTCATTTACAACCAGGGCAAAGTGCAAAAAATAATGTTTCACACATGCAAAGCAAACATTGATACACATACAAATGCTTTGTGTATGTTCCCAAAGAGTGCAATTTTGCACCCCTTAGCAGCCTGGCACTTGCTTCTGTATGTGTGGTAGTACAGTGTACTTTAAGGCAAGATAAGAATCCATCAACAGGGAAACATTTTATGTAGACAGAACCTGCAATCAGCTCATTACTCTGTTCGGGTTTCTAGGCAGCAGTTTCTACAGATTGAAATGATGTTCCACATGGCTGGGCTGGTTATTACCTCAGCTGCAGGCTTATTGAGACAGGTGAACTACAGATACAGGTCACTGACAATGAACCTGCAACAGGCTGCATCCATTAACCTTTTCAAAGCTGGACACCATTGTGCTATTTTACATTTCATTAAAATTCATGGATAAAAGGAGGATATGAGCAATGGCAAAAAATATGGATATACAGTTGTGTTCAGAATAATAGCAGCCCAACATCACTAACCTGATCAATCACTGTTTTTGGTAGAAATTATATTTCTATATGGCAAATAATTTACTAGAAGGTGTAATAGAGTAATAGAAAACCAACAGACCCAACAGTCATGACATGCATGCTGCTCATTCTGTGCAATTGTATCATTAATTAAAGCTTGTTCAAAATCATAGCAGCTTGGAGTGGAGTTCAATTAGTGAGGGCATTCATTCTGTGAAAAAAAAGGTGTCAATTACGGCCCTTATTTAAAGTTATTCTGTCACGGAAAACAGGTCACATCAGTTAATAGTGCTGGTCCAGCAGAAATCTGATTTGATATCAGTTTTTCAAAAAAGCAAACAGATTTTTTAATATTTAATTTTGAAATCTGACATGGGGCTAGACATATTGTCTGTTTCCCAGGTGCCCCCAGTCATGTGACTTGTGCTTTAATAAACTACAGTCACTCTTTACTGCTGCACTGCATGTTGAAAGACATGGAAGAAAATGGAAAATAACCATTCAAATAGATTGAAGAATAGCCAAAATGGTAAAGACTCAGCCAATGATCAGCTCTAGCAAGATCAAAGAAGGTCTAAAGTCGCCTGTGACTAAGGATCATGGATCAGTTTAAATACATGAAAATACTTGAAGGGGTCGTGTCGCCTTATGCTGAAGAGGAAATGCCCTTGATATGGTTTCAACAAGACAACGACCCCAAACACACCAGAGCAACAACATTGACGTTATGGAGTGGACAGCCCAAACCCCCGGACCTTAATCCAATAGAAAACTTGTGGGGTGACATTAAAAATGTTGTTTCTGAGGCAAAACCAAGAAATGCAGAATTGTGGACAGGTGCCAAAAGTTAGTCGACTCCATGCAACACAGATGTGCAGCAGTTCTCAGAATCACTGACAACTAAAGTTTCAGTAATAGTTCAGTGATTCAAAGTAGGGATGCACTGAATCCACTATTTTGGATTCGGCCGAACCCCCGAATCCTTTGCAAAAGATCCGGCCAAATACCGAACCAAATCATAATCATAATTTGCATATGCAAATTAGGGGTGGGAAGAGTAAAACATTTTTACTTCCTTGTTTTGTGACAAAATGTCACGCAATTTCACTCACCGCGACTAATTTGCATAAACAAATTAGGATTCTGATTCGGTTCAGCCGGGCAGAAGATTTTGTCCAAATCCGAATCCTGCTGAAAAAGGCAGAATCCTGGCCGAATCCCGAACTGAATCCTGGATTCGGTGCATCCCTAATTCAAAGGAAAGCAAAATCTTGAAACATTTTACAGTTTATACAGTGAATCTTTGCGTTTGTAAAAAAAAAAGGGAGACACTACTATTTTTTTTTTGGAACAGCCTAATATTCCCTTTTCTTCAGTTTCTGTAAAGGAATAATATAAAGTTGATAATTTCTTCTTCATATTTTTTATTTAGAATGGAATGTGCAGTGTTCCCAATGCATTTGTGTGTAGGGAAATAAAAGTTATTTTAAGGATTTTGAGTTTTATTGACTTTTTAAACAAATTGCTATTATTCTGAACAAAACTGTATAATTACAAAAACAATATTTTTAAAAATATATTCTTTTTACATGCATGCTGTTATTTTATTACTGGCACAGTTGCCTTAGGTGGATTGGAATGAATAATATCCGTCTGTTAAAAAGACTGAAAGATATTTGGTGGACAAGTTCTAAAGCTATTTAACTGCCTGGTTGCTTTATACTGTTTTTTTGATACCAACTTGAGTTGGATGCCTGATTTTGGAGTCAGGAAGAAAGTTTTTCCAGGCAAACTAGGGACAGCTTCAGATGGCATTTTTATACCTTCCTCTGGACTGAATAGAGCGAGGTAGAAGGAAATACTTAGGCAATAGGTTCCACAGGATGGATCTCATCTTATGTGTAACTAGATGTAACAAGTTTGTCGTCCTTTTGATACAAAGCATATGCTTTGCCCTATAACCAGCTTTCCATTACTAACTGGTGCTGAACTGATACAGCCCTTCTTTTTTGGCTGCAGCAGTGAACGTGCTGCCAACACATCTGCTGGGTTTGGCGGTGGCCAAGCTATTCTGTTGTCAGAGGAATTTGGTGGTTGCAATTCAAGAAAAGCTGGAGGGGCGAAGGCTAGACGTCACTACAGTATATAGTAAAAATATCCAACAATTATACAGGATAACTTGTGTGTGCATTTATCATTTTTTCCCCCAAGTGACATGAGGAAAAATGCCCTGTAAACATCAGAGCCAGACCTAGACATGGGGTCCCTCAGCCCACTCCTATAGGCACACTTTCACAAATCCCCTGCTTACATCTGTCCAAGCTTAATCTTTTATCTGCTACTTTGCTTAGATGTGTGTGGACTGTGTTAACCAGCTAACTAAGCACCACAAAAGCTTCTGCTTACCCCTAGTTTTGGCCTTGGTAAAGCCTACAAGGCTCATATACAAAAGCAGTGTGCCACATTTGGACACAAATTACCATACGTTTGCCACAATATAGTGTTTTTACAGCATCCTTGCAGTTGCAACCTTCACAATTTCAGTTGTGCTTCTAAATGAGCCTTTGAGTGTTGTTTAAATAAACTCATTTTAAAACTACAGTAATTCTTATATATTTATGGCTTTTAATGAAGAGAAACTGATATGTTATAGTGCAAAGAATAAACCTTCCATTGTTTCCTTCCTCCTTATCACTGCAGCGCTTAATGAAATATTTGAAAACACCCAACACATGTTTGCCTACTGTAGTTAGCTTGCCTAAAGGATAAAAAAACATCCGGCCCCTAATTAAGCATTATTTGCATTTATTGGTCTTCAATAATTCGATATTTCTTCAAACTAATTCATGCATTTATGTTATGTAATATCCAACACGAATGTTTTCCCTGAGAAACATATTGCCATTATTCTCCTAGCCGTTATCCCTGAGCCAGAGTGTACAGTGTATTAGGGCTTCAGATGCACTAAGCCCATTAAATAGGCCAACTGGTATCCCATTGAATTACGGATCAGGTTACTTCTCACCCTGGACACACTGCTCTGGTGCTACTGACCCATTCTAAACCTCAATTAGTATGCAGCTCAGGGATTACAGGTCCATCATCTGACTCAAATCTTGGATTAACTGAAACACCTAATCTGAGTTTATTGGCCATACATTATTAGCGTGCACACCAAATGTATCAAGAGAAGATATCTAAATAATGTTAAATAATTTGTATGCTGCCATTTATTATAATTATTATTTACTAAAGAAAATATTTAAAATCTGGAATTGCAGGGTTTAAACAGCATTATTGTTATTCATAATGTACAAAGTCAATCTTTAGTACTGAACATTAACCCCATTAATACCGCAATACATACTGTTTGGCAAATATACTTTATTCCCAATGATGGCTAAGATGAGGGAGATATGTAACAATTATGATCTTTCTTGGAAAAGATCTTTCCACGAAAGATCGTTTGTTTCAGTACACACTTGTAGAGCTAAATTGTCAGATATACAGGTAGAAACAATAGAATTCTACCTCTATCTGACGATTCAGCACTAAACGGTGGGCGATGTTCGGGTGCCTCCAAAGGCGCCCCATCCAAATTTTCCGCCTGGGCCAATCAACATGCCGACCAATATCCATGTCTTCTGCTGATATCAGCCTGCTTGTCTCCCACCATACATGCACCAAATATCATAAGAAAATTTTTTTGTAAGAGAATATCTGTGCATCTATGGCCAACTTTAGTTGTCCAATTATGGATGGCACAAAAACATATGCTTAAAGCAGCAAGTTCAACAGTGGTGTACTGTGTAATAAAAGTTGCAGTGTTTGCACAAGATCTAGTAATGCATATCTACCAATCGGATGTTTGCTTTCCAACAGGTTACCTGTAAAGCTTTGCCAATTAAACTTTGCAACTAGTTAAAATATACCCTGTTTGACTTTCAAACAATCATACTTAATACAACCAAATCCATGTATCTGAATGTTCTTGGTCTGAATGTGCTAGTTATAAAGAATTGTAATAGATTGCACTAGCCTTACATTTCAACCATATTTATGCCAGCAATAAAATATTTGTCACACAATTCAGCTACTTGTTGATCAAAACAAATATTGTTGCTACAACAAAGTAGGGCTCAGTTACTAACATAGATACCAAAATTAAGATAAATATGTTAACGTCTATTTCAGTGAGCCTGTTGTGTGAGAAGAGTTTGGTCTTTCACAAGGCAGCTGCCCATTCTATTCAACTATTATTTTGCAGTTTTCTCCTACAACTGAAAATATGAATTCAATGTTTATAAGCATTAACATCCAATATAAATGATTAGTAGCTAATAGAGGAAATGAACACCTTTTCTCTCTTCTGTACTTCATTATTAATACTTGTACTTTGAGGGTCTGTTTTTCAGTTGTTCAAGGAAATGATTATAACATGAAGAAGATAAGAGAATGGCATGTGCCTTGACACGGCACTAAGAAAGGATTTTATGTAGCCTTGATATTAAACTCCTTCACACTGAGAACTAAGGTATACAGACATAATTGTGTAGGAAAACAAGGGTTTTACAAAAATAAAACATATACAATGGTAACCTGAGCTACCTGCCCACCCCATAAGTGGTGTTTAAACAGGCTAGAAAGGCCATTTTGAATACAGGATGTATTGTTATATGACATATTTCCTAAAATATAAATAATACTTTTGGTAGCTCATGACATGAAACCTTAAAACAAATACTAATAGTTTTATCCAGCTCCCTATAAGCCTTAACCACAGAGATTCAGTCATCTTCAAGCCCATGAATCTCGCAAGTCCATAATACAAAGAAGTCTCTGAAAGGTATGTGTTAAAACCACTTATTCGTTTGCTAAAGAAACATTGCACAACATGTGTCATACTTCAGAAAGGTTAAGCAATCAGAAACATACTGTGCACTATTTCTCCAATATGAAGTGTATCATTGGCTAATTACTATGGGATGATCTACATCAGTGATCCCCAACCAGTGGCTCATGAGCAATATGTTACTTACCAACCCCATGGATGTTGCTCCCAGTGGCCTAAAAGCAGGTGCTTCTTTTTGAATTACTGGCTTGAAGGAAAGCTTTAGTAGATACAAACATGTGAATTGCCAGTCCACATAGGGCTACCAAAATAGCCATTCACAATCATTATTTGGCAACCCCAGGAACATTTTGCATACTTATGTTGCTCTCCAACATTTTTTACATTTAAATGTGGCTCACAGGTTGAAAAGGTTGGGGACTCCTGATCTACATGATCAAAATGTAAGGAAAGTCTAGCCTTTAATGGGATGGAATTCCTGCCTGTAATGGAAAGACTTATTCTGATTTGTTTTTACGTCAAAGAGCACACAGAGTTTACCTGCACTGAAAAGTACAGCTTCCGCTTAAGTGCAGGTACACAGAGCAGAGTGGAGTGGAGGAACACAGGAATTTTCGGGCTGACCTGCTCTCCATGTACCTGCAACTTTCACTGCAGATAAATTGAGCTGGGGAACTTAAAATAAATTCATAATGATGCACTCTTGTCTGGGTGTCTGTTTATAACACTGACTTTCATACCTCCATGTCTTTATGATTAAAACAATATGTAAAATGTATGTTTAGCACAAGCCCTAATCATTGAACTCACGTTGAACATGGCTATATACTGCCCCTTGAACTTTATATCAGAATATGGATGGCCAAGTAGATTAGAAGTGAAAAAGAACCTGTTTTAATATTCTTGTTAATTGACAAGTAAATAACTTATAACAGGGTTCAGCACATTTTTAACACAATGGTGAGGTATTCAATTTATACTGTCATTTTAGCTACTATCTTTCCTATACTTTATAACACAAGAGGGCAGAAACAGTGTTAAAAATGCCTGCAATAGATATACTAATGGAGCATTATCTTGCCACTACTTTTTAAACATGAAAGGTAACTTGTTGGGATGAGATGGGAAAGTCAAATCTCTAATTTAGTAAAATGCCTTTGAAAATAGCAGGGAGCCTTTCAACCCTCTAGCCTTTCAATTACAAGCATTTTATAAAACTCTAAGCGACATATGAGCAGTGTCTCAATGAAGATTAGACAGCCAGCCAAATTCCATATAAACAAAAATCTATAGTTAAAAATGAGGTTAATAATTATGATTGAGCTATTTTAGGAGACAACGCTTAAATTATCAGTACAGTTACTTCTATACTTTTCAAAATTAGTAAAGACAATAATTCTGCAAAAAATTACACTGGTCCAGGAACATATAACTACAAGAAGTAGCTGGTCTGTGTTTATGGATGTTGCTCCCAGTGGCCTCAAAGCTTTTTTTTTTAATTCCAGGCTTGGAGGCAAGTTTTGGTTGCATAAAAACCAGATGAACTACCAAACAGAGACTCCTGTATGCTACCAGTCCACATAGGTGCTACCAAATAGCCTATCAAATGCCCTTATTTGGCACCCCAGGAACATGTTTCATGCTTGTGTTGCTCCCCAGCTCTTTTTACATCTGAATGTTGCTCACGGGTGAAAAAGGTTGGGGACCCTTGGTTTAGAGTGAGTAAGCATCACATGACATAAGTAGCCTTATTCCATTTTACTGGCCATAAAGCTCAGATAAAGTAATGATAGAGTTATTTGAATAACCCTGGCTAATAATTAGTAATGTCTCTCCCTTCTATATAACTAGTCTATATTTTAACCCTAATAACACTCACCCAGATTTGCAGTTTCACCCTCTTGTCATTTCGATACACTGTTTTCACCTTGAAGTCTATGCCGACCGTGCTTACAAATGCAGATGTGAAGGTGTCATCAGCATAGCGGAAAAGGAACGAGGTCTTCCCCACGCTGCTGTTCCCAATTATCAACAATTTGAACATATAATCAAAGTTCTGGTCTGAAACATCTCTGTAACCATACCTAGATTCGGTGGCAGAAGCCATCTGCAATAAACAAAAGATCGTATAAGTCAGTTTATAGAATTACATTTTATTATAATGATTTTTCCATTTCTTAGCTATTTATTATTTGCAGTTGGGACTTCCAATGGAACTGCACATATTAAAGATGGGAGAATTAGTATGTGTGAGAGCCCACTACACAGAACATTATATTCTGTGTATATAAGCTTTTACACCACTATAAAGATGTCTGTATGCTGTCTCTTGAACACTGGACCATAAGTATTAATGACAGCATGGTCCTTATAAGGAAATATGAATAATGCCAATCATAGTCATATGTCTTGGTGTAATTTAACTCAGAAGTAAGTTTACAAGAACAGAATGTGCACAAATGCTACAAAATGAACAGCATTCACACGTTTAGCAAAAGGCTAGTTTCTTCCCCCCTGCTTCCTTGCAATTGGTCCAAAAAATGCCTACTGACTTCAATACATTCGGCTGGAGATAAAAAAAACAAGATAAAAAACCCAATGACCCCAATATATTTGGTGCAAGAAACAACTTTCACTGACAGGGTACAACCTGCCAGAACAGGATGCAGAAAAGTGTAAAAGACAAGTGTAAAAGACAAGTGTAAGGTGGCCATAGACACACAGATCGGATCGTACGAATCGAGGATTCGTACGATTTTCGGATCGTGTGTGGCATGTGCCGACATCTTTCGCCCGGCGGAGATCGGTCGTTTGGTCGATCGGTCAGGTTTGATTTTGACCCGACCGATCCCGCCGGAGCTCATGGCACATCGTAATCAGATTACCCCCGATATAGCCATGCCTGTTAATGGCATATCGGGGAAAGATCCGCTCGTTTGGCAACATCGCCAAACGAGCGGATCTTTGCATCTATGGCCACCTTAGGACCCTAAAGAAGAAGATTAGAAAATGTATTCTCTGAACACATTGCCCTGCAAGGAGAAGTTATTTCCTCTGCTATCAAGTCAAGTAAATCAGATGATGAGGCATGAGGGCATAAAACTGCAAGTGTTAATGAAAATCACTTGATGGAAATTTCTTGTAACCTTGTTAATGAAGCTGACATTTATATGAAGTGGAAGCCTAATTACTTATTCAATCCTGAATGTAAGTCACCAACCCTGCCATTTAGTAAATAGTAAGATTGTACACACAGCAGTTGCAATGCCTTTCTGTAATATGGCATACCCCTCCTTGGTTTTGCGAACCTGTGCAAATTCATAAGAATATATATTCATGCCATGTACTCAGCATATGCTTTATTTCATATTTTGGTGATACTGTTCCTTTAAGCATATTTTTAGCAATAATTCCCCTTTAATGTTCATTTTCCTGGTTGGAACTGTTACATTTCCTGTCATGGATTGTTTCAGCTAACAGCACATAAGTTGGCATGGGTGTGGGTAGAAGTGGGGCCCCTGATATCCATGGTTATGTCCTAGCCTTGATTCTCCTTTCTTTATTTACCACATCTCAGTTCCACTCCACCTTGTCTCCTCACCTCACTATTTGTAATAGTACCCCACTTTTCTTTTCTTTGAACACACATGGAATATTGGTTTTGTGTTGTTAAGGTCCCCTTATGGCTCTGCTTACTGCACATATCTCAATGATAACTGCCTAACCCACAAGGGCACCATGAAGTATTTTGCCAACAGCTGAGCTGAAAATCATTGAAGTGAAATTTTCTAAATCGTATTCAAGTGCCCTTACAAGGAACTAGCAGGGGCAGATGCACGCTGGACAACAGTTGTGGTAAGTTGGAAATGGGTCCTTTAAATGAGAAAGTGGAAGTATCCCCTACTTATAAATAAAGCATCTTCTCCCCTTATGATAAGAGCCCTGTAGCTACTGAATACAGAACAAAACCTGTATCTGTAGAAGAAAATGTCCAAGTATGATGTGAGCACTGCAAAATATACATTTATAATGTAATATTTCTGGAAGTCTGGAACGACATCTTATAAAACAAAGAGACTAACCAAGAAATATTATTTTATATATTTTTTTAAATGTATCCCCTCTATGCACTCTCTAAAGGTCAGGTACATAAACCCCCAATTAGCCAATCCATGCCTGTTGCCATGTCAACAATGTACATATCTGCCGTTGCTCCTAGTTAGATCATTTGTAAATCCGAGTCCTGTAATACATTGCTGGTTTTTGTCAGTCATTCCAAATTGAGTCAATTAGGGCTTAATTACAAAAGCAAATACTAAAATAGATGCAGAATTGTACATGCCTAGATACTTGCACCCATGCATACTCATTACAATTTACATTTCATATAAACGCATTCAGTCTGCTGATGCATGTCTAATTTGCATGCAGAATGAGGCAATGGTGCCCTTTGCTGAGCTGGTCATAATCCCAGGGTTCCCTTACTAGGTTGGCCCACCACATGCAACAGTTAAAGAGGTGTTTCACCTTCAGGTAAACATTTAGTATGTTATAGAATGGCCTATTCTTAGCAACTTGTCGCAGAAAAGCACTCTCTACATCATACTAAAAGTTAATTTAAAGGTGAATAAGTCCTTTAAAGGAATCATTCAGTATAAAAATAAAAAATGGTTTAATGTGCAAAATAAAAAATGTTTTAATATAGTTAAGTAGCCAAAAATGTAATCTATAAAAGCTGGAGTGACTGGATATCTAACAGAACAGAACACTACTTCCTGCTTTGCAACTCTCTTGGTTTCCGCTGAATGCTAAGGATCAATTGCAAACTCACTAAACAGTTATGTTCCATGTGGCCCCCCTTCAAGTCACCGACGAAAACAGGAAGTTGTTAGATGCCCATTCGCTTCAGCCTTTATAGATTACATTTTTGGCTAACTAACTATATTAGAAACATTTTTTATTTTGCACAGCCTAACCATTTACCTAGTTTTTATTTTTATACTAAACAATACCTTTAAATCGATACTGACACGTTCCTATAAAAGTCATACGAACATGTCAGTATCAAGTAGTTGCTACACTCAGAATAGTTCCCCTCAAAACCGACCCCAGCCCCAAAAACCTTTGTGCAGCCGACCCACTGACACATCTAACTGATCTTCTGTCTTGCTTCTGTGATGCTCAGCCCAGCGTCACTGAAACAGCACAGAAGATCTTTTAGCAGTGTTGGAGGGTCGCGTAAGTGCAGGTTCGCGGGGCTGGGGGGGGGGTCTTTCAGGGGAACTATTCCGGGTGCAGCAACTACTTGATACTGACATGTTCCTATGATTTTTATAGGAACGTGTCAGTATCACTTTAAGAACACGCTAATGTCAAAACAGGTACATTGTAAGTGATGCAATTCACAAACATATGTGGCTAAAAAGCATGCCAATTTTTTTACTTTTGTAAATGAGCCCTAGTCAGGGGTGTTGGGGCTGCTGTCTCCTGAGATGGCAGCCCCAATGCTGCCACCCTTACCTCCCCCATGCTTACCTCGTTCACGTTAATGCAAGCTGCATCGCTAGTTTGGAAATACGTCCTTTCAAGTTACTAGAGGTGGCTTTTTGCTGCCCCTAGTAACATACCACACACTGCCTCCTGAGGAAAGATTTTCACCCTGCATGATGGCATGAATGTCCCTGGCCCCAATTATGCATTTATGGACATACTGCAGATATCAGGAAGCCTTGAGTAGAGTACTAGTAAAGTTTAAATATCACATGAGATGTTTTGTAGCCTGGGATAAAAATGTTCTACCATGGGCAACAAAATGTCCGAGGTTTCCTTGTGAGACAACTTCAGGTCACTTCAGACAGCAGACACAGCATGTAAGTTTTCCTACTGATTATTCACATTACTGGCTGTGGGAATCAAA
This sequence comes from Xenopus laevis, assembly GCF_017654675.1. Lineage (NCBI taxonomy): Eukaryota > Metazoa > Chordata > Amphibia > Anura > Pipidae > Xenopus > Xenopus laevis. Next base: position 76,551,262 of record NC_054378.1, read on the forward strand.
CTAGAGACTGCTATAGCACAGATTTACCACAGCCAACAAATGGTCCTATGTGCTATTGCCCTAAAACGTATTAACAAAATGATTACGTGACCTAACATTGCGAAATGAACAGCTGGTTCACCAAACTATTTCCCCAACATCCTCTAACTTATACATTTCCATTTTTAAGAACAGTTTGTTACAATTAAGAATGAGGGTATCAATGCTACAATGTATACACAACTCTCATTCTGGGAGAAGTTTTCATCCTTAAGTCCCCTTTAGCATATCAATTGATTATAAAATAATAATTGTCATTATTATTATTATTATTATTGTTGTTGTTGTTGTTGCAATTACACAGAACCCCAATGTGACATGTCATTTAGTCAAAAAATGTCAGTATATTATTCCACAACAATACAGAAGGTTATGAATATAACTATGAATATAAATAGAATAGAGTTGCCATTTAATTTGCTGCACTGGCTGCACTAGTCAAAGGGATACTGTCATGGGAAAACATGTTTTTTTTCAAAACACAACAGTTAATAGTGCTGCACTGAAATTCATTTTTCATAAGTTTAAACTGATAAACCTGATAAACTGAAGTTTATCAGAGCACAAATCACATGACTGGGGCAGCTGGGAAACTGGCAATATGTCTAGCCCCAAGTCAGATTTCAAAATTGAATATAAAAAAAATATGTTTTCTCTTTTGAGAAATGGATTTCAGAGCAGAATTCTGCTGGAGTAGCACTATTAACTGATGTGTTTTGGGGAAAAAAACATGTTTTCCCATGACAGTATCCCTTTAATGTTCAGCTTACAAGGTGCTTCATTTTAATAAGTATCCTGCAGTTGTAAAGATTTTAACCCCTCGCATCCCTAAATTAACCCCACTGGCTCATACTGTAGAAGGAGGAACTGCTATGTGAGAAATACAGTATAAAAATCTTTGGATTCCTTTTGGTGGCAGCTACAAGGAGCAATATTAAAGTGCAACTTGCTGTGGGCATGACCATCAAATGAGAAGCTATTGTCCGTACAAAGGGCTAGATATGGCTAGCACCCTGCTACTCCTGTAATAATGAAACATGACAAGGCCTATTATAGAAGTTACAGCAGAGGAATGCTCTGAAAACACAGTTGAAATGGGCTTGAATCCTGTCTGATACTGTATGGAAGCTAGAATTCCCCATTAAACTTAATTATATCAATACAAATAAATAAACACCTCCAGACACAAACTTACTTTGAAGCCGTGGCTACGAGAATCAACAGCAGCAGCAGCCTCTGTACCCTGATTGTGTGCGGCTCCGAGCAGTCCAGTCTCCCCTCGCTGCTGAGTAACAAGCGCTGCCTGGGGTCTCTCACTGCTTTATAATTGTCTCCCCCAACCCCCTCCCCGAATTTCCTCAGCGCTAGTTATTATCTTTCCGCCGCCTGTCTTTGCCCTGTGCCTCAGTCACTATCAATTCTCATCATGTCTCCGGGCAACTTTTCATTGTATCTTCCTAAACCCCTTAGAAATAAGCTGCTCAGGTTTGTGAGGAGCAAGTGTAGTCGGGGCGGGGCTTGTCGGGAGATAACAGACGTGTGTAGAGGCAGCACCGGGACTATACTTGCTTTGGAAACAAAGGTGCTGGAAATAAAAAGAAATGCAGCTCTAGCCTTGATAGTGAAATCACTAGCGGGCAATAAAACGTAAATTACCAGTGTGGGGAACAGGTATGAGATCTATTATAGGACACTTCCGTATTAGATCATCTCATCAATCCTTCATTTGGTTCTCCATACATTGAGTCTACAAAAACCTCTTGAATTAAAAAATAGGATTGTCTCACCACCAGAATAATGACACATTGCTCAGGCAATGGGCATGCTTCAGTTCGAACACAAAAAGTGTGTCAGGTGCTCAACAGTTCAGCTGCCTCACGAGGAAACTTCGGGCAACTTCAGAAAACGAAACGCTGCATGTGCTTTAGCTTACGGGAAGACACATGAAGGCAGTTCGGGGAGATTGTCACCCAGAAGAAGAGGCAATTAGTCACCAGACGACTAATTCTCCCCGAATCTGCTCGTGTGGACTGACCCTAAGGGAAAGGGCCCCCAGTCTTGAACCCAAAGGGTCCATCTTGTGCAGTGTCCGACTGGCCCACCAGGATACCAGAAAAACTCCCGGTGCACCCAGGTGTCAGTGGTTCCTGATGCTGATAAACATTTGGCCTATTTCAAGGACATTCCCTATTTCTATGAGAACAAAGGGGCAAAATAGATTGAATAATACATTATAATATGTAAAGAAAAGACACTAGTAAAATAGAGGTTGAGTGAGGTGAGGAAGAATAATAATAGTACTCAGAGAAGGCCTCTGGTTTAAGGTTTTTGGGCGGGCCCTGGTGTCCCAGTCCGACACTGATTTTGTGTACCCACTTCAGGGCCAGGTTTCAGGGGAATGAACCGATTTTTCTATAGGATAGAAGGCACATAGTCAATGTTATTATAAGTCACGAGCTCCAGCGCCTCCAAATGTCACCCCCATAACATACAACTTACTGCTTAATTCTTTCTTGCAGTCATGATCAGGGCAGGGGGCCCAATGCCTGCTATTCACACTTGGGGGAGCGGGCCTGGGCCGGTGGGGTCGTAGGGCCCACTGGATTTTTCCCGGTGTCCCTTCGGCCCAGTCCAACCCTGTTGTTAATAAGGAAGAAAGTATAAATTTATATTAAGGACAGTATAGAAAGGTGATAACCTGATATACTTCTCCCTGAGAGGATTGTGGCAATCAGACTATCCTCAAGTGAAACAAACAGCTGCACTGCTGTTGCTAGTTAGCTACTGCAAATTTAAAGTGTATGAAAATCAAATATCACTATTTTAAAAAGAGAGATGCGATACGGCTTGGACAAAGTAATGGTTAGCCCTGCAGTGGAATAAGGATCCACACATCAGCAGACCAGGTCATAGATCGAAAAAAATATCTTTCCTCTCTGCCCTCATATGGCATCACTTTATGTTTTATGATGGACAGCCGATTGGATTGCAGATAAAGCAGTTTTGATCAGATAGGTCATGCCAAGGGTTGTATTGGTGGTATACTCGATTGCATAGAAGTAGGTTTTTATAGCTTGAATACGTGGACCATTATTTCACACATAATTAACTGCTACAGCTTTCTAAAGCCCATGTCTTTTTAATGTGTGACTGGAAATTCCCTGTTAAGAACCTAATGAAGTACCTAAACAAACAAGGTGTTTGTTTACTAAAATGCAATAGAGGTATGATAATGACTTGTGCTGAAAATAATGCAGAATAAAATTGCCACAGCGGTTTCCTGAACTGAATTATCGCCTAGCCAGGCCATCCCCTTCTTAAGAGTAGCATTATTTTACACAACATCCCAAAATTGTCTAGTGGGTGAGAGGTAATGTCAGTTTTAACCATAACCAGCAATTACAGAATCTAATCAAGGAAGAGTGATACATATAAATGTATTGTTATTAAACACATTGATAATGATCTGCGTAAAAATGGATGTAATTGATAATGGATATAAATGTATTTATCTGTGTTAATGTTGGTGCTACAAAATCTGCAGCATTAATGGACAATAGGTTATTGACAATATTAACAATTAGTTTAGTAAACAGTCTCCCAAGTACGTAAATTAATTGTTTACCACTAGCACCACCTACTGTTCTCACAAACAAATGTTTCAGTTCACAGTAAATGTTTAATGCAGGAGTGCCCATACTCACCAATGAGAGGACTACTTTAGTGATGTTGTCCGATTATGATCTACATAAAAGTATTAGCATTCTGTTCCATGGAAAAATATTACTTAAATATTGATTTATGAACAAATGTATTTTGCTATATTGAACAAACTACTATTTCTTATGTAACCTTAATGTAATAAATATCTCAATGAAAAGCATGAAATAGGAGGGTGATTTAGGAAAATAGAGTACCCTTTCCAGGTTTTGTTCGGGTTTTCATTCTATCATTATTGTTAAGTTTTTTTCTAAAATGGAAAAGAATGAAATTTTCAGGGAAAGCTAAAACCCTTTGATTTTCACACTGTTTCATAAAAAAGTTAATGTTTGATACAAGGTGTCAGAGGAAATCAAATCAAAAGAAAAACATATTAAAAAGACAGCACACAGTTAATGTAGGACTATGTAATGGGGTCTGAGAAAAGGCAGATGCCAGATTTATTACAATAGATAAGCAGTGGAATCTATAGAGGCAGTATGCAAATGGAAGGGTGAGAACTAATGCATTTGGTTAAACTTCAACTCAAAGCAACCATATAATCTATTGCGCGTGAATCAGGTCAAACCTCTTTTCCCCTTGACCCCCCCCCCCCAGCGTTAGCAAGTCACTCAAAGTATCCTTGCTCACTGCTAATACCCCAGTCACAGAATAAGCACCAGGCATGTCCCTTTTCTACCCATCTACTAGTATGTCTGTGTGCACAAGGGTTTAAAAAAAAAAAATCACTGGTAGCCAGCCCCCCCTCCCCCCTTACAAGTTAAAAAAATCATTGGTCGTCAGGACTCGGGCCGGTCACCTGAAGCAGATTCTACGGTGGAATTAATGTGAAATGAATGTGATACTTTATACTGTGTGCCTATAACTGCCTTATTTGTTGCTCCTGTCTTGACATGCTGCAGACCAACTATAGCTTGACTTAGCAATTCCTATTTTGTTTTAAATGCATAAATAAAAAACTTACAAAAGAATAATAGACTATATCTCCTATCTTGTAAGTGTGTCCATTTGCCATAAAAACATAACATTAAGAATAATAAAATATTGTCAACCAAATGTTGTTAATTTCTGCGCACAGACGCATTTTCTGTTTGTTTTGTCTAAACTGCCTTTTTAAAGAATTGTTGACAGTCTAGACATGCTTGGAATACAGATTTCAGGAGAAGAAATAACTGACTGAATTTCTAAGTGCACTTTTTTGCCTGGTCCATTTCCCCCCTCACTTGGCTATGCTTAGAGAATGATTTGAAATTATTTTCCTCTTTATATAAAACAGCTGTAATTATATGTTAGTTAAAGGCTAATTTTAGCAGATGACACATTCAACACATATTCTAAGTGCAGGGAAAGTGGGGATGTGAATTATGCTGTAAACACAGCAGGTGCTGTCCCCTTTTAGTTCATTAAAGAAGTCATAGGTGTCAGAACTAGGGGGCCATGGCTGCACCAGAATTTTCACTATTTATGGTGACCTAGCCACTACTGACCACTTTTGGTCCCTGTCCATAGCTTAATAATTCATGTTCTTGGGAGTTATTATTTCTTGATAGCTGTAGAACAGTAAGTTAGAGTGCATTAGTAATAGATCAGAATTGCAATAGTATCATTGTTGTTGCCTCCCCCCTCACAGACTGATAAATGTCAATGATACATCACATTCTGTATTCATCTACCCAGCTGCATATTCAATTATATGTATTTCCCACGCAGACAGAACTATTACAAATAGACATCAACATGGATGTCAAGGTCCCCTACCCCAATGCAGACAATGATGATTAGGTAGAGGGATGCACCGAATCCAATTTTTTGGATTCGGCCGAACCCCCCAATTCTTCACGAAAGATTCGGCCGAATACCGAATCCTAATTTGCATATGCAAATTAGGGGAAAACATTTTTTACTTCCTTGTTTTGTGACAAAAAGTCACGCAATTTCCTTCCCACCCCTAATTTGCATATGCAAATTAGGATTCGGTTAGGCCTTCAGAAGGATTCGGCCAAATCTGAATCCTGCTGAAAAAGGCTGAATCCCGACTGAATCCTGGATTCGGTGCATCCCTAATAGAAATAGTGGTTTTGGGGGCATTTAAATGAAATGATTGGCCTTCTGCAATGAATAATTGCACGCCCGAGAGGTAGGTTTGTTACACTGATGGCCTGAAAGCTAGAGAACTAGGTCCTAATTAAATTCTGTGGTGCATGTTTTAACTATTTTTCAGAGCAATTTACCAAATGTAAAATAACTCTCAATGTTAGAAAAGAACTTTAAGGGGGTTATCAAAATCTGAATTTTTCGGATATTTTAAATAAAACTCCAACCAAACTAGAATCCACGATTTACCCTTATTTATCACTAAAAAAACGGGTGGGGAAAAACCGTGGCTTTTTCTGATTTCGTGCCAAAATTTCCGGATATGACGCCCAAAAAGTCAGAATATTTGATTTGCACTTTTTGCAACCTCAGGTATAATAAATCTATCAATTCAGATTTTATAGTAAAAAATTTTTTTTACTTTTTTTGTGTTTTTTTGCATTCGGACGGAGTTTTTATTATTCTACTTCCTGTCGAGGAAATTTATTTTCGTTTATGTGTTCTGCCCTAAACAATATAACAATGGCCTAATTTTTTTTTACACAACTTTCTTGAACTATTTCTCTAACAGCACAAATAATTATTTCATGTTTTCATTACCATTGCAGAAGAAAGGGATGAGCAATAACTTCTATTGGCGGGAAGCCTCTTACCGGAGACCTTATGCACACAGGTCACTTGGATTTATAAGGTAGGTTTCCAGGCAACTAGATTTTTCCTAAGTTATAAGTAAAAGTACAGGAGGAACCAAGAAACAAGTATTTATGTTTAAAGGGAACATAAACATGTTTGAGCAATTTTTGCAATGCAAATTAGGGGCGGGGAGGGAAATCACGTGATTTTTGTCACAAAACAAAGAATTAAAAATGATTCAGATTCTTTTCGGTATTCGGCCGAATCTTTGCGAAGGATTCGAGGGGCCAAATCCAAAATATTTATTGATAATATATATATATATATATATATATATATATATATATATATATATATATATATATATATATATATATATATATATATATACGATTTGTGTGCATGTGGTCATCTGTAGTCACTGAATCCTTTTAATATATTAATATGAATCTAAGTTAATGCAAAAAGGTGAATCAAGTCTCACAAAAAATATAAAGCAAGATTCCATGGAGGTGGGAGAGATATAAATGAAGAAAATATCTAAAAAGTAGAAAATGGTCTAATTTATATTTATAACTACTTTCAACCAGCCTCCTATCCGTATTGGTATGCAACCCCTTCTTTCAGACCACTTCCAGAAATAGAGTAGTGCAGTGTAGAGTAGTAGACTAGAGTAGTGTATATACATACATCAAGGATGAAAAGGTCCCCAAGTGGGATTGAAACGTCGGATAAGATGCTATCATAATAAAAAAGCATACATTCACAATTTAAAGAGTGTGCTGCTGTTCCTTACACACAATGGCTGATTAAATCATTTGTGATCAAGATTAATCCCAATTTTGAAAAATCTGTCAGGGTAATATACTTTATTTTTGACCACTTAAAATATAGTTTTATTACAAAAAAAATTTGCATTTACATTGAATCATCAACACATCACATTTATGTGACTTTTCTTATTCAAATGTACAGATATTTATTTTTCAGAGCTTTTGGGAAAACAACCAAAAGTTTAAATGTTTAAAATAGGACACAGGCAATTCTTGACGCATTTACAGTAAGTGCCAAACGCAACATGTTCTGTTCCACCTGTGTTCGGCACTTACATGGGTCTTTGAGAGGACGCCCCATTAAAGAAGAATTGAGTCTAGACCTGCGCTCCCCTGTGGTTGAGCATATAATATATGGTTATCATGTACTGGTAAAAGCTGCTTGTTTGCTATAGTTTATATAAATAAGATGTTGTGCAACCATGGGAACAGCCATTCAACCTGGAAAAAAAGGAGAAAAGGTAAAGATTACATAGCACATAACAGGTAAGCCCTGTAGAATACAATAGTGTTTTATCTGTTATCTGCTATGAAACCTGTGCTTTTTTTCCCCAGAGTGTGTGTTGTATTTATAGATATACATAAACACGTTTTGTTTTTAATTTCAGGGGGTTATTTACTAAAAACAGGATTCTCATTACAAAAATGTGTTTTCCCCTTTAAAACTCCAACCAGAAAAACACTGTGCTATGCAGTGCCAGTATTAATATTAAAAGCTGAAGGATGAGAGAGACCAAAATCATTCAAAACACTAAAGGTAGTTATACTAATCTGGTTCTTAATACCACCAAGGGCAGTTATCAAATTCACAGTAAAGTTATAAATATGCTGTAACATTCACTTTAAAGGGGTGGTTTACCTTTAAGCTAACTTTTAGTAGGTCATAATATGACGAATTCCAAGCAACTTTGCAATTGGTCTTCATTATTTATTTATTTGTTATCGCTTTTGACTTATTTACCTTCTTCTTCTTCTGTCTCTTTTCAGCTTTCAAATAGGGGGTCACTGACCCCTTCTAAAAATAAATGCTCTGTAAGGCTACACATTTATTGTTATTGCTACTTTTGATTAGTCATCTTTCTATTCAAGGCCTCTCCTATTCATATTCCAGTCTCTTGTTCAAATCAATGCATGGTTGCTAGGGTAAATTGGGCCCTAGAAACCAGATTGCTGAAATTGCTAACTGGAGATCTGTTGAATAAAAAGCTAAATAATAATAAAAAATGAAAACCAATTGCAAAGTATCTCAGTACAAAGCTCTCTACTGCATATGAAAAGTTAATTTAAAGGTGAACATCCCCTTTGAAATTTAAGACTGTAAGTAATTAACAGAGAATACAAATCCCTTAGGGTCAGCAGACCTTGTATATGTATAATTTATATTTAACGGCTAACAGGGGGACAAAGTCTTTATAAAGAATCAGGTCAGTGTAGTGTAAACCTGTGGACTGTATTTAAATGTATTTTTAGTCTCCTGTACCCCCCACATCTGTAAAATATAGTAAAGTAACACTTTTACTTTAAGCAATAATATGTGGCCTGAGAACTTTTATATTGATAAAAGAGAACCAAAGAAGCATACTGCACAGAAGAATAGTTCTTGCCCCTTTACAGTGGAGCTTGCACAATTTTTACCCTGGTTTTATGGGAAAGGCACTTTCTACAGTAAGCTGCCAAGATAACCTCTTGCCTTATATCTGTAGCATAATTATGCAGTCATTCATACTGTTTAAAAAAAAAAAAAAACCACACGTACATCAGAAGATATTTTTTAAAAATTGATTTCCCTTTTATATCAAACCAGCGTTTTAGAAGGGCTCTTGGCAAACAAGATAAAAGTGGGGCTTTGATGCTACATTGCCAAGATATTCAAGAGTAAGAGAATCTGTAAAAGAGAATCTGGTGAGCGTGACGTAGATCAGCCTCATATGGCTCCTGTGCATTGCAGTGCAGGTCCATTACAGTATGAAAAAATGTGCTGGTATTATATTCCCAGTCAGGTATGTAACTCTGGTTTAGTCACAGAGTGGCTCATTATAATTATCAGGTAAGATACCAGGGTTACAGCTCATCTATATGTTTCATAAAGGAGTCTCCCGTGAGCTTCTCTTGGGCTTCCTTCATTGCCTCAGTCACTATAAAACAAGCAAAGAGATGTAATGAGGCAGAATGCATAGAGCTTAGCAAAAAATACATGACTAAAGGCCCAGCTAATAAGCATACAATGTGTCTGAAAACTACTTATAATACACAAAAGCCATGAATATCCTTATAAATGGTGACTAGTGATGTCATCAGTTATAAATGGGGAGTAGTGATATAATTTGTCACATGACTCACTAAAACGTGTGTGTTATAATAAATAAAGTACCCCTTTTTGGAAAATATGAAGATATTAGAAGTAACCTCGGAGTACCATGACCTGTATAAAAGCCGGAGGCCTTCAGTCATGGGACTCCTCTGTGACTTTTAATATCCTTATATTTTACAATAGGGGTTACTTTATTCACTATATAAACTGAACAAGTGCACGGGTGCTAATAAAAATAAATACTTTATCTAGTGATCACATCAGCAATATGGCAATATACAACCTCAACCAAATAAAGCCAATAAAAAAGTCCAGTTCTGAAAATCATCATCATCATTTATTTATATAGCGCTGTCAAGATACGAGATACGCAGTGCTTTAAAATGCAGTAAATAAGTATAGCACAGCATCATACAATGCAAGCAAGGTTTCATTTTAGACTTGGTACCACCCTTGATTTTAGAAACAGTGTGGCAGGAGGAAGTGATATTTAGATTATCTTTCCCAGCAGAGCCCCCCTATACAATAAATTTCTCCTTATGTATTATGCTTGAGGCAAGGCTGGCTCTGATGAATAGGCAGTAGCTATTTTCACTATACATATTAAGGATTTTTGGAATAATCACAATTGGCAGAATATGAAGTGCCACAGGGCTCTAATTATCCTTTTACTAAGCCTTGAAGGAGAACGAAAGCTTACCCAATAATCTTTGCAGAAATAAAAGTTCACAACATAGTGTACCGAGTCGCTAAGTTAATTCAGTGTTACAGGCATTTGAAGAGTTAAAATCTACACTCCTAAATGTCTTTGTTCCATTTATCATATGGCAACACCAGGGTAACCAGTTGCTCATGCATGAAAATTCCTCCAACCGTGAGCGATGTCAATCAAAGAAGCAAAGCAGCGATCATAAGTGGAATGCGGCTGCACGTAGTGTTAGTTCACACGAGGAGATTTTGTCTCCTGGAGACTAATCGTCTCGTCGCGAAAATCTCCCTGAACTGCCTCAGCGTGTTTTCCCATAGGCTATAATGAAAAGTCGCCTGTGCTAATGCACACGCAGCGACAAAATCTCCCCGAATCTCCTCGTTTGAACTAACCCTTAGAAGGGAAAATGCCTCAGGTAGTGTGAGGATAGAATGCAAAGAATTTTGTGAATTTTTTGAAAAGAGCAGCATACAGAGCAAATGAAAGCACTGATAGTAAAAGCAGAGTTTCAGAATTCTCTGAAAAATTTATGAACATGCAGTTAAAATGCATTACACTTAGGGGCAGATTTATCAAAAGGTTGAATTTCGAAGTTAAATATACTTCTAAAATTCGACCATTCGGCTATACTTTGACTTCGAATATCGAAGTCTAAGTTTTTTTACCGAATTTGACCATTTTGCGGTCGAAGTAAAATCGAACGATTCGAATGATTTCAGCGATCGATCGAACGATTTTACTTTGACTACAAAAAACTTGCATTAGAAGGTCCCCATAGGCTAACATAGCACTTCGGCAGGTTTAATTTGGCGAAGTATTGAAGTCCAATTTTTATTTTTTAACAGACAGTACTTCGATTATCGAACGGTCGAATATTTACTTTGAATCAAGTCGAAGTAAATTCAAAGTTGTAGGATCCTATTCGATGGTCGAAGTATCCAAAAAATTATTTTGAATTTTGAATTTTTTTACTCGAAAATTCCCTTGAATTCACTTCGCCCCTTGATAAATCTGTCCTTTAATATCAACCTTTCCTTGTCCTTTAATTAAGGCTTGAAAAAAGGGCTACTTAAAATCTTTTTTGCATCTAGATTTGGAGTTCTCCTGAACAATTTTATTTTCTGCTTGTGTAAATTTGACGTAAGTTTTCTCGGCGTACACCCGACCCTATAATGGGAAGAACAGTTTACAGTCTAGAACTCTTAATTAACTAACCTTCTCAAATGGCAGAACCCATCCAACAAGTTCTATTTCTCTAGGTCTTAACTAGGGTTAACAGGGTTGTCCTTTCATCAGTTCATTTTAATCCAATGTTCAAGCCATAGATTTAAGTTTCAGTATCTAATCAGCATTTGTCACAAATAGCTTAAAGTTACAGTAGAACAAATTGTTTAGCTCTTCTGCGATTAGCCATATTATACTAAGGCAAAATACTTTTGACTGCGTTCTGCTAAACGGGGTCATTGCATTAATCTGTATCAGCATTTCACTAAGTAGTAAATAGTAATATAATGCTTCTACTAATTGATGGGAGTAAATGCTCTCTCTTTTTTTTTTGTGATGGTGGATAGATTACCAAAAAAAACAATATTTGTTTATAAACACAGACAGCAAGAGACAGACAAGCCCCTTCTTATCAGTAATATATTTCAGGCCTAATGAATGATGATGAAAATTAACAGCATAAGAAAAAGTCAATTCAGAAGAGAGAGTTACAGTAAGTGCCAGCAATGTGCACATACCTTGTTCAGCAGTGTTGTAGAAATACTTATAACTTGGGTTTCCTTTGGAGTTTATAATCTCAGGATGAACTTTACCAGAGGGATCTGCAATAAACAATGTAAAGAGACTCTTACTTGCACAGCAACATGTAATATTACATGATCCAGCAATGGCTTAAATGAGAAACCATGAAGTGCAAGTGCAGCATGTCAATCATAAGCCAACATCTAAAATGGTCAAAGTGATCATAAAACGAGCCTACTTCAGTAAGAACAATACACACACACAAACGGAGGGACACCTTTAGTATCAGAGTACAATATGCAAAATTGCAATAAACTGTGCCTTCTTTACTCCTGTACGCAAATTATCAAGTTTGCATTGGATATGGACATTTAATAAATAGCTTATAATGATACATACATTTGAAGAGCTGTGTAAATACCTCTAGGTAAGTGCAAAGGAAACCATTTGCATTCAGTTCATACATAAACTAGAAGATTTAAAACATTGTTTACCAAGGAAGAGTATTCTAGGGATGTAGCCACCATCTGGGCTTAAAGATTCATCTTTTGGCTCCTCTTCATCCTAGGTGAAAATAACGTTGCATTAGTAAATAAATCTTTCCAGTAAAATGAGTACGAGTTGGTGACAATTTCAGTGAATTTGTGCATACATGGTATGTAATTTCAGAATGAAATGAGAGATGTTCACCTTCCACAAAATTAAACTTTACACTTCAATATTAGAAAAAAGGTCAGTAATAGAAAGTGGTTGGTAAAATTCTGGAGAACTATCTGAAACCAACTGAACTAAAAAAAAGTTTTTGAAGGTGAACAACCCCTTTAATGGCCGAACAGAGAAAATGTAGTATGACCTAAGGAGCACCATAATACACACAGTAAAGACAGTGGCAGACGGGGGGAGTGCTTTGTCGTCATCTGGAGGAATCAACCAAAAATACCTGCCCCTCCGAAGCCAGTAGAATTGCTGCATATAACATACTTTACATGCAACAATCCCAAGTAACGGTACTAAACTGTACTTTTTCCACAATTTTCATCTATTTATGAATTTTACACATGTAAAGTGATTTACATGATGCATTTCAAATGGATCTGGAGGTGCAGATATTTTTATGTAGTTTGATGTGACAATTCTTACAGGTGACAGTTCCCAATCTGTCATTGCCCTAATACACAGTGGATATAATTGGTTAAGTGTTAACCCAATTTGCAGCTGCTGGCTGAAGATGCCAGGAATTACAGTGCATATCTGTATGCCACAGGCATGACTTAAAAATAACTAAAAAACATATAAAAAAACTCTCTCACCTCCAAGTTAACCATCACAAAATTATGTGACAGTTCTGAAATCTCCTTGCTCTCTGCAAATTTTGGCTTTAATGCTGTAAATAATACAAACCAGAGATCATACAACAATGTTATTTCTCTGAACATCTAGAATCTATATTTATCATCTCTACAAATAAACCAGCGTCTTAGGCTAACATTGAAGGGGTGGTTCCCATTTGAGTTGACTTTTCATATGATGGTATGTAATTCAAAAACTTTCTTCCGACACTTTCAAAAGGGGGTCACTGACCCAGGCAGGCAAAAAACTATATCTCTGTAAGGCTAAAATTGTGTTACTTTTTACTTATCTATTCAGTCCAACTCTTAATCATATTTTAGTCTTTCTTTCTAATTACTGCATTGTTTCTTGGTTAACTTGCTTAAATTCCATAATGGAGAGCTGTTCAACAAAAAAGAAAATAGTCCAAAAACAATAACAAAGACAAACTGCGCATTTTTGCAAAATTAGTCTCTGCATCATACTAAGTTAATTAAACAAAGAACAACACCTTTACACCTGTAATTTAAAGGAGAATAAAACTAAAAATCATTGGGAGAAGTAGCACTTGTTTGAGAAAAAAAAAGAAAAAAAAGGGTTACTTTTGTGCAGTGAACAGCCAGCCCTCTTGCCTGCTTCCAGGTATTCCAGTCACTGTACAATTTAGTAATCTGTATTTTTTTTTTATTAGAGACAATCCCGACTTGAGAGTACCAAGTACAGGTACAGGCAAATGTCATTTAACACAGTCCTCTGCAGAGATGCAATCTTATAAGCCAATGCTATTTTCTGGCTGTACAAAGACTTGATTTTCAAAATATTATCGTAGTACTGTGATATTGGCTAGGTTACTTAAATAAAAAAATGTTGTATCTTAGCTACCATGACATTCTAATAAAGTCATTCCAAGTAGCAATGGTGAAACAGAAATACTTTTTACTTTACTTTATTTAATTCAAGTACCTTTGCAGGCTCCGCACCATGTCTTGTGGATCACTAGCATAAGAGGTAAGCCACTGAAAAACAAACAAAAATCATATATAAAGTAATGAAACCATAATGTACTGTTGTGCTATACTGTTATAACTGGTGTGTTTGCTTCAGAAACACTACTATAGTTTATATAAACAAGTTGCTGTGTAGCCATGGGGGCAGCCATTCAAAGCTGAAAAGGGAAAAAAGGCACAGGATACACAGCAGATAACCGATAAACTCTGTAGAATACAATGGAATTCTTTGGAACGCATCTGTTATCTACTATGTACTGTGCTTGAATGGCTGCCCCCTTGGCTACATAGCAGCTTGTTAATATAAACCAGGAGTGCTCATACTTTACTTATGCGGGGTCTACTTTTAGTGATGTTGACCCATTATGATCTACATCCATAAAAAGCATTGTTAGCATTCCGTGACATGGAAAATATTACTTAAATATTATATTGATTTGTGAGAATTTATATTGCTATATTTAAAAAACAACTATTTCTGTGTAACCGTAACATCATAAATATCTGAATGAAAAGCATGAAATAGGAGGGTGATTTAGACAAGCGGTTTGTCTTGAGATCTACCGATTACCAGCTAAAGGTCTACTGGTAGATACTGATCTACCTTTTGGGCACCCCTGATATAAACTATGGTTGTGTTTCTGAAGCAAATACACCAGTTTTACCAGCACAATGCAACAGTACATTAAATTGTCATTCCTTCAAAACACTTTCCTTTAAGGCGGTGTTAATGTTTAGTATGTTATAGAATGGACCATTTTAAGCAACTTTTCGATTGGTCTTCATTATTTATTTTTTACAATTTTTTAAATTATTCAGCCTCTATCCATCTTTCAAATGGGGGTCACTGACCCCATCTAAAAAATGAATTTGTAGCCGTACAGCGCATTTGTTTGTCATTGCTACTTTTTATTACTCATGTTTCTATTGAGGCCTCTCCTATTCATATTACAGTCTCTTATTCAAAGCAATGCATGGTTGCTAGGGTAATTTGGACCCTAGCAACCAGACTGCTGAAACTGCAAACTGGAGAGCTGCTGAGTAAAAAGCTAAATAACTCAAAAAACAAATGAAAACCAATTGCAAATTGCCTCAGAATATTACTCTTTACATCATATTAAAAGTTCATTTAAAGGTGAACAACCCCTTTAGGAAATGAGGCTTAAAGGGGTAGTTTACCTTCCAACACTTTTTTCAGTTCAGTTGGTTTCAGATTGTTTAAAGACTTTTTCCAAATTCTTTCTATCTTCTAAGTCTGACCATTTTTCACCTTCTAATGCATTTCTGGGAACTGGGGGGTTGCAGACACTATAAACTGGTCTAAATTGATACATTTAGTTGTCCCTGACAAGCAGAATTCCTGAGTTTCATTAAAGGCTGCTGTTAGAATTGATACAATAGTTGCTAATACTCCAGAGATGCTGCTGAGCAATGTATCAACTAAATGTTGCAAAATTGTAACAGTTCAGAATCTGCATCTGAATTACTGAACTGCCAGACTCAAACACCAGACACAAGGACATTAAACTTTAAAATTAGATTTTGGAAAGACTGTAAAAAAATGGAAAGTAAATGAAAAAAGAATTTATTTCTGGGGAACAATCTGAAAACAACTGAACGTAAAAAAAAAAGTGTTTGGATTGTTAGGTGAACAACCCTTTTAAGGGAACATTTTGAGGATCTCCTTTTAAATAACTTTCAGAATTTATCAGAAAACTTACCTAGAAGTGGCTTCCTTCTTCCCATCTTCCAGGGTTCTCCAATGGATATGATCCCCAAATCCTGCCACAGTATAAAAAAAATATGAATGAGATGTGCAGCAAAAAGTGTTGGGACACCATAATTAGAATCCGGCAGTATGCCTAGGTGTGATATATTACACTACCTGCGAACTATATACTTCCGACCATACAGAGAATCAGTGCTTCCCCTTCAATTAGCATTGGCATACAGTGTCTTTCTAACCTGTGTATTGAATTTAAGATCGGTTATATGAAATATTAATTAACTCATTGCTTGAAAAGGTGTGCACTCTTGTGAGTAATGAAGCCCAAAAAGCTACAATCTGCTTTGCAAAAGAAATGTATTTATTGAAAAAAAAAATGACCTTATAAAATATCTGCATATGGCAAAAGTAAGTGAATCCTTAGGATTATCAAATAATTTAAAGGTGAAATCCGAGTCTGGTGGTTTCAGTCAATGGGTTGACAAATCAGGTGTGAGCAAGAGACACTGCAAAGCCACACATACAACACATCTGTGGATGAGTATCATTGCTCTCTCTCTCTCTCTTATGCATAAAAAAAGGGCATAGTTATGTGACATTAAAACAATTACGATATAGACAGTTTTCTCAAACCATAAAATCAAACATTTTTGTGAGCAATTACAATCAGCTTTTAATCCCTTTGGCAAAGATCATTTAAGAAAAATGACTTATAAATAAGACGTCACTGGAAACTTTCATATTTCCTGGTTTGGCAGACATAATCACATTAGCCAGAAACAGAAAAAGCAGCAACTATGTAATGGTGCTCAATATGCTGCCATTTCTTTCTTCTATTGTACAGTGTGTCTGCTGTAGAAGCCATTGTCTGGATATATTTACAATGGCAATGCTGCTTATTTTTGGTAACTATTTAACCTTGAATGCTTCTTAAATGAATAGTAACATCAAAAAAAATAAGTGTTTTAAAGGAATGAAAATATAATGTAGCGTTGCCCTGCACTGGTAAAACGGGAGTGATTGCTTCAGAAACACAACTATAGTTTATATAAACAAGCTGCTGTGTAGCCATGGGGCAGCCATTCAAGAACAGTATACACAGTAAATAGATAAACTCAGAAGAATCCCATCGTATACTACAGAGCTTATCTGTTATCTGCTGTGTTTTCTGTGCCTTTTCTCCTTTTTCAGATTTGAATGGCTGCCCCCATGGCTACACAGCAGCGCATTTGTATAAACTACTGATGAGTTTCTGAAGCAAACACGCCAGTTTTATCAGTGCAGGGCAACTCAATGTGTTCACCTATATTTCCTTTAGTCTAGCTTTCACTTAGAGGCAGTATGTTTCTGTCCTGTTATGTACTGCTAGTTCTGTTTCAATGTAGCAGAATCGAATAGAAGCTCCTCCTGCACTCCCTGGCCTACGTGTTGATTGCCCGGTGCACGGTGACAAAGGGATCCTCCAACTGCAAGTAGGTAAGAAATCACTGGCACTCAAAAGGCAGGTGCAAGCAGGGACAGTCCCTTGCGTTTTATTAGCAGAAAATGCAACGTTTCGGGGTCAGGCCCCTTTATCGCTTGATAAAGGGGCCTGACCCCGAAACGTCGCATTTTCTGCTTATAAAACGCAAAGGAATGTCCATGCTTGCAACTGCCTCTTGAGTGCCAGTATTTTCTTACATACCTCAATGTAGCAGAAGAAGTCAGCCCTGCATTCTTCACAGATATGTTAACCAGCTAGTTTCTGATAACATTGCTGCTAAAGTCAGAACCACCAGAACAAAGAATAGAATGGGACCATCAAATACTATTTTCAATAGCAGTTATACTTCTAAATAATAATGGCATAATTAATGTAGATCAGAAACTTACTAAGAATTAGCAGGTAAATGGGAAGGAAAATGTTGCTGGAAGATTTTTTATTCTTAAAAAAAGGACACACAGTGGGGTGGGGTAAAATATATGCAGCACCAGCAATCTAAATGCATTTTGTGTACATCGTGTTCCTTAAAGAAACCCAGAACATTAGCAGCATAAGAGGGATGCAAAGCTCAAAAACGGTAGCCCTGCATTTCCTTAAGTTTTTAGGAGGTGCGCCTGAAAATCTTAAGAAAATTTATATTTTGTGAACAAAACAAGTTATGCGTTATACTGCAGGTTACACAATAGTAATCTTAAATAATGATATATTTACTGATCACCCACATATCACCGTCATCTGCAACACACAAGGCTCCCAGAAACACATACTAATAGCTGTGAAACAATTGTACTGTGGACTAGACACTCTCTGCAATCTTACACGAGTTTTCCCTCTAACAAAGTCACTATACTAATTCCTAGAGCTTTCCCAGATCAACTCAAGCCCATGTATAAATCAACACAAAGAGAGAGTTACCTCGACCGAGTCCTGTATCGGCAAACACCGGGGCAAGAAATAGAAAGCATATAGAGAGCACAGCCAGCCCAGCTGCATTAAGGTACCGCATGTTCAACAATAACTCGAGTATGTAAGACAGAAAACCGGCGATTTAAGTGAACAACTTGCACTTCATGGACGTATAGTTCCTATCGCTCAGACAGATAGATTATACCACGTGACAAAGCACTCCAGTCATAGGAAGAGTCGCTTCTTCTTACAGGAAATAAGAATTCTGGGAGGGCGGGAGCTCGGAATCGAGGAAGGTCATAGTGATTGGCAGACAGTGACAGGCGTAGCTTAGACTAGAGGACATTAATGTTACTGTAGGAGAGCAAGTCATATGATATATGTTCTGATGGCATTTTAAAGAGTAGTATAAGCATTAGGATTGCTCTCTTACACCAAATGACTATTTCCGAGCTTATGGCTGATATTAATAACAACATATTTCGCAGCGCTGAAACTATGAGGTCTTTAATTTGCAGGCTAGGATAACCATAAAAAAACCCTCTCCATATGGAACTGTGGTTATGTGTCCACTGCCTGCCAACTAAGTAGAATGGGGCTCAGCTGCCCAAAATTAAATTTATCCTGACCGTGCTCTTTACAAAACAACTTTCTAGCTTTAGGGAACCCTCAGGCCTGGATTTGTGGAGAGGCCACCCAGGCCTAGGGCGGCAGGATTTTAGGGGACGGCATGCTGCCCAACCACACCCACATTGGTTCAGTAACACTGGGGATGTACAGGAGATACAATAGTTTTTTTAAATTTCCTGTGCGCCAATCCCCAATCTTTTTAAACAGGAGATAAAATATTTTGTAATATTTACGTTTTTTTTCTTTTTTTAAATTTCCTGTGCACCAATCCCCATTGCTTCGGTCCCGATGATGAAAATTTGAGCAAATAAAAGGGAGGGGACGGGCAACGGACGACAGTGGGCCTAGGGGCGCCCGCTATGTAAATCCGGCCCTGGGAACCCTAAGCACACATAGATGTCAACAAACTACTTGTTGTTATTGGAAATAATGGCCAATTACAGCCAGGAATTTTGACTCCTTAATTCATAACTATGTTTAAAGTGAAAGGTTTGATAAAATATTTAGGACTTAGGGTTAGGGTTGCCACCTGGCCAGTACTTTACCGGCCTGGCAGGTAAAAATTATGGTTGATCCCAATTTTATCAATAGGGAAAAAAGATGAATATATAGGCCGGTATTTTTTTCCAGAAAAGGTGGCAACCCTAGGGTTAGTTGAAGCTGGCCCAGATTGGCAAATGCCAGAGGGCTGCTGTAAGATTACAAAGTCACTATTGGGCTTGTGGGTATCATGGCAGGGTTTATTATTCATAAAACAACCTGCAGCTCTTGCTGACTGATACAACCCAGAATCTGGAAGATGTAGAGTACAACAACAAGTAAAATATCTTGCAGACTTCTCTGAAGCTCTGATATGAAGTACTGACAGCTCCCATCTTGCCTTATGTTGTCTTACAGTAGCACTTCCTTCTCCAATAAGAAGAGCTGCTGGTGATGCCCAGTGATGTTATATTTCTTTTTTTCTCTGCACACAACTGATACTGTTTGATATTGAGCAGGGTGCTCAGGGCAATTGCCTTCAACTATCCGATCCCTCTATCACCTGTGCACCAGGTGTTCATTACACAAGGCCAGGGTGAGCGAGCGGTGCTTTGTATCCTTCAACTAAACCCCCACCAAATACATCTTATTCATCTGGTTCATATGAGTAAAAGGAACAGTTAAATATTCTGACTACAAATAGAAGTATTCTTAACTTCACTTATCTAACAGTGCTGCAAGGCTATTGCTGTATTGATTTAGTACTTTGGAACGTCAAATTACCAAACATCATAACTGATTTTTGCAGCAAGAGATATGCTGACATGTTAAAACTATCAAGATATATAAAAACCTGTTTGTGAAACAGGATGTGTTTCTAAATTTATGACATATAGTGTCGGACTGGGACACCAGGGGCCCACTCTAAGTATTATTTTCTTCCTCTCCTCACTCAACCTCTATTCTCCTATTCTCTTTTCTTTACATGCTATAACCTATTATTCCATCCATTTAGCCTCTTTATTCTCATAGAAATAGACAATGACCATGAAATAGGCCAAATGTTTAGAAGCAGGAGGGCCCACTGACACCTGGGCCCACCCGGAGTTTTCCTGGTATCCCGGTGGGCCAGTCCGACACTGATGACATACTTTATGTGTAGAAGTGTAAAATTTAATTTTTCACCTTCTAAAGCAGCTCGGGGGGGGGACTCTTTAACTGTTCTTAATTGATACATTTAGTTGGTACATTTGTTATCTTTGGTCCTGCTAAGCAGAATCCTTGAGTTTCATTAAAGGCAGCTGTTCGAATTGATAAAATACAGTAGTTGCTAATAGTCCATAGATGCTACTGATAAATGTATCAACTAAATGTAGCAAATTGTAACCGTTCAGAATTCTCCTGATCACTGAGCTGCCAGACGAAGACACTATAGAATGGCAAAAGATAAAAGATGGAATGTAGTTGAAAAAAGTCTTACTTTGTCTTTGTTTATGGTGAACAATCTTAAAATAACTGAACTGAAAAAGTGTTTGGAAGGTGAACAACCACTTTAATGTTCATTTTGTTTAGATACTATGATAACAATATTATTTTGGGTGTTTTGACACGCTCAGTAAGGCAAGAATGATACTATTTTGCTCCAGGCATCCACTTTCACGTTTGTTTACTTATGAGTGTTTAATACAATGTCTGGCAACTAACAGACTTTTTGGCATCTTTTTCAGGTGGTGGGTTATTTAGCGTTACTCTTTGTACATCACTTTAACCTTGAATATGCCATTTTATAATTTCAACCCTCTGTGTGGTGCACACTTGTGGCTGTGTACCTATGCAGTCTCCCTAGTGGTATTTAAACAGAAAAGGGCAAAACCCAAACTCAGACAAACATCGGTTCAATAAATGTATTATGTTGTTCACCACTAAGGACCTGTGAGTTTGGTATTGCATGATATTTTATATATAAATAGCAAACAGCCCTTTACCTAGGTGTAATGGGATATAAAGAAAAATAGACCAACAATGTGAATGTATATATTTAGAGATATATACAATGTCGGACTGGCCCACCGGGATACCTGGAAAACTCCTGGTGGGCCCAGATGTCAGTGGGCCCTCTTGCCTCTAACCATTTGGTTTATTTCATGATCATTCCCTATTTATTTATGGGAAAAAGAGGCATAATAATGGAAGAATAGAGTATAGTATGCAGAGATAAAAGAATAGGAGAATAAAGAGGTAGAGTGAGGAGAGGAGGAATAATAGTTTGGAAAGTGGGACCACGGTCTAAGGTTTTCTGGAGGGCCCCTGGCATCCCAGTCCGACACTGGATAATAGTAAGAGAGAGATATAGGTGGAAAGATAAATACAATATACATCCAGACACCAACACACACAAAACTACATTTGTTTTTTATGTTAATACAGTAAAGCATCATGTGATATGAGCATGGTCTTCTATGAGCTGGCTATCATAATGGCCATCAATGACCGCCCGCCAGTTTCGGTGCATTTGATCACACAGCATCTATGCACGTTCAGAAATAAAATTATACACTTTACATTGTAAAACTTTAAATCTTTATATACACAAATAAGGAGGAGGGTATGCTCTATCCTCACTGAGGGACACGGGCAGCCAATGAAACTAGTGTTGGACTGGCCCACCGGGATACCAGGAAAACTCCCGGTGGGCTCAGGTGTCAGTGGGCCCCTGTGCTGCTAAGAAAAGGGGCTTGACAAAGGGGTTTTACTCCCCGAAACGTTGCATCGCACTCCGCATTGAAATACATTTTTGAAGATTTCTCACAGTCCTGTGTGCCGTTGGAATTCCTTTGCTGTACTCTGCTAATAGGGTTGCCACCTGGCCGGTAAAAATGATGGTTGATCCCAATGTTATTAATAGGGAAAAAAGATAAATATATAGGAAGGCTGGTATTTTTTTGCAGAAAAGGTGGCAACCCCAGCTGCTAAACATTTGGCCTATTTCATGGCCATTCCGTTTCTTTGAGAACAAAGAGGCTAAATAGATGGAATAATAGGTTATAGTATGTATAACTAAAAGAGACTAGGAGAATAGAGGTTGACTGAGGAGAGGAAGAATAATAGTACTGAGAGTGGGCCCCAGGTTTAAATGTTCCTGGTCTAAGGTTTTTGGGTGGGCCCCTGGTGTCCCTGTCCGACACTGAATGAAACAATGGCGTGCAGCTTCAAATAGAGAAAATGATATATACTGAATTATTGCCACGATAATTAGCCATGTATCTTCTGTATACTCCTGTAGCCAATCGCCGCGTCTAACACAAAATCGCCGCCACCGAAACAAATCACTCATGACGCTTACGTCACCATGACCTAAGTTGTCCATCCTTCTACGTACGTTACGACGTTAAGTCCCACCCTTCTCCCGCACTCGCCATCTTCGTTACCGCGTGCTGTTTGTAGGTCTCTTCAGCTAGGTAGGTGCTACTTTCTCTGCTGAATCGGGAGCTAGCGGCGGCCATTGAATGGTCACTATACACCCCTAGGATACCGTGCGCTTTAAAGAACTGTAGGCGGTGTGTAGGCCGACATAGGCCTTGTTGTTTTGCTGAGTGACTCCATCGGGCCTCTGTGTGACTCCAGTCTATTTACTGAACCCTGTGCGGGTTTGGAGAAAATTGTAGGCTGTTCAGCCTTGAGGGTCATGAATCATTGTCGTGTGTTGCCGAGTGTGAGCTGCATGCTATGCCTGCATTCACATTGGCTTCTATCGGCTGCATTTGTGCTTTCTATGCGCTCTTTTACTTCCACATTTTGGTGTTTATTACTTTTAGTTCTTCCACGATTTGCACATCTGCTAAGTACTTGCACTGGATGCGGGAATTATCTGCACCTTTGGCAAGAGAATTATCTGTGACTGGCAAGAGGTTTAGGATTTTAACATTTGGGAACACATTTAATGTGTTTTTTTTATCATGTGATCTGTGTCTTAAACAAAACGGCAGCATAGGGATCTTTATGGCTACAACAAGATGAGGTTTAGAGTGTTAAAAATAGCTTACAAAATTCAGCCAATCAGGGAGGTACTGGGCCTAGGGGATCTGGTCAAATATAAAATAGCATCACCTTAAAAGGGAGACTATGGTGTTTGCTGGTGGCCTGGCTTTTATTTTATGGCAACTGATTAACCTGTAACTGAGAGCTCTGTATGTCTGTGCACAGGCAGAGATCAGTTTTATTTCATACTAACTGTTTGGAAAATAAACTCTGCTATACTTGAAATCTACCCTCCATTGTACACATTTTTTCCTTTTACCAACTACTTGTAGGGACAGGTTTATTAAATTGATACTTACGCCAGAAATTGCATCTATCATAATATTGTCTTTGCATACTATCTATAATTTTGCCATAAAAGTATATGCAGATGCATTTACATTACTCATCTGATCCCCCATGTTCCTCTACGAGGGGGCTGCCATATTTGAGCTTCAGCAGTCTGTTCCAATAAGAAACTCCAACAGACAAGTTGAGAAGGGACAGTCAGGTTGGCAAAAAGTCAAGTTTAGGATCTTAAAAGTAACAATTACTTGCAAAAGCCGCTCTATGAATGAAAAACGACCATGAGCTATAAGTAACTTTAGATGTACATTTAGTTTATTTTAGTGTCAGTATCACTTTAAGGTTCTAATGTTCAAATTTTTTTTTTTTGAAAAAAAACAAATTAGAATTTAAATGCACCAACTCAAATGTAAAGTTGAATGAGATTTTCCTTCCATTCGTTTTTTTTCAAAGGAAAATTCGTTTTGTTCGTATTAGATTCTAGTTGAATTTTCGGGTCGTTCCCATTTGATTGTATTTTAGACGTTCACATTTTTTCATAACTAATGATGGGAATCCTTGAGCTTATATATATATATCTCTATATCTATATCTCTATATCTTAATATTCAAGAGAACCAGCACTCCCATATATAAAAAATTCTTTTATTTTCGTTACATCAGTATCCAACGTTTCGGTCCCTGCTGGGACCTTTCTCAAGGATATATATACATACATAATTTTTTTTTTTGCCCCTTCATCTGTTAAGTAGATCTGAAAAGTACTTATTGTAAACACAAAGTCTTCTGTCTGGCTTTTCAGGGATGGGTTTCTCAACACCTCTAGCCAAAGTCCTTTTTAGATATAAGGTCCAAAGTAGACCTGTTCTGGACTGTGAATTTATTTTTTTAAAGACAAAATTATACTTATGGAAGCTGCACTATAGGGGTGTAAACATCTAAATCTCTGTTGTGGGTTAAACATGTTAATTAATTGTAGTTTGTAGTAACCTACACTATATCTCTACTTGCTATTTGATAACCAGAAAAATGGTATCATTTGTCATCTTTTCATGTTTTTGTTTTTTAAATAGAGTATAGGCTATAACACACAAGTTGCTGTCCTATTTTGTTGGAACAGCTGGGAAATTGACAATATGTCTAGCCCCATGTCAGATTTCAAAATTGAATTTAAAAAAAATCTGTTTGCTCTTTTGAGAAATGGATTTCAGTGCAGAATTCTGCTGGAGCAGCACTATTAACTGATTCATTTTGAAAAATTTTTTTTTTCCCATGACAGTATCCCTTTAACTTCCATTAATGGAGATGTGAATTTTTTTTTCTTTCTTATGTCTCAGTGAGGTAAAGTGACTGACACCTGTTCTTTAAATGTTGGTAAGCTAGCTATTTAAAGCTGCAAAACATACTGCTGCTAGAAATTGCTCCTTCATGCCTTTAGCTGAGACATTTTGTGGCTCTTTTATTGTGATTATCAGAGAATGTCTGCTGTGTGACACAAATCAAGGACTAATATGGCTAAAAGGAGGAAGGTGCTACTGAAAAAATACTGACATGCATAAGGCAACCTTCAAAATATTATTTTTTAGCACCTTTATAAAGCTGCTGTTCTGTGTAGAATATTTATATCCTCCATGTAAGATCAGTTTAGCCTGTAAAGTAATTTCTATGCTTGTATATGTGTCCAGAAATTGAAGCAAATTGAGTGATGGCCTGTCTGTGTTCTAAGCATTGGGAAATCCAATACCAGGCCAGCTGCCAATTTCACCATGATTTTTACATTCTGTGAATTATTGTATTTATACAATGAGCTTCCCTATCAGCCACGATGCTCACAAATCAGGCAGTAATTGCTGTTACTGTCTATTTTGTGCTCTAAAGTCATTGACAAAGAGATCAAGGGAAATTTGTTTGGGGTCACTGACAAGGGGGCTAAAGGGAGCTGTTGCATTGTTGGAGGATGTATGACTGGAGATATTTACTTCCAAAGACAGAAAATGCACTATTTGAAAAGTATAGAAAAATGGGAGAGGAGCAAGTCTGTGGTTTTTCAAAATGTTGCTGTTCCATAGGCTTTTTCTGTTTGATGGCAGTTCTGCTTTATACTAAAATTGATTAGCACTCTTTAAAACTGCTAAAGTTTTGAAATAGAAAAAAAATCTACAAAGGAATGAAGCCCACATTTTCCTGTTTACATGGTAACCAGCCTAAAGTATGTCATTTTGGTTACCATTTTGTGTAATACATGAAAATGTATTGCAAATGCAAAGGAATATGATTCCAGGTCTGTGGATATACCTCAAAGCAGCAATTTGATTTTGCAGTTATCATGGAAAGTGTAGTGATTTCTAAGTCCCTGTGTTGCCTAAACTAACCTTACCCTCCTGTTCACTGGATTGAGGGATCTGGGACATGTAAAACAATCTGTCTCAGCATGTGGACGTTTAGCCTTTGAGCAAGACTTGTCTCACAGTAGTCCATTTGAAAAGTTCAGGCTGACAGCTGCAATATCAGCTATGTGGGGCTAAAATAGGTAACAGTAGTGCCCCTTAAAGCAAATTTCCATAATGAAAGCAACTGTAATTGTAAAAATGTTGTGCATGCAAGTGATATAGGAGCCATGGACGTGTCTCCCCAATCCTCCATCACATACATTCACATTAGCTGGGGCACTCGGCCGTGAATGCATGCCGACAGCTGTTTGCACCAGGAGCTCCCTGTCTGTCTAGCTGGCTTTGCTCATGGGGGGTGGGGGATGTTTTCCACAATTACAGTGGGGAAGGCATTTTTTGTTAATCGATGCCCTTTCAATTAATAATCTTGATATCTGAATTGTATGTACCCCCTGCTTATTAACATGTTCTGTGTCTGTGCCATAGGCAAAAGTAGTAAGGCAGTTTTCATTTGTGTTCTAATATAAATATATTAGTCTAGTCTTCTTTGCATTGATTGCATGCCTTATCTTATGAAACGTAATGTAAAAATCAAATTGCTTTATCAGTGTAACAGCAGTGTCTACAGCTGTAACATGTACAATACCCTTTTATTTTTTTTAATTTATTTTTTTTAGGTTCAATATGAATCAAGAAAAGTTAGCAAAGCTTCAAGCACAAGTCCGAATAGGTGGAAAGGTTAGTATCTGTTTGCCTCATACTGTTTGTGTTCTTCTGAATTGTACAACACTGCAAAATATGATGGCACTTTCTAAATAAATTAAAAATGTTTAAAGATAAGCCCCCAAAAATTATAACTTTATTTTTGTACAATGAAAGCAGATAATTCTTTGCAGTGTTTTAATATGCATTAATATAACATTTTCTTAGTAGTTTGTAAATGTAATTCCTATTTAAAGCAGTATCTGACTCTTCCTTCCATTTTTTTTCCATTGGCTACTCCAATAATTGAAATAGTGTGTCAGAAGTCATCTGTCTAGACAAGACTTCAATTATCACAGTGCCATGTGCATTCTGTGTTCACAACAGTCGTGCGAAGAATTAAGAGAATTATGTAGGATCTAATTTTTGATGCACTTTTTCCAGCCTTAAGGTGGCCATAGATGCAAAGATCCGCTCGTTTGGCCACATTGCCAAACGAGCGGATCTTTCCCCGATATGCCATTAACAAACATGGTTATATCGGGGGTAATCTGATTGTTCGGCCGTATGGCCGAACAATCCGATTACGATGTGCCGTGGGCTCCGGCGGGATCGGTCGGGTCAAAATCAAACCTGACCGATCTCCGCCGGACGAAAGATGTCGGCACATGCCACGCACAATTCGAAAATCATACGAATCCTCGATTCGTACGATAGGATCTGTGTGTCTATGGCCAACACTAACCCCAGGTCAAAGTAGGTCAGTTTTAAGTGTCATCAGGAGATCAGGATAAGGCTTGCAACTGGACTGATGACTGAAACTTTTTGTTGATAATTTTTGGGGTGTTGCACCAAAAGGGGGGGGGATGTTTGTGAGGGCTGCAAATGAACACAATCAGCAAGCCCAATGTGGTGTAGCAGCCTTTGATCGGCCAGACTTATGTACTCCAGCATTAAATATTCCTGTGTACCTTCAGGAAATATGCACATCAGTTATGAGCCCCCATATTGTGAACAAAATGTTTCTGTAAGATTATGAATTATAACAAGTTCTACAGTATAGTGTGGCAAAGATCAACAACAATAAATTTAAAAATGGTTTTATATTAATTGTACAGATATTTACATAAACAACTTCGGGTGACTTCGGAAAACGAAGCACCGCGAGTGCCATGCCGCTGCCAATTTTTCATCCTAGCATGGGAAAGCAGTTTGGGGAGATTAGTCGCCAGGTGACTGCATCTCCCCAAATCTCCCAGTGTGACCTTACCCTACGGGTTTGAAACAGAATTGTGGTAATGAGGGAAGGACTGTTTATGTGTTTGACTTGTAGGGTGAGAGATCTACAACTGCAGGAATTTTCACTCTTTACTTCCCTACAATTGTCCCCTCTTGCAGGGCACAGCCCGCAGAAAGAAGAAGGTTGTGCACAGAACAGCAACTGCAGATGACAAGAAACTTCAGAGTTCCCTCAAGAAATTGGCAGTGAATAATATTGCTGGCATTGAAGAGGTAAACTATTACAACTGGTGGTCTGGCTTGTAACGTGGTAACACCTTTCTCAGGAATGCATTATCAAAGTCTTCATGGTATGGTGTAGTGTACCACTCTAATATCTGTGTATGTTGGCCATAGAAAAATTACTAACACATGCCTGTAGCGCTGCTCTATGTAGTTTTGCCTCAATCTTTGCTAATGAAAATAGCCACCTGTATCAGAAGATCCCTGCTTTCTTCTTTTAGTGTGAGCTATGTCTCTGACCCATCACATACGTAGTCAAGTCCTTCACTTCATGTGAATTTAAGAGGGATGTGCAAATTACAATTGCCATTGTAACACCATACACGGGCAACTCTGAGTTAGACTTTAAGGGGGGCCAATTTTGAATACATTTACTTGATATAGATTTGTTTTCTTGAAGTATATAGCTCAAGCTTCTTTGTTCTTTGTATAAATTATTTTAATAGTGAATCGTTGTTTGATTCAGGTCCCACAATTCAATACCTTATGGCTGCTGATTTAGGTTTCTGTGTTACACTGCGGGTACAATAATCCAGGAAAACGATTGAATCAAAGACCGCTCCAGGCAGTATTTTTAAACTGCAGTGTGTTTATTAGCAGTGTAGGCACACTACATGTTTTGGGCAGAACTCTTTATCAAAAACAAGGCATTATGGAATCAAATTGTAAGTCCATCTAAGTGATCAAGAAGACTGCCTCTTTCAGCCTGTCCTTGTTCATTAAAAACAAGTCCAAGAAACAAGACTCGGTAATGCCATAGAGCAGTGATCCCCAACCAGTAGCTCATGAGCAACATGTTGCTCCCCAACCCCTTGGATGTTGCTCCCAGTGGCCTCAAAGCAGGGGCTTATTTTTGAATTCCAGGCTTGGAGGCAAGTTTTGGTTGCATAAAAACCAGGTGTACTGCCAACCAGAGCCTCCTGTAGTCTTCCAGTCCACATAGGGGCCACCAATAGCCAATCACAGCCCTTATTTGCCACCACCCAGGAACATTTTTCATGCTTGTGTTGCTCCCCAACTCTATTTACATCTGAATGTTGCTCACGGGTGAAAAAGGTTGGGGACCCCTGCCATAGAGAGAGCCTACCCAGGGATGCACAATTCATGTAGCCCAATTATTCTACATATATAGTCAGCAGTATTAGCCATAACTCTTGTAACGCTTTTTATGATTATACTTGTTACCTTTTCACGGCAGAAGTTCAGTGATGCTTCAAATCTAGCTGGCCATTAATACCTGATAGAAAAGGAAAAATAGTCAATATTTTCTGTTACAAAAAATAATCAATATTTTCATTACAAACTTAGCAATGTCATAAGAAACATTTTAGGCAAGTATAGTCATTCATACCTTTTGTTTGCTGCAATCTAACTTACTTATCCAGAGTGCTTCTCTCTGGAGTAGTAATTTTTACCAATCTCCACCTCTCATTGGTCTTTTTACCACTTCTAAGATCTTCCACTTTAATTGACTCACATTGTGTTTTTCCTCAAAAAAAAAGTCTCGATACAGTGGTATCAGTGTATGTATTAACATTATTTTAACTGCTAAGATATATTGTAAAGCTATCCCAATACATATTAGTTTGACAGTGCAGCTATAGGGAAAATATTTCAGTGGCAACTCATTTAGCAAACTAATGACTGTAATTACTGAAAATGCTATAATTGTTATACTAAAATACAATACATTTTTAGTATCAGATTTGTGAAGTGCAAGTTCAGTCCATCCAGCCACAGCATTATTTAATAAAATTGGAGTAGAAGATTACCTGTCTTTTTCTTCATCTATATATATTGCGAGTGTTGTATAAAAAAATATGATTTAGTTAATAAAGTACCCCCTCTTGTAAATTATAAGGATATTAGAAGTTACCGAGGAGTTTCATGGAACTCTGAGGTAACTTTTAATAACCTCATATTTTGCAACAGGGGTTACTTTATTTATTATAATAAACAAATTTCAGTGAGTTATTTGACAGAAATGACATCAGAACTCACCGTTTATAACTGATGACATCAGAACTCACCGTTTATAAGGATATCATTTACAGGATATTCATTGCTTTTGTATATTATAAAAATATAATCTAAAATGCCCAATACCTATTACTATGAAGACTTGTAGACAAGGCTGCCCTTTGTTGTTTGTGTTAAAAATGATGCTGTGATAAGTGTTCCTTTGCCCAGTCTTCATTTTAGCATGTTCATTAATGTTTTTTTTATTGCTTATTGAACCAGTTTGCCTTTTATATATATATATATATATATATATATATATATATATATATATATATATATATATATATATATATATATATATATATATATATATATATATATATATATATATATATATATATATATATATATATATATATATATATATTATAGTACAAACACCTGCACTCTGTCCACTTTTTTCTCCAAGCCGGGTGCTCGGTCAAAGTCTTTATACATGCATAGAATGGACCAGCACACCGTTTTCTTCAATCAAACGTGTTTATTCAATACACACTGTGCATCCAACGTTTCGGCCCGGATGCGGGCCGAAACGTTGGATGCACAGTGTGTATTGAATAAACACGTTTGATTGAAGAAAACGGTGTGCTGGTCCATTCTATGCATATATATATATATATATATATATGTATATATGTATATATGTATATATGTATATATGTATATATGTATGTATATATATGTATATATGTATGTATATATATGTATATATGTATGTATATATATGTATATATATGTATGTATATATATGTATATATATGTATGTATACTGTATATGTATGTGTATGTAACACATACGTGTTCTGGTATCTCTACAGGTGAATATGATTAAAGATGATGGTACAGTTATCCATTTCAACAACCCTAAGGTCCAGGCTTCACTCTCTGCCAACACATTTGCCATTACTGGCCATGCAGAAGTAAAACAGATAACAGAAATGCTGCCAGGAATCCTCAGCCAGCTGGGAGCAGACAGCCTCACAAGTCTACGCAAGTTAGCTGAACAGTTTCCCAGACAGGGTAAGTTTCTCTGAAAAGCTCAATATAATTGTGGTACTTGGCAGAACATAAACTAATTTTATCCTGGCTAACTAGTTCTACTGGTTTTGAGGACAGTGAGCTGTTTTAATGGCTTGTGTTCACTTCTGTATCTCTGGTTTTATGTTTTTTGCCTAGTGGTAATGATGTTACCAATATAACCAGCAAAGCATAAGCTCTCCAGGAGAGCATTACCAGCTCCAAGACACACAGCTTACTGCCTTGCTTAAGCTAAATAGAGAAAATGATACTTTGCTTGCACGATCAATTGTAAAGGTGTTCACACCATAATTGTTGCAAAGGTCTCTGTATAAACTAGTTCTAGTTTTGCATTTAAATAATAAAAACAAAGATGCAGAATGTTGCAATTCTTCCTGATCATTGTTTGGGTCAAATTATGTTGCAGAAATGTACGTTTCATCTGATTCTCTCAGGCATTAGGTCTGATTTGTTCCACAGACTTCTAACTCATAACAGTAAAGGTATTCCATGGCAGCAGTTTTGCTTATTTTGTCACAAGTGACTTTGTAAATGTGGAATCTCTAATTGTGAGCCTTTTTTATTGTGAAGTTACAATTTTTTTTTTCATTTCCAGTTTTGGATAGCAAAGCATCCAAACCTGAGGACATAGAAGA
Source organism: Xenopus laevis (assembly GCF_017654675.1). NCBI lineage: Eukaryota > Metazoa > Chordata > Amphibia > Anura > Pipidae > Xenopus > Xenopus laevis. The sequence goes on from NC_054378.1 coordinate 76,583,539, forward strand.
GGAGGACGATGATGTTCCTGGTTAGTATTATGTGGAAGTTATTTTAAACTATCTTTCAATAGTAAATGAAATCACTAGAAAAGTTGTAATATAACAAGTTGGAGAAATTGACCAGTATATAACCCCTTCCATGGATGACAAATTGCATGTAATTGATTTCTTTGGGAATCATTATTTTATGTTTGCCCACAAGCAGTTTGTTGATGTCAGTATGTGTAAAAATTGGTACTTTATCATTTTGTGTATTTTAATATTTAAAGCCAGTCCTTGTTAGTTTAATAATGTGTTTTAGCTCTTCAGAAAATTGTATCTTACAATCACAGCTAGTTTATAATTTTCTTAATGTATTTTTCCCTAGGAAAACCCATCATGGTGTTGCAGAATTTTTAGTTAAACAATGGCACCTTTGGAGGCAGATCAATAAAACCTTTAGCCTCACTGTAAACTTATATTCCCATCATTCTATCTCTCGCTTGTGTCCTGTCCCAGAAGGCAGGGTTTTCCCCACAAAGGTGAAGGTGGTAGCGATGGCAGAATTAGTATGGCAAGCCAGCAGACCTTTATGTAAACTTTTCCTATATCTCGTCTAAACACGTGTAGTTTGCAGATCTTTCTACTATCTAGATGTGCTTCCTTGGATATCACAGGCGTGATCATATATGTTAAGTAGTGGTAAATGGCGGGGGGGGGGGAAGTTGTATAATCCTTAAATCTGTTACTACTTCTATTAAAATATACCTTTTTTTTATTTTTAGAACTTGTAGGGAACTTTGATGAAGCATCAAAGAATGAAGCAAACTGAGACATGCTGTTCTTTGGAAGATAACATGGACTTGATTTTAACAATACGAAAATCGACTGTGTGGTTCCAAAGTTTTACAAGCAAACATCATGTTAATAGTTCCATAATATAAATATTTTGTATTTTAACAATGCTGCTGCAGCATTTTTCTCTGTGTATTTTGCGTTTTGCACTTCCCCCAGGACTGATCTTTTGGACTAAGTGAAAAATGACATTTGTGTCTGCTTTAAAGTGCTGGTCAGAGAACAGAAGCCCTCTGATAACACCATTTCTTGCCCCATATGTAGAAATAAAAAACATCTTCAGATCTGTATACCTTCCTTTTTAAACCTCTCCATCAGTAAGTTAACCTCTAAACTTCAAAGTATTTTCGTTGAGAATGTGGCTCCAGTAAGTTAACGTGGATAGACATAATGTATAAAAACTCAAAACCTTGAGTTAAAACAAATTAATTTTGTCTGTGACATTATTTTATATATTTTTAACAAATTTATTTTAACATCAGACCTAATTAGTTAATTTCCTAATGAAACCCACTGTGGTGTAATTGTACGTGTGTTTTCTCCACCCATGTATTTGAGCAGAACAACCTGTATAAACTTGTATGCTTTTCAGCTGTCTGAAATTAAGTGGCAGGGAAATTGCTTGTGTGCAATTGCCATAAGAAAGAAACACCCCAAAACTGGTTAATATAAAATTGTCCTAATTTCAGTATTTTCATGCTGTTGGGACTGTGATTGGGCTCATGTACTTTGAAAAGCATTACTTGTGCATTCCTTCTCCCCAGGTTTACCTTCTGGTTTAGGAGCATTTAAAGTATGTCTGCTGCTGCGGTTGGTTTTTAGTCTTGCATATCTCTGGGCACTTATGATACCTCTTTCCCCGACACTGACTGCTGTTCGAAAAGGTTTGCTCCATGAGGGTTCCATTCTAATAGTATACAATCATAAATTGAACTGGAAACTTAAGTCTAAAGAATCAAAGGACTTTTCCAGAGCTCTCCGAGAGATATAATGGTGTGCTGTCAGAACAGAGAAGCTTTCACTTATCTGAAAGCTTGGGGAAGTCTACTTGCAACTGTGGTCATTCTCTATACACACACAGACATTCCAGTACTGGAAGTACAACCCTGAAACCGCAAAATATGTATCATCCACGTGCTGGGGTATAGTGATTTCAAAGGTAGGATCATGGAAGAAGAGGTTACTGGCCTTTTAATTATTTGGAGAAAATCTTCCTCCACTCAACTGCATTTTCTGTTGACAATGCAGTCCTCTTCCAATGGGATTTTCAATCCTATTTGAAAACTGCTTAGAATTAAATTTTCCTTGCATTATAACTGCACTTTGCCAGTGCAGAGGATAAGGGACAATGACAGCCCTCCCATGAGCTAAGGGGACTGTTGTGTCAACTGCTAAATTTAGTAGGGATGCACCAATCCACTATTTTGGATTCGGCCAAACCCCCGAATCTTTTGCGAAAGATTCTGCCGAATACCAAACCGAATCCTAATTTGCATATGTATATTAGGGGTGGGAAGAGGAAACCATTTACTTCCTTGTTTTGTGTCAAGAAGTCATGGTATTTCCCTCCCCATCCTTAATTTGCATATGCAAATTAGGATTTGGTGCATCCCTAAAATTTAGGAAACCTTTGCTTGGAGTAGAAAGATGCCTTTAGCCATTTTTAATAAACCAAACCATGTACATTCCAAAAATGTTATTTCCAGGGGTCCACCTACATATAGAGTACATGCAGGGTGCTCATTTAGCAGCAAGTGTTTAAAAAGGGGTTGTCCTAAATTTATTATAAGCCCAGATCAGAAACATTTTATAAAGGAAAATAATCGTAATTTGGAAAGTAGTGTCTCCTGAATGTACCTATACAAAATAGTAGTTTTATGGAGATTTCTGATTTGAATTGTCAAAAACTGCCCGCAGTCTACCAGATTTTTAAAACACCGCTCAAGCATGGGGTGTGACACATTATTCAGAGATATTCTGTCAGTTTATGTATTCTTGCTGTGGAAATGCAGTCTCCAATACCCCAATTATTAAACTGAAATACTGGTTAAATTAAAAAGGGTCTTAGAGTATAACCTATCCAGTATATTGCACCATTCACTGACTCATCAGCCTTATTACCAGAATTTGATGTCTGATTCTGGGATCTTTTGGGTTAATAAGCAGTTCTCTTCTGCCCAGGTAAAGCTTTCAATGGAAGTCAGTGAGGAGTTTAATACCATACTTATCTAACTATTAAGAAACTGAAAATGCAAAGATCAGACACACAATATTCCTGGTTTTGTCATGTACCAATATTTTGTTTAACTGTAGCTGTGTAAATATATAAAAGTGTGCATGATTGCTACATCCACATACACACCACTTGAAAGCAGTTTTTTGGAACTGGAATACATTCACCTGACTCAAGCACACATTTTTCTGAAGTCCCCCAACATAAATGAAATGATAGCTGCACATACGTACCATCAGTGGTCCATCCTCCACCATAAATCCAGAAAAAGTTTGTTCGTACAGCACCAGTAGTATCAAATTTTGGCTTGGAAGCCAGAGTTCCCCTTTAAGGGGTTGCTCCCCTTCCAACACTTTTTTTGGTTCAGTTGTTTTCAATTATTCTATTTTCTATGTGTGACAGTGTTTCTAATATTACGTTTAAATCTTCATCATTCACCTTTTTATGTCTTTCTGAAGTAGTTGGGTAGGTCACCAACTCTGTGCGGCTGAGAAATGTATCCACGAATGCACCAAATTGTAACAGTCCAAAAACAATTTTTTCTTCAGCACACCACTTACTTTTTCAAGGTGCATCCGCTCCAAACTGCCTCCAAGTCAGCCAAATTCCTTATCTTGAATAATAGGATATGAAGCACACCATCCTCAGACTTTCCCTTTAAAACATTTTATTTCAGCGGAATTCACACACAACAAATTGTAACAGGTCAGATTCTGCTCCTGGATCACTGAGCTGCCAGACTGAAACACCAGAGACAGGAACTTTAAACTTCAATTTTGGAAAAACTGTAAGAATAAAAGATGGAAAACAATCAAATCTTTATTTCTGGTGAAACATTTTCTGGTGAACATAAAAGGGTTTCCAAGGGGTTTTGTTTCCTATAAATAAAATGTTGCCTTATAATGTATAATGTAATTCAAAGCATCTTTTTACTATATCAACATTTTAGGATGTTCAGCAGTTTTAAAATAATCTGAAGATGTCATTTCTGTTGCAAGTATCATCTGTCTACCCCCTATTCCCTACACTGGGGATTCTGACCAGCTCTGCAAATTGCCAGTCAGGGCCTGGTTCTGACTCTGGAAACAATTTAAATGTGAACTCCGGCTTTCAAACCAAAATTTGATAAAGAGGCCCACATAACTCAAAAACCCCTAATATAGCCATCACAGCTACTGGTTTCTTCAAATAGTATGTATAAATGCCATTTCCTATGCTGCTATCCAGCTGGTTAACAGTTCTTCTCTTTCTGTATCATTTGAATTCCTGGCAGGGAAGGAAGTACTAAACACTGATGTTACAAATTGTAACAACTTCTCCACAGCTTACAGACAGCATGCAGGAACTACATACCCCACAATGCATTGCTCTGTGATGTTGCTTTCCTTATTGAACTCACGTGTGCAGGGGATTGGAGGATACAGGCTAAGGACTGATGGTTGCTGATATAAAGTAACAGTAGTCAGCCAGCTCAACAAAGTAGTCTGACAGATCAGCAGGGGGGCTAGGGTTAGAGAACTGTTCCAAAGCATTAAAAGTCTGCATATTTTTTAATTGATGTATATTGCAAAGTTGCTTGAAATTATGTTTATTATGCAAAAAGCTCAAGTTATGTTTTTGTGGCGGTTCCCCTTTAACAAAAGGCAGGCTTGGAAGAGAACTGATTTCTGCTACTAAGTCAGAACCAGTGGTGCAGCAAGGGATAGATAAATACATGGTCCAACTGTAGTTACAAATAACATTAAAACCAATACTAGGGGAAAGATTTGTTTTCTTTCAATTATCATACAAGACACATTGAACAAGATCCGAGATAAAAAAAATTCTCTCACAGAATACTATAAATGTTATTTTTAAACAAGTGTTTTATAAGTATTTTATTTAAAAGAGGCCAATGCTTCACTTCACTTCACAATGCTCTCCCCTATGTCGAGGCCGCTGTAAGACCGCCTCCTCCCGGGCAGGGGGCGCTGGAAGTTTCCCGGTGCTTGTCTCGCCTCTCTATTCTCTCGTCAGTCCGGACATGGCAGTGACAGTAGTGCGAGGGGAATACGGAGCCTGGACGCTAATTAGGCAACAACAGCAGCAGAAGGGCGGGGAAGCGAGCCCGGCTCGTTGGAGTTCAGAAGCTGTGTGAGGTTTGCAGCTCGTATACAACCACTCGTCTTCAACAGTGATCTGGCGGAGGGAGGGGGAACCTGCTGCTCCGATTGGAGCTTGTGCTGCTCGCTCGGCATGAGGAGCTTGCGGGTGAGTGCTACTGACTGGCCGCATAGAAGCAGCCTGTGTTAAACTGTAGCTTTCCAGCTGTAGTGAAGCTATTTCCCAGCATGCCCTTGTACCACCACCACCAGCAGCATCAGCTCCAGAGAAGAGACACAGAGCCGCAGTTTGGCGACCCACGAGGTGCAACATAATCTCATCTCACAGCCGGTCTCCTGAAACATAAGCAGAAGCCTTACGCCTCTTGGAGTCTGATTTGATGCATTTGTAGGACAGAAGTCATCTATACTTAGTGCATGCCGGAATAAATGGGCAATAATTACAAGCCAATGCTGTGTAAACGCTACATTATTTGTATAGGTTTGTGTACATGTCCTTAGTTGTGTCCTGGAACCTGATGTTGCAGTATGCAGCACATTTCTGAGCTGTAGCAAAGGCTGCACATCACTTTTGTCCTTGTGGGAGGAACGCGACCAAATACATCAGGCCCACATCAAGTATTCTGAAACAAAAAAAAAAGTTCTAACGTATTTATTTGTTCAGAATCCAATGTTAATTATTTGGGAATATGTTTTAACATAGGCAGCCCCAAATGTGTGTCAATATTGGTCTTTTGCCCCAGATAATGCTCCCTCAGTGTGCAGCACCTAGTACAACATTGTCCAGCCGCTACTAATGGCGGTCTACAATTCTCAGTCATTTGCTGTTGGCTGAATCACATATTTAAAAAGTAATATGTTTCAGCATAGAACTGAATTTATGTGGGCACAAAAATACAATTTATGATATCCATGCAGCCCTTTAAATACATTTATGGATAACTATTAGGGCAAACAGTGTTGGACTGGGGCACCAGGGGCCCACCCAAAAACCGTAGACCAGGGGCCCACTCTCAGCACTATTATTCTTTCTCTCCTCACTCAACCTCTATTCTAGTTTCTTTTCTTTACATACTGTAATCTATTGTTCCATCTATTTAGCCTCTTTGTTCTCATAGAAATAGGGAATGGCCATGAAATAGGCCAAATGTTTAGCAGCATGAGGGCCCACTGAAGGCAAAGGAATTAAACCTTTATATTATAAACCTTTCACACATCTGAACATAAATATGTATTCATTTGATGTCCTGCTGTACCGCCTTACTTTGAAATAAACGGTATTTATTTTTTTTACTTAAGCCCCAAGCCCCCTGGCCCTTTGTGTTCCAATATTTGGTCATGATCAAATGCTTTTTAACTCATCCTAAATTTAAGAGATATTGTACATTGTTGTATCAAAGATTCAGATATTGTTCCATAAACAAATTAACCTTCACTCCAAATATCATATGAACCACTTAGATTTTAAGCAATATTGGACATGGATCTCCTTCCTACTGTCTTTCTTACCACATGGCTCTGTGTACATATAGACACTCTGCATGCATATATATATATATATGCACCGAATCCAGGATTCAGTTTGGGATTCGGCCTTTTTCAGCAGGATTCGGACGAATCCTTCTGCCTGCCCGAACCAAATCCTAATTTGCATATGCAAATTAGAGACAGGGAAGGAAATCGCGTGTCTTTTTGTTACAAAACAAGGAAGTAAAAAATGGGTTTCCCCTTCCTACCCCTAATTTGCATATGCAAATTAGGGTTCGGTTTGGTATTCGGCCGAATCTTTCGCGAAGGATTCAGGGGTTCGGCCGAATCCAAAATAGTGGATTCGGTACATCCCTAATATATATACATTATACATGCATACGTTAACTGCACTTCATGGTCTGCTTCCAAGAGAATCTGTTTGGAGCAACTAGGAATTTTCTACAAACTACCCTGTAATTTGCTTTCAGACTGGACCCCACCAGCCACTCTTCTTTAAAGCGTTTAATCACATTTTTTTTTTAATCATACATAGATACATGGCCAGGGGCCGAGTTCTTTTATATATGTTATGGAATTCCAATAGGACAAACTTATTCTTTGTTTAGCTCGAAAAATGCTCGTAGGGACCACTATGTAAAACAAAATAACATTTAATGGGTTTAGACTGCTTATTGGCTGCATGGATCAGTTGTATGTATTTTGTCGATTGCATTGTTAACAAAATGTTGCCTTATTTGTGTTTATAAAGCCGGTACCAAATTCTTAAGGAGAAATTTTCTACCTTTTTTTAATATGTATATACGCACCCTTTTCTAAACAATAATGGGGTTATTTCCCCTATCCATCACTATGGAATATAATCATTTTTGTTTGTATTTTAATAAGGCTGCAAAAATGAAACTGAGGGTACAGATGCATGTGTACATTTTGAGTTAGACATGGATGCTCCAGTAAGGAGAGCGAGGTAGTATCCTGTGAGGGATACATATTATATAGCCTCAGTTTTAGGAGTTTATTAGAGGAAGATGGATTTCCATGGTCGAGCAAACCAGTTTTATTAGCAAGTACAGACATTTGAACAAAATGGTGTTATTTGCATACATTTCTAAACTTATAGTTATCAGTGATGAAGTTATTTGTCATAACTAAGTATAATGGACAGCACTAGGAGTAATTGCATGAATGTATATCTAAGTAATAACCAGCTGTGTAGAGTATGTTTACCTTGCATAGCCTCATGCTTAGGTTATAGGTCTCCATGACTGTGGTTAGATTTTGAGGGACTAGATTCATGGTTTGTCTCATAACTGATTGCATTACACTGCTGCATTAAAGGCAAGCAGTGTTATTTACAGACAGAATGACATTTGCATGCAGAAGTCTTATATGCATGAGGTCATCCCTAAAGTGTATCATTGAATGGGCGAGGCACTAGGAGTGCCTTTGTGTAGGTCTTGCATTTGCTACAATGCAAACTGTAAAATATAAAAACAGTGCAACTACAGTTCCTGGAATTCCCCTAAGGTTCCGACTCAGTTTTTCCCGTTTCTCCCGGGCGGCAATCACAATATCACAGTCTGTATGAGTCAGCGCTAAAAGCTAGGAGAAAGAATGCAGCATAAAGAGAATCTAAGTGTAGTGGGTTGTTGGTAGTTGTAGTTCCACACTGTCCCAAAAATCCACTATAAGGTGCTAGATTGCTTTTTACACACATCACGTACCTTGTTTATATAGTGAATAAAGTACCCCCTCTTTAAAATATAAGGATATTATAAGTTACTGAGGAGTTTCATGACCATATAAAAACACGAGGCCGAAGGCCGAGTGTTTTTATACAGGTCATGGAACTCCGAGGTAACTTCTAATATCCTCATATTTTGCAACTGGGGGTACTTTATTTATCATAATACACAAATTTCAGTGAGTCATGTGACAGAAATTACATCAGAACTCCCCGGTTATAACTGATGACTTTAGAACTCACCGGTTATAACTGATGACATCAGAACTCACCGGTTATAAGGATATAATTTACAAGATATTCATGGCTTTTGTGTATTATAAGTTGGATACATACAAACGTTTATAAACTTTAAAGCTTTCAGATATATGAGGAATGGAGTATTCTGTGACTTTTCCATGCTGTCAGAGAGAGTATATAAAGCGCAGGAGATAGTGTATAACCTTTTTATTATGTATAAAAAAGAGAACAAATATTCCACTCACATTTGAGAAGTTATTTTAAGGCACATCAAATCTCCGTTTTGGGTTTACAATTATGCGTGTTGGTATCGTATCTGGCTCCATTACAGTACTGTGCAGATTTACAGTTGATGGCCCATATAGTGTTCTGCAGTTTCTGGTTCACTGCTCTTTTATTTTAATGACGTGTGTGTATGTATGTAGATATGTATATATTTAATAACCAACAGGACTGACGTATCTTAATGACCAAGGGGCATGAAAGTGTTTATTGTTAATGTGAAGTCAGCAATGACCTGCTTGTGGAATGGGAATATACCTAGGCTGGCTTATAGCCCTATGATTAATGTTCTCAGACCCTTCAAGAAAAGACAGAGTGTGTCAAACAATGGAAAAATATTCACAGAGCAACTTCAAATTTTTTTTTTAATGCCGATTGTGCCTTCAAAGATTGGTCATCAGTCCCTGCTTATAGTCTAATGTCCCTAACATGTGCATGAACACTATCTGGTCAGATTGCTTTGTTATTCTCTTTTATTGCATGCTTATGGGTTGCTTTTTGAATGTACTAATACATCTGGAACACCACTAACATGCCAATTATCTTGAGCCATTATCTGGAATAGCAGTTGAACTAATTGTATTCCTGCAACTTAGGTCTGGTTTTGTAAACATTATGTCCATAAAACAATATTATTTCTACATTTTCTTCTATTTCACCTCACTTTGCCTTTGCTTCACATTTCATTTTGTACTCCTCTTTGCACTGTGAATCTTAGTAGAAATGTTTAAGACACTGGTATTATGAACTATTATCCAATTTAATGTAGTGTGACATCATGTCCTTCTTGTTGGCCAATAGAAACTGTAAAAATTAATACATTAATATTTCATGTTAAAAAAATAAACCTTTAGAAGTTGACATATAGCACTGTGGACTGGTAGAAAGGTAGCAAAATAGGTGGAAATTATTAGGAAATAACTAGTATATTTAAGCAGTGAATCTAAGTCTAGCTTGCTGCAAGAGCTTGGGAAACGAAGCAGTGTGTGGTTCATTGGCTCGTTGTAGCTATCAAGTTCATTGCCGTTGGTTCAGCTATGATGTGCTGCAGAGCATCATTGGGCTGTGTTTCAAGGTCATGACGCTCAGGGGTATGCTGTATAAATAATGAGTAGGGAGTTTCTGGGAGTTGCGTGTGTGTGCTGGTGATGAAAGCTATGTCACTGTATTGTATAAGCTTTACAAGCTTCATTAGAAAGGTTTGCTGTTTTTATTGGTTTACACCAAGGGGCAACAATAATTGATAATAGTTATGCATTTACACCTGCATTTGTTTTCTGCTCTTGTGTATGCATATATGCCCAAAAAGTTTCAAATTGGGGGTTATGTTTTTCAGGACAAATTCCAACCAGCATTGTTAAAAAAAAAACACCAAAAAAAAATTCTGCTTTCGCTATTATTTCTGGTAAATGTTTCTCAGTTACTGCTTGGCTATGTTTCAGCAATAAAATCAATACCTTTTGCTGGAAATTATTTCTATATACAGCTGTATAAGAACAAATAAAATGAAAGGGGTTGTTCACCTTCAAAACACTTTTTTCGGTTCAGTTGTTTTCTGATTGTTCACCATAAACAAAGCATTTTTTTTCAATTGCTTTCCATCTTTTATTTTTTACCATTTTCCCAAAATGTAAGTTTAAAGTTAAATGTTCCTGTCACTGGTGTTTCAGTCTGACAGCTCAGTGATCCAGGAGCAGATTCTGAACTGTTACAATTTGCTATTGTATCAACTATTGTATCAATTCTAACAGCTGCCTTTAATGAAACACTGGGATTCTGCTCAGCAGGGACAAACATAACAAATGTATCAATTAAATGTATCCGTTTAGAACAGTTAGGGGCAAGTGAAAATTTAAAGAAAAAACAATTAGTATTTTGAGCAAACTTTCGTGTACTTCGACTAGGGAATTATCCAAATTCGAATTTGAAAAAAAAAGTGAAAATCCGAATATCGAAATTTATCATGTACTGTCTCTTTAAAAATTTCGACTTCAACCATTCGCCATATAAAACTTGCCGAATTGCAGTTTTAACCTATGGGGGACCTCCTAGAACCTATTTGTCAATTGGTGGACTTCGCAGTTATTTTTAGGAAAAACTTAGAATCATACGATTCGAATGTGCTATTACTTCGATTTGTGCGATTCAAATTCGATCAAAAAACTGACTTATTCAACCAAAAAAAACTTCCATTTAATTTCGGTTGGTCTTTTTGAATTCGAATTTCGAAGTTTTTCAAATTCGACATTGCTTGGGTCTAGAAGCAAATGTTAACTTTTAGTATGTTATAGAATGGATAAATGTAAGCAACTTTTCAATTGGCCTTCATATTTTCTATTTTGTAGTTTTTGAATTATTTGACTACTTCTTCTGACTCTTTACAACTTTTATGTTGGAGTCACTGACCCCATGTAAAAACAAGTGCTTTGTAAGGCTACAATTATATTGTAATTGCTACTTTTTGTTATTAATCTTTTTATTTATCCTTTCCTATTCATATTCCAGTCTATTATTCAAGTCTCTCAAGTCAATGCATGTTTGCCAGGGCAACTTGGACACTAGCAACCAGATTGCTGAAACTATAAACTGGAGAGCTGCTTAATTAAAAGCTAAATAACAAAAAAACACAAATAAAAACCAATTGCAAATTGTCTATGAATATTGTTCTCTGCATCATACTAAAAGTTAATGTAAAGGTGAACAACCACTTTAACCAGTCCTATGTATACATCCTACCCCTTCTTCCACCCATAACTGTCCTCATAGAACATTACATAATACACATGCATACCTGACCAATGGTTATTTCTCTTTATTAATTTGCTTGTATACCTGGATGTAATTTCTTATATAAACCCATTTTTATACTGTATAAATTACTTAATTAGCCAAGTTATATTATAGAAAATTTAAAATGATCCATGTTGGATGGAAATCCATCATGTACTTTTAAGGGTGGTTAAAACTGTAACATGAGATGGCACTTCCTATTTTTGGTTGTATCAGTATTGTGCAGCAGTACATCATTGCTGATAATTTTTCCTTTTAGTAGGTCAAAGTACAAATTCATGGACTGAATTATATTAAAACGTTTATGGAGGAGACAGAATTTTAAGTATCATGGAGTCCTCCGCTTGCCATAGAGTGCTGTATCTGGCTCTCAGGCTGGGCGACTCGTTATACATGTCTTTTTACAAAGTATTCTGTTGAGCATTTAAAAGGTAATTCCTATTCCCCAGAGAGGCTGTAAATCCTATTTGCTCTGAAAGCTGGACATGACCATTTAAAGGAGAAGGAAAGTCTAAAAACAACATTATCTCAAAAACGTAGCCTTAATATAGTCAGAAACATGTTTCCCTAACTCACCGTCCTGTTGCTTAGTTTGCCTATGAAATGGCAAAGTCGTGTCACTGAATGCTGTACCTGTTCCAAGCCTGTGCAGCTTCCTTTTCTCCCTGAACATAGATTTCCCCGGGCAAAGACATGCGCACTTCACAGCAGAGAGCTCCATTCTTCTCATTCTTCATTTGCATATTGAGCTTGAACGTGCAGAAATGCTTGACGCCGTTAGCCCCACCCACTTAATCCACATTTGCATCGTAGCTTTTTCCATTGAAGCTAACCTCCCCTCTATGTTTCAAGTGGTTTGCTGTGAAGTAAGCGCAGACATGTGGGAGTTATTTAATAGCAGGAGCCTAAAATGAAAGGGAGATTTACGATCTCAACACTGTTAGTGTTTACACAATGCGCAGCAGCTTTGATTGTGTGTCAACCGAAGTGAAAAAAAAATGAACGCATACGCAATGTGGAGGAGCTGGGGGGGAAGTGACATCACCGATTTGAAAATGGCACCGGCAATCTCCTGCATAAAGAAGACACTTATAAGACGCGTAACTTCTAAATAAATCTGAACAGAGAAGCGCTAATACAGCGACTCAGGAGGCACATGTATGTTAAATCTTTTAGTGCCATTTTTGTTGAGAACCTTTCCTTCTCCTTTAATGCATGATTATGCCTTGTCTTTGCTCCAGAGAGAGTGCAAATTAAATTACAAACAACCTGTCTCCTTGTTAACTTTTCAGGTGCCAAACTTGTCTAGACTGTAGTGTTGTATTTTGGACATGAGCTGAAACGGGCCTACAGATCATTAGAGTTTGTGTCCCAGAGTTATGTAAACCACTATCAGATCTCTTATCGTTTTATAAATTTAGTAAACTAATGGAGTTTGCTGTTCTTTCCCTCTGTAATTTTTTTCTGGGATGTTATAGGAAGTTTGGTATTTAGTATTTTCTGCTTCATTATTACAACAAATTGCCCAGCCATTGCTCCATGGTACGTTTCATTTGGCTGTAGTTAAAACAATTTAAAAAAATAAATAAATAAAAAAAGAGGTGCCAAACTGCATGCTTAGGGGCAGATTTTTCAAAGGTCGAGGTGAATTTTCAAATGGAAGAAATTCGAATTTCAAGCTATTTTTTTGTGTACTTCGACTAGGGAATAGTCCAAATTCGATTTGAATTTGAAAAAAAATTCAAAAATTCGAATATCAATTTATCATGTACTGTCTCTTTAAAAATTTGACCATTCGCCATCTAAAACCTGCCGAATTGCTGTTTTAGCCTGTTTGGAACCTACTTGAAATCAATTCTTGATTTTTTGGGGAAAAAAACGAATTCGATCGAATGCGCTATTCCTTCGATTCGATCAAAACGGACCTATTCGACCAAAAAAAACTTTGGTTGGTCTTTTTGAATTTGAAGTTTTTTCAATTCGAAATTTGACCCTAAATAATAAAACTGCCCCTTAGTGTTAGCAGTATCAAGTTATTTAGGTGTGTTTTTGGAAATTGTTAAAACTATTTTAAACTGCTAACGAAAGGAAAAGTTCTCAATTTAACTTCTTACTCCATACGCTCTCTAATGTGCCCCTTTGAGAAATATTTTACCCTCAATTTTTAACCCGCTGGTGTTTATTCATCCAGTTTTATCTACCTCCTCTTTCCAAGCCATACCACTTTTATAGTGTCTCTAGCCCTTGTGCACAAGCACTAATGTTTCACATTCTAGGGACATTTATGAATGGTTTCTTAAGCTAGTATCTACGTAAGTGCTTCAAGTTTCTGTGGTCTATAAAAGAAAAGCATTCAAACACCAATAAGCAGACACTACCTCTATCTGAACAATGATCTATGATATTAATCTTTTTCCTGCCTTGACATTAAACTCTTCTAAAGGGAATTTGTGGCTATATTAAATTTGACTAATTACATTAAGTTCATGAAATGCTAGTGAGAGCTTAAAAGCTGTCATTTCTTCCATGGAGTGCCTTAAACATTAGCTATGTAGTGACCTGATCTAATAAGCTTAGTGTCCCAGTTTAGCTGTTAATCAGCTTCCGCAGTGACAGTGTAATAAATACAGTAGCATTTCTTTTTTTCAGCCATTGTATAAACACCTTATTGATTAAATCCCTGAAAGTTTTTGAGCCTTTTAAAACACACATATTATACAGTTATGGATTTTCATATACAGGTATGGAACTAGTTATCCAGAATGGTCGGGACCTGGGGCCTTCCAGATAACGTATCTTTCCGTAATTTGAATCTTCATACTAGTCTACTGTAAAATCATATAAACCCAATAGACTGGGTTTGCATTATTACAATGAAAAAGGAAATTATTTAAAAAAAAAAAAAAAAAAAAGTGACTATTTGGATAAAATGGAGTCTATGGGAGATGGCTTTTCAGTAATGCGGAGCTTTCTGAATAACGAGTTTCCGGTTAACAGATCCCATACCTGTATTATGGGGTCTATCTACTAACATTCGACTTTCTATTTTGTTAGCAAATCAAAATTTTCCTCTAAAAGTTGTTTTTTTTTGTTTCTCTAAATACTCAAGGTTTATAAAAATGTAGAAGAACACAAACTGTAATACAAAATTTCGGCAAGTAAAAACAGTCAAGGTCCTATAAATATAAATAGGAGCTGTGTTGATCCTATTGGACCTTTTTTTTAGCCATTCGAAAAACTCAAGACAATTTTCTTTTTTTTTTTCCCTTTTCCTTTACTAGTCATATGCATTGCTCAGGTGTCATTTTTAAAAGTTCTGGGGGACTCTTCTATTTCAGCACGTTGCTTGGCTGTCCATGCCCTTTTGCACCTCCTCTTCTTCATTTGTTCAATACTTATTCCCTGTGTCATTCCACTTTACTACACATAACTTAATTTATGGACTTATTTGTTTTGTGTTCTTTGTATGTGTGGATTACTTGAGTTGTTACCAACATCTGTTGAAAATTTCATGTCAATAGCCCCTTTAGAAATATATTTACTGAGAAAAACGTTGACGTGTTAAATACTTAGTTTCACTGCTGTATATACAATCAGAACAGCTGCTGTCAAGTATACAGAGCAGTTGGGCATTATTTTAAATAGTATGAGATTTTTTAGATGGCAGAAAGAAACAAGACAAACCACATTTTGTAGCAAGTTGCGTTAAGGCCTAAAAAAAAAGTAAATTTTCACTTGCTTGATCATGTAAATAAATACCTTGATAATTGTTCCTGCTGTATTGAATTGCTGTTCATAATATGAGAGTTTTAGTCATAGTTGAATTAAGTAATTTATTTTTATTTGTTTCCATTTCTAGCCCCAGACAAAAGCCTAAAAAGGCTTTTGACCAATGGAGAACTATTTTGAGGAAGAATCCTACAACCTGGATAAAGTATTGGATGAATTTGAAAAGAATGAAGGTATAGTCTATTCACGTACAAATTAAGGCTAATACTGTAACAATATCTTCCTATTTTACAGAGGGTTTGGCAAACGGAGGTCAATTTGTGTCAGACCATAAACCATTACAGTGTTAGAAATTCAGATGAATGCAAAATTTTGAGCACCACTGGCCAAGTAAACATTACATATTAAGGGGGTTATTTACTAAACTCCGAATGCCAAAAACCCGAAAAATTCATCTTCGACCTGCCGAGGTTGCATATAATGGGAGAAGTTCCAAAGATTTGTTGATCTGTGCTAGGTTTCGAGCAATAATCCAAAGATTTCTGGGTTTTTGGGCAAAAATCAGAAAAATCTTAGTTTTCAGGTGGAAAATCCGAAAAATTCATGCGATTCGTATTTTTCACGATTTTTTCGTGTTTTTTCCCACAAACAATATTTTCTGAAAAGTGTATTAATAGATAAGGTGAAAAAACCTGTGCAAATTTGGTTGGCGTTTTTTTCAGAAAAAATGTAGATAAATTCAGACTTTGATAAATAACCCCCTTAGTGAAAAGTAGTAAACTAATGTTAAAAAACATTTTCAAATGTTACATGAAACTGTTTTACAACACAAGAATATTATTTTGGACAACCTTCCCCAAATGTCCACCGTTTGCTACAAAAAATGTATTAAAGGTGAATGAATGGTAAAATACATTGTTGTGCGAAAGGTTGTCACGTGCTACAGTATTGGCTATTTTAGTCACTGTGGGTGCTTAATAAAGTGGGACCTCAACACTGTTTTTACCTTTCATTCTCCTGTAAAGATAACTGAAACTGATTATATTTGCTGTTCAGTGTTTGTGTTACTATGTCTCAATGGCCTTCTATCAATTTGACAAAATTGTGGGTGATTGCGTTTCCTTCACCGCAGGACTTCATGGTAAACATCTGATCTACCATGCGTCAGGCCCACTACCATGCGTCAGGCTGACTACCATGCGTCAGGCCCACTGCCACAATTAATCAGCTCTGCTAAAAAACATGAAGTAGATGTTTTGATAGAGGCCACTCCGGCCACCATGTCTTGTAGCTAATAGCAATGCTCATATTTGCAGGGAATCGCAACATACGGTGTAACGTTGCTGTGAGGATGGGATGTCAATGATTCTGGAAACCATAAATTTTAGCTGATATGCAAGATAAAAGGCAAATGTAAAAAAAAATAACGTACATTATGTTTCATGTATTTTTTTTTCTAATCTGTTTGACAATTACTACCCCTGTAATTTCCCGCTTTCTTTTGAGGCAGCTGGTAGGCCACTTCACTGAATCACTTTGGACCTGTAATAACTTCTGCAACTGGGTTTTTGAATGAATGTGACCACTGGCACTGAACACTTTTAGTAGAGTTTAATTAAACAAATATGGCTAACTATTGAAGAGCTAACCATTGTCATAGTTATGGAGGGCCATCATTTGTTTGCCCTATGCAATGAGGAGGGCTGCGTCAACTATGAAGGTGGTAGAATGTTGGTAGAATGTTTTCAATTTTTAGGACAACTTTTGTGTTTTTTCTAAAGAACATCAAACATACTGCTGATTTTGTTAAATGAAAAGCCAGCAACATCAAAGCAAATGCATTTTGCTTTTAGTATGCATTTCTAAAGTTTTATTTTCAGAAGACGTTGCATCTTTATTTTAAACATTAAGTTTCACTATGTAGTAAAACATTACTGTTGTATATACAGTATGTTGTAGACATATAACGTAACTGTTTGCTTTGTGCTTTCTTTCCTCCTCAGATGAAACTGTCTTTCCAAAGCTGTTAGATGCTAAGTGGAATCAATTCTTAGAACCACATTCGCATAAAGTCACTGATAAACCAGCTCTTGACAATGTCTGTAAATCAATCATTGCTATTGAAGCTCATCTCAAAGTCAGGTCACCCAGCTTGACAGCCCTTGCAAGGTCCACATATGTGAATGGAGAAGTAGGTATTGTGACTCCTGAAATGCCTAAAATGGTGATAGGAGACACCGATATGGCAGAGGATTCACTTTTTAACACTGGTCCCTCTGAAATTGTATGCAACTCTATTGTGGAGAGTCAAAGTTTAGAAGTTTTAGATGATGTACCAGTGAGTATTAACAATGAAAAAAGTGTTCTTCTTGATGATGGATTTTCTCCGTACAGTAGCCCCAAAAGTGTTCTAAACTCTGCTTGCTTGACCATGAATAACGGAAAGCCCTCACACGGTCAAAAAATTGTTAATGACCAAGATAAAGAAGCTGTAACAATTTCAGTCCTTCCAATGATCATACAGGATACTACTAACGTAAGCACAGACCCAGCTTTCAATAAATCTGGCACTGAAGAAGCTTATAGAGCATTAAAACAAACCACATCAGTTATTCTGCCTGAAATAAAGCCTTATTCCATACAGGCTGCCCTTTCATGTGAAAATAACAACAAGATACCCAGATGTCAATTAAATAATACAGATCTACTCAGCATTTCACCAGTGGTTGAAGCATGTAGTGAGAAGCAGCAAAATCATACAACTTCCTTGCATGAAAAAAAACTTGCAGCTGTGTCTGCAACTGCGTTCTTTCCAGTCACTGCTGCTGAAACTGTACTAGGTAATGAAGCTCTCCATAGTGCTGATTTTTTTGACATTGTTGTAAAGAACGTTTCTGACTCGTGTGTGTTTAATGGTGACCTAACTAGAACTAATGGACTCTCACAAGAAAACAATGAAATGTTTTATGCAAGTAAAGAGTTGGAAGGAGGGGTAGATGCTAATATCTTATTGGAAGATGCATGCATAGCTTATAAAGAAAGAATAGATTTGTCTGAAGAAAATGGAACTAATGCACCAATGTATCTGTACAATGGGTGTGATTCCTATGGAATGAAAAACCCTGCTGTAGCTCAAAACCCAAAGAATTTACCATCAAAAGAAGATTCTGTGACAGAAGAAAAAGAAATTGAAGAAAGCAAGTCAGAATACTATTCTGGTGTTTATGAACAACAGAAGGAAGATGACATAACTGAGAGAGGTGGAGTCTTGTTAAATGCCAAGGTTGACCAAATGAAGAACAGTTTGCATAGTCTTTGTAATCCGGTTCCATCCATGCATGGGCAAACCTCACCAAAAAAGGGCAAGATTGTGCAATCCCTCAGTGTTCCATATGGTGGAGCTCGCCCCAAGCAGCCAACTCATCTCAAACTCAATATTCCACAGCCATTGTCTGAAATGTTACAGTGTGATCTCATTCCGCCAAATGCTGGATGCAGCTCTAAAAACAAAAATGACATGTTAAACAAATCAAATCGGGGGGATAACCTGATTTCAGAATCACTACGTGAGGAAGTGCACAGCCCTGTTACTGATACAAATGGTGAAGTCCCTCGAGAAAACAGGGGACCTGGCAGCCTGTGCCTTGCAGTGTCTCCAGACAGCCCTGACAATGATCTGCTTGCTGGACAGTTTGGGGTACCCATCTCTAAGCCATTTACTACTCTAGGGGATGTGGCTCCAGTCTGGGTGCCAGATTCCCAAGCACCAAACTGCATGAAGTGCGAGGCCAGATTTACATTTACCAAAAGGAGGCATCACTGCCGAGCTTGTGGAAAGGTATGTAAAGAAATGTGGTGTTTCATCAGGGCAACAGTAATCACGGCAAATTATTCATAACAAAATGTGTTCAGCAGATTCAGTTAAAGTAGACTTATAAGTTACACAGTAACAATTCATCTGCTCAGCCTCATTTTGAAGTAGATAAAATATATTTTATTAGGAAACTCTGGGGAGATATAAGGGAAAGCTTGCCTAAAAGTAGATGTTCTGTATATTATTTGGTAGTCAAAGATGATTTCATGAAAAAAGGTTATTTGTAAAAAGTACAAAATGGGTAGAGACTAGACAATAAAAAGTAAGGAGTAAAAAACTAGGTATGTAACGTATATTAAAATAATTTTATGATTTTAATATTTACTGCACATTTTCTACAGTGCAGTGATTTGTATAACCATGCAATTATCAAATGCTTAGTGCCTTCACACAAAGTGCCTTTAATAAAAATTATTTTATAAATTATCATATTTTCTTTATATGTAGTCATCATCTTTTTTGTCTCATTTCTTGGAATCGTTCTACTTATGTTCTACTGATATGTTCTTTACCCGAGACCTATCTTGTCCTCTAAAGTAATTGGCTTGTCAACTGGCTGTAGGGGGATTTTCAGAGTTATAGCTTAGTAGCTGTTAATGAGCCATAGGTTGAAATAGTGCTCTAGATTTACATGTTGTACAACAGTTATTGCAATATGTGTATTGATATGTATATCAAGCAAAGAGGCAAAACTTACAATTGAAGGGAGGCTAATTCATATGACTATATATTTTAACATAAATTCATGTTGGTGGCAAATGTTTGACGGTAATGTTTTACTAGCTTCAAGACGAGGCTTTACATTACAGGGGTCCTCAACCTTTTTTTTACCAGTGAGTAACATTGATATGTAGAAAGAGTTGGGAAGCAATGAAAGCATCAAAAATATTCCTGGGTGGTGCAAAAAAGTGATCTGATTTGGTAGCTCCTATGTGGACTGACAGCCTACAGGAAGATCTGTTTGGCAGTACATCTGGTTTTTATGCCACTAAAACTTGCGTCCAAACCAGGAATTCAAAAATAAGCACCTGCTTTGAGGCCATTGTGAGCAACATCCAAGGGTTTGGTGAGCAACATGTTGCTCACAAGCCACTAGTTGGGGATCACTGCATTATAACAAGACCTCTTTATCCGGAAAACTTGAGATAATAGGTTCTTCTTCTGTCCTGTAGCATATACTAGTTTTGCACAGTTTGGTAGATGATGTTTAAGACTTACATTTTTTGATGTATACTTTTAGTATTTATAGTATATATAATTACATATTATATATGTTTTATTATTATTCACTATTTTAGGTGTTCTGTGCCACTTGTTGCAGTCTAAAATGCAAACTTCAGTACATGGATAAAAAGGAAGCTCGTGTGTGTATTATTTGTCATTCTGTGCTTATGAATGGTAAGTTATATTAATTTACATGCAAATAGCCAGTGACTTTTTAGTGAACATATTTAATAGAAAATAAAACCAAAAAAACAAATATGGCTAGTAATGTCATCATAATGCTATATACTTTATATACTGAAATTACTACACCAGCCTAAATTTTCACCTTAAAGATTCAGGCCTTCAGAGTTGTCACAGGAGTTCACCATGTAGGATATGTTTGTTAGATGTGTCAGTAACTCTGCACATGCTTAGTGTTCTCAGGCAGCTGTTTAGGGGTCATTGCAAATCATCAAGTAGAAAATGAGGTTCCCCTGTAATATAGGCTGTTGCTACAGGGTTAATTATTAAATGCTAATTGCACAGATTTCAGAGCAGCTGTGAGAATCTAAATTAATTACTACTCAGTCCTATGTTGTGGCATTTATGTTCTATCATCACAGTGTATTTTAAAACGGTCCCTATGATCAGGTAACTGATAGTAGCCAGGGTGCATTCTGTAATTCAGCAGAAAAGACATGGAGGTAGCGGATGGCAAATCTTCTCTGATAAAAGGCTTTGGTTTCTAGTGCCAGTACAGAATCCTAAAATATAAAACATTACATACAAAGATGTTACCCTACTTTTTCTAACATGTGTTTTTGGAAAGGTTTGCAGTTAGCAAATTAATTTTCTTCACAACATTGCTTCAAAATTCATCCTATAGAAGATGTTGGCAGGGTTTGAAAAAAACCCCCCAAAAAACAAAAAAAAACCTGCTTCCTTACATTCCGTAGGTACCATATTAGTCTGAGAAAAATTAGAAAAGGAAGTCTGATTACATTTTTTTTATCTCTCTCAGTATTCCATCAGGCCCTGGTGCCTTTTCACATTCATTTAAGTAAAGTGGGTCATTAAACTCAGTTTATATGAAAAGATAACTGATTTGATTGATCTGACTAATTTGAATTTTTATATCCTTTTTAACCAACTTATTTAAGGTTTTAAATGGAGCCACTGCATCTTTTTACTATACATATAATTAACAATTTGGTGAGTTGGTCTTGTCCTGTGCTACAATCAGTTCCTCATTTTCTATATTTTCACAGGCCTATTTCAGCCCCTAATGCTGGCATTAGCATCTTTTTACTATACATATAATCAACAATTTGGTGGGTTGGTCTTGGCCTGTGCTACAATCAGTTCCTCATTTTCTATATTTCACAGGCCAATTTCAGCCCCTAATGCTGGCAGCAGCCTCCCTCTTCTGTTCTCGTCCAGAGCCATTGTCAGTTCAGCGAAGAAACGTGAGAATTTACATTTTGATATGTAATCCACCGAGTGTGTTTCCATTGGAGCCAACAAAATGGTTCTGGACATGAAAGAAGAAGTAGGCCACCACTAACGGTATATGCTTAAATCAGCCTTCAGATTTCAGCAGGCTTATTTTGACCCTGTGTTGCTCTAGCCTTAAAGGAATCAATGAGAACAGTAATGATTTAATGTAGTATAGGTTATATAATATAGGTAACAGCCATTTCTGTCCTCTGAACTCTGAAGTTTTAATGTTATTGCTGCTCTCTTTTTTCATGTCATTTTTCTTTTCAGGTCTATTACTATTTGTCTTCAGTTCAGATATAAAACAACACACAATTAAAAAATGTGAAGACTAAATACATCTTGTCTTCAAATTTTGTCCGCTATGCTAAAGGGTATCTTTAAGCTGAACAACGGAAGTGCCTATATATAAATACAGCCTTGATGCTGTGGTACTTTTTACCCCAGGCTTTTGCATTTGTTCCCTAAAGCACCAGCCCCAGGGAAAAGAACGGTGAATTTGCCTTTTATTGCCCTTTAATCTACTCCTTTGTAAAATAAAACTGTTATTTAGACTATTTCCAATGCTATATTTTGGGGTTGATTAAGATTTTGTAACCTTTTCCATTCATTTTCATGTATATTTTAGCTCAAGCATGGGAGAACATGCTGAGTGCCTCAATCCAAAGTCCAAATCCAAATAATCCTGCTGAATACTGCTCAACTATTCCTCCAATGCAGCAGGCACAAGCTTCAGGAGCACTGAGTTCCCCACCTCCCACCGTCATGGTGCCAGTGGGAGTGTTAAAACATCCAGGAACTGAAGGTAAGGCTTGAATTTATTAAATTTTTTAATATACTCTCAGGAATCTGAGATTATCTGTAAAGTAACTTCATGTAATGCAGGACAGTAAGGAGGTAAATCTACCCCATGGTTATTAGCGCCATAGTTTGCTCATGGCCAGTAGAGCATGGCAACCAATCGGCAGTTTGGATTTACTGTGATGTAAAGGCAGTTTGGAAAATTAAAGCAACATCTGATCATTTGGGCAAGGCGAACTTTGTGACACGTGCTTATACAGGTGCTTTTCCCTTTTCATCTGAAAGTGTGTCTTGGCCTCTGCTGTAATAGCATATATCATAGTAGGCTAATAAGGGCAGGAGGTTACACCCATACTGGGTCCTTAGGTCTGCAAATACTTTCAATTTGGTTCTAAAGATGCTGATGTACAATTTTTTTTTTTTAGAGGTAAAAAAAGTAAGGGAAGAATTTTCATGGGAAGAGCATGGTCTGGAATTGAAAACCGATAATATCTGGTAATATAGTATGGGACCTGTTATCCAGAATGCATGGGACCCAGGATTTCCTGCACAAGGTTTTTTTTTCCTTCATAATTTGAATCACCATACCTTAAGACTACAAAAAAATGAACATCGTTTACAGTATATCTTAATATGTTCTAAGGGGCAACAATTCATTTTTGTTCCTTTAAAGTGGCTGTTCCCCTTTAAATTTAATTTTAGTAGGTTATAGATTGGCCAATTCTAAGCAACGTTTCAGTTGGTCTTCATTATTTATTTTGTATAATTTTTTAATTATTTGCTTTTTTCTTCTGACTCTTTCCAGCTTTCAAATAGGGTGTCAATGACTCCATCTACAGGACAAATGCTACGCATTTATTGTAATTTCTTTTTTTTTTTATTACTCCTCTTTCTATTCAGGCCCTCTTCTATTCATATTCCAGTCTCTTATTCAAGTCAGTGCATGGTTGCTAGATTAATTTGAAACCTATCAACTGGATGGATGAATTTGCAAACTAGAGAACAGCTGAATAAAAAGCTAAATAACTCAAAAACCACAAATAATAATAGACAAAAACCAATTACAAATCAGTCTCCAATTATCCCTCTCTACATCAAACTAAAAGTACAATTAAAGGTGACCCCTTTAAAGTATACTTTGTCTTTAAAAGAGTTAAGAGTTGGCCATATGCATAAAGATCCACTTGTTTGGTGAGGTCGTCTATTGGTCATCTATATATTGGGCTGATCCCGTTTGGCCCTCAGGCCAATAACTGGAGTATAACAGAGACCTATGCAGGCTGGTCAGGAGCTGAATGCATTAACATGCCAATGCAGTCCTCATCTAACCAGTCTGATATCTCCTTGATTTTTGGCCAGGTGCATGTAAAGGAGGCCATCAGGAAATGCCCCTACTGGGCAGAGAAGCTGCTTACTCAATATGAAGGGGTCAAATCGGCAACTTTAATCTGACAGTGTATCGCCATCTTTGAAGTGGTGAGCAGCAATGAAAAATTCCAGACCATATTAGCTCAGTAATATGTTTCATTTGCCATAATTGTTTGGAATTAATAAAGAATTGTCGTATTGAACTGATAAGAAGCACAATGTGCACCACCTTTGAAACTGATTGATATGTTCTAAGCAGTGTAATCCTTATAATTTATATGTATACATATTTGGCCCTTGTATTACTGTTGCATGGCTCACAGCATTGTTTGGCGTCACTGAGTAAGACCGCTTGCTTAGCAGTGGCATTTTCAGTTAAGGTTATAGTCAATACATGGGCTTTTTTTGTAGACATTAAAGGGGTTAAATTCCTTTCATTCTGCTAATTCCGGCCTCTCTTGAGGTGTGTCATTTTAGCTTCCTGAAAATTCCTTTGTTTTGCTTTAGGTCTCCGTTCATTTTTATAAAATTGTTGCCAGTTTTTTTTTTTTTTGAAATTCCCTTTTTCTCTGTAATTATAAAGCAGTACCATACCTCCCAACTGTCCTATTTTTAGAGGAACAGTCCCTCTTTTGACAGCTCAACCCCGCTGTCCATTTGTACTGGGAAGTCCTGTTTACCTCTGCCCCGAACAGCCAGAAAAAAAAACTAAGTTTCTAACTTAATTGGCTTTTGGCAGACAGCCCAGAACAGCTGAATATAAGATACTTTTGTAACAATTTTGAGATAAGCAAATAAGTAATTGTAACAATATAATATAACGGGTCCCTTGGGAAATGGTAGACTCACAGCTTAAAGTGCAATTCACCTTCATTAGCAAAACTGTACTAACTGAAAAAAAACACAGAAATATCTTCAAACTTTCATAACCTGCCAAATTTTGTAAAATGAACATGGTAATTAGGGGGTATGGCCACAAAAATGGGCGTGGTCAAAAAATTCTGCACGCTAGGCGAGCCAACTTTTTTGTGCCTCTTTTTATTTCCAAAATGTTGGGAGGTATGCAGTACCTTGTATTTGATTTAACTAAGCTGCATCAATCCATATTGGTAATGAAAGAACCCAATCGGGTTTTTGTAATGTTTAAATGTTTCTTTAGTAGACTTAAGGTAAGGTGATTCAAATTAACAGAAAACACTTTATACAGAAAATGCCAGGCCCCACTCATTCCAGATCACTCACTCTGGCAGCCAACTATTTTTTTCAGCTGTTTCCTATTTCCACCCTATGTTTAAATGCCATTTGTATAGCACATTTAACAGTGTTTACATAGAATTGTTGTATGAGGGGGCATGTTAGAGCAGTGACACACATACACAGAGTTTTGTCATCCATATCCGGACAACAAAATGCCTGAAAATGTCCTGCCATTGGGAGAGCATTGCAATCACTGTAGGTATGACAAATTGTTTAAGTACAGGAAAATTATCCATTTTTATCCTGATTGTTTTAAAATGTGCATGCTGCAAGGCTTATCAGAGATTCATTTAGATATGTTTTGCAGACTACACTGGTTCAAATGCAGTATGCATTCAGCAATACACAACAATAAAGGGCTGCATAGAATTTAACACAAGTTTGCAAATTCCAATTTTGGCAGATGGCAACCCGCTGTTGCACAGATTTCAGCATAGCCCTGTCTAGTATATTGACCTGCCAGAATTATACAGAATGGTTCATTCTTCAGGAAAATAAGATATACTGTCTTATGCACTTGAGGTTTATAAATCAAGACTACTTATGCTCTTAACGGGACTAAATGTGAATCCTTGTCACAAATATATTTTTCCCCTACTTCTGTAGGATTTACATGGGCGAAAAGTTGAACTTGATGAATGTGCCTTGTTTCAACATCAACTACTATTTAACTTGTGCATACAGGGTATCTTATTGATATTTTAGTTAGTAAAAGTAAGCAGCGAGGAATGTCCCAGTGGCCAGATTATATGAAGTATGGTGAAATCTTTTTCTCTTTTAGCTAATGGATAATTTTTTATCTTGACCCGGTTTGTTGTATTTTGATTCCTTGCCTCTCTACAGGGTCACAGTCAAAGGAACAGCGCCGTGTTTGGTTTGCTGACGGAATATTGCCCAATGGAGAGACTGCTGACTCTGAAAAAGCAAACGGTACTACAGTGACTGCAACACTTACTGTGTCACATACCAACAATTCCACATCTGCAGAGGTGAGGATAGTTAACAAAATAGTTTTTGTTTTCATGTAAAATATCAATTTGGGCTAATTTATGCAATTCCAGTAGCCTCAGGCCTTTTC
This sequence comes from Xenopus laevis, assembly GCF_017654675.1. Taxonomy (NCBI): domain Eukaryota; kingdom Metazoa; phylum Chordata; class Amphibia; order Anura; family Pipidae; genus Xenopus; species Xenopus laevis. Next base: position 76,610,053 of record NC_054378.1, read on the forward strand.
TACTAATTTGTTTCTCGTGGCAATTTAGCATCTATGATTGTAAGTAGTATCCAATCAGAGATCACACTTTTTTGATGGTTTTATTTATGATTTACTGTATTTTTAACTTTTTAAATGTAAACATATAGAATGAAAAGCCAGAAGTATGGTACAAAAAAAATAACTGTTCATTTGTCAAGCATTTTAAACTCACGTGCCTTTTATGGTTCCAAAATGGACTGGGTTTTGGCAAAATCCGAAGTAAGTTATCAGTTCTCTCATATCTAAAAACAATTTGTAATGTCTATTGTGTTTTGTAGTCTGAGAACACTTCTGGCTTCTGTGGCAGTATAACTCAGGTTGGAAGCGCAATTAATCTTATTCCAGAAGATGGGCTTCCTCCTATTCTAATCTCTACTGGAGTAAAAGGAGGTATGTTACACATAAACCACCTTGACTGCTAGCAAAGGGCATAGCTTGCCTTAACGTTGCTTGGAGTTCTTCAAACTTTTGTCATTTTAAGGGCTTACACAAAAGATATTCAGTTAAATACAGACACTTCAAAACAATATATTAATACCAACTTCAGTCAACAATAAGGGAAGTCCCCCCACTTGGAGAAGTCCCCCCAATTTAGTATGACTCACAAGAAAAGTGTGACACCCTTGGGAACACCTTGAGATGAATTATCTTGGCAACAAGTATGTCTTATTTTAGATTCGTCTGTTTGTTATATACAATGTATAAGCCTGGAAGAAGGCCTGTTGCACAGGATCTATTCATAGTTGGCACTTAAGTAGATATTCACTACAGCCTGTTCTTCTACTAATGTCTTGTAGGCCTTGTGCACTGTAATTTTCTATTTTTATTTACTGTTTTGAAAAAAAAAAAAAAAAACTGTGTATGGATACTTGATTCTTTCTGCCCATCTCAATTTATTGGTGTCCTGACCTGTAGGTGGTTCACTATGGAAGGTCACATGAACTCACCTACTTATCTTATTACGGTCAGAAAAGCATTAGCCACTGACTCCTATTAGATGACCTTCCTTGATGTTCATATGCTGCATCAGTAAATGTGGTGGTTTCTTATAATTACTGATAATATATTGACCTGGTGTGACTTTAGGTAAAGTTTTTTTTCCTATGAAATCCAGTTTGTTCTTTAGGCCCTTATTCTAGATGGATATTTACGGGATGCTTGTAACTGTGGAGTAAGAACTCAATGCCCACAGGTTATGTATCTATGTTATCTGACTATAAACTCAATAGCATTTTTAGAACAAATTATATTTATGTGAGGGGGTGGTTCTGAGGAGCGGAGGCTCTAAGCTGTGAACAAACCGTACTGTTCAAAATAGCCAGCTTTTTGCTATACTGTGCATGCACACCCAGCTCAGTACTGCAGTATTCCAGTAGTTATCGACTAGGAAGTTTTCAGTGAATTGGATCACCAGCCTGGGCCTCAAGGAAACTTAACTAGATTAGTAGGTGTTATGTTTTGGGCTTCTGTACCAGCCCAATGAAACTACAGCTCTTCAGCAGTAAAGATCTGTGTCTCCAAAGATGCCCCAGTAGCTCCCCATCTTCTTTTCTGCTGATTCACTGCACATGCTCTGTGTTGCTGTCATTTAATGAGCTTAGCGACCTACAAGATACTGAACATATATCATAAAAATGTCACAATATAGCAGCTCAGAAACCAGCACAATTAACAGCAGGATTTAATAATCAGTCCTGTAGCATCATCTTATATGACAGGCAAGCATCATTATCTGCTTGATGATTTATGATGACCCCTAAGCTTAGCTCAACAGCTGTTAAAAGCACACTGTGCATGTCACGGACACTCCTAACAAAATCCAAGATGGGAAACCTGTGACAACTTTCAAGGCCCGGATCTTCAATCCTATAGAGATGCTGAACCTTTAGGCTGGTTCAATAAGTTCAGTATATAAAATGTTATTTCTAGCCATATTCAACTGGAGGGTATGGAGTGCCTAACAATGTGACACCCCACAAAAAAATGATGCCGTTCCTTCTCAGAACAAGAACTGTTTGTTCTCTAGCCTAACCTCTCAACTGTAAGAGAAAATATGTTCTAACATACCTGATGTTCTAGGTAAAGTTAGAAATCATTATAGTTCCTATGCCTGCAGTAATTTAGACCACACCCCTACTCTAAATCCCTGCATATCTATCTAACTGTCTTTCTATCTGTCTGTCTCTGTCAACATCTGTCTATCATTAAGACTATGAAGATTTTCATTCATCCAGGTCATGGTTTATCCAGCATAGGTAAATCTAAAACAACTGGACTTACTGAGTAATCATTGAAGACGTTTCACTACTCACCCGAGCAGCTTCTTCGATTGAACTGAAGAAGCTGCTCGGATGAGTAGTGAAACGTCTTCAATGATTACTCATCAAGTCCAGTTACTTTAGATTTACCTATACTATATATCTATCATTAACTATCATTCAAAGGAAAAAACTGAATTTCTGCTTCCATTAAAAAAATGTGACTTTGTGTCCTACAGATTACGCAGTTGAGGAGCGCCCTTCCCAGATGTCTGTGATGCAGCAGCTAGAGGATGGAGGACCAGATCCTTTGGTTTTTGTTCTAAATGCAAATCTTTTGGCCGTGGTTAAGATTGTGAACTGTAAGTCTTTACGCTAACGAGTTCTTTTGGAGTATCTCTTAATATTTCCAGTAATGTTCAATGGTAATTTCCATTTAGGGCAGTGTAAAATACTGAAATGGTTAAAATGAGAAATCTGTAAAGGAAGGTGCAAAGACTGTATGCCTTTGTTTAGTCCATGACAGTAAATCTTTGTATTTTTGTTGTTTGGGTGTTTTAAATAAAATCCTAATCCTGTTTGTCATAGTCATAGGAAGCAATTATTTTTTTGTATCTACTGCTATGCTGCTTCATCTGCAGTGAGGTCTGTCAGAAATCAAGACTTTTTTTATATGGCTGTTATCACAACAAATGTGTAGAGGAGAACAAGGTGCTCCAGAATTAAATGTAAAGTAACTCACCATACAGTGAAAGTGGTCCGGGTGCACCAGCCCCAGATCCCCAGCTTTAGGGAGAGGTACAGCAGAAGATAAGGAAGCAGAGCTGTCCGGCACTCAAACGGATCCACAGGACCAGAGATATTCAGTTAAAAGATATTATTAGTAGAAAAATTAAAAATATATTTGCATCTCCATCCACCCTACGCGTTTCGCACCTTTTAGGGTGCTTGCCTCCAACAAGCATTTGCCTGCCACATCAGTGCACACATAAAGTTTTTTCACCTACTTTCATCTTGCCTAGGTCACTCTCCCATATAGTTATTTATATTATTAATATTGATGTATGTTGCAATATTACCCTCTCCGTACTGATCTGTTCTATTTTCCCATTTTCTGCAGATGTTAACCGGAAATGCTGGTGCTTTACTACAAAGGGAATGCATGCAGTGGGGCAAGCTGAAATTGTAATCCTATTGCAGTGCCTGCCTGATGAGAAGTGCTTGCCTAGGGACCTGTTTAGCCATTTTATTGAGCTGTATCAAGAGGCACTTGCAGGTATGGAAACCAGAATTCTCCCTGGAGCTGAAACAGTGTGCACTTGGTTGGGAGAAGCCTGCAGAGAAAATTATATTAATGTTGTTAGAGCATTTTATATAGTATGAGTATAAAAGCCAGTACTGATTATATTGTTGATCTGTTTTGAGATAGATATATATATATATATATATAGATAGATAGATAGATAGATATATGTCACAAATCCTATTGCACAAACCCCTTTTGTAAGAGAACACACTCTCAGGACTTAACGGTATATACAGATTTTAAATAATTTATTAAAGGCAAAAGACTGATGTTTCGGCAGCCTTAAAGAAGTAAGTCATCTGTTTAGGTTAAGTTTATACATCTCTGGAACTCCGTAGGATAATTTATTCAGAGTGAGTAAATGCAGTGTACTAGAATAAACCTTTCTTTCAAACATCTGCTTTAGGCCTTCGTTCCTCTGTCATTTGACCTTTGGTTCTTTAACCGAAATACATTTTGTGATTTGTAGGTAATGTAGCGGGGAACCTGGGGCATTCCTTCCTGAGCCAGAGTTTCCTTGGTAGTAAGGAACATGGTGGATTTCTTTATGTTGCACCAACCTACCAGTCCCTCCAGGACTTGGTTCTTCCCGCAGAGCCTTACTTGTTTGGAATCCTTATTCAAAAGTGGGAGACTCCATGGGCGAAAGTGTTCCCCATACGTCTTATGCTGCGTTTAGGTGCAGAATACAGATGTAAGTAGAATTGTGGATTATTTTCTTTACTAAAATGACAACTGCTACTTTGTTTTTCTTGGTAGTCCATTTATGATGTTTGCTGTAATTTTTATTTTAACAATTCTTTTATTAAATTTTAATGTACACATTTTCACAGTACATAACAGGTTATAGTTTGTTATTGTACAAAATGTGTAACATAAATAAACATAAACTGCACAAAAAAGAAACTAAAAAACCCAACATTGCAGTGTCATTAATCTCAAACTTGCATGTGGTTGCCATCTGTTCTTCCTTCGCATGGCATCATAGTTCTAAGATCTTGAGTAAATACACTTTTAAGACCATTTGTAAGTCTGCTGGACAGTGCTGGCATCTGGGAAACTTTTGTCTGATTTCAGGGTTCATTTTATGTAACCTGTGGGGTGTGCAGTATATGCAATTGGGGGTATTTTAGTTGAGTTAACTAAATAGTTGGTCTCTAGAACATCTTCCCATTGTTCTGGGGTAAGTTGTGGGATGTCTCACTGCCATTTGGTGCATAGTTTGGATAGAGATGTGCTTCCTGCTAACATCAATCTGGTGTAAAACACCAAGACGGACTTCTTGAGTTGCTCAGTGTGTTTCTATATCTCTCGGGGATGTGTCTAGGTTTTGGGCTTTGAATTGGGCCCCCATTGCATGCCGCAGCTGTAGGTATCTGAAGAGAATTTTATTGGTGAAGGAAAAGGTCTGTTTCAGCTCCTGGAAGTTTAGTAGTGTGCCCCCTGACAATATATCCGAAATATATTTGACATTATAGCGTGCCCATAGCTGGGGGTCTGCAGTTGTTTTCAGCTGTATGAGGTTTGGGTTGTACCACAGGGGAGTATATTGTGAACAGTGTGTTTGGGGTTTTGGGAATTGCTTGATTGCTATTTTCCAGCCCTGACTATGGTTTTTATTAATGGGGTTGCCTTTTTGGTGTAGGAAGTTTTTAAGCTCCTCTAGGGAGCCCAGGATTTTTGCTTCAACTAGGGTGGCTGCATTGGTAAGCAAGGGTGAGGTCCAACTCCAGGTCACTAAGTTGTGCCACTAAGTAGTATGTATAGGGGTTTGGTGCAGCCAGCCCCCCTCTTTTTGTTGGCAACCAGATCTTGGGTTGCTCCAGTTCTCAGATCTATTTTCCAAGTATTTTAGGATAGGGTTAACATTGAGCTCCATAAATTTTGATAGGCCCGGGTGGATCCAGATTCCTAGATATTTAAATGTGCTCACCCAGTTCAGTTAATTTGCCTGGTTGGGGGAATTACAGAGGGGTGGGATGGGTCTATTGGGACAATTGCAGATTTTGTCCAGAGAAGGTTGTGTGGCCATTGATGATGTTTAGTGCATTTTGATAATTCATTTAGTGCATTTTGATAATTCATGTATAATCCAGCAAGCGGGCGTGCTAAATTTCTTTGCATGTTGTTTATATCACCCCCCCCCCCCGGTATTCCATCTAGGCCAGGTGTCTTCCCTGCTGGGAGAGCCGATATGGCAGATTTGACTTCCGACGGAGTGATGGCTTGTGCTAATTGTTGGTAGATCTGTTCTGGGAGTGCAGGGAGTTGTATGGATTCTAGGTAGTATTGGAGGTCTTATTGGGTTATTTGGAGTTTAGATGTCTGTTTCTATGTTTCTGAATATAATTTTCTAAAAGTCTGGTTGTTTGCTAGTAGTTTGATATTGAGACTCCTTATTGAATTATTTTTTGACATTGTTGACCGCACATTTATTTTAAAGTACCTTAATCACACAACCTAATTATACAATCTATTTGTTGATTCCTGTAACATCAGTTTTTTTTAACAAAATGATCTACCCTTCCTCACAGCTTCTTTGGTTTTTCCTACTGTGAGATGGGGGTCAGTGACACCAGCAATATAAATAAAAAAACTAGTGCTCTCTGAGGTTACAATTCTAACAGGAACAGGGAACAGAAGCACCTGTTTTGTTGCTTACACATTTTTCCTTTTTACCTTATAGTGTACCCGTGCCCGCTCTTCAGTGTTCGATTCAGAAAACCTTTGTTTGGGGAAACTGGACACACCATCATTAATGTTCTAGCTGTGAGTTTTCGTGCCCTAAAATTAAATGCATCTCGTGTAAGACATATTTTGCTCTAAGTATATTTTTGATGGCCTAACAAGTATCTCTGGAAGTGGCATGTGGCTGCCAGATTTATCCACCACACTCACTTGTCTATAAAACAGCTTTACGTTTAGATGTAAACAAATTATCAGTGTTATTATTTGACTTTTAGAAGATTTTTCTCTAATTTTATGTTGATGGAAGAAGCTGTATAGCATCTCCCACTTAACACAGATCTGATGTTGAATTTATTTCTGTATTTAACAACTTATGACTGTTATTGCCTGGTAGTGTTTTTGCTTCACTTGATATGAGTCACAATATAGAAAAAAATTACAAAGAAAAAACCTTGTAAGTCTTCTTATATTTCTTCATTCCTCTGACCTTTTCTTTTCTCATTTTTAGGATTTTAGAAACTATCAGTATACTCTGCCAGTGGTACAGGGCTTGGTGGTGGATATGGAGGTCAGAAAAACCAGCATCAAAATCCCCAGCAATAGATACAATGAGGTACAGATCCCTAAGGTTGCAACAAGCCCTTTTAAGTGTGTAGTGTATTTATTACATGTATTACATGTATATTGTACGTATTGTGTTCATCACAGCTGTGCATTCCTTTGTCTGTCAATGCGTGCATACTTACTTATTTAGTGAGGTGTGCATGTCTATGAAATTTCAGGAGTCCTGATGTTTCAGTTGGCTTCTAAGTGAAATTCTTAACACAGGAGTTTGTTCATGTGTCTGCGTCATTTTCCTCCAAGTACTCCAAGTTATCTGGTTACTATTTCTTGTGTAGTGTTGCCCAAGAAGCACAATCTATCTACAATTGCAACCTGAGCCGACAGGCTTAAAAGAAAGTGTTCCTTTACCTAATAATAAATTACTGATAACCGAGAAATATATGCTACAGATAGCATCACAGTCTGCATCCTGGATATTAACTTCTATATTCTGTTTTTTGCATCAGACAAAATCTGTTTTAATTATGACATATAAGGGCAATTATGTCATTCTTACCCACAGATGATGAAAGCAATGAACAAATCCAATGATCATGTTTTGGCCATAGGCGCATGCTTCAATCAGTTGGCTGACTCTCACCTTGTATGTGTGCAGAATGATGATGGTAATTACCAGACCCAGGCCATTAGTATCCACAAACAACCACGTAAAGGTGAGCAGGCTATAACCTACTTGTCTGGCATTACCAGGAAAGTTAGAGATTCTGTGGTAGGAAACCATGTTTTTTCTTTTCTTTTTACAAAATACATATGTTAATAGCACTCCTCCAGCAAAGTCTTGCATTGAAATCAGTTTTTCAAAAGAGCATAGAGATTTTTTTTAAAGGTGTTGTTCACCCTTCAAACAGTTTTTCCAGTTCAGCTGGTTTCAGATAGATCACCAGAAATAAAGACTTTTTCCAGTTACTTTCCATTTTCTATTTGTGACCGTTTTCTAATATTAAAGTGTAAAGTTTTATTTTTTACCTTCTAAAGCAGCTCTGGTAGGGGGTTCACAGACACTTGAACTGTCCTAATTTGAGTTCAGTTGATATATTTATCTTTGTCCCTGCTGAGCAGAATCCCTGAGTTTCATTAAAGGCAGCTGTTACAATTGATACAATAGTTGCTAATATTCCACAGATACGGATGAGAAATGTATCAACTAATTGCATCAACTAAATGTAGCAAATTGTAACAGTTCAGAATGCTCCAGGACCACTGAGCTGCCAGACAGAAACACTAATATTAAACTTTAAACTTACGTTTCGGGAAACTGGTAAAAAAAAAATAAAAGATGGAAAGCAATAGAAAAAAGTCAATGTTTATGGTGAACAATCTAAAATCAACTGAACTGAATACAGTATTTGGTAAGGTGAACAACCCCTTTAATATTTAATTTTGAAATCTGACACGGGGCTAGTCATGTTGTTAGTATCCTGGGTGCCCTCAGCTATGTGACTTGTGCACTTGTGCACTGATAAAATAAAGTCACTCTCTACTGCTGCACTGAATGTCTAAGTGCTATAACTCCCCTCCACCACTCCCCCTTTTTAATACAATAATACAATTACACCCTAACATTCATGACAGAATCCTTTTAACAGCTTTGATATTTCATGGAGTCTTCTTTTATAATTGTAGTGACTGGAGCCAGCTTCTTTGTCTTCAGTGGTGCACTAAAATCTTCTTCCGGATACCTGGCCAAATCCAGCATAGTAGAAGGTAAAATGTAAAACCTGTGTTTCATGACATTTACCAACAGGATTTGGCAAATTCACAACTGTGTGGCATGACACATTAGTATAGTATACGTATAGTGGTATAAATAGTTGGGTTATTTAGGCTAAAATGAATGGATTCATCAAAATTTTGCCATTGTGCAGAACATTTTGCATGATTAAGGATATGATCAAATCCTTTGTGCTTTGGTCAAACCCTTAAAGTCATGTGAATTGAATGCTCTGGGCAAATGAAAGTTGGTTAGATGGTGCCTTTTGTTTATTTTTCTAGAATTGATTTAAAGGTTTAATTAAATTAAAGGTTTAATTATTACATTGATATACTTTGTTTTGCAAATGTAAATATTCAATAAATACCCAAGTATTAAAATTGTGAGTGTATTGTCCACTGCATGATGCAAGCTTTTCTATGTCCCAGACGGTGTAATGGTTCAGATCACCGCAGAGAGCATGGATGCCCTCAGACAGTCCCTTCGGGAGATGAAGGATTTTACCATCACATGTGGAAAAGCTGATGCAGAGGAAACACAGGAACATGTCTATGTCCAGTGGGTGGAAGATGACAAGAATTGTAACAAGGGGTAAGAACTTTGAACCCCACCAATAAATCACTAATTACACCCACTCTTGTTAGGGTATTCCATAACCCCAATGCTCTTAAAATGACCCCTCCTAAGCTGATGTGGAAAATACACTTTCCTTTGGCCCCATTGGATGGTCTCTTGCCATTTGCACAATCCTATAAGCATAAGGTGTTATTAGAGAAATGTTTCTGTTGACCTATTTATTTGTACGCGTTAATGGTAGCCCCGCTAAGTTGCTTTTTTTTAGGAGAATAATCCTAAATTTTCAACCCTTCTAGTTAGAGCATACCTTCTTTTTAATTTGTTACCCATGTCTGTGTTTTGTCCAACAAATAACAGGCAATCTTGTGCTTGTATCTCTTGAATTGAATGCTTCTTTTAAACATGTCAACATTCTCCCATGTCTGGCACTGAGGCTGCAACCAAGTGTATTCTACTCTGTTATTCCTAAATCACGTTCCAGTACTAAATTGCCTAAAGCGATCCCTTACAAAGTATTTCTAGCTTGTTTGTAACTAGGTGCATTCATTTATCCCCTTTGAACCATCATCATAATAAGTAGCAATAATCAGAAGTGCAGTTTATATTAATAGAGTTTCCTGTAATGTAGAAACTAGAGCCTTCATCTCTATAATTCCATTCACAAGCTACACAAGATATACATATTGTCTCTTCATTTACATTCTTATGAGTAATGCAAGAAGAGCAAGGAAAGCTGTTTAGGAGTATAATGTATTGCCTTAGGAGAGCCTTTACTTATGTCTTTTGTTGAAGTTATGCATTTTATTCATCATTCCACTTGAATTATATTGTGATTGATGTTTTTATGTGAACAGAATCAGCCAGCAGAATCAAACTCTAACCCTATTTCACCTTTGTTCTTTGCAGAGTTTTTAGTCCGATCGATGGCAAATCAATGGAGTCTCTGACCAGTGTCAAGGTTTTTCATGGCTCAGAATACAAAGCTAATGGAAAAATCATTCGCTGGACAGAGGTATACAGTGAAAAAGGAAATTCATATACATATATTTACAGTTGTGTTCAGAATAATAGCAGCTTGTTTTAAAAAAGTGAATAAAGCTCAAAATCCTTATAATAGCTTTTATTTCCATACGCAATGGCAACACTGCACATTCTATTCCAAATCAAAACATGAAGACAAATTTATCAAATTTGTGTTATTCCTTTACAGAAAGTGAAGAAAAGGGAATATTAGGCTGTTCCAAAAAATAGCAGTGTCTGCATTCTTCTTTACAAACTCAAACATTAACTGTATAAACTGAAAAAACGTTTCAGGATTTTTCTTTTCTTTGAATTACTGAAATAATATTTAGTTGTATAAGCAGTGTTTCTGAGAACTGCTGCACTTCTGTATTGTAACCAATTTTTGGCACCTGAAGAAACAAGTAAGGGTAACAAGGAATAGCCTGTGAGGCAGATTAACTGCTCAAAATAATTGAATGCTTACGCAGCATGTTTCAAACCTACTGCCACTTAGTCAAGTGTGTAAGCATTAAATTATTCCCAGCAGTTAATCTGCCTCACAGGCCATTCCTTGTTACCCTTACTTGTTTCTTCAATTGCATTGTGGCAGAGGCACATACAAGGACTTGTCAAAAACCTTACGGCTTTGTGTTCAAGGGTACCAGTCACATTTGTGTATAGTTTGATATTTCTGGCACCTGTTACATTCCACAGTTCTTCTACATTTCTTGGTTTTGCCTCAGAAACAGCATTTTTGATGTCAACCCACAAGTTTCTATTGGGTTAAGGTCCAAGGATTGGACTGGTCACTCCATAACATCAATCTTGTTGGTCTGGAATCAAGATGTTGCTCATTTACTGGTGTGTTTGGGGTCATTATCTTGTTGAATTTCAAGGACATTTCCTCTTCAGCATACGTAATTCGGCAACACGTATTGAACATGTATTGGAACTGATCCATGATCCCTGGTATGTGATTAATAGGAACAACATAAAAGTATGAGCAACATCCCCATAGCGTGATGCTTGGACACCATGTGCCATTGCCTTCACAGTGTACTGTGGTTTGAACTCAGTTTTTGGGGGTCGTTTAGCAAACTGTCTGTCGCCCCTAGACCCAAAAAGAACAATCTTGCTTTCATCAGTCCACAAAATGTTGCACCATTTCTCAATGTGTTCTTTGGCAACTTCAGCACGTCTTTTTTTCAACAAATGAAGCCTCTTGCCGATAGCTTGGCTTCACGTAGGTGTCTTCTAATTGTAACAGTACTCACAGGTAACTTTAGACCTTCTTTGATCTTTCTGGAGATGATCATTGGCTGAGTCTTTACCATTTTGTCTAATCTTCTATCCATTTGAATGGTATGTTTCAGTTTTCTTCCAAGTCTTTCAGATTTTTGTTGCCATTTTAAAGCATTCAAAATCATTTCCTGCACTTTTTTATATGTTTTCCCCTCTCCAATCAACTTTTTAATCAATGTACACTGTTCTTCTGAACAATGTCTGGAATGATCCATTTCAGAGAGAAATGCACTATAATCAGCATGCACAACTTTTGCTGCCTTCCTTCCTTCAATAAGGGCCATAATTGACACTTGTTTTTTCACAGAATGGATGCGCTTACTAATTGAACTTCACACTGCTATTATTTGGAACAAGCTATTATTATTTTGAACACTGCTATTATTTTGATTACACTGAATCAGCAGCATGCATGTCACGACTAGGGTTGCCTAGCCGGTAAAATACCTGCCAAGGCCGGGGCCGGTATTACAAATTTACCAGCAATGTAGCTGCCGGTAAATTTGTAATACAATTAAAAGGAGCCCTCGGCCTGCCCCCAATCCCCTGGAATTTACCTTTTCTTTACTTCTTCAAACATCCGTGGCGCGACCCGTCCCAGTTCCAAAGGCAATCAAACTGCAAAAGGTTTATATCAAAAAAGATATATGTCCCAAGGCCTCTTAGTGTAAAAACAAAAATAATTTATTGATATTCACATTTAAAAAAGTATTCCGTACATACTACCCCACATATCCCACCTTACGCGTTTCGCACCCTCCGGCGCTTAGTCATAGGTGATTAAATGTCAGCCTTACTGGCCAAAGCATTAAGTTGACCTGTCTGATCTGTGCACATAAGGTAGTTCAGATTTCTTGCCAGCAGCATTGAAAATGTTTGTCTGCCGCCTGCCAGTATCCTAGTGCGTCATAGAGAAAGCTATGATCTATATTAGAATGCAAATGCTGCTGAATTCAGTAATTAAAGGATCAGTATAAATGTATATACACATTATTAAAGCATAAAGCACATAGTAAAGCTTAAAATCAATGTTTTGTTTTTAAATGTATTTTCCGCAGTTGCTTCATAGTTACTAATGTTTGATAAATCTGCTTTTTGTTAACATTAGGTTTTCTTTCTGGACAATGAGGAGCAACAGAGTGGCTTGAGTGACCCTGCTGATCACAGCCGACTGACTGAAAATGTGGCCAAAGCCTTCTGCTTAGCACTTTGCCCACACCTCAAGCTACTGAAGGAAGATGGAATGACCAGGTTGGGTCTGCGGGTGTCACTTGACTCGGACCAGGTAGGAGTGTGAATGCAAGTCAATAAATAAAATAGTTATACAGTATATATTTGCAATTTTATTTTATATTGTAACCATTTGGGCTATATTTAGGCACCAAACCTCAGCCCGTCCCCTTCTCTCTGCAGTCTGCACATGCTCCGATTGTCCTGTAGTTCTGCACATGCTCCCATTGTCCTGTAGCTCTGCACATGCTCCGATTGTCCTGTAGTTCTGCACATGCTCCCATTGTCCTGTAGTTCTGCACATGCTCCCATTGTCCTGTAGCTCTGCACATGCTCCCATTGTCCTGTAGTTCTGCACATGCTCCCATTGTCCTGTAGCTCTGCACATGCTGCCATTGTCCTGTAGTTCTGCACATGCTCCCATTGCCCTGTAGTTCTGCACATGCTCATTGTTCTGTAGTTCTGCACATGCTCAGATTGTTCTGTAGTTCTGCACATGCTCAGATTGTTCTGTAGTTTTGCACATGCTCCGATTGCCCTGTAATTTTGCACATGCTCCGATTGCCCTGTAGTTTTGCAACATGCTCCGATTGTCCTGTAGTTCTGCACATGCTCAGATTGTCCTGTAGTTCTGCACATGCTCAGATTGTCCTGTAGTTCTGCAAATGCTTTAAAACTCAAATCGAGTTTTTAAAACTCGAATCAAGTTTTTTAAACTCGAATTGAATTCAATTCAAATTTGATTCGAGTTTTCGGGTTGATTCTATGCACCCAAATTTAGGAAATTAGATTTTTTTAATAAATTTCGAGTTCAAGGGATTTTATGGCAGTTTTTAAAAACTGAATTCAAATTCAGCCTTTGATAAATGTGCCTCATATAGTAATGTCTTATTAATTAGAGATGGGCAAATAAACCAATAAAAAGATTGTAAGATTAATTTTGCTTCTTTTGCAGGTTGGATACCAAGCCGGAAGCAACGGGCAACCCCTGCCTGACCGATACACCAGTGATTTGGACGCTGCGTTGGTACCAGTGATACATGGAGGCACGTGCCAGTTAAGCGAAGGACCTGTCAGTATGGAGCTGATATTTTATATCCTTGAGAATATCTCCTAGGAAAGACATATGTCTCTTCACAAACTGCCATCGCCCAAACCATTTGCACTTTAACTGCAAAAGATTAATTTTTCTTTTCTTTTGCCAACACTAGTATTAGGTCAGGGTGCGAGAGGCGGACACCTGAACTCTTAAACCTTCTATGCATTTTCAGCAGTAAGGAAAAAGCTGCAGCTGGGAATTTCCTGTTATTATCCCCGTGTGAGACCAAGTGTTCAGTGGCACTGACTGTCCAGCTGTACAAAGTTCTCTGTAGTGCCAGGGGGAGAGACATTCGAGTTTAAAATGAAAACTCTAAATACAATCAGGAATCTCGCTCTGACCTCATTTTCATCATCACTGCGACTTTTTTTCCTGCTCGCGTTATTTTCTTCATCTTACTCAAGTTTACATTGTCACGACCAGCCTAAGCCTTGAATCCTTTCTCAATGATACGACCCGTGCATGGCAAGGAGACCTTTGTTACACAGCCTGCAATCAATCACTACCCACCCCACAAGCATGAATCCAACGTTTTCCTAACTGCTTGGCTCTGCTGTAAAAGGGTCAGCAATATTATTATTATTTTTTTTACAGTTCACAAATCTTTTGTCTGTGTCTCTGATGGCCAATTTGCGTTGCCCAATCTGTAGCCTCCAGAGAGCAGGATTCCACCCGTCATGAGAGAATGTATGTAATATACAATCTAATTGTATGGTGTTTCTATTGAAATTTACAATTTGGAGCTTGAAGCACTATACAAATTATTTGTGTTTCTACTGACCCCTGTTTGGCAGTGCAATGCAAATGCACTGACTCTATGGAAGGCTATTGAGTCTGCAAGATCATATGATGTACCAAATGTTTCTTCTTGGAGCCATCCTGTTGTCATGCAGTTATCTGCTTGTTAAAGGGGAACTATGGCAAAAATGAACATTTTAAAATAAGCTTCATCCTACTGAAATAAGAAACTTTAAATCAATTGAAAACTCTGTACTGTTTTTGAAATAACCAAGTTTATTGTCAAATGAATGATCCAATATATGTTATAGGTGAGGCTCCCTTTCCTAACAGATGAATTAGAGCTCACTCAAATAACTGATTCCAGTACAAACAAAATGTAACAAAATAACTGTCTTTTGCACAAATCCTGCACGTAGAAAGACATGATGTCTGGTGATTTCAATAGAGTGAGCTCTAATACATCTTCTAGGCAAAAGGAGCCAGGGTCGGACTTGGGCGACGGTACACCGGGAAAAAACCCAGTGGGCCCTCTGCTCTTGTGGGCCCCGCCAGCCCAGATCCGCACCCTGCACGTCTGTAGCTTTTCCTGCAGTGCGCGCGATTGTGCACATGTGCATATGCGCTGTGCCGCTCCACCAGTGAGTCAAGTTTCAACCCGCCTCAGGCCCCCAGGCCAACCCTGAAAGGAGCCCCCAATAACATATTGGATCTAAAGGCTCCCATACACGGGCCGATAAAAGCTGCCGACAGACAGTCGGCAGCTTATTGGCCCTTGTGTGGGGCCATTTGACAGGCTTTCCCGATGGATATCTGGCCGAAAGTTAGCCAGATCTCGATCGGGCAGTTTAAAAAATCCTGTCGGATTGCGGCTGCATCTGTGCGTGTATGCAGTTTCCCTATCCGATTGCCCGTATCTGATGCATTATGATCGGATTGTTGGGCCTTAGGGCCCACGAACAAATGAGCCCGATATCGCACACACTTCAATGTGGGCATATCGGGGAGAGATCCACTCATTTTGCGACATCACCAAACAAGCTGATCTCTACGTCTATGGCTTAACTGTCAATGAATATCTGACACCCAACTGCTGCACGAAGAGAGACTGAAGAGAAACAGACGTTGAGAGATGAATAGTTAATTATATTTAGAAAGTTACTTATTTCAGTATGCTGAAGCTTATATGACATTAAAATGTTCATAATAGTTCCCCTTTAAGAAATTCCATCCTTAGTGACAGATCTACCTAATTGCTTACAGGAGAAACACCGCTGTAGTGAGAGAGATTTCATGGCAGCATATGATATGCTCACAGTCATAGAATGCAGTATTTTAGTATGGGGTTTCCTTTACAACTCTTAATTTCAGCTTTCCTGTAGCCTTTTTTTAATATATTTAATAACTAATTTATTTTTATAGGGAGTCCGCTGCCTCTTCTGATAAGCTAATGCATTGCCTTTCATCCTGAGCTTTTATTTGTGTTCCAATGTGGTGCAGGATTTTATTAGAAGCTATACATAAGGGGAATGTGTATTGTTGGCCCAGAGGTAAGGCAAATCATACCCGACATTCTCATGAATTGGACCAATACAGTGTTCTTTAAGATAACAAAGCCAGTAAGTAATGTATAGTAAGCTATGTGTTTTGTATAGAACTATTATGCTGACTCACAAAAAGGTGTCAGTGCTTCAGTATTAGGGGGCACAATATGGCAGCAAAATAAGAGATATTTTCTATCTTTATTAATAAGTGCAGCCCAGCAACAGCTTCCTAAAGTGGGTCACAGCCCATTCTTCTGTACAGTTATTGGCCAACACTTCAGCCTTGGGTAACATGCAGTAATATTAAGGTTTCTGCTTTACTGAACCCATTCAGTAGTTATTTAAAAAAGTATATATTAGTGTCTGGTGTATCTCTGGAGTAGACTTAATCCTTACACTTGCTCCTATAGAAGGCACTCAGTCATGAGATCTCTAGTCTAACCGTCTTCATGGCATTCAGAGCCAAAGTGGCTACTCATAACTGTTATTTTTCATACTGGCAGGGGGGCCTGTAGTTCTCACCTATATCTTTATACTCTAACGAAGGCTACTTTGGAGTAGTTTTAATACAATTTTACAGAACCTTACATAGTTCTGATTTTATTTTCACAATGTTCACATCTTTCTATATTTTAACAGTTCAGTGGCTTGATTTTATCTGCCTTTTAAATTCTTCATTGCTGTAGAGGGAAATTTTTTTTAAAAATGTAGGTTTAAAGGAACAGTAACACCAAAAATGTAAATGTTTTAAAGGAATGGCAATATAATATACTATTGCCCTGCACTGGTACAACTGGGGTATTTGCTTCAGAAACAATAGTTTATATAAACAAGCTGCTGTGTAGCCATGAGGGCAGCCATTCAGGTTCTGAATAATCCCATTTTATACTAGGGATGCACAGAATCCAGGATTCGGTTTTGAATTTGGTCATTTTCAGCAGGATTCGGCTGAATCCTTCGGCCCGGCCAAATCGAATCTGAAGCCTCCATATGCAAATTAGGGGCGTGGAGGGAAATTGCGTGACAAAACAAGGAAGTAAAAAAATTTTCCCCTTCCCACTCCTAATTTGCATTGCAAATTAGGATTCAGATTCGGTTTGGTATTCTGCCGAATCTTTCGTAAATGATTTGGGGGTTCAGCGGAATCCAAAATAGTTGATTTGGTGCATCCCTATTGTATATTACAGAGCTTATTCGGTATATACTGTGTATCCTGAGCTTGAATGGCTGCCCCATGGCTACACAGCAGCTTGTTTATATGAACTATAGTTGTGTTTCTGAAGCATACACACCAGTTTTACAAGTGCAGGGCAACAGTACATTATATTGTCATTCATTTAAAAAACTTTCATTTTTGGAGTTTCTGTTCCTTTAAGCCACTTCATTATATTTTCATGAAGAAGTGAGTCTTGTTGGTCTGTAACCAAGATGTTTCTCATTTACTGGTGTGTTTGGGGTCGTTGTCTTGTTGAAACCCCCATTTAAAGGGCATTTCCTCTTCAGCATAAGGCAACATGATCCCTTCAAGTATTTTTATGTATTGAAAGTGATCCATGATCTCTGGTATGTGATAATTAGGCCCAATATCATGATGCTTGCTTTACACCGAATCAGCAGCGTGCATGTCATGACTGTTGGTTTTCTATTACTCTATTACACCTTCTAGTAAATTATTTGCCATATAGAAATATAATTTCTACCAAAAACAGTGATTGATCAGGTTAGTGATGTCAAACTGCTATTATTCTGAACACAACAGAATATTGTATTGTAAAATGATTTTGCTATGTGGACTGCTATTTTCGGAGTATGGAAATTGGTTTACATCTCATTTAAAGTAACTATTTCAGCTTTCTAATTGCTCTTAGAAGTTTGTGTTGTGCTTTAACTCTTTCAGACTACCCCAGCCAGCATTAATGTAGAATACTAGCCAGCTGGCAAGTCTTCCATTGCAACATAAAATATTTCCTATAGACAGCTCTGCTATAAACAACATTACACTTTGATGTCTTGCAAACGTACCTTTTTTTTGTTGTAATCTTGAAGAAAATGTTCATCCTGGTGATCTCCTGGAGTATGATGGAGAAAAGCAGGGCCCACCAACACTGCTTGAAATATTCATGTACTCTTTCCTTTTTATTAATATGCTGACGGACAGATTGTTTTTTTTTTTTAATGGCACTAAATTACATATCCTTTGTAACTGTTATTGAAGAAAAATCCTCTCTATATAAAATAGACTGAAGCACTTGTTGTAAAATAAGGAGTAGCATTATTATGTAGCAGCTGCCCCAATCCCTGTGTAAATAATCTGCCTTAGTAAGAACATATTGCTGGAGAGGAAGCGAAAAGGAGAGTTTATTGGTTGGATTCAATCAGATTTAATTAAGCTGTTTCCTATATAAGTTTATTATATAACATAAAAAAAAGTTTAAAAAACAGCAAATCAGAAGTAGCGACTCCTAGGTGACACTACAGAAAGTTCTAGATGAGGAAGCAGGACACAAGGGGGTCATCCCAAGCAAACACATATTTGCGCTACTCATGGTGTATAAGAGCATCAGTCACATGGAGTGGTTTATTTCTATTGTGATTGGCTGGCGGGGCTCGGCTACCTACACGTCTACATTGGCCAGCCTTTCAGTTACATTGGGTTGAAAAAAAGATAAAACCCCTCCAAATGAAAACCCAGCATCCATACACACACCCCTCCCTACTTTCACATAAATGCTATATACCCATATCTATACTAACTATAGAGTTTAGTATCCCCGTAACACAGGATATATACAATAGATATATTTTACAGACCTAAATGTGACTTTCTAGTAAAGGCCTATTACAAGCTCCAAATCTGGCGTGCGGTGTAGAACTGTAATCATGAATCATTGACACTTCCAGGTGGGTAAATATTTGAGATGGGTGAGAAGCAGTGCTGGGTATTGGGTTTGATTCTATCCCAGGGTCTGTTCTACAAGGAGTTTATATTCTTTCTATGTCTGAATGAGTGTTCTGTTTGTGCCCCTCTTTTTCTCCCCACAAACACATACAGGCAGTTAATTTTCACCTAACTGAACCCATTGTTGCTTCAATATGTTGACAGTACAGTTTCCCTTTAATTGGCATCTTTTGTATTTTATTGCCTATATGGTTTTCCCCCTTTACTCTTCATCTTCTCCTTTGATTTCAAAACTGCTCAATGGTTGCTAGGGTGATTAACTCATAGCAACCAGATAAGTTTATATAAAGCTTGAGAGCCAAAGAACAAATGTTAAAGAACCCCTTCAATATGAAAGAATGGAATTTAATACTATTTCAGTGTGTCGGGATTTACTGGTAGTTCTGGATATAAAGCGTCAGTCCATGTGTATTGTATATTTATTCCAGACTGTGGATGACACTTTATATCCCTGAAAGCAGTAAATATAAAGTGTATATACTTGTAATCTATCACCTGGCTGTTGTCACTCACGACCTGCTTGTGTCTAAGCTTAGTTGCTTCACTTGAGCATTGTTCTATGATAGAAAACGGAGAGGGTGTGACCAGTGGCTAGGGTTAAATACAAACACGAATCACCCCTTGATTTTTATCCTTCTAATTCCGGTGGAGGTCTGACTACAGTCAGTATTCAAAAATTTCACAATATCCAAAGAATAGAAAAGAACCCCCACTAGAACAGACTAAACTCAGGCAGTCACAAAGTATTATTGACACACTTATTTATAGTTAGTTGAATAGACACTTGAATATGCCACTTATTAAATTGTTATAAAGTGCTGTGCAATAAATTATAAAGTGCAGTGCAAGGATTATTAGTGAGGAGCTTGAAAGACCAAATTTCTTCTTTCCCACAATATTATTAGACAATTAATAGTGATACCAAATTGATCACCAATTTCTAAATTACTAGTAGTGCTAAAAAAATTATTTAATAATTATAATTGATTGACTAAAATGAGAATATTGAATATATTAGATTATAAAGTGCTACAGTGCTAAATGAATTTAGTAGTCCTTCCTAATTAGTAAGGTTCAATTCGTTAAATAACTAGACTGCCATTAGATAGGATAAAAATAAGAAATTAATTAAATCATTGCTCAAATTCATGAGAAAAGGAGGAAAATGAAAAAAGAGAGGGTGGAGTTGTCCCAAAACTACTACCTAATTTGTTCTATCCCTAGGATACCACAAAGGTGGAGAAGGCAGAGTAACCGGGACTGTGGTCTCGTGATTAACTAAGCCCTAAGCTGATTTGAGAGACTACGATATCCTATAAAACCACAATTCCACGGTCTCCTGGGAGTTTAGTATTGCAGAGAAAGAGAAGGAGTTGAACCGAGCAAAGATTCTTTCCACCACCCTCCAAAAATTGTTTGACCCCAAGTTGAGTAATAACGCCTTGACAAAGCTAACATAGCGAAACGCGCGTCGGCGTTTCATTTCCAGATCTGGTTATCTTTTAAAACTATATACTCAACTTGGGGTCAAACAATTTTTGGAGGGTGGTGGAAAGAATCTTTGCTCGGTTCAACTCCTTCTCTTTCTCTGCAATACTAAACTCCCAGGAGACCGTGGAATTGTGGTTTTATAGGATATCGTAGTCTCTCAAATCAGCTTAGGGCTTAGTTAATCACGAGACCACAGTCCCGGTTACTCTGCCTTCTCCACCTTTGTGGTATCCTAGGGATAGAACAAATTAGGTAGTAGTTTTGGGACAACTCCACCCTCTCTTTTTTCATTTTCCTCCTTTTCTCATGAATTTGAGCAATGATTTAATTAATTTCTTATTTTTATCCTATCTAATGGCAGTCTAGTTATTTAACGAATTGAACCTTACTAATTAGGAAGGACTACTAAATTCATTTAGCACTGTAGCACTTTATAATCTAATATATTCAATATTCTCATTTTAGTCAATCAATTATAATTATTAAATAATTTTTTTAGCACTACTAGTAATTTAGAAATTGGTGATCAATTTGGTATCACTATTAATTGTCTAATAATATTGTGGGAAAGAAGAAATTTGGTCTTTCAAGCTCCTCACTAATAATCCTTGCACTGCACTTTATAATTTATTGCACAGCACTTTATAACAATTTAATAAGTGGCATATTCAAGTGTCTATTCAACTAACTATAAATAAGTGTGTCAATAATACTTTGTGACTGCCTGAGTTTAGTCTGTTCTAGTGGGGGTTCTTTTCTATTCTTTGGATACAGTGGCTAGGGTTGCCACCCGGCCGGTATTTTTCCGGCCTAGCTGGTAAAATACCTGCCAAGGCCGGGATTACAAATTTACCGGCAATGTAGCTGCCGGTAAATTTGTAATACAATCAAAAGGAGCCCTTGGCCTGCCCCCAATCCCCTGCAACTTACCTTTGTTTTGCCTCTTCTAGCGTCCGCGGGTCTCTGTTGCGTGGCCCCGCCCTCTTTGATGTCACGCCCCACCCCTTTTGACATCACATCACGCCCCTTTTGAGGCCCCGCCCCCAGCAGCCGGTAAAAAAATGTATAAAAGGTGGCAACCCTACCAGTGGCGTAACTACCGGGGAGCAGGGGGTGCAACTGGGCCAGGGTCGCAGGGGGCGGCTGCACGGCCCGTCCCCACCTAGTTCCGTTACTGGGTGTGACAAGCTCCATCCCTCTGGAAATGTGTTTTGGGCAGTTAAAGTTTGGATGAGATCAATTTAGCTGTCAGTTTGCTCTTTATTTCTCCAAGATGAAGTCAAATGTAGATCTAAATCAGCTTTTACTGTACCAAGCCCAGAGACACTGTGTGTTTAATGTCAGTGCTAAATAAATGTTACATGTCTCCATTTCACCTGATTTGTGTCCAGCAATGAGGGGAATGTTGTACACGATCTGCGTTAGTCATTGACATGTGAGCTTTATTTTGTGCTGAATATAAATCATGTGTGAGTGTTGCACACAGCTGGCCTTACTTCTGGGACATTGCTACTAATGGGAAGTGATGAGCCAATCTGTCCTGTCCTGTCCCACAAGCAAAAATGTTTCTAAAGTCAACGGGTGTTTTTTTTTCCGGCCAATTTTTTGGCACGGTTTCGTGAAAAAATTCACACATGGTGAAATTCTGAATTTCACCACAAATCCATGGCTGGTGAATAAATTCGCTCATCACTACTAATGGGCAGGATCAGAGGCAAAAGAGCAATGGGGTTGAATGACTGGTCCTGTGGCAATGTGTATAATAAGCTGGGGCGGCCAATTAGTCGTTTGACACTTTTATTACCTGTGCTTAGGCACATATGCTTCACTTTAGCCCTTAATGTTGTGATAGCCACTGGGGATATTTGTTCCTTTTATGAAGTATGTTATGCAAGGCCATGACTAATAAGAGGGAATGATGTTTGAGGGTGTATCATGGGATCTTCACACTACTGCATGCTATACACACTTTCCCGTGGAGAGGAAAAACATGGGAAGAGCCACTCAACCGTCATGTTGGTTTTGGTTGGTTGCAATGGAAATGAAACTCTCACAATGGACACATTCTGCCTGGGGCAGGCAACTGTCAGTCACAGCATTACAAGTGTACCTTGAGTATAGAATAACTCAAAAGCGCATATTGCAGAGTCCAAACCTATAACTAACGATTCATCTTTATCTATTAGGGACCTTACGCATGGGCGTTTGAAGCAAATGCTCCTGTACTAAAAATGCATTCAATCTGAAGTTTGCTTTCAAATAATATATCACTAAATACACAGATACTAGATAATGAGCACACGTTGCACCATATCTTTTCTCCTATGGGCCCTTACACATGGGCATTTGACTGCTGTGTATATAATGCATTTTTATAAGCAGGTGTGTTTTTGAGTGTTTAAAACACATTTTTAGACCAGCTGGACACATGTAAAATGCATAAAAATGCTGCACTAAGAAATAAGCAATTCAATGCATGTCAACCAAGGGACACAGGTCTGATTGATTATTGGCTGCAACCAGGCAGGAGAAAATAAATGTTGGCTAAAACAAACCCATGTGTAAGGACCCTAAGGATTCCTATTGGCCAATGCTGATGCCCCTTTTTTGCTACTAAAAGCTCTTTTTACATTCAGAATCCTTTGGGGCGACCCTGCGGGAGAGTAGCATGTTCATTGCATGTCAGTTCTTGAGCCCAGTAGTGTGGGCGTTAATCAGAGCCCCCTGACCCACCTTTCTATGATACCTCACTTGTTTCAATGCAAATTCCACTGCAATTTGCTTGCTTCAATCATTAATGAAATATCCTGTAACTTTTTTGTTTTGAATACAAAATGTATTTTCCTTTAATAAAATTTTATTTTGTAATGCAAACAGCAACGCTGTCGTTTCTCCACACTGGTCTTAAGGTTACGTGGTAAGTAGGAGACCCAGACTGGAAAGGTGCACCATTTAAATTTAATACATTATATATAGTACATAAAACATTACCATGTATGAACAAACTGCTAGCTGTGCAATAAATAAATAAAAATGGCTTTGTCTAACAGTATGAAGAATGACATTACCCATGGCACAAACATTCATTTTGTTCTACTACTGGAGAATAAATTAAAATCTATAACCCTGCTGAAACCAGAAGGACCTGCATGCCCCTCTGGCACTGAAGGGGTTACTAAGCAAATGAATATGAACCCATATTTACAGCCTGTTTGAAAGGGAAGGCACATAGAATGGACAAAGCTTTAGCAGACACCATATTAGATAGAGGGAAGTGATTAGCAAGGGTTTAAAGGCACTTACAGGAAAGTGTGTAATGTGTGTAATATTTGTACTTGTACGTGTCTGTAGTACTTGTACATGTGTGTGTAGTACTTGTGTGTAGTATTTGTACTTGTCTGTAGTATTTGTACTTGTACGTGTGTGTAGTACTTGTGTGTAGTATTTGTACGTGTCTGTAGTACTTGTGTGTAGTATTTGTACTTGTACGTGTCTGTAGTACTTGTACATGTGTGTGTGTGTAGTACTTGTACATGTGTGTAGTATTTGTACTTGTCTGTAGTACTTGTGTGTAGTATTTGTACTTGTACGTGTGTGTGTGTAGTAGTACTTGGGTGTAGTATTTGTACTTGTCTGTAGTACTTGTACGTGTGTGTAGTATTTGTACTTGTCTGTAGTACTTGTGTGTAGTATTTGTACATGTGTGTGTAGTACTTGGGTGTAGTATTTGTACTTGTCTGTAGTACTTGTGTGTAGTATTTGTACTTGTACATGTGTGTGTAGTATTTGTACTTGTACATGTGTGTGTAGTATTTGTACTTGTACATGTGTGTGTAGTATTTGTACTTGTACATGTGTGTGTAGTATTTGTACGTGTGTGTAGTATTTGTAATTGTACGTGTCTAGTACGTGTGTGTAGTATTTGTACGTGTGTGTAGTATTTGTACGTGTGTGTAGTATTTGTACGTGTGTATAGTATTTAGACCAGACAGCGTTTTTTTGTAGGAGTCTCTGTAAATGAGGTGTTCGGAGACTGAAGGCAGAGAAGGGCCTTGTTGTCAGGGATGTTCATGTCAGTTACTAAATACAATGGCAAGAAAAGTTGTTGAAATGGACACAGTTATGATCTGAAAAGGAGGGCAATACATTTTTTACAAGGGAAACAGTGATGAGATTTGTGGCTTAACTAATTTACAACATGAAATATTTGCAGTGCAGATTTGCATTATTTCAGCACCAGGAACAGCAGCAAATTTACTCTGACAGGACTCCTGCACTTCTCATCTGTCCTATAACCTTTATCTATAACCTTACAATGAGACGGGGAGAGTATCTAATTCTCATACACCATACCTCCAGTTCTCATCTGCCCTGTAACCTTTATGTGTAATCACTGAACCTTACAATGAGACAGGGGAGAGCAGCGAATTCTCATACACCATCCCTCCAGTTTTCATCTGTCCTGTAACCTTTATGTGTAATTATTAAATCTCACCAGCAGGCAAGGCAGTGAGACAGCAGACAGAAGCGGTGTTGCAGGATATTCTGCCTCCTGTGTCAGATTTGTGCATTGATCTCAGAAGTTTCTAAAATAGTACATTCAACACATAAAGCTAGAGTGTAAGCTTAGCCGACACTGTAGCACAAAGCTCTGTTAAGAAGGTCTTTTGGTCAGCGCAGTCTCTAATCTGCAGACATTCTGCTTTGTTATGAAGACTATACAGACTTTTCCCATCAGTGGTTGGCTTCATTCAGACGTGCTTCAATGCTGCAGCAGTTGCTCTGCAGTCTTTGGTATGTAACCCCACGTTGTCCCCCGGGAAAAACAGTTGGCATGGGGTTAAATTATAAAGGCAACATCTTCATTTGCAGGATGCCTTCCGCCTTTGTGCATGCACTGGGGCTTACTAGGAAGAAGAAGAAGAAGAAGGTAACATTACCAGTTGCTCATTATGTAAAATAAAGGTATCTATGTATCTTTTATTTCAGATGGTGTAATTAGAATGCAAGAGTTCCCAGATACCAGCAATGTATGGGGGGGGAAACTATTTTGTATTCTGTACACTGACTTTACTTTTAAGACCTGAACTTCCTTCAACCCTCATAAATGCATCTGTAATTGATATCGCTTTCCAGCTCCAAAAATCAACCAGACTGCATCTGTTAGTAGTCGTGCAATTCAGGTTAGATTATGTTTTAAAAAGTGAAAAGCTTAATGTCTTATGTGGATAATTCTCCATTAGCACTTGTGACTGCTTGGATCAGCCCAAAGTCTACCTATGGTAGAACTGCATCTAGATTAAAGGTTAAAGATTAAATTAAACTTTGTACTGTTGGCTGTGTTCCCATAGGGTTACCATCTCACCAATTTAACATAGGACACTTACTGAATATACATGCTGGATTCATGGATCAACGATTCCAACAAACAGAATATGTATTCAAGAAGTGTCCTACTATAAAGGGGTGAGATGGTAACCCATAGTCATGTTCAGCTTGTGAAGACACCAATAAGTTCACTATGGTAACATAAAAGAAGAAGATTAATTCATTAATGCATGTTTTCCAAGACAATGGCTTCTGGAGACTGTTATGAAGCTCTGTGCATTTTAAAAGCTCAGCTCAGTTACACACTTATGAGCCAACTGTATCAGAGAAAAGATGTGGATCTAATATTGTTTGTAATTGGTTAGAATACAGCGTGGCTGTAGCTGATTTAAATCAGTTGTGGAGACCCCTCGTGAGCTGAAACACAACAGTCATCAAGTGCCTGCAGACTTCTATTGCAAAGTGATAATGTGCACAAACTCAAGCCACATTACAGTACCATATATTGATATTATATTGTATAACCTATCATAGAACTGGCACAACATAACAGTTATAGAAATAAGACAAGGTGCTCTAAGCAAATTGCAAACTGGAGTTGCTGAATAAAAAACGAATGAACTCAAAAATGATCAACTGGAAATTGATTCAGAACAGCACTTTTCTACATCATACTAAAAGTTAATTCAAAGGTGAACAACCCCTTTAAATTAATACTGCTCCCACTATATTTGGGGTTTCCCCCCCAATATACACACACTCACCCCTGATATAATCCCTTTAGTGGAGTTTTTTCCTTACCAGCCTCAAGTCATAGAAAGTATATGATGAATTCATTGCTAGAAAAAGCAGGAGCTGATAATTCTTTGATATGTACTGTGTGTTGAATGGGGCAAGTTTTATTTCATTAAGTTACAGCTGTGCCCATCTGTATACAGTTAGCTAAACAATGTGGTTTAACAATACAGGAATACAGGTATGGGATCAGTTATCTGGAAACCCATTATCCAGAAAGCTCCTATAGACTCCATTTTATCCAAACAATCCAAATTTTTAAAAATGACTAATTTTTTCTGCAAAAAATAAAAACAGTATCTTGCACTTAATCCAAACAAAGATATAATTAATCCCTATTGGAAGCAAAACCAGCCTATTGAGTTTATTTTACTGTTTTAATGATTTTCTAGTAGGCTGAAAGGACCAGTAACATAAAAAAAAATGTTTAAAAATTCGTTAGTGCACAACGAAAAATAAACACTAAGACAAAAGAAATTCACCTGCTGCTGTGTGTCTGTGGCTGCTGCTCCCGCTGTGTGCCCGTGACTGGCTGCTGACACTGCTCCCTGTGCTGACTCTGCCAAGCCGTCCCTTTCCCATGGTCCGAGCGCAGCCGACACTTCAGTACTTGTGGCGGCGTAGTGCAGGAAGCAGAGGGGTAGCGGCTGGGGTAGCGGCTGGGGCAGGGAGTGGTGGAGGCCCGGGCAGTCCGCAGCTCGGCGCTACCACCTGTGACTGCCCCAACTGCCATGAAGCTGAGGTTCTGTCCCGCCGGTGCCGGCGATTCATGTGCAGCTGCTGCGCCAATGAGTGCGCAAAGCTTTCTGCGGCCAATGAGTCACTGTTGCATCAGCCTGGCGCTGAGTGTTTTTACGCCGCCACCAGTACTGAAGTGTCGGCTGCGCTCGGACCATGGGAAAGGGACGGCTTGGCAGAGTCAGCGCAGGGAGCAGTGTCAGCAGCCAGTCACGGGCACACAGCGGGAGCAGCAGCCACAGACACACAGCAGCAGGTGGATGAAAGCGATGCCTGTCAGTGACTAGCCAGGGAGAAGAAATTGATCGTTGCAGGACGGATGGTTGCCTTTTCGCCGTTTCTGAAGCAGACAGGAAGTGGACATTCTGTAAGTTATTTTTTAATAAAGGCTTTGCTATTTAAAAGTTTCTTTTGTCTTAGTGTTTATTTTTCGTTGTGCACTAACGAATTTTTAAACATTTTTTTTTTATGTTACTGGTCCTTTAAGATATGAAGATCCCAATTATGGAAAGATCTGTCATCCAGAAAACACCACGTCCCAAGCATTCTGGATAACAGATCCCATACTTGTACTTTAAAATTCTGCATTTGTGGCAGTAAAATGGGGCTAAAATAATAGGCTTCAATTACCTTTCGTGGAACTTGTCCCATCACCAGCCACTTCTCAGTGACCACCTGAAGGTCTTGGCCGTTTAGAGGATCTCTTAGCCGCACCTTAATCTCCAATTTACCACCAGTTGGTTTCCTACCATCAAAAACCTAAAAAAAAAAGAAATCAGGGTTTAGCCACAACAGCTACACCTCCTGACACAGCAGACAGAAGAAGTGGTGTTGGTGAGTGACACATTTCTGTGCGGGGGTATGAGGGGGCCAAATAAAAGTGTCACGTTTAGTGCAGGGTCGCTCATTAGAGAAACAGTGACACTTTCCTGCTTTTAAAACACTAGGCACATGATAATATGGCAGCTGGAAAGTGTTTGTAGACGTTGTGCAGAAAGAGTGTTATCTTTCATCCACTGCTGCCAGTTAGGAAGCCCAATATTTGTTCTCATTATCAAACACTAATGTTGGCAAACTCTTGTACCTCTACTATCTCTCGGATCTCACACTGAGTCTCCAGCTTGTCCAGTTTTACACTCGCAGATCCAACCTGTTTATCACTTCTCACGAGAAAGAACCTATAAGAGCAGATGAGCATTTCAAAGAGAGAACAAAAAGTGATTGGTTAAAAATTAACGATTTGTTTAGCAATAGCCACTCAATAAGAGATTATATGCAGGTTCCTATTTAATATGACACCTCAAGGGGCATGGAAATGGGTTTTTCTTGCCGGCAACATTAAATATTCTATTTTTAATATGACACCTCAAGGGGCATGGAAATGGGTTTTTCTTGCTGGCAACATTAAAAATTCTATTTTATATGTTCTAGGCTCTGTTAATTATAAAATGTAATCCAATATGACTTCCTTTGCTTGGGGCCAGCCACACGAACCAAGACATCGCCGATTATATAGTGAATAAAGTACCCCCTTTTGTAAAATATAAGGATATTATAAGTTACCGAGGAGTTTCATGACCATATAAAAACACGAGGCCGAAGGCCGAGTGTTTTTATAAAGGTCATGGAACTCCGAGGTAACTTCTAATATCCTCATATTTTGCAACTGGGTGTACTTTATTTATTATAATACACAAGTTTTAGGGAGTCATGTGACAGAAATGACATCAGAACTCACCGTTTATAACTGATGACATCAGAACTCATCGTTTATAAGGATATAATTTACAAGATATTCATGGCTTTTGTGTATTATATATATATTATAAGGTAAATAAATTACGATGCAAATCTGCAGAATGCAAGTACAACTCCAGTCGTTCTGTTGTCCCCAATGTTTCTTTGTAAGCTCGTCCTGGCTGCTCCTTATTGATTAGTGAGATTCTTACCCCTTGTGAAAGATCTCAAACTTCATGCCTTTGGTTTGAATGACACGTTTGAAGCCCCTGTGATTCCGGTTTATGTTCAATTTAAACGACTGTTCATATTCTGTCCCAAATGAAAAGAAATCAGTAATATTTATGTTTAGAGATGTTGATTTTTACAGACAACAACACATTTTCATATAAAGTTGTCCAGATCTGCATTTCTTCTTTCATGGCTGACCATGACTTTTTCCTCCTCTCCAGTTCTCTCTTACTCATACCACTACCATTGCTCCTACTGCCAGCTACAGTTCCCACAATGCTTTGCCATATTCTGTGATTTACAGACCTGAGAAGATGGAGAATAGGAAGATTTTTGTACTAACCGTTAAATCCTATTCTCTCATCCTATATTGGGGGACACAGGGACCATGGGGATGAAGATCCTGCAGCTTGGAGAGTGGACACTTAGATGTTAACGGTGACCCTTCCTCCTACCATCTCCAGTTTTTTTAGTAACCGAAGGAGTAGGTTCACCCATAATCCAGAACAGTGAAGGAGTCTCCCCACCCCTTAACGATGATTTAAAGATATATACTCCCAACATGGAGCAGTAACTAACAGAGGTTAAACTATGTAAACTCCCATAGGAGGAAGATGAGGTTGGGTAGCCCCAATCCTTTTATTCATTTCGTATAAATTTACAGGGAGGGAAGGCCTGTGTCCCCCAACATAGAATGAGAGAAAAGGATTTAACGTTAAGTACAAAAATCTTCCTTTCTCTCACCTAATTGGGGGACACAGGCACCATGGGGATGTCCTAAAGCAACCCCTGAGGGCGGGACCTGTATCCCTTGTAAGGTGCTCAGTCTAATACGGTCTGTAACACCTTCCTCTCAAAGCTTGCTTCTGCTGAAGCCTGAGTGTGTACACTGTAGAAGCGTGTGAAGATGTGTAGAGAGGACCAGGTTTGCGGCTTGACACACCTGCTCGGCCGATGCCTGGTGTCAAACTGCCCAGGAAGTACTTATGGAGCGTGTAGAGTGAGCTCAGACTCTAAAGGGAGGCAGTCTACCTTTCAACGCATAGGCTCGAATGATTGTGGACCGAATCCATTTGGCTATGGTTGACTTAGAGGCTCTTGTACCTTTTCTTTGTCCCTCAGGAAGTAAAAAGAATGATTTTGTTTTTCTGATTATTTTCGTAGCCTCCAAGTACATCTTGATTGCACGTACAACTAGGCGTTTCTCTAGTGGGTTCTTTGGCTCTGGGCAGAGAGATGGAACCATTATATCTTGGTTTAGGTGAAACTGAGACACAACCTTGGGAAGGAAATCCGGAGTTGGTCTGAGAACCAATTTATTAGAATGGATAATCGTGAATGGAGATTGCCATGAAAGTGGCGCCAGTTCAGAGACTCTTCATGCCGATGTAATCGCCAAAAGCAACATCACCTTCTCTGTCAGCATGGCTATCGGAGTAGATTCTAGTGGTTCATAGGGTTCCTCCTGTAGAACTGATAGGACCAAGTTGAGGTCCCAAGGAGGAACCGGATACTTGTATGGGGGAACTAGTCTGGTCGCCCCCTGTAGAAAGGTCTTGATGTTGTTGGCAAACGCTAGCTTTTTCTGGAAGAGAATGGAAAGTGCTGAAACTTGTACCTTGAGGGAACTTAATGCTAGTCCCTTGGTGAGGCCTTCCTGGAGAAATGAGAGAATGACTCCCTCACCTGCCATCTGTGGGTTTGTATCTCTGGCTTCACACCATCCGATAAACGTTTTCCACACAATCTTAGCTGATACTAGTTTTCAGGCTCTCAGCATAGTAGGAATCGCCAGAATTAGGGCTTCAAGAGCCACGCCATTAAAGCCCACACATGTGAATTCAAGTGGACAATCGGACCTTGTGAGATTAGGTCTTCTCTCAGAGGTAATAGAAAGGGAGCGTCTGTCGCCATGTCTACTATATCTGCCAACCATGCTCTTCGAGGCCAATACGGGGCCACCAGTATGTTTTGAGTGCCTTCTCTCTTTATCTTTTTGATGACCCATGGAAGAAGTGACAGGGGTGGAAAGACATAGGCTAGGGAGAATGTCCAATGGATCACCAGAGCATCCACCACCCATGCCTGAGGGTCCATACTTCTTGCTACGAACTTTGGTACCTTGTGGTTGTATCGAGATGCCATCAAGTCCACCTCTGGAAGGCCCCATTTGTCTACTATCATTTCGGCTATCCAGTTGTCTACCTGCGGGCCGCTATGGATTGTGCTGATGCTCTGGCTACAAGCTTAGCTGCATCCAGTGAAGCGTCACAGATGTAGGTAGTAGCATCCGCTATCTGGGATAATAACAGATCTGTCAATGCTCCAAAAAGGCTTTTTACCCTGATTAGCGTTAATTCAAAACAATTCTTGTGGTGATTCCTTGGGTGCTCTGCCTCTGGCATCCCTTATACATTCGATTTATAGTAGCAGTTGGAAACACTCACAAACGCAGCATAACTGCAATTAGGCTTTTTATTCCATTACCACACAACATGTTTCGGGCACCTGGCCCTTTCTCAAGTGTGAGAAAGGGCCAGGTGCCCGAAACATGTTGTGTGGTAATGGAATAAAAAGCCTAATTGCAGTTATGCTGCGTTTGTGAGTGTTTCCAACTGCTACTATAAACAGATCTGTCAATGGAGCCTCCGAGCCCAGCAGTTGTGCCACCTGTTCCACCCAGACCTCCATTGCCTTGGCTACCCAGGAGATTGGTCTAAGTGCCGTTCCTGATGCAGTAAAAATTGTCTTACAGAAGCCCTCTAGTCTCTTGTCAATAGGGTCCTTGAAGGCTGCTGCATCAGCTACCGGAATGGTGGTAGTCTTTGATAGTCTGGATACTGGTGGATCGACTGCAGGCGGAGACGACCACAGCTGTATGATATCCTGTGGAAATGGATAGGCCTGTAAAATCCGTTTGGAAGTCTGTACCTTGTGATCAGGTGTCTTCCATTGAGACTTAATGATTTAGTCTAATTGCTTATAACCCGGCAGTCTTTTTCTGTCTCTTAAAAATGTTCTTTCCGGACTCTGCAGCAGAGGCTGTCTCCTCAATATTAAGGGTGTCTGTATGAGATCCTCCACTTCCCCTTGTGTTCTGGGAATATCGGAGTCTAGATAGGGGTCTAGTTCAGAATCTGTTAGGACCTTTCCTTTCTCATCAGAGGAGCTGATATGCCCTGCACTGGGCTCAGGGGGAGAATCTGGGGGCCGCTTAGCCGAAGCTGTGTGCTTTTCCAGAGATTTAGTCGAATTTGACAGCCGATCTAGGACCTTGTCCAAGGCCTCGGTTATGGATGCTAACTTCTGTAAGCCTAGCAGTGACAAGGAGAGAGCACGCATTAGTTCAGAGTCCGAACTCCCACGTGAAGTGGATGCTATGTGAGGAGTGGTTAGCTGGGTGGGATCTGGCGGTTGAAGGGTAGCGGGTGTAGGGCTAAGTGCAGGGGTAGGCCTGCATGTCGCACACACAGGCTCAGCAGAAGCAGCAAGAAATTTAGCCTTGCAAACAGTACAGGCAAAGAAGACTACCGTGGAAGCCATGTTTGAAGGTGCAAGAGGAAGAGCTATAAGAGTGTCCTCCAGGGCTGGTCCTATCAAATGTGGGGCCCAATTGGGACCATGTTGGCGGGGCCCCTAGACAAAGTGTTGCTGGCTACTGACACACCAAGTATTTAGGAAAATAAGGGCATACAGGCACAAAATAGAAAGGAAAGGGGCAGACAAGGTAACATAATAGGGGCACACAGGGTAAGAGAGAGAGGGAGGATATAGGAGAGTGGACTGGGCCAATTAGTTTGGGGCAGGCTGGGCCGATTCAGCTTGGGAGCAGGCTTGGTTGGATTGGGGGCAGGCAGGGCCTATCAAGGTTGGAGGAAAGCTGGGCCTATGAGAGTTGGGGGCAGGCTAGACCTATGGATTTGGGGATGGGCTGGACTCTCAAAGTTGGGGGCAGGCCAGGCAGCATCATGTGCTGAGGGAAATATTATCTGTGCTGCCCTGTGGTGCGGGGCCCCCCAGAGGTGCGGGGCCCAATTGGTCCAATTGGCCTAAGGCCGGCCCTGGTGTCCTCTGTAGGGTTAAACATAGATGCGCCCCCCACATGGATACAAGTCTCTATATGTGGCCCAGGCTGATAAACCCCGATGGAGAGTGAACAGGGGAGGAGACAGGTGCTGTGAGGCAAGCAGTATTGCAGCGAGTCTGAAAGAAAGAACCGCAGGGTTAACTCACAGCCAGTATGTTCCCCAGATAGAGTTATATTTCCTTGTTAGGGAGAAAGAGAGCAAACTTGCCTGTTAGAGTTCTAATCACCTCGCCAGCTGCTGTGCCGAGTAAGCTGTGGAAAGATGGCGCCTACTGACGTACTGTAAGATTGCGGTGGAGGGGGGCGTGGCCTGAGACGTGGGAACCCAGAACTGTTGCGGCTCGCAGGGGAATGAAGTCCACGTCTTAATACTGGACTGCTATTAAGGCTGGGGTTGCTCCATAGTGTATGAAGCGCAGAGCCGTGTGCCTGTGGGTGGGGGGTAGGGAGAAAATTCCTTACCTTTTCAGCCAAAGTTTCTGTGCCCATAAGACAAAAAACTTCCCTGTGTTGTATGAGACCCAGGCTGGTGCGGTCCTCCGTAGAGCGGGAACACAGCCTCAGGGATATAGGAGCCGTGCCTGCAGCCTATGTAGAGGACGCTGGCACAACTACGAATCTTAGTGAATTTGCTCCCAAGTGTCCGTGACTTCATTCTTCTGAGTAGAAGATTTAAGAGAATAGCACAACACCATGGGGCAAATTCACTAAGATTCGTAGTTGCGCCAGCGTCCACTTCGCCTCGCTTCGCCAGGCGTATTTTCACCAGCGCTACGCAAATTCATTAAAATCCGAAGTTGCGCTGAGGGGAAGCGTAAGATTGCGAAGTTGCGCTAACATTAATTCGCCAAGCAAAGCAAAGTTACGCTAGCGATGGTTAATTTGCATACGGCGCCAAATTGAAGTTACAAAGGAGGTATATGTAGCATCACTACACAAGCCTGGCAAACCTTCAAAACAGCAAATAAAATTTTTATTTTGCCCTACACATGTGCCCACTGTATAGTTAAGGTGCCATGAGTTAGCAAATGTAGGGGGGAAGGAGGGTAGCCCCAAAAATTCTTTCAATCTTTTTCAGCCTATCACCCATAAAAAAAGAAAAAACGCCAGGGTTTTTTGGGACTTTTTTTTTTTTTTTTGGAAACATTTTTAACTTTTTTTGAAGCAATCCCTATCTACTCTATTGCACTTCGCCTCGTCTGAGGTGGCGAAGGAAGTCTGGCGTAAAAGGTAGCGTTCAGAATAATTTGCGCGTCAGTGAATTTGCGTAGTTATGTCCGTTGCGCAAATTCGCCAGGCATAAGGGTGCGAAGTTACACTAGCGAATTTACACCAGCGTCCATTAGTGAATTAACGAAGATGCGCTACGCTGGCGAATTCGCGCTAGCGTTAGGAGCTTTGTCGTTTAGTGAATTTGCCCCCATGTATGTTGGAGGTGGCGAGCTTACCCCTTTTATTTAAAGTGACCACCTGTGCATCCACGTTTCGGGGGGGATTAACCCTCCCTTCGTCCAGGGCAGGAAGCATCGTGGAAAGGGTGAGAGGTGTGGTTCATCTACACACATTCTCTCTTCTGAGGACACTAAAGAAACTGGAGGTGGTAGGAGGAGGCAGGGGATGAAGCCCATAGCAGGAGGAGGAGTCACCGTTAACATCTTAGTGTCCACTCTCCAAGCTGCAGGATCTTCATCCCCATGGTGCCTGTGTCCCCCAATTAGGTGAGAGAAAACTGAAGCATGCGAGGCATTGTGGATACTGGCAGGAGGAGTTGATTTCTGATACATTTCTGTCGTCAGGCAAACTGAGAAGGAAAGAGCTAAGGAAGGACAGATACTGCTTTCAGTTGCAAATTAACTGTTACAGATAACTTTAAAATCCACCATTGCCTTTGGTGGAATACTAAAACACATGTGCAGCCTAATCTGGGTATTCAAATTTGATCGGATCAGCCTAATATCGCTCACTTCAATGTGGGCTTATCAGGGAGAGATCCGCTCATTTGGCGATCCCTGTATATGGCCACCTTAAGGGTTTGGAATCCATTAACATGAAAGATCCAACTGGGGATTTATAGCAGCTTCATCTGTACTTGGATACAGGGCCGCCATTTGGGGGGCACAGCGGGTACAGCTGTACCGGGCCCGGCGGTCTTGGAAGTGTGAAGGGGGGCCCGACTGCTCTACACTACCTGGATTGCTGGGTAGTGTTGAATATTTGAAGCGAATATTCAAAAGCAGCAGCCGGAAAAGAGTTAACAGGCCGGCTCCGCTGCCACCTCTGCAGCACAGGTCTCACAGCATTTCTGCCTGCCTGTGTGAAACCACACACTGACCAATAGCAGCGGAGGTGTGTTACAAACCCGCCTCTTCCCACTAGCTTACTCAACCAGGCGCTTATTGGATAGTTTCTCTGTATGATCCTGTGCCTCCTCGTGTCCAAGGACAGGTCGAATGCTAGTGAGGGAACGTCAAAACTCTGCTAGCAGTCATCTGAAAACAGGTCTATTTTTTTTTTTAACCCCTAACCACCAATGTTTTTTATGTTACTTTTATGAGGCACCCTGCACACCAATGTTTTTTTTTTTAAACTTAAGGGGGGCCCTGGCCAGCAATGTTTTTTTTTTAACCTATAGGGGGCACTGGCCACGTTTTTTTATAACTTGTGGAAGGGGGGCTGGCCACCAATTATTTTTTTGAACTTGTAGGGACGTCCTAACCACAAATGGTTTTTTATAACTTATTTTTATAACTTGTTTTTATAACTAGTTGGGGGGGGGTGTTTCAGCTAGGATGAATGTGTGGCTTTTGTAATGTGATGTGGGGTGGGCGGGATCTGGGGTGGGGCTTTGGGTCATGCTGGGGCGGGGACAAGGGGGCCCAGAAAATTTTGTTGTACGGGGCCCCGTGATTTCTGATGGCAGCCCTGCTTTGATATATCAGAGATATTTTCTGTTTTACAAGTTCACATTTTAATGAACTGACCCATTTCTCAAGGCTCGCAACTGTGTCAATTAATTATGCCGCACACAAATAACATTTGAATCCTTAATCGGAAGATATAACTTTTAGCTAGAAGATGAATGGTCAAATCTAAAGCACTGTTTTACTAAGCAGTAGCTGTTGTCAAATTACCTAGAGATGATAAATCAGCTATTTTTATATATGAAATATGTTGGTGAATAAATCAACCCCCGGGTTTTTATATACCCCTGGGACGCACAGTATTGCTATGCTGTTTTCTACCGTTCTAATTACATGAGGGGGAATATGGAGAAGTAGCTTTATAGGTAAGAAACCTACCTGGGGAGTTGGTATTTTTAATTACCAAGGTTTTGTTTTTTTGAGGCTGTTCCTAGGACACAAAAGAAGAATGTCATTTTAGCAAAGTAAACAAAATGCAGATATAAAATCAGAAAATCCAACATGTATTTCTATGCAAAAAATGCTAAATTGTACAAGTGCAGTGCAAGTGCAACCAACCAATTAATTTTCTAACTCAGCAATAGTTGGTGGTTTAGTAAACCAGTAAATCAACCCCAGCCTTTGTTATCAGAAAAAAGTCTCTCTCACTTTGTGTGCATCATATAAAAGAAAAAATACAGTAGGACCACAATAAAGTTTGTAAATAAGTATAACCAATTATATAAGAGAGTTAAAATGTTAAAAGGGTAATTTAAGATGCCAAGTTAGCAACGGGTCCAATAACCTATAATAGTCAGCAGATTGCTTTCAGACAAGTGATCAGTAAATGACATTACGGTACCTATTAAGTGACCTACATTCTGTGAGAGAGCTGTCTGGTGAAAAGCTTGGGTCCCCTGGTGCTTTGTGAGCTAAAATAAGCAGCACACACAAATAACCATGTATAAAAAGGTTAATTAATAGCAGTATGATCAGAATCGGTTTTAGAAACCCAGTTTTTAAATCAAGATAACACTCCATGAGTAGCTCTACTGATCACCAATACAGAAATGATTCACGTGGTTCTTGTGCCCCAGTGTTTCTCACCGAGCTCGGATATGGAAACTCAAACTTCACATAGGCATCCAAATCATTGGGCGCAACTCCTACAAGAGAAAATGTGAACTTGTGTGACAGAATCCAGAAACAAAACAGTAAAAGAGCATAAAGACCTCCCCTTACTTCATCAATGACTATCACTTACCTGATGGGGCTGGTAAGTTAATTCCTCGTACAATGATAAGTAGCATTTCTGTGCTGCTGAGTTCAGAGAAAACCCTAGAAAGGGAACAGAAACAGGAAACGTCAGACTTCACAGAACTACAGCTGCTAATGCTGTTTCATTTGATTCAGTGCCTCACTATGCAAGATCTAAAGCGCCAAAACTTGACTAAGCCTCTGACGCATATAGACCTAAACACCTCCTCAGGGCACCTAGTTCTTGAATGTGCTAAGCAGAGAACTGCCACAATTACTGAAAAAAAATATTGACCCAACCGCAGCAGCGCTTTCTCAACCTAACCTTCCCACCCTACTACATGCTGTGTGCCAGCAGTACATTAGACGAGGGGAAATCTGCCAGGGATTCACAGCATGAATGTGTGGGCTGCAGGCAGTAAAAAAAAATAAATAAATAAAAAGTCTGATGAAGCCTCTGTTCCTGAGGCTTATGGCTTTCCCACACACGTGTCTGTTACGCATTCCTAAGTAAGTTACATGATCCTATAGAATAGACCAAGTTTTAAAAATTATTTGTCCAAAAACACAAAAAAAAAAAATTTGTCTGCTCATAATTGTGTATCACTTCTGCTGGGATTGTGCTTTAAAGGGGACCTGTCACCCAGTCATAAAAAGCTGCATAATAAAAGTCCTTTTCAAATTAAATATGAAACCCACATTCTATTTTTTTTTATTAAAACAACCATACCTGTTATAAACTTACTTAAAAGTCTCACCTGTCAACCACATATTGCCTGCCCCTCCTCTTAGGCATAGAAGCAGGGCAAGCAACTACTTTAATTTTCCATTCTACTCTTCCTAAATATCACTGAACTCCCCACATTCACCCTCCCTCCTCAATGTATAATTGTGTAGCCAGTGCATGGGCAGGGGTATCAGGTCCCCCATTCTGGCACATAAACAAGATTTTGGCATGATGCAAAGCTTGCCCTAATAACAGTGTCTACAAATTGGTGCCTGCCGGTTTCCTGTAAATTCCAAGACTGAAAAACACAATATTTAAAGTATGTAAGTGAAATTTATTTCGCTTGACTATCATTACAAAATAGGATTTGGAATTATTTCTTAAGGTGAAGGTCCCCTTTAAAGTGGACCTGTCACCCAGACACAAAAATCTGTATAATAAAAGTCCTTTTCAAATTAAACATGAAATCCAATTTTTTTTTTTTATTAAAGCATTCATAGCTGTTGTAAGCTCATTTAAAAATCTCAGATGTCAATCAAATATTGTCTGCCCCTCCTCTATGCCATGGGCATAGAGGTGGGTCAGACAATTACTTTCACTTTCCATTCAGCACTTCCTAAATGTCACTGCTCTCCTCACATTGCCCCCATTCTCTTAACCATTTAATTGTGTAGCCAGGACATGGGGATGGACATCGGATCCCCCATTCTGGTGCACAAACAAGAATCTGAGATGATGCAAGGCTTTCCTTAAAAACAGTGTCCACAAAATGGTTGCTGCCTGCTTGCTATAATTATGAATTCCCAGACTGAAGGAAACCAGATTCAAATAATTTATACAGTGTAATTAAAGTTCATTTTGCTTGACTAATGTGATAAAATAGGATTTTGAATAATTTTTTTGGGTGACGGGTCCCCTTTAAGTCATGTACAAATATTAAAGGTAATGCTTAACTGTACCAAAGTTGCTGGTCCCACTTCCAGGGAACTACGTACATAAAACTTGAGCCTAGAAAAGCCTGGTTTGTTGGGCACAATAAACTCTTTTAAAAAATTTGGAGTATTGCTGTTAAGTCATGAATACTGTATTATAAGAGAGATCTTTTCCTAGAATCCCACAGTCCTATATGAGATGATCCTGTTTTCATACCTGACAATTTTTAATGTCTTGTCTTCAAAATGGTAGGGAGGAGGGTCAAGGCCTTGAGCTTGGGACAGCTGAAGGATCTCACAGTTTTTCTTGCAGTCCTCAGCCATCTTCTCAAACCTGACACAAGAGGAACATACTTGAGAGGATAAACATCAATGGCAAAGAGACTGTACAGCTCCCAGTTTCCCTAGTATAAGTGCCATGAGGCAATTAAGCAGGTAACTGTAAAAACATGTTTTATAAATTAGGTGAAAATTTTCCCCCAAAAAAGAAGTCAAACTCTGTAGATTGTATGTTTAAAATATAAACAATATTCTCTGCATTTTGTTACTTTTGAGGCTTTTCATTACATAAGGTACTCACCTTGTGGTTTCTGCAACATTGCCCATCTGCGTAAACTGCTTTGAGTAGCATATGCATTTCTGTGAGGATGATACAAAAAATGAGGGAACATTATCAACAACAATCCCTTTGTTTAATGAACAATGAAAATAATCAATCATCCTCTATTTCCTCAATCACAAATAGACATAATGCACTATGCACAATGTAGTATGCCCCTACAAGTAATTAGCATATCACTGCTGGCTAGGTCCTAAGCGGAATAAGAAATTTCACTGTAGAATCCTTCAAGAATGATTCAGGATTTGGCTGAATCCCAGTTTGCAAACTTATCGTTAGCAGTGCTCAATTATTCCTGCCACTAGTGTGTGAGACCTGTCATAAAGTCATGCTTAGTCAACTTTTCTTGTCATTGACTGCAACTGAAGACATCAATGACAACATTATACACATATACACATATTTATGAAGACGACCCAAGTAAAACATCTGGCACACAAAGCCCCAGTCCTTTTTTCATTGCTCTGTATTCCAGATGCATCAGAAAGGTCAGCTCCATCTGCATTTGTAACATTCCCATGTAGCTCAAGCAATGGATTATTTAGAACTTGTATAAGAGGTAGGAAGTAATGAGGTTCAGTTTGTTATTGACCTCATGCTGTTCATGCAGGAGCTTCATTAGCATGTTGTACACATCCTCTGAATTCTGTGGTGACTTTATGTCTTCATATTCAACAACTACAAAGTCACTTTCCTCATCATCTGGAAGAGATGGCACCTTAAAAACAAAGACCAAAATTAAGGTTAAGTTAAAGACTTGTGGATACAGAGCCTTCATCCATTTACCTAATTATTTAATGATTTCAAAACTTAATATTTCTTCTCTGTAATATTTTTTTAAGATTTTAATTTTTCAAACTACAAACAAGTTCTCAGTTCTTTTACAATTCTGTGAGTAGGATCTGTGAGTGCCTGCCATCTCCTGTTCAGCAGCGTTTACTTGACTAAATATGGCTTAAAGACAATCAATCAGTCTGTAAATTAAGCCAGGTATCCCGTGTAGAAACTGAATTTCTTCTGGCAACCTCTGCAGATTGGGAGTGGACAGGTTAGGCCTTTTTAGCATAGTATAGCAACTGCAAATAGCACATCCTGGAGTAAGCCTGAAGCTACAAATATTATCGAAGTGAGGAGAAGCATACCAGATGCAGATCACTGATGCAAAGTGCTTTAAAATAAAGCACTTTGCAGCAGTGATCTGCATCTGGTATGCTCTCCTCACTTCGATAATATTTGTACATTCTACTGACCAGCCGGAGATCATAGAGGATAGAAGCACCAAAGAATACTGGCTTAGGCAGTGCACTGGAATACCCACAAGTAAGCCTGAAACTGTAAGGCCCCGGTTAATCCCAGCAAACAGAGTTCCAGGGACCAAATGTTTGGAAGAACAAGCTTCTTGTTAATGTACCGAAGAACCTCGATCCAAAATCTCAAAATTACCAGGCAGGACCAGAACACGTGAAATAGGGAGCCTTTATCATCCCTACATGTAGGACACTGATCTGACACATTATTGTAAAGTTTCTGTAAATTATAGAGAGTTAAATAGGCCCTGTTTAAAAATGTTATTTCTATGCACCTATCCCTCATAGAGATGAACAACTCTGAGATCAGCTTAAATTAATTGTTCAGTATAAAAACTGGGTAAATAGATAGGCTGTGCAAAATATAATGTTTTCAATATAGTTAGTTAGCCAAAAATGTAATCTATAAAGGCTGGAGTGACTGGATGTCTAACATAATAGCAAGAACACTTCTTACTTATTCTGTCTTTTCCTGCAAACCACTGAGTCAGAGGGGGGTGGGTTGCTTACAGGAGCAGTATGAAGAACATACAAAAACTTGGGAAGGAAAATAATTTTTTTAAATATTAAGTCTGCCGGGAAGGAGAGCAGAAGATTCTCGGTGATATTTTTATTTCAAAGCAAGTCACGTGTACTTTTTTTTACCATAAAATTTTTTATGTTAACAAAAATCTTAAGAAGCCAGAGAGAGGA
Organism: Xenopus laevis; assembly: GCF_017654675.1. Taxonomy (NCBI): domain Eukaryota; kingdom Metazoa; phylum Chordata; class Amphibia; order Anura; family Pipidae; genus Xenopus; species Xenopus laevis. The sequence goes on from NC_054378.1 coordinate 76,651,953, forward strand.
AACCAAATATGCACCATTCAATCATGCAAATGGTCTTGACTGGAGGATGGCAAAATAGAAGCCCTCTTCAATCTTTCTAACCTTGGAAATGTCCACAAGCTTTCCACTTTTCACATGATCGATTGAGACTTGAAGGGTGTGGGCAACTCTCATGTGTCGTTTGGCTTGTTCCAGGTCATTTTTTTGCTTGGCCTGGAGAGCAGCTTTTCTGTATTGTTTCTTGCGGTGTTCCAAAAATTCCAGTTGTTCTTGTACTTGAATAGTAAAGTGACATGATCAGTAATATGTAGTCACATGACTAGGACTGAAAGGAGAAGAACAATGAATTCATATTGTAAATGGTTTTAGTTACCGGTACGGGATCCTTTATCTGGAAACCCGTTATCCAGCAAGCTCCAAATCATGGAAACAAACAGTACTCGATGGTTACTAAGCTGCAGGAATCCATAGTGGTGGCAATGCAATGCTACTGGGGTTGGTAAATTATTTTTAGCAGACTTAAGGTATGGAGATACAAATTACAGAAACACCCCTTATCTGGAAAAACCTCAGATTCCAAGCATTCTGGATAACAGATCATATACCTGTAATATGTATGGGATCTATTATCTAGAATGCTTGGAATCTTGAGTTATATGAATAAGGGATCTATGTAAAACCAAGAAACAGACTTAATAAGCAACTTTGTTTTCCCAAATATGCATTAAATAGCTCTTGTATAATAATGCAGGATACCTGTAACACTGAATGCTTAATGTACCTAAAAAGGGGAGTCCCCAGCAAATTTCAAAAAATTTGGGGGCCCTGGACCGACCTTTACCCCCAGCACCCAAGACAACTTCTAGCAGTTTAATCTGTCAGGTTTCAGGGAAGGTGACAGTTGTATTAATACAGATGTGAACTGTTGTGCCTAGTGGTGATGGCGGCACGTTATACTTTCTGCAATGTTTTTTGTCTATGACATGTAACTTGTGATACATTGTTCTTCCTTGTTTTGACTTTATTTTGTAAACTGCTATTTTTATGCACTCAATAAACTACCCGAATTTAAAAAAAAAAAAATAGCTCCTGTATAGCCACACCGACAGGCAGCAGACATCATACTTTTAGGTACTGTCATTGTTTAAAAGTTAAGTCTTAAGCTATCCAATAGTCAGTCGCTCTAAGTGATACCACCTGAACTGGTTTGCATTGAAGGCCCGAACCCTTTCTCCCTTTGGGCTGCAGTCCAAAACTCGTGTCTTTTCTAGTACTGTGACTGTTACAAAGAGTCACAGCTGACAGAAGGGAAAAGACAAAATGTCACGCAGCCATTTATAAATACCTGCTGGAGGAAATTTTTCTTCACTTGCTATTTTTACTTGGGCTCTGATGGGTAAGGAGGTCTCTTCACTGTCGGACGCAGCAGGCATTACTATTGGCTTCACTAGTTGGGTGGGTTTAGAGTGGCCTTGTGGCTTTGATTGGCATTCATCCTATAAGAAATAAAGATCAAATGGCAGTTGAGAACACAATTGTTCCAGAAATTCCTGTTAATAAATGAAGATACTTCTGCTGGGAGTGCAAAAGGGCCCAGTCTAATGGTGAGTTGCTGGATATTTCTGGACATTGTTGGACTGGCATATCTGGGACCCACCACACACTGGGGTACTGAACAATTCCCAATACCAACAGTTCTGGACCTTATCCACCAAAACCATCTTTAGACGCTATAAATGGTAATTCAATTAAACAAATTTATTGGTAGTAAGAATTCATGCTATCATACAAAAACTTTTTTTGGCTTCATTTTTAAGTAGAAAGTGCATGTGGAAGCTCAAAATTGAGTGAAAAGCATAGCATAAATGGAAATAAATATGTTTTAAATAATTGTATAGCTGTAATTCACAAGCGATCCATGGTGGAACCAGCACTAAAAATAAAGAAGACGCCATAGCGTGAAGGAGAAAGGAAACAGTTACCCGCAGGTAAAAGTTGTAAGTGTGGAGGAGTGGAACCCATTGGGGAAAGGTCATAGTAGACAAGAACTGCCTGAAAGAAGGAGAGGATTCTAGACTTCAAGTGTGGGTGAGATCAATCTGTTTTTTTGTATAGCAGTTTTTCAGCACAGATATAGTGAAGGGGGAAGCGCCCTATGGAGGTCGCTGGTGCTGATGGACAGTGATAACAGTTGGAAGTGTGGAGGCTAATATATCCTACAAAACTTATATAAAGTGACTTTGGTTTGATGGGTCAGGCTCATCACTAATTGGAGTAATATGGGACCTAAAAAATCGTAAAGCTATTTTATTCTACACTATATACAAATACAAACTATACCTGGTTTTGATTTTAACAGCCTCTAGTTATGAGAATTAAATTTCAAATGTATAAAGGTTTTAAAACTTGATAAATTGGTTATGAATTCCTCCTTTATTGATATTCATTTTAAAATGTTTTAACTTATGTATTACATACATGTATTGTTTTAATTAGTAAGAAATATAAAGGTAGGCTGCCCAATTTTTAATTATATGTATAATAGTATGAATTCTTGTGACCAATTCATTTGTTTAATTGAATTACCATTTTAGTGTTTAAAGGTGGTTTAGGTGGATAAGGTCCACACCTGCTGGTATTGGGAATTGTTCAGTACCCCGGCCTCATGTTGTCTGCCACCAAATACCAGTTAAAGCAATCTACCTCCCCACCAATGAAGTGATGAGAGCAGTGGGACCTGCTGACAGAGTCTCTGGACTCTACGATTAAGTGTTCATGAGAATTGAAATGTGTAAGGCTGTGCCTTTGTGTACCAAATAAACTACAATCTTTTTCCAAATACTGTATAATAGACTGGCATGAATGTGGATTACTTGGCAGGGGTGAGAAGTACAGGCAATGCATTTCCAAGCGGGTCAATGTCCTCAGATACTAAATTGTGATAATGTTTGCTTTATTTTTTCATAAGTTTAAAAAGGCTGGTAGCTATAGTTTAGCAACATTATGGATGAATTCTTAAAGCAACGCAGCTAGAAACAGAACTTGCAATGTAGCCCATAGCCAGCAGCACGCTTAACACAAGAGGATCCTCCAGTAAGAAACCTGCCTCCTCTATGTACCTCAGGCTGTTCATGTAATCAATGCCACAGGCAGTATAGATAATTCTACAGGTACTGTGATAACAAATTGGCCAGTGAAAAATCTGTGTGCTATATAATAACAGATATATGTTTGATTAGGACTACAGAAGACTGTAGTCAGTGGTATAAAGCCAGGTATAATATAATCAACCCAGAAGATAAACAGTGCCATTAAATACAAAACTATTTTTGGTCTTCATTCTGATTTACATGAGTTTACAGAGCACGTGAAAAGACAAATCAAATCCTTAATGAACTACTGACAAACCTCATCATCATCATCATCTTCATCATTCCCTGCTGTTTTTGCCAACTTCTGGGCTGCCTCAAGTGCCTTCTCCACACTCCTTTCTTCCTCCGTTTGCTCCATGCCAGATAGTGGAGGAAATCCTGTAAGATGGTATAGTCTTATTCTCAGGTAGTGACTGAACAAGAAGTAATTTTTGCAAATGCAGTTATATTACCTGTGGCTATATAATATACATGGCCGTGGCTAAAAATTACCTGGTGGCACTGGAAGCTCTGACAGGTTCACCTGTCTTCCAGCTTTATGGGCTCGGATGGCATCCTGGTATTGCTATAGACAAAAGAAGAGGCTGATTTCAGAGGATCCAAAACAGAGCAGCAACATTATGGGTAAATGCTTAATTGTCATTCAACTACAGCAGAACTCTCATTTTATGTAAAATCAAGAAAATACATTACACATTATACAGTTGTGTTCAGAATAATAGTAGTCTGGCATCACTAACCTGATCAATCAGCATTTTTGGTAGAAATTATATTTCTACATAGCAAATAATTTACTAGTAGGTGTAGTTATGGTTGCCACCTGTCCGGATTTAACCCTGACAGCCCGGTTTTCAGAAGGGCTGCCCAGGTCAAGATAGTCTGCCCGGTTTTCCAACCAGATAGACTGTCTTGATCACCATACTTTAAATCTACTAAAAAATAATTTTAACATTAAATAAACCCAATAGGTTTCTTAAGCCGCCAATAAGGATTCATTACTCATTTGTGATCAAGTAGAGGTATAGGGTACAGTTTTAGAATTACAGAGAAAAATGTAGAAGTATGTTTTAAAATTTGGAATTATTAGAGTAAAATTTGGGAGCTGTATTTCGGAACTTTCTGGATAATGATTTTGCAGGTAACAGAACTACTCGAGTTCCTGCAGTATCAGAGACAACTGAAAGCACAGCATATGTCTATATATTCTATCTCACACACTCCTCTTACTTGTCATTTAATGTATGCATCTATGTATATACTTTGTATGGTTACATTATATATTTAGAAATTGTCTGTTATATAATTTATCATGGAATTTACAATAAACCCCACAGAATACAAAACTAACTTGTCCCACTGCAACATAAAGCTACTCTGACTCAAAAAGGCCAAAAGTAACTGGTATCTCTGCAACCTAGGCATTTGACTGGACTGATTTTTTTAGCCAACAGCAAATTGCATATTGCCATTTTAGACACATTCCTCTTTCTTTCCCTGCATGAAAATGGCAACCCTTTTTATATTCCATGTTTACCATACCTTGGCAATTCTTTCATGCATTCTGGCCTTTCGATCATCTCCACTGCTCTTGGCTTGCTGTGCTGCAGATTTATACTTTTCCATCCTCTGCTGCAAAGCTTGCAATAATGAGCCAGCTAATGGTCCTGGGTATAGAAAGCAAACATAGGTCTAACCTCATTTGAGTACTTCCATACCTCATAGTCAATGGTAATCAGATGAAGCATTATTATGGCAATGAGAATCTGTAGGGAATTTTTTGTTTGGCTCACTCATAGGAACAGTTTTTTCCCCGGAAAAGGGTTCTGGTGACCATGAGCTGATCCCAAAACAGAATCCCAAACATAAGGTGCGGCATATCTATCTCAATTATTGGTGGAGCTATATAATTAAATGATGATGAAAGCAGTTGTTTTTGTACCTTGTGTGTTAGAAATGTTGGACACAGGCGGTGCTGGTGTTGGATATGCTGGGATCTTGGATTCTGTGACCAATGCTTCATGATCTGGAAAGATGAGAAAACTGACATTTCTGCATCCAGAGCACATTCTTTGTTTTAAAATCAACAGCTGTGGTGGTCATATTTACCCTCTGGGGCGGCAGGCATGTTACTGAGATCCACAGGCTGTCCACTTTCAAGAGCTTCAAAAACTACACTAAATTTCTATCAGAAGAAAAAGCAAAAGCTGAAAATAATAATAATAAATGTAATTCTTGTCACTGAAATACAAGTGTATTGCTCCCTATTTTTATGAACACTCTACAGTTAATTATAATGTATAACAGGAGGATGTACTATCATCACATTATGTAATGTTTAGAATGACCAGTTAAAAATTCATCACAAAATACTTGTTTTTTTGGTGAAGAAAATAAAGGTTTTCATGTCTAAAGGATGTTCAAAGGTTATTAGTGAGCCAAGCATGCATTCTACCATTTTTATTATGATAATAGGATCTCTAGGGACAGGGTACTATGCAGTGGGTTCTCTTTAGAGTAGAAAATTTTCTGAACCTACAATACCTTACTAATTTTCATGTATTCTTTGGCCTTTTCAAAGTCTCCTGTTTGTTTAGCTTTTAGTGCTGCCAGTTTGTATTCTCTCTGTCTCAGGAGCAGCAGGGTTTTTGAGTCTGTGAAATTAATTTAATTTGATTACATATATATCAAATCCAACACTTATAAGTCTAAACTATACAATTCACTAAAAACATGCCCATCAAACCTTTACTGAACAAAAAATGTATTTTGAGACATCTTTAATGCTTGGGTTAGCACCTCACCTGTATCATTCTGAGAAACAACATGTGTCTTCTCCTCAGCTCCACCATCATTGGTTATGGCCTTACTGGCAGGGTCCTCTGGTGTTTCCAAATTTGTATCACCTTCTGTTGTTTCCATGGGTACAACGTTCAAATCTCCCAGTTCCTGTATGCTTGTGTCAGTTATTGGGACATCAGGTTTTGGGCTTACAGTGGGTTTCCCATAAGCCACTGGAGGTGGGATATCTGCCTCAATTACGGACCTTCCTTGCCTCACAACACTTAGCATAGATTCAAGTGTCTAAAAGTAGGAAGAATACAGTCACTCTGCTTGACTGCACAGAAAGAAAGCTGTTTCTATGCCAAGAGCAAATCGCTAATAATCCAGCTGACCTTAAATAATTCTAAATATCACAGCAGTATCTGTGGGCCCACACTCTGATTCAATAAGTGTGTGGATAACTCTGACTGATACTTATCACTATTAAGTCCTCCAAGAATTCTAAAGCTTAAATGGTCAGATTGAAGTAAGCAGGCAAATCCACCTACAATGCTACCTTTGCTATATTATGCCCACTTATAGACATCATAGCAATGATGATACACAAGAGAAGTGAATATTACCTGCATGCTTGAGATCTGCAAGCTCCTGCAGCACACACAACCAGTGTGGCTTAATAATTGGTGTCTAGTTCCCAGGCAGTGTTGTGGTCACAAAAAGGTGTTCTGTGGGTTGAACAATTATCACCTCTTGTTCTGCCTTATGCTTAAGACAAAGGCAGTCCAGAGTGGCAGTAGGGAGACAGTGGAATCCTATAGTTTAATTCAATGGGTTCATCTGCAGCTCACCATTAAGGAGAATATTGTTCATCCCACGGGGTACCCTGTGCTGGTATCCCAAATGATTAGTCGAAGAAAAAAGTAGTTGTAGGATGAATCCAAGCAGTCGTTTCAAGCTTTATTGAGGAAGTGTAACACACAGTAACAGCAGCTTTAAACGACTGCTTGGATTCATCCTACATCTACTTTTTTCTTTGACAGATCTTCTAGTTTCTTTAAGAAACATTATAAGACTCTTAAGGTGGCCATACATGGAGAGATCCACTCGTTTGGCGATGTCGCCAAACGAGCGGATCTCTCCCCGATATGCCCACCTTGAGGTGGGCAATATCAGGCTGATCCGATCGTAGGCCCTAGGGCCCAACGGTCAGATCCTAACAAATGGTAATGGGCGGTCGGATTGTGGGACCGCATCAACGAACAGATGCGGCTGCGATCCGAAGGGATTTTTAGTCCCATCCTTTCGGCCAGATCTCGATCGGGGAAGCCCGCCAGGGGGCCCCATACACTGGCCAATAAGCTGCCAACTTGGTCTGTCTGCAGCTTTTATCGGCCCGTGTATGGCCACCTTTAGTGATGCAGTGCACACTGTGGGTTAACTCATCAAGTTGTGCATGATTGGGTGCATATCCAGTAAAAAAAGTGTCCTCATAGGTGTCCTAATGAGGCACATACACACAGAGGCTTTTGTACAATCAAAAAAGTAGCATCTTTCCAACTCTCCAGGAAAAAGCACTTGATTAAGGGTCTTGACCCCAAATCGTTTGCTGGGATCTCACCTCAATAAAGCAGATTTGGAGTTGTGTGCAGAAGCATTGAGTGGGGTGCTTTTGTTCCTATTTTTGTTTACTCATAGGCTTTGCATGCTAAGGACCTTTAATAAATTAGTTCTGTATTAAATTACTTTGATCAAACATAGTGTTTAATGTTCTTTCTGAAAAACGTGTTAAGTGTGTTTGGCATACAGTTTTAAGAATTCATTGTTTCCCTTTGCAAAGGCATAAGCTTAATGAACACTTAATGGGTTGTAAGTTAATATTGCTTGTGTTTTGTAATAGTAAAAAAAAACGTTAAAGAAAAGAACACAGTTACTGTAAGCCAGCAGTTTTCCTGAACAAGACCCAAAGTAAATCTCCTGGCACAGAAAATTTAAGCCAACAGTACAGTTTGCACACAAACCTTTAGCCCCCGTTCATAGCGTCTAGCCTTGGCACTCTCATTGGACAGTTTGGCATTGCTGATTGCTTCCTTGTAATTGCTTATCCGTTGTTCTAAAACCTGGAGCATCCCTCCAGCAGGGATCTGATGAGAGAAAATATGAAATCATCATTTTTAACTTACAGATCTTCTAACAAATAACAGTTTTAAGACAAGCCTGAACAGAGGGATGTTTTGACCTACAATGTGTACTGCTAGGTGACCGCAGTAGTCCAACACCCCATGTACCACTGCTGAGTAACTTAATCTTATAGCTATTATTATGCTTAATTGATATACTGCTCTGCTTTGCATCACTTTATAAAGATTGTTAATCTGGAATTGTGATTCTATACAAAGTTTCTGGCTAGCTGCAAGATCATTGATTACAGAGGTCACTCAACAAAATATTCCACTATCTCCTGAAGCAATGCTATCAAACCTACATGACAAACTTCCAAATAAGTGCCTTGAAATGCTGACCTTCCAAGTATTAAATACCTATTAAATTCCAAACCCCATTACCCAATATTTCGCTGTATCCTTTTTGTAAACACAAAGACATACAATGATAAGAACATGTATTTGTATGTATAAGCATGAGCTATACAAACTACAAAGTAATATACTGGAGGGTGAAGGTGTTGTTGGGTCATTATGGTCTCTTTAAAGCAAACCCAGTAAAAGTTGTGAAAAATTCACATGGCCGGACTGTATATTTAAAATATATATGGCTTTCAGTGCTGGTGTATTATTGTAAATCGCTGATAATTGGGTCCAGACTTAACCAGTCCACGCAGTAGCACATTATGTGATCAATATTTCTGTGTGCAGTTTTAATCAAATATAGAGAAAAGATAAAGAAGGCAAGGCATGTCTAGCAGTCTTATTACGTATGCATCAGATAGGTGCTTCTGTATAAATAGTCCCACATAGTTAGTGACAAACAAAACATAATACAAAACTATTTAACAATGTAGGAGCAGCTTGGAAGCTTGGTATGACAGTTAGGTTACATCACAGCTATTATATTATTGTGAGGCCTTAACACCTGATTCCAAACCCCATTACCCAATATTTCGCTGTATCCTATTTGTAAACACAAAGTGTTGTTGGGTCATTATGGTCTCTTTAAAGCAAACCCAGTAAAAGTTGTGAAAAATTCACATGGCCGGACTGTTTATTTAAAATATATATGGCTTTCAGTGCTGGTGTATTATTGTAAATCACTGATAATTGGGGAAAGAAAGAAAGAAAGAAAGAAAGAAAGAAAGAAAGAAAGAAAGAAAGAAAGAAAGAAAGAAAGAAAGAAAGAAAGAAAGAAAGAAAGAAAGAAAGAAAGAAAGAAAGAAAGAAAGAAATTGGGAATGAAGTGCTATGTGTTAATTTCTTACAAAATTTATTGTTGACACTAAAACATACGGATGTTATGGCTTGGTATTGCCTGAGGATCTTCTATAGAAGATTTCACTTCTGTTGTTAAACCTGAAGTATTCATTGTCAGAGTGTTGCATCAGTCGCGTCTCATTGTCATAGTCATGATTGTTAAGCAGTAGTCATCTGGCTCAGTCAAGTCAGCATGTGTTTATAAATGTTGTTTTCCTTTTTAGTGCACAGGCTATCGAGCGTTAACTTTACCAGTGAGATAGGTTCCTCCTGCAAGGCCTGATTATCAGTTGTAGGTGCTCTCTTTGCCAAGCCTTGATCACATTTATCCGAGTGGGCCTGCAAATCATCAGGCTGTGGCTTGACATGAGGCTTTGCTTGCATAACTTTTTGTTTAAGACTATTGTGTTCCTCCTGTATCGCCACTTCACTTTAAAGTGGGAGGTATTTTGTGCCATTGTATATTTTGTGAGTACAATCTCCAAAGGTGGTATATAGTCATTTAAGCAAGATTCTATTAGCTTTGCTATACATCCTGCACAGTCACTGATGTATCTGGAGGGAGGAAATTAGTTGTCTTTTCAGGGTGCTTGTGTTGAAAGTTTAGAATGAACCTGCTGTCGCCTTTGAAGTACTTCTATCTGGCATTCCATGGTGATAAAAAGAGTATGCTTATTTGCTTTCGGGTGACAAACAGTCTCATTCTGATTTTGATAGGGAGCTCGGTGATTATATGTACCTCCAAATCATCCTGGAGCTCTGTGTTAAATCCTTGAATCCCCTAAAATTTGGTGCTGAGCATCATTTGGCAGGAGGCGAAAAGTTGTTATATTGGAAGATATTTTATACTATGCCCCCTTCATCCCCTATCCCGTTTATCTAAAAGTTCAGGAATCAGTAAATGCAGCACACTAGAATGAGTAATAAAGCACAATTTTAGGCAGAAAAAATACCCAAATAGTAGTGCTAACAGGGAATCAAACAAAGAGCATTAAAGGAGAACTAATGCCTAACTAAAGAAGTAGGCTAGAGATATTTTGTATATTATGTTTCTAAGGAAAGATCTATGCCACCAAAGATGCCCCAGTAGCCCCCCAGCTTCTTTTCTGCTGATTCATTGAACATGCTCTATGCTGCTGTCACTTACTGAGCTTAGGGATCCACTTACAATATACAGTAGACATAGAATAGAAGTGTCACAATATAAGGCCGATTAAATACAGACAATTACTACATGTAAGCACAGAAACCAGTGCAACTAGCATCAGAATTTAATAATCAGCCCTGTAGCATCAGCTTTTATTACAGGCCAACCTCATTTTCTGCTTTGCGACAACCTCTTCTCAACAGCTGCTCAGAGCCCACTGAGCATGTGAGTGTCGCTTTCCACTTTCCAAGATGGTTTCCAAGATGGTGACCCTGTGACAAGTTTGTATCCAGGATCATTGCTGCTATTGAGAAGCTGAAACTTTAGGCTGGTGCAATAAGTTCAGTATGCAAAATAAGGTACAACTTACCCTAAAGTGAGCCTTCAATTTCACCAAAATATATAGCCGTCCTGCCAAAAAAATTACTAATTCTCAATGTAGAACTATCACTACTGGTATACTATACTATCTATTATCAAGAATGCTTGGTTGTTGGGGGTTTTCCAATAATGGGGTCATTCTGTATTTTGGAGCATTGTCATTTGAGGCTACTAAAAATGTAAATATAAAAAAAAGACAATAGGATTTTTTCCAATTGACATGGATTTATGCAGCTTAGTTATCATCGATTACAAGGTACGGTCTAATTATAATAGAGAAAAAGCAAATTCTTGAAAAACACAGACCTGCTGATCTAAATAGTATTCTATTGGCTTATTCAGAGATATCTAGATAACAGGTTTGCAGATTATAGATCCAATACATGTAGTTCACAGATACTAACAATACACATTGCCAGAGAGAAGAGGAATATCATTGCCTTGTTAAACAGAAACATGAGGAAAAAATCTCATGCTGCAAAGTCCATGTATCTGTTAATGATGGTAGAAGCAATTACCATTTACTGCTTTTTAGCTCCTGATACTCTATAACGTTAGAATATATCTGGAATGAAGGTGTACAACGATGAACTGTTTACCTAGGCAGCAATCATCTTATTTATTTGGAATGTGCCAATATATTCTGGATCAATTTACAATAGGGAAAAGGAAAAAACATGCAAAAACATACAATATTGTAGCAAAAAATAATCAGAAGATCCCAGCCTGCACTGCAGTGGAACCAAACGGAGGTAGACAAATGACAACCTGGAATAACACTCTACCACTTTTATAAGAGAACACACGGAATTGAATCAAGGTTCTTACCTGCAACTGGGCATATAAAAAACTAGCAGCAGTGACTAGCAAGAGGGTGGTTAATCAATCAAGCTACCCAGGGGTGGACTTGGTCAATACAGAGATTTACAACTGCAATGTGCAAGTTGGGGATACTGCACATGACTTTTAAGGCTTATTTCACTGTATTTAACTCTAGTGAGCATTTCATCACAGAAGAGTTCCAGTATTGGCATGATTAGGCATCATTCCCCTTTAAAAAAAAAAAAGCAGTGGTACATTCGGACATGTCTCCACAGCCGGGGAAAAAAATGCTTATGTCCCCCAGAGCACTCAACCATACCTTACTGTCCAGAATGGGGAAAATCTATGAAGCAAAATAAATAAAGCAAATATTTATAACATGAACTGCACCACTGGTTTTCCATCAAATACCTGTGAACTATGTTGAATTTCTGCTACTAAATAGTTGACTTGATGTTCAGGTTCAGTGTGTTCCTGTTTCTCAGGTGCAGAAAGCTCTGACTCTTCAGTATCACTAGGAAGCGACTGTTCCACCTCCTCTTCCTCACCAACAACTTCCTGCAGCTCAGCCTAAAATTAACAAAATGATATAAAAAGGTGTAAAGCCATAAAATCACTAATGGGCAGATTTACTTTCTGGAGTAGCTATTAACTGTCTCTTCCAAATACCTCCTTTAAAGGGCACCTGTTATGCTAAAATAGTTTCCCCACCAAAGGTGCAGGCTAAAAGAACATGTATTCCAGCCTAGGGAAACAGTAGTTTTGTTTTTTTTTTTAAATGCCCCAGCCAGTGCTAGTACACCTGCACCAGGAGGTTGATCCCGGTGCAAGTAGTGCCGCAACTTGCTCATTATGCACATGCCTATGTCCCAACATGGGTGCTCGCACCAGGAGCTCCTTTATTTCAAATGCTAGCTTATTTTTTTTTTTAAAAAAAAAAAGTTACCTTTTGTTCCATTTATTTTCAATGAGACTTGAAAACTCAATGTTTTTAAAAGACGGGAAAAATAAGTAGAGATTTTTCAGTTCACTTTTCACAATTTTTTTCTTTAATAAATCCTAACCATTCGAGGTTTCAGAAAATACTTGCACTTTTTTTGTGCCTGTGATTTTTTTGAATCAAGGGAAATAAAAAAAAACTAATTTGATTTTATAAAAATGCCCCCAATTGTATAAAAAGTAACTGAAAATAGTAGTAATTTATTTATTTATGTCATGTTCTCAATACAAGTGTATTTTTTATTGGCAATTTCCAGTGTGTTTATATTTGCAGTGATCAATCAAATCTTTACCAACAATTCTTCATCTTCTTCCAAGTCGTCATCATCTTCCCCAGTCATGTCTTTCATACAATCCTGCGCCATCTTCTCTATTTCTTCCATAGGGAGTGGAGCTGCAAACAGAATGCTTTATTTCAAGGCAATGACATGGTAAAATATGGGTTAGAAAATCAAATGAGTTTGTAAAGAGGTAAAGTAGATCATTAAAGGCAGACTAAAAACAGTCCATGGTGGAAAATATATGAAAGATTTATTGATCTGCCACTGTACAAAAGCCTAAAAATGGAAGTCTTTTTCCCTACCCCAGAGAATTTCTCTAGAGAATACTGCATAGGTGAGATTTGATTTTCTAAACTAATCTATCCTAATAAATATTTAATAACTGCTAGGGAACTATAGTCCTTATAAGGAACCCTTTCAATGTGAATTTCAACTAGATAGTCGTGTTTTTTGTTTCTTTTTTAAAAGTACGTTTTTAATTGTTATAGTAAACAAACAAACATAATATCACATTATGCCAAGCCAATATTGTATTACAGTAAAGATTGGAAATTAGTTATACAAGTTTGGTGGACAGGTCCACGTGTGATCGAGTGTCTAAAACATGTCTGAGGAGTATATTAAGATATACTCTGCTTTAACCTACTAGCCTAGGAAATTAATCTAATCCCTCTTCACACCACTGGGTCTAAATTTTATAAAATTTTCCCTATGTGCCCCTTGCTTATGATGTGAGTTTAATTAGGGGTATGGCTTTATTGAACAATTGCTTCCATGTTTAAACTGATGGTGGGTGGGGCCCATTCAATGCATAGCATAATTCTTCCTAGCGTAAAACAGGAGTGGTCTGAATCTATTCTTGGTTCCCATCCCATTAGTAATTGTTACCAAAGTAGAATAAGCCCTTGTAGACAAGAGATGGAAGCAGGAAAATAAAACATTATAAATTGCAAAATACACTTTTACATTCACAGGCATGTAATAAAATGTTTTCTACACTGGAAGTACTAAGGGTATCTAAAACTGCATGTTCTCTTAAAGCAGGTTAGAGCTTTGCATCCCTATCCTATTAGTGATTGTTGCCACAGAGCTTTGAACACAAGAGATGGTTTTTCAGGTCAAATGTATATGACAATATATATAAAAATACACTTTTTTATCGCAGAGTATACCTCTAATTCCGTTAAGATGACACAATACTGTAGCTGACACACTGCTTACCTTTCCCTTTAGGCTTTAGTTTTGATGCTGCCTTTACTCCAGTTAAAGCTGCCAATTCAGCTTCCAGGTCTCCATCATCTGGGTCATCTGGAATGCCAAGCATCATATCCTCTGGACTGAAATCTACAAAAAGCCCCAACTGGGCACCAGAGTAAAACATGGAAAAAGATAACAATAAAATTAGTTATTTGCCTGAATCCTCTAATGATGTTTGTATTACATGTTATCTCATCTGTAAAGAAAAAAACCCTCAAACCATGCTATTTTGAAATAGAAGACCAAGAAATCTGCCTGGGAGTACACTGCTGAATTTCTAGATGCTATTCTGATGGTGGCCAGAGCCCTTACCTCATTAACAAATCAAAAGCAAGACTGAAGACACAAGCTTCACTTGTAGAATATTACCGCTCTCCAAAAACCTGCACTTTCAATATGTTTGTAACTGCAGTATACAGTGTCGGACTGGGATGCCAGGGGCCCACCAGAAAACCTTAGGTTGAGGGCCCACTTTCCAAACTATTATACCTCCTCTCCTAACTCACCCTCTTTATTCTCCTAGTCTCTTTTCTCTGCATACTATTCTATATTCTTTGAATATCAAGCCTCTTTATTCCCATAAAGAAATAGAGAATGACTATGAAATAGGCCAAAAGGTTAGAAGCAGGAGGGCCCACTGACACCTTGGCCCACCGGGAGTTTTCCTGGTATCCTGGTGGGCCAGTCCGACACTGGCAGTATATCCAAACATGGTCCGAGTGGGCTGGCAGGACACCAGGAAAATACCTGGTGGGCCCAGACCTGCTCCCGACTGCCCCACAAGAAGCAGCTGGTGTGCCGTGGCGTTCAAGCATACGCACAGCATGTCTTTCGTGCATGCATGCCCTGAGGCCTCAAGTTTCGAGGTCAGGAGGGGGCCCCCAGGAACTGCCATGAGGGCCCTTTATTTTGCAGCCTCAGTGGGCCCCCAAGGCTCTAGTCCGACCCTGCATCCAAGGCTGTAGCACAATCTCACTTGAAGAAGCAACTTCTACAAACTGCAAGCTTACCATTTCATAAATAGTAGAAGCCAGATCACTTTTATAACCAATCTAATTCATAGTAGGATAAATGGTTTAATAACCACCCACAATTTGTGTACCTCCTTTGCAGCAGCAGCACCTCGGCCCTTGGCCTGAGCAGTCTTTTTGCCTGGTTTCCTCCCCAACATTGCAACTCATGGACGTACTGACTGTTACAATGAGTGGATAACAAAAGACTCCTGAAGGAAAAAGATGAAGATAATGATCAGAGTGGATTCAAAGGTTAGACATTAACAGGGTTATTTATCAAAGTCCGAATTCATCTCAATATTTTCTGAAAAAAAGTGATCAATTTATTAATATACTTTCCAGAAAATGTTGTTTGCGGGGAAAAAATCTGAAAAAAACATGAAAAATACAAATTTTATGAATTTTTTCGTAATTTCCACCTGGATCTTTGCCCAAAATGTTGGATTATTGCACAAAACCCAGAGCAGATCAAGAAAAATCTTTGGAACTTCTCCCGTTGACTTATATGCAACCTTGGGGGGGTCTGAGATGCCGGATTTTCAGATTCTTCAGATTTTTTTTTTCCCCACTAAAAATTTGGGTTTTTCCTAAAAAAAAAACAACACAATTTTTTCAGGCTTTTGGTATTCAGAGTTTAGTAAATAACCCCCTAAATCTGCAGCATTATCTTATAGCTGCACAATATGCCACAATTTACTGTGTTTAGGTGCACTAAAATAAAAAGGTCAGTATAAGGGAGGAACATTGTTACCTCGTTAGTCAAACTCAGCATGCAAATATTAAGCTTCTGACAAACAGAAATAGGAAATTAGATATGTGTCTAGTGCATACAAACGAAATAAGAAGCCATTTTTTGGCAGCATTATAAAGTAATATTTACAACTAAATCCTTATATGATAGAAGATATGTGTACTTCATGTGCAGACAAGAGTTGCTGAAACAACACTTAGTTATAATAAAAAATAAAGTAAGAATTTATTTGCTACACTAAGGGGCATATTTGACATTAATTATAACACCTGCTTTTTAAGAGTCAAATATATATATATATATATAAAAAAAAAATCAATATGAACAAAAAATGATTAGATCACAAAAGTCAACATTCTATTCTATCTTTTAGAAACTTTATATATAGTGCTATCATCTTTAGGTCATTTTTAAAGGAACAGTTCAGTGTAAAAATAAAAACTGAATAAATAGATAGGCTGTGCAAAATAAAAAAATTTTGCTAATATAGTTAGTTAGGCAAAAATGTAATGTATAAAGACTGGAGTGACTGGATGTCTAACATAACAGAACAGAATACAACATCCTGCTTTTCAGCTCTCTAACTCTGAGTTAGCCAGCAACTTGTAGGAGGACCACATGCAACATACCGCAACTGTTCAGTGAGTTTGCAATTAATCCTCAGCATTCAGCTCAGATTCAAAAGCAACAGTCATGACCCATGTGCCCCCCGCCCACAAGTCTCTTATTACTGCTCGGTCACCAGGTAACCAGTCAGTGGAAACCAAGAGAGCTGAAAAGCAGGAAGTACTGTTTTGTTCTGTTATGTTAGACATCCAGTCACTCAGCCTTTATACATTAAATTTTTGGCTAACTATATTAGAAACATTTTTTATTTTGCACAGCCTATCATTTACCCAGTTTTTATTTTTATACTGAACAATTCCTTTAAGACCCTGGGACCCCATTGAACAAATAAATAAATTCTTTCAAAAGAAAATCCAATGAGTCTATAAAATCTATAAAGTGCACCTTTTAAAGTGGACCTGTCACCCAGACACAAAAAGCTGTCTAATAAAAGTCCTTTTCAAATTAAACACGAAATCCAATTTCTATTTTTTATTAAAGCATTCATAGCTGTTGTAAGCACATTTAAACATCTCAGCTGTCAATCAAATATTGTCTGCCCTTCCTCTATCCCATGGGCATAGAGGCGAGGCAGACAATTACTTTCACTTTCCATTCAGCACTTCCTAGAAATTGCTGCTCTCCCCACATTCCCCTGTTCTCTTCACTGTTTAACTGTGTAGCCAGGGCATGGGAATGGACATCGGGTCCCCCATTCTGGTGCACAAACAAGATTCTGAGCTGATGCAAGGCTTGTCTTAATAACAGTGTCCACAAAATGGCTCCTGCCTACTTGCTATAATTATGAGTTCCCAGACTGAAGGAAACAAGATTCAAATAATTTATATAATGTAATTAAAGTTCATTTTGCTGGACTGATGTGATAAAATAGGATTATGAAAATGTTTTTTGGGTGATGGTCCCCTTTAACTGTTTCTTGAAAGAACATTTATTTTAGTTGTAGTTCTAGAACATCAGGGTTTGTTATGTATAGAATGCTAGATTGGTAACATTGTACTTTCAAAAAATTCAGTTAATGTGTGCTTCAAGTGGTAACGGCTCTTTGCAGCCCAAGGTGCAAGCTGTACCCTCTCCCAAGGCAAAATTGCATAGATCAATGAAAACAGCAGCATTCCGGTGTAATTTAAAAAAGTAAATGTAAAACTTTAATAAAGTCACTGCTGAACTACTACTACTGAAAAGTTAATTCTACCCTACTGTGTGACAAGGTGGGCACCAATGTGACTGTTTAAAAACAAGTACCTTAGGACAAGATTGCCTCATCAGAGCAATGATGTCTGCACCCACGGATGAATACATACAAATATGGTAACTAAGGATTACTGTGCAAAGGCAAAACTAAAAGAGCAAATGCTAAGTGCACATACAAATAGAGTACATTTTCCCTTTAACTGCAAGAAGGTTGCAGCCACTTATAGTCATTAACTTTAATGGCCTCCACGGAGTGATGATTGGTGCCCAATCTGCAGACTGACAACTGTTGTTGGCATAACAATCCACAAATATCTGACACATCTCATCTCTATGAAACAATTACCACAGAGCTACAAGTTGGTCACCCCTAGAATTCAAATTGATATGATAAGCAAGAGTTTTGTGTCTTTCAAAGCCAGCCAGATATGGCCCTTCAGAAGATGTAACTGTATCATGTGTACACACAAATGATTGTAATTAAAAACTGTTTATGCAAAGCAGAAGAATAGATGCCAAACAAGAGTAAACCGTGTGTGTATACAACATTTTTTGAAATCTTTGAAAATAGTTGTGTCAGTTCCATCATTCATAATGGGCTCTGAAAGCACATAGTTACATAGTAAAGTTGGGCTGAAAAAAGTCCTTCAAGTTCAACCCCTTCAAATGAAATTCAGTGTCCATACATACACAAACTCACATAAACTATATACCAATATCTATACTAACTGTAGATTTTAGTATCAGTAAGCTCCGTATTAAGGAAAGGCAGTCTCCCACAGACCCCATTTTATCCAAATAATCCAAATTTTAAAAAGTGATTTCCTTTTTCTCTGTAATAATGAAACAGTACCTTGTTCTTTATCCAAACTAAGATATAATCAATCCTTATTAAAAGCAAAACCAGCCTATTGGGTGTATTTAATGTTTACATGGTTCTCTAGTAGACAAAGTACAAATATCCAAATTACAGAAAGATCTGTTATCCTGAAAACCCCAGGTCCCGAGCATTCTGGATAACAGGTCCCATACATGTACTTTATTTGCTTTACTAGCCACAGAATGACAATGCCTGGAATGCAAACCCCTAGATCCTTCTCAGTTAAGGAAACTCCCAATACACTGCCATTTAGAGTTGAGGTCACTGCTCACCTCACCACTGTGCAGAAAAAAAGTTAAGAAATACACATATTTCATAAGTAGGTGACTTCCTGGGCCACCCTCACTCATTTACCTGCAGTGACAGCAAAAGTTGCCTGTAATTTGCTTCCAAATCAATTAAAATATTCTTGATTAGAAAGGCCTAAAACATAAAGATGGGCAGAGGTAGATGTGCATTCAGGGGAGTGGCCAGAACATGCCAAGGGAATAATAGGGAAGATACCCTCCCCCCAAACAAAAACTGGGTTGACATCTCAATATATATATATATATATATATATATATATATATATATATATATATATATATATATATATATATATATATATATATATATATATATATAGAATAAAGTACCCCCTATTGTAAATTATAAGGATATTATAAGTTACAGAGGAGTTTCATGACCATACAAAAGGTCATGGAACTCCGAGGTAACTTCTAATATCCTCATATTTTGCAACTGGGGGTACTTTATTTATTAATACACAAGTTTCAGTGAGTCATGTGACAGAAATGACATCAGAACTCACCGTTTATAACTGATGACATCAGAACTCACAATTTATATGGATATAATTCACAAGATATTTATGGCTTTTGTGTATGATATATATACACACAGTGGGTACCCATGATTCCATTTAATGGTTTAAAACCTATATTCACAATCATTAAAAGGTAATTAAAGTAAGGCAATTCATTATTTCTTAGACACAGATCTGTGGATTACAAAGTGACAGTCTCAGATAATCTGTGGCTGACCAAGTAAAATGCTTATTAACAGCGATTTAATATAACTTCAGCTGTATGCAGTGCCCCGGAATAATAGACAAATAAAAGGAAAGTTATGAATTCATAGTATAAAGCTCCAGCAGCAGCACAGACAGTTATCAATGTATAGCTTTCACTCACTCACCAGCCCGCTCCTTGTAGAATCCCCAGTGAGTATAAAAGGATGCACTATAATGAATGGAGATGAGGGAGCAGATAAATGTTATCTGGAAGGGATTTCTGTGGCAGGTGTGAGGAAAGTATACCTGACAGTATCGAAGGACGAAGATGCCGACGCGCTGACAGGAACCTGAGCAAAAAGCACAGGATAAATGTGCCCTGCTCTGGTGCTGCTGGGCCTCTGCCTGATGGAATAGCTAAGACATTCGGAATGACCAGGGGCGGCCCACAGAACCCAGCTTTAGTATAAGAGCAATAATGTGTACTTCAGCTCAGTACCTGAGAATTAGTGGGACCTACTAAATGCCGTAAGGTAAGGAGCTGTGGGAAATCCCGGAAGAAAGCGAAAGCTGTCAGACGCCATGTGATTGCAGGTATTTCGCATGCGCGAGTTGTCACGTGAGACTGTTTCCTGCGGTCGCTGCGAGTTGTGACTTGCGTCCTTCCTATCGGTATTGTAGCAGGTGCGCATGAATATTGCCTCCAAGTCACAGCTCTCTCATACATTCAATACAAACATATGCACAGAACAAGCGTTCTCTACTTTGTGAACCCTTTGAAGCACAGCTCAATAACGCACTGGAATTTGTGTCCATTGGCAGCTAGTAGTTAAGCTTTATTATTGGTGTAGCACCAACATATTCTGTAGCAATTCACAGTCTATGGGGAGTTTTATCAGGAGCTAATGAAAGTGCCTGCATAGGCAGAGGGTGGTTGTTGTGCTCGGAAAGGCTACTTAACCCACTCCTTGCCAGCATGCTTTAATTTTACCTTTCTGCTTTTGTCCTAGAAACCAGGGCCGGAACTAGGGGTAGGCCCAAGAGGCGAGTGCCTTGGGCGCAAATCTTGGGGGCGCCAGGCACTTACCTTATATGAAGCCTACCCTAGTCTGGCAAGTGTTACCACATTAAAAAGTGGGTGCGCTCTGTGAAGCTGAAATGCTTTGTACACAACCACGCACGTGCGCCAATGCCGACGCGTGTCCTCGGTTACGCACAATTATGCACTTGCACACGCGTCCTCAGTTACCTACAATTACGCACACGAGTCCTCAGTTGGGTGCCATTGCAAACAGCTGTGGCAGGGACCAAAGTTGTCAATGGCCAGCTGGGTTGCCTGGGGAAACTGACAGACCTGGCCCGGCACTGCTATAAACACAGGGCATGTCATAGAAGAAAGCGCAATTACTGTGTTTTTTTTTTTACTGTCCCAGATACGCTCCTATTTATACATTTGCTCTCTTACTAGTTTCTCATCTGCAGGTGCCACGAGACCCGGATTTGTGGAGAAGCCACCAAGACCTGGGCCTAGGGCAGCAGGATTTCAGGGGGCGGTATGCCCAACCACTCTCACATTGGTCCAGAATCATTGGGAAGGTGCAGGAGATACGAAAGTTTTTAAAAATTCCTGTACGCCAATCCCCATTGCTCTGGTCCCGATGAAAATTTGATTGAGTAAAAGGGAAGTGACGGGGCGAGGAATGACAGCGGGCCTAGGGGCACCTGCTATTTAAATCCGTTCCTGGGTGCCACTACGGTATTCCTCTTTTTTTAATTTGTCTCTCTCTTTTTATACTGCTTTCCACCATCATCCAATACATTCTATTTTTTACCCCCTTTTCTCTTTTTAACCCGCCTTTTTTACTACTAACTTTGCATTTTGGTTCTCTCCCTCCATATTTCTGTGCTCTGACTTCCCCTAACTTGAAATGCATGCTCTACTTTTTTTGTACTGTTTCCAGGTTGGTGGGGAAAGGGGCTGAAGGGAATTAAAGCAAAGGAATAAAAGGTACACGCCCCAGCGAAATCTGCTTAAGTTTCTTGGTTTATTGAGATCTGCACACAACATTTCGCAAGATATACCCTTTCTCAATTCCTCAAGGCAAGTGCATGCATGGCAGATGTTGGGTTTGGCACACACCAGTGACATCATTGCCCCCAAGCAGACCCAGGCCCAGCAGCACAGATAAAAATAAATTGAAAAGAAAATGCAAATAATAATTTGTGGACCCCTTGTTTCTTTAGGTGTGCCCGTGACCCTGATTAATTGTTGTATATCTCTAAACCATTGGGAGTAGTAATCGTCTAAGAGAGAGGTCTGTGAAGGGGCCACTTGTATGAATTCTAACTGTTTCACCTATATACTATAATATTTTATAGTAATGGCTGCAATAAACTATCATCCTTGATAGTGTTCAAACATGGACAGTGTAGTCATCTAGTCACCACTATGACCAGACATTCCCATTGACAATGATTTGAAGTTAAAAGTGTAGGCCCACAATTGTCATCACAGTTATCTTAAAATGCATTGCTGGATACTACTACCATTTGCCCATACACATATTGCAAAAAACATAATCCCATTTAGATTGCTACACAAAATATACCCCCTATGGTTCCAGGAAGGTAAATTACCACAAATGAGTTAGTCTGTGTGGCGCTAGCTTTAGAGTTGCAGTGATACTGTAGGCCTCCACTAGCCCCATACAGTTGGGTAACTACGGGGGGAGGGGGCAGGGACTGTGACTGCACTAGGCCCTGTCCCCCCATGGGGCCTGAGTACAGAGTGAAATATTAGTTAGAAGGTGGTAAACTGCAAATTTTACACCCAGGCGTGTGAATGTTTAGTTCTCCTTGGGCCTCATAACAGCAAATCTTCTGGAAGCTATGCTGCCCTATCCAAAGAAAGTTTTATAGAAACCAAAATTTCCCACCAGAAATCCGTCTTAGTTCTAGTTAGAGCTGGTACCGGTTTTAGTCCTAGGAGTATAGATCTTTTCCTTTTTTATATCCCATGTGAGTATTTGAAAACTAAGCATGTCTGCTCACACTCAACCTCATTATTGCAATACTTTTTTATGACTACACTGAATATGGATCAGTGGATGGAATGCATCTTTCAGAGAATTAATTCTTCTTTGATTTACTGTGCCCAAGTCTAGTTTTCCACTGAAACATATAGTTAATATAGGTATGGGTATATATAATTTATGTGAAACTATGGAGGGGTGTGTGTATGGATACTGGGTTTTCATTTGGAGGGGTTGAACTTGATGGACTTTGACTTTTTTTCAACCCGATTTAACTATGTAACTATAAAGTAAACAATCAGGAGTAAACCGGAAAATGACTGCTGATTGACATTTTTATTTCAAAAATAGAATAAAAAAATGAAGTAGACCAAGCTTAAGTATTGGTGGCAGGTAAATTGGTTGACTGAAGCAGGGAGGACTAAAGAAAAACAGGGCACTCCATACAATACATTTAAAAAATAATACCCAATGTGTTTCAACCCAAGCGGAAGCAAGGAGAGGGCACCATTTCTTATCTTTGGCTTAAACCAGTTAGACATGGTGGATAGCTCTTGGAGCGTTAGAATGTGTCAGTTAGTGTCTGCTGAAGCAAATTTTGTATAAAAAGGGTGAATCAAGAAATGTAAACAATTATTTCCCCTATAGTTTGGTAAGGCCTCATTTGAATATCCAGGGCTGTTTGGAGCCTGAGTTGAAAATCATGCAAGACATTGAACTAGGGCAGGAACACAAACTTTAAGGGAGGTCTACAAAAGGTGAGGTTTTCTCTGAAGATATCTTTGCAGAGAAACACAAACTATGTACATTAAAGAAACATGACCCATTTAGATTAAATAAACAAACCATTTACACAGGACCTAGTAAGAACTAAAATGTATTATTTCCTTTGTTTTTCCTTTCCTTGATTGTGCTATTCTGTGATGTCTAATAGTTTACAGGAAGGTAGACTTTAAAAACATGAATGGAAAACGCCTCAGGGTGCTTTTCTGACCAGTTTTGCAATTTACAATATTTTTTTTCCAAGCTATTAAAAAATTGTTGTATAATGAAGTTTGTAACAACAGCTTTACATCTGCTGATCAGCTTTCTAGCCATACAGTCATGGAGACCATTTCCATGAGGAAAATTAAACTGATCTGAACTGAACTCTGTTTAGGAAAGAGATCAGAAACCTCAGATAACTTTGATCTGTTCAGAAGGAAAATAGAGGAACCTTTTCTGCTATTTGTCATGGCTTTTCTGAACATGTTAGCAGGGTTCGTAACAAACAGCAAAGATTAGTAAACTAATACGCCATACAAACATCAGTGAGCCTGTGCTTTCAGGGTCGGTCCACATGTTTCTATTTGGCAAACTAACCAAAAAAATGACAAAAAAAAGGGTCTAAGGCATCACTGGACCCAAAAACAGCCCTGCCATTAGTTGTTAATGGACACAGTATAGCAAAGCTCAAGAATAATTATTAGTGATGGGCTACTCTGACCTCTCTGTTATTAAGATAAATTATGTATGACCCCAAAATCTTGTGTAAGCACCAGAATGCACTATGCCCATGCACAGTGCCCTACATAATTATAGAGCCTGAGAAGGGAAGGGGCAATGTGAGAAGTGCAGTAATATGTAGGATATGTAAGTGCTGAATGGAAAGTGAAAGTAATGTACTACCCCACCTCTATGCCTTAGGCATAGAGGCGGGGCACATCATATTTGATTGACAGCTCAGATATTACAACACCTTTATAACAGGTATGGATGTTTTAATGAAAAAAAAAAATTTGTGTGCCATGTTTAATTTGCAAAGGACTTTCATTATGCAGCTTTTTATGTGTAGTGACAGGTCTGTTTTAAACCATAATGTCATGATAACTATACAAAGCTTGGTGATACCCACTCCCAACAGCCTCAGCTTTACAGCTATTTCATTTTGTTAAAAGATGGTTGTTACCCTAGACTGTTCTCATTTCTCAGAAGGGGGACAAAATGCTAGAAATTGCACCCTCCATTCAAAGTAGGCCCTCAATTTCTGGGCAAAAGGATTAACCAAAGTTTTGCTGCCAGTGCTTACATTTTAATTATCCATTAAAACAAAAAATTGCCATGCTGAGCACTTCTTTTCTGGTGATAGAAAACATCTACAGATGTAAATGAATGTTTTAGTAAAAATGATTAACTAAGTAAAGGTAGTGGTCACTTGCTTGGTATCAGCCTGGATCATTGGTATAAAAGGTATCTGGTTTCACACAACATAAAGACACCAAAGGTCACTTTACATGGGTGTTTACTAATCATTATAATAAAAAAAATGACAGTTTGAGAAAACTATGTTGCAAGTCACAAGTATTAACTTGTTTCTAGTCACTATAACTGTCAACGAACACATGGGGTTACTGCCTGAGGACAAAAGTTAAATAAAATCTTTTAAAATACAACCACACCAGCACACCTCCCAACATTTTGGAAGTAAAAAGAGGGATACATTTTTTTGACCACGCCCCTTTCTGTGGCCACATCCCCTTATTACCATGTTTATTTTACAAAATTTGGCAGGTTATGAAAGTTTGAAAATAATGCTCCTTATCTAAACTGTTTTTTTGTGTCTCAAAATTGTTACAAAGTATCTTATTTGCACCTGTTAGCTGTTCTGTGATCTCTGCTAAAAGCCAATTAAGTGAGAAACTTTGTTTCTTTTTCTGGCTGTTCAGTGCAGAGAAAATAGGGACTTTCCCCTGGATAGATGCAAACATGATCACTATCAAAGACTTTCTCTCGGGCCAGATTATAAACCTTTTCAAGAATGTAAAGAGGAACACAACATTCCATGTTCACAATTCTTTAGATATCTACAACGCAGACATTATCTGGCAACTGAGGTCAAAAATCAAACGACTCAAACTCCAACATACTTTGAAACCATAT
This sequence comes from Xenopus laevis, assembly GCF_017654675.1. Lineage (NCBI taxonomy): Eukaryota > Metazoa > Chordata > Amphibia > Anura > Pipidae > Xenopus > Xenopus laevis. The sequence continues at coordinate 76,677,602 of NC_054378.1, forward strand.
GCTTCAAACGCTCATATCCATCACATTTAATCTCATTACTTTACAATTGTCTTTCATCAGATGAATTACACCAACCATAGATGACGAAATGGGAAGAGGATCTAGATTTCCTGATTTCCGAAAGGTCTTCGTCATATGTGTGGGATACAGCCAGGAAAACATCTGTTTGTGCAGTATCCAGCGAAAGAGCGTATAAAATTATATTTCGTTGGTACTACACCCCGACACGTATTGGCAGATTTAGCGGTAATCCGGACCTCTCCATATGCTTTAGAGGTTGTGGGGAACAAGGTTAATTTATGCATACATGGTGGACCTGCACTGTAGCGCAGGAATTTTGGAAAATGGTAGCGACTCTGCTCTCCGAGGTACTCCATTGCACCTTACAAGCGTCCCCCCCACACATTCCTTCTAGGCATGAAGATCAGGGCCATTAGCTCCAAACAATACCAAAAACTGGCAACTCATATCCTAACAGCAGCAAGATCGCTATTAGCAGCAAACTGGAAACGACCACAAATACCAGGTCAACAAACATTGGAGACTTAGGTGAACTGGATCAGGGCAATGGAATCCATTAGAGATAAACTTCTGGACAGGAACTATGAAGGGGAGCTGGAATGGTATCCGTGGGACCAACACTTGGAAAGTTGTCGACCTGGAAATGTTGCGGCTACATAAGATATGGTATAGTAATGTATAGATTGCCTTGCCCCCTGGCAAAGTCACATAGAAGCCCGAATCTTGAAAATTCTTCTTTAATGTCTTGATCTTATCTCTTCTCCCTCTACTATAATATCCCTCTTCCCCTTGGATCTGACGATTTTATGACAATAATGCAAATATCATAAAACTCTAATAGCTTATGGCAGGTATAATATCTACAGGTATAATGTGAAAAGAAGAGTCAGGAATCAATGAAACACAAACCATTATTTACTTTGTACTTTATTACAAATCTCAATTTTTTCTTTTTCTGTAAACAATGCTAGAAAATAATGAAACAATAAATAATGGAAAAATAAAATAGGGACTTTCCAGTACAAATAAGGGACTGCGGGTTGAGCTGTGAAAAGAGGGACTGTCCCTCCGAAAAAGGAACAGTCCCTCTGAAAAAGGGACAGTCGGGAGGTATACACCAGTTTTGTGACTTTCCTACACAACTGGCAGACGCATCCAACAAGGCACAAAGGACAACACTACTTCTAGCTCAAGCACAGAAAAGAAGGGTTTTTATAAACCAACGAGTCTAATAAACTATATAAAGATACTCCTTGTCTTGGGTACACCATCCCCGCTCACCCTGTCAATTATCTCGGTCTGGTACGTCCTTCTCTCACACTCGGCAGCTCCGCTAATGTCCTAAATTTAGAACAGAAAAACTTTTCCCCACTAGGACAGTCAGGCGAAGTGACGCCATAAACCTGGCGCGGAAGTGACCAGTAACAAGCCACTGCCAGGTTGATGACGTCTTTGAGAAGCGCCGGATGTCCGTGTGTTCTCCGTCTGTGGAAAGATGGCGAATCGAACTGTGAAAGACGCGCATAGTGTGCACGGGACTAACCCACAGTACCTGGTGGAGAAAATTATCAGGACTCGCATATATGAATCGAAGTATTGGAAGGAAGAATGTTTCGGGCTGACAGGTAAACATACTTGATGAGACCATTAATATTCTAGTTGCTAATCTCAAAAGACTGGTGGTCGCTCAGAGCGTTGTGTTGTCTATAAATGTGCATTTATATCCCATAACCGATTCATGCTTTATGTAAAATGTACTTTGTTTTTACTAATCTGTAGTCACAGTTATTACTCATAATGCGCCATGTAATCTAAATGTAATGAAGGCGCTCAATCTGCTTCGGTGTAGTAACCTAGGTGTACGTTTTACAACATCTGCTCAGTAAATGCTATTATTATTGGTTTGTAAGGGTTATCCGAAAAGAAACTAACTTTTCTCTTATGTCATATCCCCCAGTCCCTGGAATACTATTTTGGACGCTGCAATGAGGCTTTTTTAAAAAGGCTATTGCAAAAATTAAAATGTAATATAAGCTAACAAACTTTATAAATTCAATCAATTAAATATTTTTTGCGTTTCTGCAATAATCAAGTTTATATTCACTATTCCTCTCTCAGCCTCTGTTTCTCCTCATTCTGTCTTCATTCCGTCTTTCCTAGCAGATCTATTAGAGCTCACTCACATAACTGATTCCAGTACAAACAAAATCTAACTTAATAACCCGCCTTTTGCAGAAATCCTGCATGTAGAGAGACATAGATGTCTGGTGATTTAAACAGAGTGAGCTCTAAATACATCTTCTAGGCAAAAGGAGCCCCCTATAAGATATATTGGATCTAACTGTCAATGAATATCTGACACCCAACTCCTGCAAGAAGACAGAATGAAGAGAAACAGATGCTGAGAGGGATAGTGAAGATAAACTTGATTATTTCAGAAACTGTACAGAATTTTCAATTCATTATATTTAGAAAACTTATTTCACTATGTTGAAGCTTATATTCAATTTTCATTTTTGTGATAGTTCCCCTTTAATATTAACACAGGCTGAAAATATTGGTAGTTGCTTGGTACAGAATTAGTGTAAAGGCTAAGAAAAGTGTTGTTTTTATACCACTGACAATAGTCTCCTGGCGTGAGCTGAAAAGGCCCACTCTTGCAGCGTTGTATGGAAAGCTGGCATGTATAATAGAACATAAACGGGGGGGGGGGGGAGGATTTTGTGAGACAGAAGGGGGAGATCCTAGAAATAAAACCTTATTCATTAGTAGTTTGTTCTTAATAAAAAAAATGTATATCTATATTTTAAATTATAGAGTATACTTTTAATGCAATCCATATTAATTTGTTTTTTATTTAACGCAGAATATTTTGGTACAAAGAAGAAAGCAAATAAATCATAAACTATGAAAAAACGAAGGTCAATTGAAAAGCTGCTTAAGATTAGTCATTCTATAATATATTAAAGCACTGCTTATCGGTGAAACACTGAGCATCTTATAAGGGTTAATTATCTGTGCTGTTTCAGCAGTCATTTCCCATGTAACTTATGAAATGCTCAGAATGTTTTGTTAAAGGAACAATAACACCAAAAAATTAGTGTGTTTTCATGTAATGAATAAATAATGAAGTGGTGCCCTGCACTGGTTAAATGGGTGTGTTTGCTTCAGAAACACAACTATAGTTTATATAAACAAGCTGCTGTGTAGCCTTGGGACAGCCATCCAAGCACATGACAAATAGTAGATAACAGATAAGCTATGTAGAATCGCATTGTATACTACAGGGCTTATCTGTTATCAGCTGTGTAGCCTGTTCCTTTTCTCAGCTCTTTCAGCTTTAAATGGCTGCCCCCACAGCTACCAGCAGTTTGTTTATATAAATTATAGTAGTTTTAGTTTTACCAATGCAGGCCAACAGTGCATTATATTTTAATTAATTTAATACACTTTCATTTGTTGTTACTGTTCCTTTAAGTAGTGTGCTTTCTAATATTCTTGTTAGATAATACTTCATCAAGAGAAAAGGTTTTTGAATACTTATTAAACTTTTTTTTAGCTGAGTTGGTGGTTGATAAGGCAATGGAACTTAAATTTGTCGGAGGTGTTTATGGTGGAAACATAAAACCAACCCCTTTCCTCTGCTTGACCTTGAAAATGCTTCAGATCCAGCCAGAAAAAGACATCATTGTGGAATTCATAAAGAATGAAGATTTCAAGTGAGTGTTCTATTTTATCACTTAGCCCAATGGTCCCAAATTATCTTTTGACTTAAAGGGACTTAAACCAGATGGTATGGGGGGGGGGTCCTCATGTGCCCTGCACTGAGCCTTCAGCTGAGGGAGTAGATGGACAAATGATAACATAAAGTTTACTGTGAACATTCAAAACCTTCTTTTTTTCTGCAGGTACGTTCGAGCTTTGGGTGCCCTGTACATGCGATTAACTGGCACTGCCACTGACTGCTACAAATACTTGGAGCCTCTGTATAATGACTACAGAAAAGTTAAAGTTCAGAACAGGGATGGAGGTATATTCCCAAACTATGTTGGTCCTGGCTTCCCTGCGATTGATGTTCTTTGTATATTGTAATGAGAAAATTATGTTCTTTACTACAGAATTTGAATTGATGCATGTGGATGAGTTCATAGATCAACTACTACATGAGGAGCGTGTCTGTGATGTCATATTACCACGGTTACAGGTATACATTGGGCATAGAAGTTTTCTTGCACAGCACATACTATAATGTTATTGACTGATGTCTGGATTGTTGGGATAGTGGAGCCTGACATATCACAGGCAGAGGATAAGTTCTATAAATGATATACTGAACTTACTGCACCGGCCTAAAGATTCAATATCTCTATAGTATTGATATATTTTAAAGTGTCAGTGACATGTACTTGCTTCGTGTTCTGTGAGAAGTGTAGGAGTTGTCGCAAATTATCAAGCAGAAAATGAGGCTGGCCTACCATAGAAGTTGATAATAGAAGACAAGACCATGTAACGAGAATTAATTACTAATCAGCCTTTTATTGTGACATATTGTGATATTTTGTGTATACTGTAAATTATAAGTCGGCCTCTAAGCTCAGTAACTGTCAGCAGCACAGCTTTTAAGGTGAATCAGCAAAAAAGACTGGAAGCTAATGCACTGCTAAAGGGCTGTGGTTTCTTTCGTCTGGTAAAGTACCTCTATACACAATGTGGAACATTTCTGCCCGCTTCCTTAGTTCTCCTTTAATGGCTAAGAACTGGGACTTAAAATTCTTAAAACACAGCTCATAGCTGCCAACCGAGATGCAGGTAAAATCTTGTTGGACTACACTTTTCAGCATTTATTAAGTATACAATTAATGATAATGGCAGTTATCACAGCTATACCTACTGGATACAAACGTGTCCGGGAAATTACTGTATGAATGCTGTGATCTCTGCTTATACAATTTTCATTAAATGAACTAAATAGAAAATATATTTCATACATCCTAGTTTATCTGTGATATGTGTGTTCCTTAGAAACGCTTTGTTCTGGAAGAAACAGAACAGTTGGATCCACGAGTCAGTGCATTGGAAGAAGACATGGATGATGTGGAATCCAGTGAAGAGGAAGAGGACGATGATGAAAAGGTATAAACAGTGGCAAGTCTTAACCTTTTTTTTTTTTTGTGGCAGAGCAGAGTTAGGTGTGACTTATACAATAAATAATGATCCACCTTGTGTTGGGTGATGGTTCCCCATTCATGCCATAAGAACTGTAAATCCTGTAGTCCATTTTCTTATGGCAAATGAGCTAAGAGAAATAAAGTTTTATAGAAGTAAGGTAATATAGTCCTTGAATTTTTGATGGTTATGACTTTCTCGATAGTATTAATGTCTAACTGGCATGCCATTGATGATATATCCGCAAATAATTTTTCCTGAAAGGAAGCTAGAATTGTGGTTATGATGAAATGTGAGAAGTTTGAGTTATTGATAATACTGTTTTTGTTGATTTGAAAGCACAATTGTGTGGGTTTTTTTTTCTTGCTGTGCAGGGTAGAGATCCCTCTCCTGAACATCACAGAAGAAATTACAGAGACCTTGACAGGCCACGTAGATCTCCTTCTCCCCGTTATAGAAGAAGTCGCAGCCGTTCACCAAGAAGGTAACTGTGTGGCAATGTTTGTATGCTAGAAAGTACCTAAACCAGAACCCCAGATACATATTTCATATAGTAAAATGGCTTTAACTGGTGATATTTGGTCCCATTATCTCATTACTATATGTGCAGAGCTTCCTATTATCCCTTTGCTGCTAGCATAACAAAAGTCTGTGATACTTTAAGAGAAATTTTCCTTTTAGTATGTTATAGCTATAGCTATACCTATTTTAGGCAAATTTTAATTGTACCTTAGATTTTCATTTTATTTGCCTTCCTCTTCTGTCATTTTCACTAGCAACCAAAAACCTGAATGACTGCCTGTGAGCCTCTAGTTATTTTTGTATTTTTTATGTTTTTATCTGGGCCCTTTACTATTCATATTTCTGGCTCCCATGTTGTGAGTGTAATTCAGCCCTGAACTATTGCTGGTTATCAATCTCTGGTATACAAGGTGCTGAGATCTTCTCCAGTGCTGGCTAATTATATTTTGTAATCTTAAGGCATCTACCTCTTAATGTTGTTTAGTTTTAGTTATGTTCATTACAAATAATGTATAGATAATGGTTTTAGATTTAAATGTTTTTAGACTTGAGCTTACCTGATGTTTACCTGATTTATTTTCGCTCTTTTTCTTATTTCAGACGCAGTCGCTCTCCTAAAAGAAGAAGGTGAGTAAGTTCATGACTTGCCAGGTTTTTCCCTATTTTCACTTTTAAAAAAAAAAAATTTCTGATCAAAATTGCGCAGAAATTATTTTCTCTCCACAAGCAATTTGTGTTGTTTAATGGGAAAGTATAACAAAAAGTTGGAAAACTTCTGCTTTAAAGTCATCAATATACACTTCAGTCTCACCATTTGAAACTTGTTCTAGCTTTAATTGATTTAAAGGAATTGTTCAGTATAAAAATAAAAACGTAGTAAATAGGCTGTGCAAAATAAAAAAATGTTTCTAATATAGTTAGTTAGCCAAAAATGTAATATATAAAGGCTGGAGTTGGATGTCTAACATAATAGCCAGCACATTACTTCCTGCTTTTCAGCTCTCTTGGTTCGCACGGATTGGTTACAGGCAGTCAACACAGTTTGAAATAATCTGCTCTAAAAGATTAAAAATTTAATGGAAATTATGGGTTCACTGGTCACATTGAGTTCCTACTCACTAAATAAATAGACACGTAAATACAGAAACTGAAACAAGATACCTCAATTATTCCTCATTTATTAGTCAGTCGGGGGTTAATACACACCAATGTCCATTAAACTTGCACAGTCACTATGAAGATAATCTCAGTCTGTTGTAGTATCAGAAAATCTCCCAGCAGCTTCTCTGTAACAAGGGTAGTTATTCACCACCAGGTCCCGTATGTTAACATCCCTTGGAAGAACAAATGCCGATATCGCATTGCCACTGGTAATACATCTCATGCACTTCTGGTTTCTACTTACATACACATCTTGACCCCGCTCTCTCAAGATTTTCTGTTGCCCTGTATCCATCCCCTTAAGCCAATGCTCCCTCCTGTTCTGCCACGCCTCTGATCTCCGTCGATTTCTGCTTTGTTTCCCATGTTGTCTCTATGGATCCTTGCTTGGAACATGCTCCTTCAGAGGCGATCAGTGCAGATTCTTTCCTAGACCTTCCACCGCAGAATATGAACAGGCAGCAAAAAAAAAAGAATTATTTCAGAAGTTTTTATTATACAATGTCAATCAATAAAAACGTTAAGTTTTTGTTGTTAAGCCTAACGCGTTTCATGACTAACTCAGGGTTTGAAAGCTGAAAAGCAGGAAGTTATGCTCTGTTCTGTTATATTAGACATCCGATCATAGATTACATTTTTGGCTAAATTAACTATATGACTGGTCAGACCGAGCCACCCAGCTCTTGGGTTTCAGGTCGACCAGTGCATGACTATCGCATTGAATTAATTCCCTGACGTGAGTGGGTAAAAAAACAGGTTATCTGGTCTAGAGACAGATGGCAAAGTAAAGCAGGAATTGAGCATCATAGTATGTCCATTGACAGAAACATCACAAGCTACATTATAAAGCTGTGTTATTCCCAATACTAGAGTGTACTACACTGGTAGAAGCTACAGAGATTCAAATGCAGCATTGTTTCTGAGCTGTTTTGGAACATCAGCTGTGTTTGGATAAATGTTTACAGTGTTCTCACCAAAACTATTTTTCATACGGTGGTGCCTTTATTTCCTAGATGACTAGCTGGCAATCACCGGGTATCAGAATGCAGAGACAATGAAAGCAGCTAGCATTTTGCCTTTTCTTAAGACACGCACACTGACTTGTACAACAAATGAATTTGTTCCATACGTCAGTCTGTGAATTAATAAATGACAAATTGCTAGTAAATCTGCATGGGCTTTAAGCAATGGCACTTTCACCTACTGCAAACTAAATATACTTTTCCTTATAAAGATTGTTGATACTAACTGGAAACGGGGGTGATTCTAGTGGTAGAACCATCTGAGGTGGCATTCCCGATCCTGTAACTAGTTTTTATTTGCCAAGATTTCATCTTGTAGGAACAACTTGTTGGTTACTTTGTGCCACATAGCTTTGATTTTTGGGTAAAAAGCGCAGATGTTTGGCGTGTTTTTAAATTAAACTTTTTGATATCATAGTCCTTCTCCACCTCGTCGGGAAAGACATAGGAGCAAAAGCCCAAGACGTCATCGCAGTAGGTCTAGAGAGAGACGACACCGCTCAAAATCCAAATCTCCAGGTATGATTCTTTAGACATAGTATATTTAGAGCATTTTTTTAAAATTGTGATGAAACAAATACACTTATTTTCCATTTTTTTTTTTTTTTTTTCCAAAAAGGACATCATCGAAGTCACAGACACAGAAGTCACTCCAAGTCACCTGAGAGGTAAGTTCTATACACATATACAAGCTTTCTAAATAACTCATGTCTTCTCTAAAAGCGTATGTCAGAAAAATGCTTCTATTAAAAAGGTGTTTTCCCAATGATTTGTTTAACAGGAGCCTGCTTGAAGGCCATTGGTAATTTCATACGGTGTCTGAAATTTTGTGGCACTTCTGTCACAAGAAGACTCGGTAGATCAGTAAAAATGTATTTCTGTTACTTTCTGGGCTTAAGGTGATTAAGGCAACCGAATGGTAGATTCTTATCACTTATGTTATTAACATGAAACTTTAAGATATAGCCATAGTTTCAGGGGTCAATAGTGCAACTGACTAAGAGAGAGAGTAGGATAAATCTGTTTGTGGTCAGGGTTTACTCTTGCCTCTCCTTTTAATGCATGTTTGTTTCTAAACAGATTAGAGCAACAGTTTATCTGTTAATTTGCATTTTTATGGTACCATTTTCCCAACTTTATATTATGAATAAAATCCACAAGTCCAATGACTTTTTTTGAGGAACTAATAATAAACCAGATAAAATTATAGAAAAGCCCCTACAAAGTCCCATTGTTGAAAAAAAATTGTGCTGGAGAGCTTACAATTTGCCAAGAAACACATTGATTGGCCAAAAGAAAAATGGTGCAAGATTGTTTTATCGATCAGGGGCTGCAGACGACCCCCAAATACTGAATTCAAGTCACAGTACACTGTGAAGACAGTGAAAGATGGTGGTGCAAGTATCATGATATGGGGATGTTTCTCATACTATGGTGTCGGACTATTTATCACATACCAGGGATCATGGATCCGTTTCAATACTTGAGATCACGTTGCCTTATGCTGAAGAGGAAATCTCCTTGAAATGGGTGTTTCAACAAGACAATGACCCTAAATACACCAGTAAATGAACAACATCTTGGTTCCAGACCAACAAGTGACTTTATGGGCCATTCCCGGACCTTAATCCAATAGAAAAATTGTGGGTTGACTTAAAAAATGCTGTTTCTGAGGCAAAACCAAGAAATTCAGATTTGTGGAATGTAACAGGTGCCAGAAGCT